>NC_139686.1:56699081-57351581 GCF_964106915.1 Podarcis gaigeae | reverse complement strand
ATAGATAGATAGATAGATAGATAGATAGATAGATGATAGATAGATAGATAGATAGATAGATAGATATAGATAGATAGATATAGATAGATAGATGATAGATAGATAGATGATAGATAGATAGATAGATAGATAGATAGATAGATAGATAGATAGATAGATATAGATAGATAGATAGATAGATAGACAGATAGATAGATATAGATAGATGATAGATAGATGATAGATGGATATAGATAGAAGCTAGACTGTTTCCCTCCTTTCTGTCTCCTGCCAGCAGATGAAGACTTTCTACTTTCTTGTTCCAACAGGCTTTGGGGAACTGATTGCTTTTGATGAAAGGGCTGGTGTCATGCTGCTTTTATTGTACGGTTTGAATAGATTTTATATATTTACATCGTTTTACTTCTAACAATGTTTAATTGCTTTTTTAATGACTGTTTTTTCTATGTTTCAAGCCGTTCTCATTTTTATATGTTCACTACCTTGAGTCCCACCAGGGGAAAGCGTGGGGTGTAAATTATCAAGAACATCACCATTATCATTATTAACAATATCATCCTTGTAGGAAAAAGCACGTCGACTGTCGGTTGTGAACTGTAGTGTGTTTTATTTTGTCATCAGCATGCACAGGTTTGGAAGCTGAACTATGCACGGAAAAATATCGGCCGCTTTATTGTTTTGTTGAGCACACAGGCTTTTTAAAAAATCTGTTCTTGTTTTATCTGTGCACTTGTATCTGCTATGTTAATCATTGTTAGCTGTCTTTGACATTGTGCATTGAAAGGAGGACCATAAAATTAATAAAAATGAAAATATTACATCTGTATAATCCCCCCCCCCCATCAAACTAATTGTAGATGCTCACAGGCCTGAAGTGAGCAGTGGTCAACTAAGTTTTGTACTTTATTTTTCCTCAGATCCTTCAGACCTAGCTTAAGTGAGCTTTTCCTGAAATCAGCAGAAAATCCTTCTTGCTGCCTTCCACCGTTTCGATAATTAGACTTTTGAGAAAACGTATTTCTGCAGAAAGGATGTGAATGTTAAATTATTGTTTGGATTGACTGATTATCATGCATGTACATCTGGGCAGCTGATAATGAGCCGAGAATAAACCACGTACGCACACTCTCTAATGCACATAAAATTATATTTGTCAGACTCTTTTAATGTCAAACTGAAGGGTGGTGCCAAAAATGGATGCAAAAACTGCCATTTGCTATACCATTAAAGAAACAAATTAAGCCATCAATCATGGCTTGTTATGCTAGATGCCATTCCGATGGAATTCGTGTTGCTTTTTAAATATTGTGGCATCAAGCAGGGTAGTATTCAGACACCAAGAGAGCTGTCGTTGTAGGGTTTTTTTTCCCCATGCCAATATTCACAAGGTAGCAAATTGAATTCCTTGTTAAAATTAGTGTTAATTCAGAGATGCTTTGGAGAGGGTGCTAATTTGTGAGCCGAGGTTATGTGTATCTGCAACTTCCTGCCTTGCCATGTCAAACAGAATTATACAGCCATGTCTATAGCTAGATACCGCAGGTAGCAGTCTTAATTAAAGATTCAGCGAGATCTGCAGGGAAATGATAAAACATTGCTAGCGTAAAAAGTACAATATAAGAGTGGTGCAAACCTTTAATTATTTTCTTCTTGCGGGGAGCCATATTTCTTTCATGAAGGAGACTTTCACACATTGCAATGCCGTGTTTTTCTACTGCTGAGTAGACATGTATACTAAGATTTCACCTTAAATATCACTGTTACAAATAATTGCTTTGCCAAACATATGAGGTTGGATCCAGAAAGTTGCACTTAGATCTCAAAGGAAGCAGTGGCACTAGTTAGTTAGGCTGAATCTAGACATATATATATAAACTGCAAAAAATGCTTTTAAAAATGTTTTAAAATATATATTGAATTTCCCATTAGCTCACCATCGCCATCTAGTGCCACATTTGCACAAGGCACTTAAAACATTATATTTGCAGCTATACAGCTGAGTTCTTAGTTATGTCTTAAATCCCATTGATTTCAGCACAGGGATTAAGTGCTAGGGCTGGACAATATATCAATAGATCATTCAAAATCAGTTTGAATTCTGCATCGTGATATTAGTTTCATAATTTTTGACCTGTCAATGTATTGCGAATCATTATGTTTGTGTGTGTACGCGCTATGCAAAATTCATGATTGGGGAAAACCATGAAGCCTGCTAATTTAGATGTATACATGCATGCAGTGGGGGCAGGTGGCACTGTGGTCTAAATCACTGAGCCTCTTGGGCTTGCCAATCGGAAGGTCAGTGGTTCGAATCCCCACAATGGACTGAGCTCCCGTTGCTCTGTCCCAACTCCTGCCAGCCTAGCAGTTCAAAAGCACACCAGTGCAAGTAGATAAAGAGGTACTGCTGCAGTGGGAAGGTAAATGACGTTTTCGTGTGCTCTGGTTTCCATCACGGTGTGCTGTTGCGCCAGAAGAGGTTTAGTCATGCTGGCCACATGACCCAGCAAACTGTCTGCAGACAAACACCGGCTCCCTCGGCCTGAAAGTGAGATGAGCGCCGCAACCCCATAGTCGCCTTTCACCGGACTTAACCGTCCAGGGGTCCCTTACCTTTTACTTTTACCAGTCAGGTAAAGGTAAATAGTATTGGCATCAGGGCAATACTCTGAAGCAAGGCTGGGTTAGCTATTTTGAAATAAAGTAATACACATTGTCTTCTAATGGGGAAAAGGGCATAAGACCATTCAGTTTAAAGTCTAAAATCATCTAACTACAGCACTGATTACTTCATATACTAGAAAGACAACTTAAAAGAGTGACAGGTGTATTGCAGCAAAAGTGTTCAAGGACTAGAACTCACTTTGTAGATGGATATAGATTTATAGATATAGAGATATATCAGGGGTATATCTTGAGCTTCTTGGAAGAAAAGTTGGACTGAAAAGTGATAAAAACAGTAATATGCATTTTTCATGTCATGAAAAATAACATACAATAATGCAGTAAATTATTTATTTCATGAATTTTATATAACCCTTAAGGAAAAAAATCAAAGCCGTTTACCAGATATGAGGGGAAATTGCTGGTAGAAAAAGTGTGCATTGCTAAAAACTGTGCACAAAAATGTGTTTATTAGGAGAAATCGGCACTGATGCAATGACCATTTTTAATGAAGACTTTTCAAATTTAAAAAAAATCGCAAATACCTCAGAAATATGGAGGACTGCATTTACGACTGGAAAAATGAAAAACTTTGGGAAGTAACATTGGGAGATTGATCCATCCTTATCTGCAGCCTAATCTGATTCCTATTGATGCAGAAGTGAGTCCTGTTTTCTTCCAGTAGACTTACTTTTAGGTAAGTGAGCATAGGATTGCAGTCTTAAAGTGATTAGGGCTGCCAACCAGTGCACACCTGACTGGCCATATGCCCCCTTAAACACAGTGGTGATTACTTCTGAGTAAACATGCCAAGGACTGTGCCGCCAAGTGGGAAAGAATAAATCAGTTCCGGTCTAGGTGGTCAACTAAGTCCCTAAATCAGCTTCCACTGCTTGAAGTGACACTCATTGGACCAGCAGAGCCTGTAAAAGGAGACGTATTGTCACTCTCTCCCTCTAGCCCATTGCTATTTGATGAGCAGTAAACATTTAGCTACCGATTTAAAACGCTGTAGAGCCATTAACCCAATTAATCTTCACAGTATCCTCAGTAGGCAAGTAACTAACCAGGGCTACACTAATAAAATAGAAGGCGTTACAAGCTCCTATATTGGGATGACAGGTTGTTATTTAAAGAACCTGGGTGATCAGCTGTTTGAAGAGCAGCTTCCAGATGTTTAAATAACAGCTTTGCTGGAGGTTGCAGTCAGTGCTTTTTAAGCCATAAATTGTCTCTGCTTACCTTCGGGGACATGGGTGGCTCTGTGGGTTAAACCACAGAGCCTAGGACTTGCCGATCAGAAGGCTTAGACCTTCTGTGTCCTATATGGGTCAGCCAAAGTGCAACACAGGGCTGGGAGCAATGAGGGATGACCTTATTCAAGCTGTTTTGTGCTTCTATGGTTCACCTTGCTTCATTTTCCTCATCTCATCTATTAAGCCAGCCACGTTTTTAATGCCGATTTCAGCTGGCATCCACATAAAGAGATTCCCAGGGGAAGGAAACCAGCCTTTCATCCTCATTGGAGAAGGAGCAAAATACTTTGTACTCATTCTGACCTCACTGGTTTTTGACTTTTGTGAATGAATGAGAAGATCCTTTTCAGATTGTTTGGCTCCGGCGCACAAAAGAGGGTTTGTTTGGGACGTATATCCTATTGCCTTGAAAAGCAAAGCAGGCCTTTCTTTGATGGTGAGAGTGTGTTACACTTAGCGAAAACTGCGCTGCTCTGTGTGTGTTGTTCAAGGCACAAAATGATTTCTTTGATGCCTTCAAAGCTCATGGACTAAAAAGTAGGAGGACAGGAGGTTTGTCTTATGATGTTTGTTTTTGTACACCCAGTTATCAAACTGCTCTTGGTTTTAGGTCTGCCTGGTTTTTCTCTGTTCTCTAGCTCTCTGGTTGCCTTTTGAACCTCCCCCCTTTTGTTCATATTTACATATACAGTGGTACCTCGGGTTAAGAACTTAATTCGTTCTGGAGGTCCGTTCTTAACCTGAAACTGTTCTTAACCTGAGGTACCACTTTAGCTAATGGGGCCTCCCACTGCGCCACCGCTGTGTGATTTCTGTTCTCATCCTGAAGCAAAGTTCTTAACTCAAGGTACTATTTCTGGGTTAGCGGAGTCTGTAACCTGAAGCGTCTGTAACCTGAGGTACTACTGTACAGTTCTTTGTTCTACTGGCTGGGAAGGAAAGACCCTTTTCCATGGCACCACAGCAAATTTGTCCAAGGGACCATCTTTAACCAACCGAACCTTGACCATTCACTGTGGACTAGGTAACGGTAAAGGGACCCCTGACCATTAGGTCCAGTCGTGACCGACTCTGGGGTTGTGGTGCTCATCTCGCTTTATTGGCCAGGGAGCTGGCATACAGCTTCCGGGTCATGTGGCCAGCATGACTAAGCCACTTCTGGAGAACCAGAGCAGTGCACGGAAATGCTATTTACATTCTCGCTGGAGCGGTGCCTATTTATTTACTTGCACTTTGATGTGCTTTCGAACTGCTAGGTTGGCAGTCACTGTGGACTATGTAGTGTTAAAGAATCTGCACTATCCCAGGAGACCAGAGACCTTCTTCCAAGGGGAATGGGATCAGAGGTACTGAATAATTGAATGAATATTTCTGTATGCGACTACTGGAGCGAGAGTATTATATGCCCCAAATGGCAAGCGGATGTACTGCCCACAAAGGAGGGTGGGGAGCCTGTGGCCTGCCATACCATCATCCCTGACCATAGACCATGCTGGCTAGAGCTGATTGGAGTTGGAGTTCAAGACCAACAGCATCTAGAATGCCATCGGTGACCCACAGGTTTATTAAAGGTAAAGGGACCCCTGACCATTAGGTCCAGTCATGGCCGACTCTGGGGTTGCGGCACTCATCTTGCTTTACTGGCTGAGGGAGCCGGCGTACAGCTTCCGGGTCATGTGGCCAGCATGACTAAGCCGCTTCTGGCGAACCAGAGCAGTGCACGGAAACGCCGTTTACCTTCCCGCTGGAGCGGTACCTATTTATCTACTTGCACTTTGACGTGCTTTCAAACTGCTAGGTTGGCAGGAGCAGGGACCGAGCAACGGGAGCTCACCCCGTCGCAGGGATTTGAACCGCCGACTTTCTGATCGGCAAGTCCTAGGCTCTGTGGTTTAACCCACAGCGCCACCCGCCCACAGGTTTATTACTAAGCATCTATTAGGTTTGGGAGAACAGTCCAACTCAGATGCCTAAGAACCTAGAAAACATCAGAGGGGTTTAACAAAGTTATTGCCTTGTCAAGAGGAAATGGAAAGGATCCAGCGAAAACTAGTTCTTTCCATTTCCTCTTTGAAGAACAGTCTGAGAAGCAGAGACGCATACAGAGAATTTATATTCCATAGATATTTTCCACATCTTACGGTGCGGTTTTATTCAGATTACTAGTTCCTCTGACATTTACACAGATAAGTTTCCAAAATAACTTTTTCAGTGTCACTTGCCCTTTTTGGCTGTTCATTATTTCTTCCCTGACTGAAAGTGGTGCCTGCCTCATTAATGCGAATGAAGGCTGTGCATGTCAAAATTGGAGGGGAATCAGCATAAATACATTCTCTTTGCTCAATTCATTATGGTGATGGTTAGTCCTTAAACCAGAAAGTGAACGTCTTAGGATTTTGAAAGAAGTTTGTGGCATAAATTAATCTGCCTCTCAGAGAAACATGCACTCATGAAAGTGTTGTCACTGATTGCCGGCAGAGATGCCTAAACAAATCCCATCATTTTTAAAAGGCAGAAAAAGTAAAACAAATACATACCTCCTCTATTTTTTTAAAAAATGTGGGTATCATTGTAGCAGTAATACGTTTGGCAGGTACACTCCAGTGTTACGATGCCACTTTCAAATGGCAACAGATGCGATAGAAAGGAGCATGGAGGAAGTTTGGTGATGACATGCAAACAAACCTACTGAAACAAATACCCAAGTATTTTTCCAGTGTGTGCTTTGCTCACAGTTACATTGCATCATGGGTTTTGTGCTCTCAAGTGCACAATTTTGTGGCCTGAAACGTAGATTATAATACGGCAGCAAAGCAGGTCAGTTTTGGGTTTGCATGCATGGATACTAAGGATAGAAGGATATGTCAATTTTGGCTTCCTCCGTTTCTCATTTTTACCGTCTTAAATTTACTTCTCCATATTTTGCAACAATTGCAGGGGGGGAGGTCACAAAAATTCACCAGTGTTTTAGTGTGAATTTCTACTAATAAACACATGTTTATATGTAGTTTTGATTAATGTAGACATATTTGCAAGCAGTTTTCCCGAATCTAATGCAATTTTGTGTGTTATTTTCACCAATTATTCATTTTTTATCCACACTTTCCCCTAATATATGCATTTTCGTCAACATGGTTTGGTTTGTGAACTGCACAGCAAATTCGGATGAGCGTGAATTTAAAAAGGAAGCTGTGGTTCAATTCACATAGTGTTTCAGAAACTGCAAATTTGATAGATTCAGCTTCCAATGAGACCTGAATCACATTTTCCCCCTGTCCCTAGTAGATTTTGGTCTGCTCCACCTACATAATTCCTCTGTCTCAAAAAGAACTGAACAGATTACATAGGTGCAGTATATAAGTGCAGGTACAGACCGACATTTTGAAATCATCATTATCAGCTTGCCATTCCCAAGACAGAATTAGATAAGAGGTTATGTCTAGCTAAGAATCATTCTGTGCAACTATCCATTTCGTAAGTGCATAGCCAGCACCCAAAAAAGTCAGCATGGTCTTTTATTAGAAATGCATCAATCTAAAAATTCCAATGAAAGTCAACTTTCCTCTTTCTCTTGTCCAGTCTGCCTAAAAGAAAAAGAAAAAGTGATGAATTGTACTTAAGAGGAAACATCTCAGCACTTCAAGCAAGAGATTAAAGGACTGGTTTCCATTATTGTTAGTAGATGCTGTATATCTAATTCATCACACGATGTACCAAAAACATTACATTTAAATGCTCTTCCTCATTGCTGAGTATTGAAATAGATTAATGTTATTTTAGATAATCCAGTTTGCCTGCACTGGGTGCTGAGCCGTGAGGGCACCCATGGTGAACAATGGGCGGTGAGAGGCGGGGGTTGCCAAATTTGGGCATTGCACAGGATGCTGCTGAAATGTTAAAGCCCAAAGTCCACCACTGCTTCCAGCTCCATGATCCTAAGATTCCTTTTTCCTTGGTGCAACAGTTCTAGGCCAAATAACTAGGTTCTTAGCTCCCTAAACCAGCAAATACTGGTTAACAGATAATTATTGCTAGACTAAAGCTCCCACCGTCCCAGATCATAGGTCATGGTGGTTGGGGCTAATCGGAGGAGTAGCATGGGGGGGTGCATGATGGCATGGCACACATTTTTGAGGGGGTGCAAACAGGCACCCCCATGACAGGCACGGAGTCCTGGCAGCTGAAGCACAGCAGCAGGCGGGTTAGTCTAGTGGGCAGGTGGATGGAGGCAGTGAGCAAGGAGTCTATTGGAGGTGGGCTCCATTCAACCTCCTCTCGGGCTTCACATGTACGGTCCCACCCCCAGAAGTCCAGTCCATCAGGGCGGCCTAACACTTGCCCCACCGCAGATGCCAGCAACCCACGCTACACCACTGGGACTAATGGGAGTTGGAGTCCAATATTATCTGGACAGTGTCAGATTCCCCACCCCTGGTTCTTAGCTTGTATGTTCAGTAATCCTTGGTCCCACCCAGAGCACCTCTTATGTTTGCCAAAAATGCAGCTAGCTTGAGCTGGTAAAAGATGTGAGGGTATAAGAGAGCCTGCTTATGTGGTCAAACAATTGCATTTCAGCTATCCAGTAATCACCGCTACCACACCCCCTAGTAACCTCTACAACTTCACCTTAGGATGAAGTCTGGGAAGTCAGGGGAATTGATTCCAAAGGACCCTGTGATGGCCTGGGATTCAGACTCAGAGGCTGAACCTAAGAAATCCCAGCCTGCACAGGAGTCCCCGCCTCCAGAACCAGCTGAGCCGGGGCTGGGGCCTGAGACTGAAGGGTTCTCATCTGTGCTGGATCCTCAGGTGCAGGGACCAGCTAAGTCTCCTCTGGCTCCTGAGGTGATGGAGGACCCATTGCCTGCAGGTGCTCCACTCTCAGCCCCATCAGGGGAAGAGGAGGTTGCCTCTGGGTCCGGTAACCCTCCAGCCTCTCCTGAGCTGCAGAGGCTCAGGGCAGAGAGGCGGAGGGAACTAAGTTCCTGCAGGAGGAGTGCTCACCTCCAGGCCAGGAGAGGCGAGTCACCTGTGGACCTGGGCCGCCCTATGCCTTGGGGCAGATAAAAGCCAGTCAGCCCCAGTTCCAGGTTGTGGGAGCAACGTTGTTGGTAGCCTGTTCCTGCCTGCACCCTGTCCTTCTCTTCTGCCAGAGTTCCTGACCCCATCCGACTCCCCGCCTTGGACCCAGCTACAGCTTTGGCGGACAGCCTCAATACCACACCCTCAACCTCGGACTGGACTCGGACCTCGCCTCGCGGTTAGCCCCCGGGACCAGCACAGATCCTGAATCAACACCCGCTATGCTCCTCAGCCAGATCCCTCTCAGATTACTCAGGGAATAGAGCCAGCACCCAACACCCTGTCTCTCTCAGAGATGGGGAGGAGTGTTTACTTAGGCCTTTTGTTGTTAAATATTTGTTTAACTTCTACAATCTTGAGGTTCCCTCAAGTCTGCTGTGAGTGCTGCCATTTTGGTTTGTCCCTCACCCCTACAGACTTTACAAATGCTTCCTCCAGGTGTCAGAACAGAGCAATTGACTAAAACATAAATCCCTGTTTGGTATTTTTCTGTTTTAGATGTGTGCAAGTATATCAATACTGCAAGAAGATCAAACCTATCCATTCTTAAGGAAATCAGCCCTGAGTGCTCACTGGAAGGACAGATCCTGAAGCTGAGGCTCCAATACTTTGGCTACCTCATGAGAAGAGAAGACCCTGATGTTGGGAAAGATGGAGGGCACAAGGAGAAGGGGATGACAGAGGACGAGATGGTTGGACAGTGTTCTCAAAGCTACCAGCATGAGTTTGATCGAACTGGGGGAGCCAGTGGAAGATAGGAGTGCCTGGCGTGCTCTGGTCCATGGGGTCACGAAGAGTCAGACACGACTAAACGACTAAACAACAACAAAAAACAGAAAATATGCACAGGGGACTTTAGCTCTTTGTCCTGTACTCTAAAGTGATACAGTTGAGCAACAGGTAGAGAAGATGAGTTTTCTTGGTGTCTGCAGCTAAAGGTCTTACGTATGAGACCTGGGAAGGAGCCCTTGCTCAGTGCCTTGGAAATAGAAAGCTGCTTCAGGTCACAATAAACAATATTGGACTAGAAGGGTGGATAATCAGCAGGTGTGTTCACGCAATGCCCCCCCATGTGCACCCAGTGTGGGATCATGCCTTTCAGCAGTGCCCTTTGCACACCAGTGTGTGGTCCAGGCAACCTTCACCTATCTGCCTATTCAGCATCAATATGAACAGGCCCTACAAAGCTTTGTACATACGTAGGACTTATTCACACTGACAATGAATGTGCAGTTGGTACAGGCATAGCCCGAATGCATGTCAGCCTTCACAGTGGGGCGAATAGGTCACATGATGCTCTGTTAGCACTAGTGCTGTGATATTCCATGCAATTCCACTCCCCAGTGTTGCACTTTCCAGGTTACAGATGTTTTGACATGGGACCCATCCAAGCAGAATACATTTTCTGGCCACCAGTAATAATGCTAGAATCATACAGAAGTTTCAAAGCAAGAACTGGCTGCTACTGACAAGGCACAGACATAGCAGTTGTGGCCTTTGGAGATGAGCCACAGAAATGTGCAGAATGTTGCAGGAAGCAACGTCTGCAGAACTACAAAGTTCAATTACTGTGTGCTTTTTTTGGAAAAAAATACATAAATGCTATTGATGGCTTGTTAAAATAAAATCTCAAGCATGTTTTGTTTTATTTACAAGGGGGAAAGGCTGAACCTATGCTTAGAACAGCATAATTAAAGCCAAGGACATTGTACTGCACATTAAAAAAAATAAATCTATCCCCTCAAATATATAATAGCAGTAAATAAGCTAGAAAAGTCTCGGAAATCGAACCAGGAGAAAACTACCAAGCTCCTTATAGGCTCCCTAGGGCATGAGATAAGTAATGTCCAGTGCAATTCTGTGTACAGTTGCTTAGTACGTTTCCGAGCACAATTCAAAGCTGACCTTTAAAGCCCTAAACAGCCTCTGTCTAGTATACCTGAAGGAGCATCTCCACCCCCATTGTTCTGCCCGGACACTGAGGTCCAGCGCCGAGGGCCTTCTGGTGGTTCCCTCGGTGCGAGATGCCAAGTTACAGGGAACCAGGCAGAGGGCCTTCTCGGTAGTGGCGCCCTCCCTGTGGAATGCCCTCCCACCAGATGTCAAAGAGAAAAACAACAACCAGACTTTTAGAAGACATCTGAAGGCAGCCCTGTTTAGGGAAGCTTTTAATGTTTAATAGGTTATTGTATTTTAGTGTTCTGTTGGAAGCCGTCCAGAGTGGCTGGGGAAACCCAGCCAGATGGGCGGGGTATAAATAAATTATTATTGTTGTTGTTGTTGTTGTTAGTTGTAAGCCCAAACTGTATGCAATGAGGCAATGGCATGGTAGGTGTAGTTAGGAGCAGCAGAGAGAGCTGGATTGGACCTGCCACTGTGCTTGTACTGCATTTTCTTCTCTGCCACCTCATCACCTCCCTCTCGGGTTACTGGCAGAGACCTCCATGCCAGCCTGTGCCCTTCTCTGCTCTGTTGGCCGCTACTGCTGGAGGGACAGTTGCGTCAGTCGGTTGCAGCAAAAACAACCAGGAATGTTGTGGCCCAAAGGCCTCTCCACAACCCTGTTTCTTAGTTACCCCCTTTCCTCCATCCATCCCAAGCACTCTCTTCTCTCTCTGCCCCCACATCTCTGTATGACATGGGGAGCTTCCATGCCGAATGACCGCTCCCCACATCAAATGGGGGCACCTTTCGTGTGGTCGTACGCAGCCCCACAGATCCCAGTGCGACTCCTGGCAGTTCGGGCTGGCTTCATCCTCCCCAGGCTGGATACCTGGAGGTCTCCGCCTACCTCAGCCAATCGCCCAATCCCACCTGGAGAGGCGTTGCCAGGGGTTTGGCCAGGTAAAGGGAGGGACCGTCCTGCCCACACAACAGAAGGTGAATCTTACCTGCAGAGCTGGGAATGTGAGACTGAAAAGGGGAGGTCTGGAACAGCAAGGTGAAACTACTATTGTTGTTGTTGTTTTAATAGATGGGATTTTAACATGGGTGAGTGCTGTTTTATTTTGAGGGTGGAGTTGTTTTAAATTGTTGCCAAATGTTATGTGCTAATTTGGATTTTTGTATTTGTGGGCTGGAGTATTGTTTAAGGGCTCTTGTGTTGGGAATGTATTGTTTATTAGTGTGTATACATTAGTATCATTACTTGTTTTGACTATGTTTCAATTATATTTGTTTTGATTATGTTTTGAATATTTTTATTATGTATTTTGTGCTTTGGTTACAGCTTACAGAAGTTGAACAGAATCCATTCCGGAAGTCTGTTTCACTTCCAAAATGTTCGGAAACCAAGGCGTGGCTCCCAATTGGCTGCAGGAAGCTCCTGCAGCCAATCAGAAGCTGAGGAAGTCACATCGGACATTCAGGTTCCAAAGAATGTTCTCAAAGCGGAACACTCACTTCCGAGTTTGCGGCGTTTGGGAGCTGAAATGTTTGACTTGCAAGGTGTTCGGGACCCAAGATACGACTGTATTTTCATTATGTATTTTGTGCTTCATATATTGTAGCTTTGTGTTGTGAACCGCCCTGAAACCTATGGGTATATTTAATTTAATATTGATGATGATGATGTCAGTGTAAGTCTATGGATGGTACTGAAAGTTATAGGAGTTGATGTGGACACCCAGGGATGGTGTGGAAAATGAGAGACAGCACAGCGGAAGGTTGAATGCAGCCTCCCAGAGGAACCAATGGAAAAGGGTAAAGCAGAAAAAGCAATTACACTAGCGCCGTGACGAAGATTCTCCTGCATACTTTAAAAAAAAACAAAAAACTATTCACCAGTTAATGAGAAATGAAATTGCATTCAAAATCTATCAAAGCGGAGAGAAAGTATTGGTGAAATTCTCATGGGTGGGATACCAGGTTTTCGTGGCACTTGCTTTGTTTTCAAAGGGCAGGAGGGATATTGTAAGTTCCTTTTCCTTCACTCTGCTAATCATCGACATTCTGCAGGTGCCCACACTTCCTGCAAACGGCATGTCGTCCTCAGCTGGGCTTTCCTGTAAGCGTGGGAAGCCAGGGAGACTGTCTGGCGTGCGCATCAAGCTGTTCATTCTTTTCCTTTTGAGTGAAGTTTTTTCTACTTTTAAAGAAATCAGTGCATTTAAAAAAAAAAAGATAAAAGGAAAGGACTTCAGCAAGTGCACTGATCTCAGGGGCTTAATAGATGGCCTCATCAGCTTCCCATCATTCCGTCAAAGCCCAGGAGGAGAAATTGTGAGGTAATTCATTTCATGGTGGTTTTTTCAAATTAGAAAGTGCAGGAAACAAGGAGGCTGAGCGAGATTTTAGGGGGTGGCAGGGAGCTGTAAGAAGGAAAAATGACACATTTATTTTGGAGTTTAACAGGAGGGGAAGTATCTGAACTCTAAGAACAGTGTAGCAATGGAATGAGACGTTTAAGAAATCTTCAGGCCTCAAGGAGCCTCAAGAACTAACTGAACAGAAATAGGTGCACATTTGAGGGTAGAGCCTAAATTAAATCATCCCCAGCATTCTTGACCAGTTCTTAGATTTTACCATTATTTTCAAGGACTCAGATCCAGTGGGCCAAGAAAATGAAATACACCGTGATGTGAAACCGTCTGATTTCCCAAAACGCACACATACACAATCCACGATTTGCCAAATTGTTAGCCCAGCAGTGTTACACAAAAGCTTGTCCCTACAGTGTATTTTCTTTATCAAGCTGGTTCAGCTTATATGGGCAGTGTTCCCTTTGTGTATGACATCATTAGGATGCTAAAAGGAAAGGAAGCTTCTGGGTAACAGGATAGAAAAGTAGGTCAATATACAGAGACATTCTCCCTGTGACAGTTTTATGACTTAAGGCAAGAGCATATCCTAGACGGCTTGTGTTTTGAATTTTAATAGCAATTTAGCAGGTAAAACTGTGGGGCTGACATACAAGTCTATGGTGTCGAAGGGCAACCCATTATCCTGTTTGAACTTCTACATAATGGCTGGCGGGCAGATTAAGTCCGTTGCGTGCCATTCAACAGTGTTTCAGTCTTTACATTTGATTCAATAAATTAGATTTCCTTTTTTAAAAGACACTGCGCAAGAATATGTGCTGTGATAAGAATAAGGGGAGTACAAAAAGAATGTCCTCAGTTGTAAACTGAATAATTCAGCCTCTTTCTCATATCAAATGAAAAGCAAATTCCAGATGGAAAAGAAAGGAAATCATTCAAGTAGAAGATGTTATAGCCACGACTAGAGATGGGATTTCAGCTTGAAGTCAAGCCTGGGGTGTAAAGAGAAAAAGACAACATTTTGACCATGTTCAACCAAATAATTCCAGGGATACATGCCGAGTTTTTTCAGACTGTGTAGGAGTTCAACTCCTGCAGTATGTCATCTGTTCCATGACTGCAATTTGAATCATCAGATTGTGCCATATGTTGATATCTATGGATGATTTGTACTTTCATGAGCCATTCCCACAGTGATCTTAGCTGCAGGCCACCTTTGACTTGCAAAGGAGAAGTCAGAAGTCCAGGGTCATTCGGTAAAAGTCAAATAAAAATGACTTCCATAAAGTCAAGTATGGTGTTTAGAGAAGAGGTTGGGTACTGATGGCCCATGAGTCAAATTAGGCCGGATTGGATGCTTTGTGGACTTGCCAGTCAGGGACAACCTAGTTCAGGCACGTCAAATTCCCAAGAGACTGTGATCTACTCCCAGTATAAAAAACCAGGCAGTGATCTACCCAGAGTTATTCAGCTTAGCTTTGGGGGGGGGGGATGATTCCCCATAGTTATTGAACTTTTTTCCCCGTTGGTTGGTTGGCCAAATTTGTTTAATCCCACAATCAACCTGAAGCAACCCAGCGATCAATTGGTAGATCGTGATTGATCGGTTGAGCATGCCTGATCCCCACCCAATGCAGAGCTTTGTGTATAAGTGCCTATCAGATGACTGGCACTGACAGCAAGCCCTGCTGTGACATCAAGATACAGCAAGTCCCCAAGTTCATGAGCAGGGCTACTGCTGGTTGAGGAGACCTGAGCCCGGTGGAGAGAAAACAGACCTTCAAAACAGAGTTGGACTTGCGTCACTCTCAATGGTTGACTTTGGTAATGTTGTTGTTTAGTTGTTTAGTCATGTCCGACTCTTCGTGACCCAATGGACCAGAGCATGCCAGGCACTCCTGTCGTCCACTGCCTCCCACAGTTTGGTCAGACTCATGTTTGTAGCTTCAAGAACACTGTCCAACCATCTCGTCCTCTGTCGTCTCCTTCTCCTTGTGCCCTCAATCTTTCCCAACATCAGGGTCTTTTCCAGGGAGTCTTCTCTTCTCATGAGGTGGCCAAAGTATTGGAGCCTCAGCTTCATGATCTGTCCTTCCAGCGAGCACTCAGGGCTGATTTCCTTCAGAATAGATAGGTTTGGTAATATGATCCCACTAATATCAGTATTGGGTTACTGCAATGCACTCAATATTGGGCTTCTTTTGTGCTGGATCCAGAAGCATATACAGTGGTACTTTGGTTCTCAAATGCCTTGGTTCCCAAACACCAAAAACCCGGAAGTAAGTGTTCCACTTTTCGAAGGTTTATCGGAAGCCAAACGTTCAATGCGGCTGCTAGCTATTGTTTCTGGGGCACCTGCACCAATCAGAAGCTGTGACTTGGTTTTCAATATTTCAATATGAGTATTTCAATATGAGTAGGAAAATGAGAGTACCCCTAAACATTTTTAAAGGGAAAAAAAGTACTAGATTAGTTAGATAAATAGATAGATGATAGATAGATGATAGATAGATGATAGATGATAGATAGATAGATAGATAGATAGATAGATAGATAGATAGATAGATATAGATAGATAGATAGATAGATAGATAGATGATAGATAGATAGATAGATAGATAGATAGATAGATAGATAGATGATAGATAGATAGATGGTAGATGATGATGATAGATGATAGATAGATAGAGATAGATAGATAGATAGATAGATAGATAGATAGATAGATAGATGATAGATTAGATAGATAGATAGATAGATGATAGATGATAGATAGATAGATGATTGATAGATGATGATAGATAGATAGATAGATAGATAGATAGATAGATAGATAGATAGATGGATGGATAGATAGATAGATAGATAGATAGATAGATAGATGATAGATGATAGATAGATAGATGATTGATAGATGATAGATAGATAGATAGATAGATAGATAGATAGATAGATAGATAGATGATAGATAGATAAATGGTAGATGATGATGATAGATGATAGATAGATAGATAGATAGATAGATGATAGATGATAGATAGATAGATAGATGATAGATAGATAGATAGATAGATAGATAGATAGATAGATAGATGATAGATAGATAGATAGATAGATAGATAGATAGATAGATAGATCACTGGGGGTAGTTGACCAGGAAAAAAACCTTGTATGCTGTCTTTTAATCTTAGGTTCATCTTACTCTCCCTGTCTGTCTGTTTATAGGAAGTAGGTACATATTTCAATTCACCCTCATGCTGCCATTATGGTATGTGGCTGATGGAGCCTCTTATGCGACTCTCAAAACTTGTGTCATTTTTTAAATAAAAGTGAATAATGCTTAGAGGCAAAGAGGACAAGCTTAGATGGAAACACACAGAAGAAAGAGAGAGGAGATTAAGGAAAGTCCATGCAGAGAGGGGGCTAGCAAGGGCATAAGAGGGAGCTGAAGAAAATTCTTTAATTAGAACAATAATATAAAGGTAGGTGGCAGATGAGGAATGGAGATGATGAAAGAAGATGTGAGAGTGAACACGGATGAAAAGAGGGAGACAATTACAGAACTGAAAGAGACCAAAGTCAAAAAGTAAAGATCTGCTTCTATTGAAGTCCGTGAGATCATTGCTATTTATATTTCATGGAAATTAGTTGAAATCTTCCCGCAGTGTCTTTATCATCTAGGCAAGTGGATGGTGTGAAAAGGAGGGAGGAAAAGAAAATATAAAATACAGACAATTAAAAAATACCAAGACTATGCTCATGAGTGTCTGTATTATTTATTTATTTTTTACACTTGTCTCCTGTCCTTCTTCCCAAGGGAGTTCAGGACAGCAAATATCCAAGTGTCAAAACGGTACAATTTAAAATAATATAGAAACTTATGTAAAGCTGCTTCTGTTGAAATCAGTTACTTGGAAGTAAGTCCTGCTAAATGTAGTGGGAGTGACTTCTGGGTAGACACGCCAGGTAAATGATTGTGTTGTGACAGCACAACCCTGTGTATAGGCACTTTTTCTGCAGCACTTTGCTTGCGTCATCTGTTTGTCCAATAATAACGACAGAGAATAAAAACTTGGCAATTCCCGCTGACTCCAGTGAACATCGACGTCAAGAAGCCATCCATTTTGTTAGCTTGTTGCTGTTCCTTGACCAAAGTAATCAACGTAACGTTCTGAGTCAGTTTTTATGTATATCTTTTCAAAAAAAAATTGCAAGCTGTAGCTTGCTTGCAGGTTGTGCAATGGGTATTAGAATACATAATATTGGAAGGGTTTTGACACCTTCACTTTAAAGAGGGAATGCACCCATTTAAGGAAGGAGATGTTATTAGGACAATTGATTTGGTGCTAAGACTTGTGCTAAGAGTTAAAGTAGCAATTGCATGAATGAAAAGACTGCAAAGTATGGAACTTCTAAATGGCAGCTGGTCAAGAAATTCAATTACGTTGTTCATGGCCTGATTCGAGATAAGGGTTTTAAAAAATTAACTTGTGCATTTATTAATTAATTATGAATTATGGTGCTGGAGGAGACTCTTGAGAGTCCCATGGACTGCAAGAAGATCAAACCTATCCATTCTTAAGGAAATCAGCCCTGAGTGCTCACTGGAAGGACAGACCCTGAAGCTGAGGCTCCAATACTTTGGCCACCTCATGAGAAGAGAAGACTCCCTGGAAAAGACCCTGATGTTGGGAAAGATGGAGGGCACAAGGAGAAGGGGATGACAGAGGACGAGATGGTTGGACAGTGTTCTCAAAGCTACCAGCATGAGCTTGACCAAACTGTGGGAGGCAGTGGAAGACAGGAGTGCCTGGCATGCTCTGGTCCATGGGGTCACGAAAAGTCAGACACGACTAAACGACTAAACAACAACAATTTATTAAATTGGTATACCGCCCTTCATCTGAAGACCACAGGGCAGTTCTCAACATAAAAATACAAAAGGAAAACACAAACTAAAACAAAACAATAACCCCCCTCCCACAAACACATTTAAAATGCCATAGAAAGTTTAATTAGCCAAATGAGATCCTCCTAAATTGAAGGTCCTGGTTGCCCTCGTGACCCTTAAGACACCCCCACGTGGTGTGTTGTTGCTAGGCATGGCCCAAGCTTGTCTGTTGGGCCCCAGGATCGCACTTGGCTGTCTGGGCCAATTGGGACGAGTGGCATGATCCCAGGGACCTCTAAAAGCAGCAGCACGATGGGGGTGGGGCACTTGCTTCGCACTGCCTAACATTCACCCTCCTTCCCTATTTTAGGTGCTGCTGCTTTGGCCTTGCTTTGGATTGGATCGCCTGCTTTGGAGCAGGGGCTGGGTAGGAATTTTTCCATTTGGCAGATTGGCTTTAGCCACTTGGTTTTCGCCTAGCCCCGTTAGCAATCATCAGAACTTTGTAAGGATTGGCAGTTAGGCATTGGTTTATAGAAATGTGCTGGAGGGGAGATGTGGCCATCACCTGCCCCTCCAGAAATAGGGTATTCCAGTAAAGGAATCTGGGGGTCCTGGATCTCATCCGCAGTCCGCTTGAGGGGCTAGGGCCATGCCAGGACCACAGGAACCCTGGGGTGAGCTTCAATCGATCTTCACCAATGTTGCTCCCTGGGAGAAGCAGCGCCAAACCATGGTTTTATCCTGTATTTCTGGAAACTCAAACCATGCTGTGAGTTTTTAACTACAGATTAGCAAAAATAGTTGGTTGCAGAAAGGTGCACCTCTGGAAGCACATATTGATTGATATTCACTTTGATACCCTTACAATTTAACAATCCGAAACACAGCAGGACATGAGAAAACACCAATTAGGTTCTAAATAGATCCTCGGTGTCTGGATGAAAGTGAATGTTGGCTTGCTAATTGCCAGTCTTTGGTACTGTTAGCAAATGCATTTATAGTGTTGAAACTTTTCTTTAGAAAAGCTGGGTCATTTAGCACAGTGTTTCCCAACCTTGGGCCTCCAGCTGTTTTTGAACTACAGTTCCCATCATCCCTGACCACTGGTCTTGCTAGCTAGGGATGATGGGAGTTGTAGTCCAAAAACAGCTGGAGGCCCAAGGTTGGGAAACACTGATTTAGCACACCACAAATTCATTATTAACAGAGCTAGTCCCCTGTATGGCTTAGGGCAGTGTTTCAGCTTGTTTTGGACTACAATTCCCATCATCCCTGACCACTGGCCTTGCTAGCTAGGGATGATGGGAGTTGTAATCCAAAAACATCTGGAGACCCAAGTTTGGGAAACACTGACTTAGAGTCTTGGGTTCCAATTCCTGCCCAGGCATGAAGCTGACCTAGGACCATTTTCCATCCTAACCCACTTTGCAGGATTGTTGTGAGCATAAAATGGAGGACTACAGAAGCATGTAGGACACCTTGAGCTGCTTGTCAGTTTGCATTTCTTAGTACAGAAAGTATTGATCTGATATGTAGAGATCTTTCCTATTCTAATTAATTCACGAGGGTTCTGGAAGCTCCTCTGTGTGAAAGAAACAAGGAGAAGGTTCATGGTGTTTGGGTTATTCCTTCAGAGAAGCTGAGTGCAGCTGGTTTAAACTGGTTCTCTTATCTCTTTCTGTCAAGGTCATGCTGACTATAAAAGTAAAGCCAGAGGGAACCTGGGTTTCATTCTCTCTTTCTGTCTCTTTTCCTTCTGGTGTGGTGTTCTGTACATAGTATGCTTAGTCTTAAGAGTTTAGACTTATTATAAGTTATTGTAAGTTTAAGTTAAGTCTGCTGCAACTGGATTTCTTATGGTCAGGGCCAATCCTGAATGTACTGGATTTGTGACCCTTATGCTCATTTGCCTTCAGTAGCAGTAAAGTTCTGCTGGATGAAATACAATTGCCTCTGGTCTATTTTTGGGGAATCCTGCAATGTGTTTAAGTATTCACTCTGCTAACTATATGTCGGAGTTCTACTCTGGATCAATACTGAGCATAGCTGTCAACTTTTCCCTTTTCTTGCGAGGAATCCTATTCGGAATAAGGGAATTTCCCTTAAAAAAGGGGGAAAGTTGACAGCTATGATATTGAGTAGAATTTCATGACACTGCTTTATAATGAATAATGAATAAAACACACACACACCCAATAAAAACAATCTCTGTCAATTCTAAATTAAACTCATATGTCTATAAATATGACATGAAGGCTGACAACATGAACCCCACCGTGTGGGAATCCCTTGCAGTGCCTGGGGTCAGACAGTCAGGTTATGTGTCCACAGCAATGACCAGAAGAGGAATGAACTCTGGGAGGAGCGCAGAAAGAAGAAATGCCATGATGCATCTCTAGCGGCAAAACTGAATGCCTTCCTCTGGCCCAACTGCAATAAACATGTCTCTCCCGTATCAATCTCTACAGCCACAGCAGGCGCCGTAATTCTGCAACAGTTTAACTTTACCTTTGAAGGCATGCTCTTCCATTGTCTCCCGAGACAGACGTTTGCAAACAAGAATAGAGAGGGAAAGAGAAAGCAATTTGTCATTGCCGAACTGAAGGCATTTGAGATGTGATTGATCTATACTATAAAATGTATCTACTATCCAAAGACAGTGCTGGCAATAACATTATCACTGAATTCTAGACTTCTGGCATGAAAGCATAGATTTATTGTCCCATTATAATCTCCTAGCTGACAGCCAACGTATTAGGAAAGCAGTATTTAATATAATAATAAAAGCAAGTTTCCTCAACATGTTCCAGTGTAGGGTACAGGCTGGTGATTAACTTCATCATTAGTTTTCTAGAGGGGCGAAGTGTATTTCTTTTTTGAAAACACTGATCATAGCCTATGAAGAGGCTTTTATCACTTGTACAAAAAAATCTTGTTTTCCTTCCATTTTGCTTCTGTTGTCAGAGAGGAGCCCTTCGTCTTTCTTGATATTTTTTTGACTCACAGCAAACTCATTGTCATTCAGCACGTGCTTTCATGAATCACTGGGCATGATTCAACTCATGTCAAGCAAAGCTTTCAGCTCCGCGAATTTGAATACGCAGACTTAACATCGGCTCTGCCTTTATACCCAACACATGCTTAAAACAACAATCCTATGGACATTTAGACCGAAGGCTGGTGGATTATAAAACAAGAGCCACTGCCAAACTTTGAAATCAGTTCCACATTTGAAATGGTCACAGTCAGAGAGAAATGGACTGAGAATGCATTCAGCCTAAAGGAGGGTACTTCTTAGTATATGTGGTGGACATGTACATTGGTAATAATAATTGTAATAATAAATTTTTATTTATACCCCACCCTTCCCGGTTCAAAAACCGAGCTCAGGGTGGCTAAAAACAAATTTAAAACACTTTAAAACACTTAATTATAAAAGCAGCATAAAATACAGTATAAAAACATGAATAACAATAAACATAAAAAATCAAATAGATAATCCCCAGGGCTAGCTGGCTGAATTGGTCCTACTTGGGCCAGCAAGGCGGCCAGGGGAGAATTAGCTGTGGGGTCTCAGAGCGGGTGATCTTCATAAAAGGGGAGCGGGAGGGAAGAGAAGGGAAGTAAAAGATCAGGCTGAATTCAAATTAAAGGCCAGGCGGAATAGTTCTCTTTTACAGGCCCAACAGAAGGTGGTTAAATCCTGCAGGTCTCTAGTCTCATGGGACAGAGCATTTCACCAGGTCGGAGCCATCACTGAAAAGGCCCTCACCCTGGTGGAGGATAGTCTGACTTCCTTAGGGCCCGGGACCTCTAAACAATGGTTATTCATGGACCTTAAGGTCCTCTGCGGGGCATACCAGGAGAGGCAGTCCCGGAGATGGTAAAGGCTTTCTGGGAAATAATATACAGTGGAACCTCTACTTACAACCATAATCCATTCCGGAGGTCCGGTCATAACTAGAAACATACATAAGTAGAGGCGCACTTTTCCATAGAAAGTAAGTGAAGCTGCATTCCTGGGAATCTGAAGCTTGCTGGGAGTGAAGGGCTATGTGCTTCCATTGATACTCCTATCTTTGTAAACCAATTCCCTAAGCCTGTGGTGATTTCTCCTCCAAAGAAAGTGAAGCTCGAGTAAGTACTGTCGCTGGAACTTCTCGGCGCTTGGGGAAGTGGGGCACACATAATAATATATTTCTCATACAAGGGCTGCCAACTTTTTTGGATCCATGCGCTCATTTGAAAACAGGAGAAACAGGTGTGGGCACCATGCACACATACACACACCACAACCATTTCTCTTGGCTACAATAGAGGACTTCTTTAAAGCCTATTTTCAGAGGAAGGAAGAGCAAAGTGAGAAGACCACATAAGAGCCAAGGAAAGCTCTGCAGGTGCATGTTCACCCATGGGTGCCATGGGTGGTGACCCCTGTTCTGAAGGGCATCTGTCAATTCCTCACTAAGCTTCCATTGCAGACTTGTCTCAACCTACATTCAGGTCTCCTTTATGGTTTTAAGATCCAAAAGTTTGTGATTCATTTTTTTCTCGAGGAAAGTGACACACACACACACCATTGTGTTTACTAAATAGAACAGCTATTCAATTGCTGTACATGTGCAAGGCTTTATTTTGCCTCGATCCCTGACTTGGTGTTATTTTCTGAAAGGCGAGGAGTTCCTGTGGTTTCTGTAAATCAGCTCGGTTAGTGATCGCTTGTCTTTCCTTCTGTTTCCAAAGCAAACATTCCGCTGCACTCAGCATCTGTGAAAATATTTCGGGCAGATGATGCTGCTTGCTTCCAGTTGGAGAAACCGTCTCTCGATCAGTCAGTGTGTGGCACACCACTGCTGCATTTATATTTCCTCTTGCTTAAAATGGAGGGATATTGTACACAGAAACATGTGTACACACATGATATCTAAGGAAAGAAGAAACATTGGTATGTTATGGGTCTCAAAGGCAAAGACATTGGCAGACTTTAGGCTTTCAAATTCCAGCAGCAGCTTGTGTGATCCAGGAATTTGGTCCCCTTGTCTCTTACATCATTGTTGCAGTGCCCCCTGCTACACTCCTTAAACCACTTGTGGCAAAAAGAATAAAGGATTGCAGTTGTGTACAAATCCTCTGCCGAACGCAGATGAATTCAAGATCCAACCAGACTAGATGTTTACCAGTCATGCTACAATTGAATCAGATTGAGGCTGAATCCTGACAAGACAGAAGTACTGTTTTGGGGGGACAGGAGGTGGGCGGGTGTGGAGGACTCCCTGGTCCTGAATGGGGTAACTGTGCCCCTGAAGGACCAGGTGCGCAGCCTGGGAGTCATTTTGGACTCACAGCTGTCCATGGAGGCACAGGTCAAATCTGTATCCAGGGCAGCTGTTTACCAGCTCCATCTGGTACGTAGGCTGAGACCCTACCTGCCTGCAGACTGCCTCACCAGAGTGGTGCATGCTCTGGTTATCTCCTGCTTGGACTACTGCAATGCGCTCTACGTAGGGCTACCTTTGAAGGAGTAAGAAAGAGTATTCTCTATAAGATTAAATATCAATATATGTATCAAGACTTTGAGATTAGACCACTGAAGAAGCCCGGAAAACTATCTTGGGTGTGTGCTACCTGCAAGCCCCAGTTAAAGGGCCCCATAGGGGGTGAACAGCGGCCTTTTCATTACTTGGAGTGCCAGGGTGAAACAGATGCAAAATGCCGGCACCCTGTCGTCTACAACTTCATTGTCTACAATGTTATTAACATCTATCAACAACTCTACTATCATCTCTCAGTATTGTGAATATCACCGAACTTACCTTTTGTTGGTATCTTTATGAACTTATCTAAAAGACTGGGTTAAGCATTTGAAAAATCTATTGAAACCAGACATTATAAGTTCATTTTAGGCTGGGTAGTTTGCATGTCTTTGTGGCTTTGTTTAATGTTTTGTATTTTTCTTGGAAAGTTGATAAAGTACAGTGGTACCTCGGGTTACATATGCTTCAGGTTACATACACTTCAGGTTACAGACTCCGCTAACCCAGAAATAGTACCTCGGGTTAAGAACTTTGCTTCAGGATGAGAACAGAAATTGCATGGCAGCAGTGGGAGGCCCCATTAGCTAAAGTGGTACCTTAGGTTAAGAACAGTTTCAGGTTAAGAACGGACCTCCGGAACAAATTAAGTACTTAACCCGAGGTACCACTGTATGTATAATTATTGTTCTGTGTATATTAATCACCAATGTGTTGCATGAGTCACACTCCTTCCCAAAGCAGGCTTTGGGAAGGGCAGCTCTCAGTTCCTGCCAGAGCATCATGTCTCCCTCTCTAATCCAGAAGGCAGCTCCCAGGCTTTAGGAAGGAGACACAAGACTCTGATTTGAGGGGGTGGTGGTATTGGAATTATGTACAAAGAATACTTTATGTACTAAGAAAACAGTGCAGAATTCAGGTGCGATTTCACTCATGGAAAGTCCACCATGTAGTGTGTTGGATTTGGCTCTCAGGTCTTGATAAATGTGATCCTTTGCCCTGCATCACACACACACAAGAAGACATAATTTGTATAAAATCTGCATGTGCTTATCTATGTGTATAGATGCAGATTTGGACGTGCTTATTATAATTTAAACGGGAAAACCATGTTCAAGTTTGCTGCCCCTGTGAGGGGCAACTTCTCTCCCTTCTTATGGTATTTTTTTTTTAAAAAAAAAAAAACAGGCTTGGATTGGACAACACTTTAGCCAGTCTGTCCACTGGCCATATTGCAGCACTATCCTCAGAATGGCCTGAACCAAACTACAAAATCAAGGCGCTTCTGGGACTTGAGTAATCATTAGGTCTACTCTACATTTCCAAGGAAACGGTTATTTGACTGCTGACATGGGACACAGTTACTGCAGCGTTACTGTATTTATATTCATGTCTTTGTTTCCCCCCCAAAGCTTTTCCCACACGTTTCTCCAGAAGTGTATATATGTTATTCTGATAGGGCCCCAGGGAGACATGCCAAGAATGATGGAACAAATCAAATTGTTCCTAACAGCAATTTTTTTTTAAAAAAAAGAAAAACTCTAGGAATTAGCAACCTTTCCATAGTGTTGGCATAGCTCCCTCATGGGGTTAATGCTTTTACATCTGCACGGATGGCTTTTAATTAAATGCATTCATAAACAGACTTTGGAGATGACACGTCTTGTTGCAAATACAATCTGTCAGCGCACAGCAGCTGCGGCAGTCATTCTGTCATCTACCACAAGCAGAGCATGGCTCAGCTCACTCTGCGCAGGAGATGATAGGTGACATGCTTAACTCTTTGGGGTTGGTGGAATGATCACCGACACAAAGGGCTCATCTGCGCTGGCATCTTCCATTACCACAAACGAAGGGCTACTTCATAGACACTGCACTTTTGGGTACTCAAGCAAATCCCTTAGCAAGCCTCGCCTCAGCAAACCTCTGGCACAAGCCATTTTATGCTACCCTTCTCTGCAATGAATCCGTGCAGATGGGTGGCACACAGAGAAGTAGATGAGGGTTGTGGTCTAAACCACAGAGCCTAGGACTTGCCGATCGGAAGGTCAGCGGTTCAAATCCCCACGACGGAGTGAGCTCCTGTTGCTGTGTCCCAGCTCCTGCCAACCTAGCAGTTTGAAAGCACACCAGTGCAAGTAGATAAATAGGTACCTCTGCGGTGGGAAGGTAAACGGCATTTCCGTGTGCTCTGGCTTCCATCACGGTGTCCCATTGTGCCAGAAGCAGTTTAGTCATGCTGGCCGCATGACCTGGAAAGGTGTCTGTGGACAAATGCCGGCTCCCTTGGCCTGAAAGCGAGATGAGCGCCGCAATCTCATAGTCGCCTTTGACTGGACTTAACCATCCAGGGGTCCATTACCTTTACCCTTTACCTTAGATGAGGGTTTCTTGCTTTACCTGGCAACGTCTTGTGCATTCAATACCCATGATGTATTGAGGCAGAATGAATCAATTGTACACTGACCTCTTATGTAGAATTCAGCCTGCAGGCTCACTCCCTCCTCTCTTTCCCTGACTCAAATCACTAGGCTTGGATCAAGCTGCTGCAAAAGAAAGAACTGGCCACTTGATGTCATAGTGATGTCAGGTGGTGATAATAATAATAATAATAATAAGAAGAAGAAGAAGAAGAAGAAGAATAACAACAATTTATTTTTATTTATACCCCACCAATCTGGCTGGGTTTCCCCAGCCACTCTGGGCTGCTTCCAACACAATATTAAAATACAGTAATGCATCAAACATTAAAAGCTTCCCTAAACAGGGCTGCCTTCAGATGTCGTCTAAAAGTCTGGTAGTTGTTGTTCTCTTTGACATCTGTTGGGAGGGCGTTCCACAAGGTGCGTGCCACTACCAAGAAGGCCCTCTGCCTGGTTCCCTGTAACTTGGCTTCTCGCAGTGAGTGAACCGCCAGGAGGCCCTCAGTGTCCGGGCTGAACGGTGGGGGTGGAGACGCTCCTTCAGATATACTGGACCGAGGCCGTTTAGGGTTTTAAAGGTCAGCACCAACACTTTGAATTGTGCTCGGAAACGTACTGGGAGCCAATGTAGGTCTTTCAAGACCAGTGTTATATGGTCTCGGCGGCCGCCCCCAGTCACCAGTCTAGCTGCTGCATTCTGGATTAGTTGTAGTTTCCGGGTCACCTTCAAAGGTAGCCCTACGTAGAGCGCATTGCAGTAGTCCAAGCGGGAGAGAACCAGAGCATGCACCACTCTGGCGAGACAGTCCGCGGGCAGGGAGGGTTTCAGCCTGAGTACCCGATGGATCTGGTAGACAGCTGTCCTGGACACAGAACTGACCTATGCTTGATTGACAGGAGTGTGGAGCCCTGATCACCTATGAAAGTGGCTGACCAAGGTGGATCCGCCAGTCAGATCCAGTTCCCCTGTTCTAAGTGAAGACCCAGATGGAATCTAGACACATATAAAAAATGCTGTTAAAATATATATAAAGCAAATATATATATATATATATATATACTGAATATGCCATCGCCATCTAGTGTCACATTTGTAAAAGATAAAGGTAAAGGTACCCCTGCCCGTACGGGCCAGTCATGTCCGACTCTAGGGTTGTGCGCCCATCTCACTTAAGAGGCTGGGGGCCAGCGCTGTCCGGAGACACTTCCGGGTCACATGGCCAGCCTGACAAAGCTGCTCTGGCGAGCCAGCACCAGTGCAGCACACGGAAACGCCGTTTACCTTCCCGCTATAAGGCGGTACCTATTTATCTACTTGTACTTAAGGGTGCTTTCGAACTGCTAGGTGGGCAGGAGCTGGGACTGAAAGACGGGAGCTCACCCCGCCACGGGGATTCGAACCGCCGACCATGCGATCGGCAAGCCCTAGGCACTGAGGTTTTACCCACAGCGCCACTCTACATTTGTATAAAACACTTAAAGTGCACTTAAAATGTTATATTTGCAGCTGCAGAGCTGAGTTTCCAGTATAGAATCTTGATAAGAAAAGCTTCAGTCTTAAGGTGAGTCATGATGGTTCTTGTGTCTCATCTAAGGGCTTCCCCACACTTCTGCTTGTCCTAGAAAGCTCAGGTCCAAGCCATTTCTCACTTGCCCCATGCTTTCTATCCATGAGTCTGAGAACTTTTGCATTTCCCCTGCCACTTTTGCCTGGAAAACCCACTAAATTGGAACAAGCAGCAATCCACGGGAAACTCAGTTGCGCTTTGTTCCAATTCAATACTAAACCATGGGTTTTCCCAAGGGAAAGTGGTGCGGCAAACAAAGTCCTAGATAAGCCTTAACACAATGCAAGGCTATGTTCTTACATGAATTTGACGTTTCCTGGGAGTTGCTTTCTTTATCGATTCTCCCCCCTTGTTCCTGATTTTTTTTTGGGGGGGATAAACAAGAAGAAACTAGGCCAGCTTCTGAACCAACATTGTTTTCCTCCCAGTTTGGGGGTACACTAGGGTACACTTTTGTTATATCCTCTTGAAAATCGCTTCAGTTGACCTTTCCTCCATCTAGTCTTCTGTCTCAGGGGCAGGGAACATGTGGCTCACCATATGCTGTTGGACCAGAACTTCCATTATCTTCACCATTGGCCAAGTTGCCTGGGAACTGGAATGCAATAACATCTGGAAAGCCACATGTTCCACATCCTAGTTCTATCACATCCTTGTCTGAAAAAGATTATTTTTATAAGTATAGGACATGTATCAGCACTCTACTTAAGTAACTGTTTCATTCTCCCCTTTTATGATGCTAACTTTTAGCTACAGAAGGACACTGTATCAGTCAATCTTCTCCTCTAATGCCATCTGAGGTCAAGAAGTTCTCGTTATTCTTCTCCAGCAGTTGTTGTTTTTTATCCAAATCTCTCTAACTTCTATATATTCTCTTAGCTCTCATCTTTCAGCACTCAGCTTTGCAGAGCGGTTTTCTGTTTTGTCTCCCTACAGAATGAACGCCACCTTCAAAATAACCCAGGCTTGCTACACACACAAAGAGCATGGGGTTGCATGTTGAAATATTCGGGACAGCTGATCCCTGCTAGGATTTTGATGTCTAATTTGATTCTCCATAGTGGAATGTGAACCCTGACGTTGGTATTTCAACAGCTGATTGGACAACTTGACACCTGATATTAGACATATAGTGCAATTCTGACAAGGATGACATCAGCTACTGAATTAAAAGGCAATTGCTTTGTCGACAGATTTCTCAGACATTCAAACAAGGATGTTGAAGTCCATTGTTAACACTGAATGCCCTAGTTTCGAAGTGTCATTGAATGAAAGCAAAATGAATGAATGCAAATCACCTTGAATTTAATAGGAAGTGCTTTGTACAAAAACAAATATGTTACTTAATTTTTATTTTCCAAATCAGATGGTCAGCTAAAGCTGGGATTAACCGAAAAATTTACTGGTGTGTGTGTGTATACACACACACACACACACACACACACACACATATGTCAACTGGAATACCCTAATTAAATGTATAGAATAAAAATAGAGTCGTACCTTGGTTGTCAGACGGAATCTGTTCCAGAAGCCCGTTCAACTTCTGAAAATGTTTGACAACCAAGGCGCGGCTTCCAATTGGCTGCAGGAGATTCCTCCAATAATCAGAAGCCGTGGAAGCTGCGACAGATGTTCAGCTTCCAAAGACCTTTTGCAAACCGGAACACTCTCTTCCAGGTTTGCAGTGTTCGAGAGCCAAAACGGACGAGTACCAAGGTGTTCGGGATCCAAGGTATGACTGTATGACAACATAAGAAGACCAAACATAAGAAGACCAAAAGCCTATCTAGTCCAGCATCCTGATCTTACATTGGCCAACCGGATATCCATGGGAAGCCTGTGAGAAGGGCATGAGCACATCAACACAACAACTGGTACATGGAGGCGCATTCCCTTTTGTATGTGAAGTAATACAGCCATCATGACCACAAGCCATTGTCAGCCTTAATGTTGTTTCATCGATTATAAATGCTGTAATTATTCTCTTTAGCTTTTTGGTTGCTGTTTTATTAATAGCGCAGGTTTTTTTATTAAAAATTTATTATAGTTTCATAACTTCAACCAATTTCAAACTTCAAATTTGTTCCACATTTGACTTCCCACCTTCCATGCTGTTTTTATACCTACCCCTTTTATGTACTGCATAATATCACACTTTTCGTTCCATACATATTCCTCTATTACATCCCACATTTCATCTAATATATATTCCTCTATTTCATACATTAACGTTTCTGTCCGTTGTTCAAATTTCAAATCCTGCCTGCGATTTCATTTGGTTATTATGGGCTTTTTCTCTCCAAATAATCCAAAAAAGACTGCCACTTTTCCATAAATTGTCCATTGTGTTGATTTCTTATTATTGCCATTAGCTTCGCCAGTTCTGCTTGGTCCATTAATTTCGTTGTTTCATTGGTTTTTCCCCTTCTGTCCAGTTCTGCACGTATAAGATTCTGGCTGCTGTTATTAATGGTGTTTAATTGATTGTAATTGTTTTATTGATGACTTGCTGATTATTTTATCTTATTAATGCTGTATTTGTGATGTTCGATTATGTTCTAGTTGTTTGCACCTATCTGTCCCGAGATACAATGGAGTGCTCCCCTGGAGGTGAAGTAAAACTGGTGCGCCAGTCTAGGACTGCAGTCTTAAACTTCATTTTCTCCATTTCTCCAAACTTCAATATCCCCTCCATTTCTCCTTCATTTCTGCTATTTTCAAAGGGCAGGAGCAGACACAGTCATCCCTCCCATTTTATACTCCATATGCCTTATGGAGTATAAAAATATATTGAGAAACCATCTTTTCAATTTTCCTGGAGAGCTAAATTATATGCGGTTCACTGTATCTTTTTTCACTCATAAATGCTAATTCCTCATTAGAAAAGGCAGGGTGAAAAGGAACATTACTTATGGATGCTTAATCTATTGTCCTCCAATGGATAGTGAACATTAAATAAGACCTTTCTTATAGCCCTCCAAGGAGTCTTAATATTAATATACTGCCCTAGTCCATGAAACCAAGGTTAATTAAGTCTCTACATGTGTCAGAAATAAAGTAGAGTAGAACTTTATTGTTTGTGTTGTTGCAAAGACAACAGAAACCCAGTCAAATAATAAATACTATGAAGATGTTATGAAGAAGTATTATCAAGTTCATAAATAAATTCCAAAATGGAAACCTTTGAAAGAACTCATTATAAGACCTTGTATATAGGTTGCATCCTGAGTTCCCCACCTCCCAGAAAAGCTACCCTGAAGATTTGGAAGAGGGTGGGAAGTCGAATGGGGGCAGAGGTGGTGCAGGAAAGCAGAGGAGTTTGAATCTCCATGATGGGGTGAGCTCCCATTGCTCTATCCCAGCTCCTGCCAACCTAGCAGTTCGAAAGCATACCAGTGCAAGTAGATAAATAGGTACCGCTGCGGCAGGAAGGTAAACTGCATTTCCATGTGCTCTGGTTTCCATCACAGTCTTCTGTTGTGCCAGAAGTGGTTTAGTCATGCTGGCCACAGGGCCAGGAAAGCGGACTGTGGACAAACGCTGGCTCCCTCAGCCTGAAAATGAGATGAGCACCGCAACCCCATAGTTGCCTTTGACTGGACTTAACGGTCCAGGGGTCCTTTTCCTTTACCTTTTTTATATCTTCTGTAGAAACATAAGAACAAAGAGCTTACTGGATTAGGGCAGTGGTCCGTTCAATTCTCACAGCAGCACCTGCAAAATTTACCACCCCTGCACAGAGGGCTGCAGGGAGGAGAGTGAATTGGCAGCAATTGCCTCTCCTCTATACAGTGGTACCTCAGGTTACAGACGCTTCAGGTTACAGACTCCGCTAACCCAGAAATAGTACCTCGGGTTAAGAACTTCACTTCTGGATGAGAACAGAAATCGCAAGGTGGCAGTGGGAGGCCCCATTAGCTAAAGTGGTACCTCAGGTTAAAAACATTTTCAGGTTAAGAACGGACCTCCAGAATGAATTAAGTTCTTAACCCGAGGTACCACTGCATCACCCTTGTGGGTCCCTTCCAGCTCTATGGTTTTATGATTCTTCTTCCACTGGGAGCACCACTAAATTGTGGTCCCTTTTGCAAATGGACTATTTTGTACCATGTATCTATTTTGTATCAATCTTTGAACTTTTTAAGGGAAAAAAAAACAAGAGGCCTCATGAAAGTTCATCAACATTTTAGTGCAATTTTCTCTTAATACATACATTTGTAAGCAATGTTGCTCCCTTTGCCTGTTTTGCATAGCAATTCCCCCAATACAATCACTTCTTAATGCTATCTTCACTTATATATTTATTTTATGCACACTATGGGCATTTTTGTAGACATCACTTGGCTGGAGAACCACATTGCAAAATTCAGAAAACTGAGAAGTGTGACGGATGGCTGTCTTTTGGTGCCTGCATTGTTTGGGCAGTGCGAATCAGGTACTTCACCTTTAAATATGGACTGAATTGAATCTCTCCCTAATCCCTACTCTTGTCAACACTCATCTGTGACCTTTAAAAAGAGATTAATATAAACATCGTGGAACTGGTGGTGCTTTTTTTGCATTCCTGCAAGGCGATACACAGGAGAAGGAGAAGCAGAAAATTGCCTCTGCATTGGTGAAACAGATGGAGACAAGGTTCAAAAAGAGAGATAAATTAGCCATGGAAGGAACATGCAGGAGTCTTCATTTCACACCTCTGCATTTGTGGTTTTCCACCATTCCTTTTTTTAAGTGGTTTCCAATAAGTTATCTTTGACCTTCTACCTGTCCTTTGAACAGTAAATTTGAACAGCCAAAAAGTCAATTTTCATGAATTAGAATTTATATAGATATGGGTGGGTGGGGATTTTAAATGAAGACCACCCTAGACAGCTTTGTACACAACAAGGAACAAGTTAACCCCCTTGACTTGTCTAATCCTAAATAGATTGCTGTGGCATTTCTTCTTTATTTCCCACCATTTGGTAATCTGGATCACAATTACCTTTTCTAAAATCCCTCCCCAAATTCTTCTCAAAACACTCTAAGCAGGAACAATTAATGTAACAAAAGCTTAGCAATGCAAACATCAATAAACTGATTTTGCATTCAGAAAATTAATCCTGCTGTGTTCTAATCCTTAAGCCATTTTTTTTTTAAAGAGACTGATTAATGGAAGTTCCTTCAACTGCTCTCTTTTCCCCCTGTAAACCCTCATTAAATGTTCTATAAAATGCTTCAGGAAAGTTTCATACACAGCGCTTTTGAAATTCTAGCCTTTAGGGTTTTTCCCCCATGCAATTTTATCAACTCACCCCCTTTCAAAACTTGAGCAAATCTAAATTCACCATCAAAGGAAAAGGAAAAAAACACACCCTGGGCACACATTATGCTGGAAGGAGAGCTCTGCGACAGTTTGCAACTTTCAAAAAGGCTAGACACGTGTTCCTGAATTTGCACACTGGTAGCATGGCTACATAATCTTAAAAAATAAAAAAAGGTCCACAGACACAGATTTGCTATTGATGATGTATCAATCTTTCTGCAAATGTGGAGGTAATTACAATACAGTACATCTTACCATGGCAAGGAATATGACCAGGTGGCCTAAAACTGGCAGTTTGGGCAACTCCTGGTGTTCCTTCTTAGGGGTCTTTATCTTGAACCTAGAAAGCCCTTCAAACATAGAACTGTCCTTTGACACCCTTCAAATAGAAAACTTTCAAGAAAGAAAACCTCAAGAAAGAAGGGCATTTTCGCTGGCCAGGTTTAATTCAAATCCATCAAACCTCCTTTGGGGAAGGTTCTCAGGCAGGGTGGAAGGAGAAAGAACTTGCCCATGTGAAGACCACCTGGTGGAAATCCTTACACATATGGTTCTTAATTGTAAACTATATTCTGATCTCCATCAGCAATTTCTAGATCAACTCTGTATCCCAAATGGAAACCAGAGTTGGAGGTCATACATTTTCTATTACTGGGGAATGATCAGGAGCTTACCAAGTTAGTGGCTAAATATCTCTATTTGCTTTTTTGTCGTCGAAATACACTGCAGGCGTCTGATCTCCCTGGAGACCTAGAGATGTGACGATAGACTGCTCTGCCTCCTTTCTTTTAGCAAATGTTTTGTGCCACTGGGGAAGTGGTAATTCTGTATTGATTTGTTTTGGATGTATGTATGTGATGCCAATAAAAGGTTTGATGATGATGAAGAGAAACTGTCTTCTCTGAATAAGGACACCTGGCCACTCAATGATACCAACTGGCTTGGAAGCAACTCTGAAGGGGTGGGGAAACTAGCCATTTGGCACTGTATAGCCATCCCCACTTTGCACAGGTTATCCAAGAAAATCTGTCGTAGGAAGGCTCACCTGCCAGGCAAAACCTTCTTCCATAAAAGATTGAACAATCTATGGCCTTCTAAACACTGGGGGGTGGGGTTCCAATTCCCGGCTGAGCAAAGCCTATAGGGACATTTATTTTAAAATAAAAGGTAAAGGGACCCTTGACCATTAGGTCCAGTCGTGGCCAACTCTGGGGTTGTGGTGCGCATCTCGCTTTATTGGCTGAGGGAGCCGGTGTACAGCTTCCGGGTCATGTGACCAGCATGACTAAGCCACTTCAGGCAAACCAGAGCAGCGCACAGAAACGCCATTTACCTTCCCGCCGAAGTGGTACCTATTTATTTACTTGCACTTTGACGTGATTTCGAACTGCTAGGTTGGCAGGAGCAGGGACCAAGCAACAGGAGCTCACCCCGCCGCAGGGATTCGAACCGCGACCTTCTGATCGGCAAGTCCTAGGCTCTGTGGTTTAACCCACAGCGCCACAATAGTTTTGCTCTAAATTCCGTGGGGACCACTGGATGTTGAACATATATTCATTGATTTTATACTTCGAAAGAGAATGTAAGAAAAGAGGGCATACACAAGCCTGCCACCGTTTTCACTGGAGGGAGGGAATGTTTTGAAAGGAGCAAATTATACATTGAGTAAACAACAAATCACTGTCAGGCTAATTAGCAGCTTTCTTCAGAGATCTATGGATGGCACAATGAAATGGTTACATGAAAGCAGATCACTTCCCCACCCCCCACCCTACAAGTTTATTTACAGTTACATTAGTTCAGTACAGTCTTCAGGGATTAGAAAGCTTTCCATCTACAATATTCAGGTGCTGCACTTTCAACCATGACAGAAAATTGTGGCCTACATTTATGAGATACAAATTACATTTCTGGATAATAGAGGTGCCTGTTTCACTTGTAATGGAAGCCTTCCTGTGGAATACTCCTGCTCACTGTTCCATTCAGCCTTGCCTTCTTTCAGGATGAGTCATTCCAGCTCCCCCCCCCCCCATTTTCTGTTTCCTCAATCAATTGCAGCCAACAAGTCCATATTGGATTGTTTTACGGGTCAGGGATGCTATGAAATTTCCCTCCCTTTGTTTCCCGGCCACTGTAAACCTCAGGGCTCCCCAGAGAATGGATGTTAAGTACGGGAGTTCCCCTCTCCCTTCCGGTAGCTCACTGATAAGAATTAATGACCATTTGGTAGATTTATAGTCCTTTTATTACAGTATTCTGTTACGAGCACAAACAGGCAACCCTCCGCAATAATAATAATAATAAAGTTTTATTTATACCCCGCTCTTCCTGGTTCAGGAAACCGGGCTCAGGGCAGCTAACAACAAATTTAAAACACTTAATTGATGCAACAAAAAAACAGCATAAAATACAGTATAAAACATGAATAACAATAAATTCAGAATTCAAAAATCAATTTAGGGGGGAAATCCATCCAATAAACATTAGATGATCACCAGGGCTAGCTGGCTAAATTAGGATATCATGTGCCTACTCTGAATCATCCTTGCGACTTCCACAGCAAGGAGTGTGCCAAAAGGAAGTCCCTCCCCTTCTCTGTCTCCTTTGTTCTCTGATATGTTTGGACCATCTAGTCCGAGGGGAAGGGGCTTCCCCCACACTCTCGACTGACATATCACCCAGCTGCCCCCCTCCTTCCAGTTCTCTCATCCTTGTCTCAAAACTGGGTAGCTCCAAGCTGTTTGTCTGCTTTGTGTAAGTCTGACCTTCTCTCTCTGCTTCTGGGAGCGCTGGAGGCAAGGGTGGGGGCGTGAATATTCCCCCTCCTCCTCTGAACTGAGCTGGTCTGCCTGCGACTGCGTTCCCCAACCTTCGTCTTCAGCGTATTCCCTGACAATAGAGTTCCTAGAACCATAGAATGGTAGAGTTGGAAGGGACCCTGAAGATCGTCTAGTCCAACTCCCTGAAATGCAGGAATATGCAGCCGTCTCATATGGGGATCAAACCTGCAACCTCAACATGATCAGCATCACATTCTAACCAGTAACCCTGTTTTGGCTACATAGCCATCAGAAATGAGTGCACGAGTTCATTGTTGGGCTGGCATATATCAGGAAAGGTGCTCAAACAGGTGCCTGGTTCCTAAGCCGTTTGGGATCTTGTAAGCCAACATCAATACCTTAATGTGAGCTCAGAAGTGGACAGGCAGTTGCTGTGGATCACAGGCAGCCACAGTCTCTGAACTCTCTTCAAGGGCAGCCCCACACGGAGAGCATTGCAGTCATCTAGCCTTGAGGCTTCAAGAGCATGAGTCACTGTGGCAAGGCTATCCTGATCCAGGAATGACTGTAGCTCTTGAGCAATGGAAATGGGAACTTCTCTTGGGCCTCCAGCTGGATCCAGAACTATGTCCCAAGCTACAAAGCTGTCCTTTCAAGGAGAGAGCAAACCTGTTTAATACAGGCCTGGTCCCCACATGCTAGACTTGGGAACCACCCAATCAAAGCACCCTTGTTTTAACAGGATTCAGTTTCAGTTTATTAATTCAGCCCTTTCCTGCCTTCAGACACAGGTCCAGTAGCAACACTGATCCACATATCCTGTGTTTCCATTTGTAGTCTGTGTTGCAGGAATTTATGTATGGGTTGGGGAGGGTTGCCCCTCTAGCAGATACCATGCATATGCAGCCCACTACCAAAATCAGCACAATCGCTTTTGTGACTTTGTGATTTGTCCCCACAAAACACTTCATCACAGTTTCTTCCTATCTATTCAAAGCGCCTTTGCTGCACAATACCAAATGTAACAATTCACTGATAAATGTATCTATGTACTGGCTCACTGGGAAAACTTCAGAAATTCATATAGACATGTGAGCTCAGCTACTCAGCAGCCCCTCTGCCTGAGTGATAATCCCTGGCATCCTGATACCTGAGTGCCAGACAGGTAGCCATTCCAGAAATAACAAACCCAGATGAAGACAAAAGGGTGTGCTTAACTTAGCTGGGAAACAGGGAGATGCAAATATCTCTTTTGTTACGCTTGATGGGTGTTTGGTGGAGGGCAAGGAGAACCATGGTCCAGGATGCTCAGATTACTGCCACCAGACCTCCCCTTTCATGATGTAACCGTGATGTATGAGTGATGTAGTTTGGGTGGGTGTAACATGGGGATTAGCAGCTAATTAAAGTTTGGGGGCTTCCATCTTGTTCCACCTTGTGGGAAGTGGGAATCCTGTTGCGACAATCTTCAATAAAGACCAAGCCTACTGGCTGCTGTTTTGCTCTGGTATTCCTGGCTGGTGTCCTTGTTTTTTTGTCCAAGGGAGCCCTCAGATTTCTTCGTGAACATTTGAGAAAGTAGGGTATGGAAGCTGGTGTTTATTTATCAGAATATTTGGAAAGCACTGCCCAAGCTTTCCGTTATTTAGCAATATTATTTTGCCCGCGAATCATCGTCTTCAGATAGAAGGCAACTACCAATATTGACATGCAGGTTCCCTCCAGCTCCCTCGTTGTCAATGTGTCTGGCAGCAGCGGTTTGATCCCACTTTGAAACGTTACCTTCAAGGAAGACTTCCAGAGGGGGAAACACAGGAGCTCGTGCTTTGAACAGATACGCCTGGGTCACAATCTGCCTCGGCTGTTGCCTGGGGCTGAGAAACAAGGTTGCACAGCAAGACAGAGGGAAAGAATTCAGGTAATGAGATGACCTCTTCCGAAAGGTGCTCCCCTGCTCAGCGCTGTTGATTTATTCAAGTAGATTGCGAGCTGGGGCTGGTTCCACACCCCGAGGCCAGCTCACAAGCAGAGAGGAGCATTGCTCCCAATGATAATCAGCTTCTGTGGTTTCTCATTCATATGGCTTTTATAGGAGAATAAATACCATGTCTGGACCATAAAGAAGGCTGATCGCCGAAGAATTTATGCTTTTGAATTATGGTGCTGGAGGAGACTCTTGAGAGTCCCATGGACTGCAAGAAGAACAAACCTATCCAATTCTGAAGGAAATCAGCCCTGAGTGCTCACTGGAAGGACAGATCCTGAAGCTGAGGCTCCAATACTTTGGCCACCTCATGAGAAGAGAAGACTCCCTGGAAAAGACCCTGATGTTGGGAAAGATGGAGGGCACAAGGAGAAGGGGACGACAGAGGATGAGATGGTTGGATGGTGTTCTCAAAGCTACCAGCATGAGTTTGACCAAACTGCGAGAGGCAGTGGAAGACAGAAGTGCCTGGCGTGCTCTGGTCCATGGGGTCACGAAGAGTCGGACACGACTAAACGACTAAACAACAACAAATACCATGTCATGAACTCGTGTGTGTGTGTGTGTGTGTGTGTGTGTGTGTGTGTGTTTACAGCATTTAGAACCTCCATTCTGAAGCCCCAAAAGCTCTCAGAGTAGCTTGCGAAGGTCACTTCTAAGGCAGTTCCTGCTCTCGGGCTCACAGTCTAAAAAGACACCACACACAAGGAAAAATGGAATTGGAGGGAGGAGGGGAAAGCAAGCTCAAGCAAGAGTTCTTAAAGCTACAACCAATGTCGGTGGTGGTTCTGGATGGTGGTTGTAGGAGCATACGAGAGGAGCATACTAGCTACCAGAGGAGATTCAGGAGCAGAGATGATGGAAGGACAGGCCAACTCCTGCCACACAGTTCTTATTACAAGTATAATGAGTAATATATTTGCTCTCCACTGTTCAAGACCCCCAATAACAAAGTATTTCCAGAGAGGCAGGATGTGGATCGGTAAGCAAACACTTCTCTATTTTGTGTGTTTCTCCTAATTGGCAGAGTTCCTGCGTCTGTCAGCCTCTTAAAACAACTTCTTATTATGCTTGTCTTGCAACTGTCTCAACCAATTAAAAGAAAATAGCCAACGGACTTAGGAATACTTATGAGTATTCAAAGTTGATTTCAAAGTTATAAGTATGCAAACAAGAACGTTGTGATTGTCCTTGTTTTACAGATAGTAAAAAATATGTGTTATTTGCTGTATGTGGGTTGAAAATTAAGATATAATAGAGAGCTATAAATATACAACTGTGCTTTATTATATTACAGTGGTACCTCAGGTTAAGTACTTAATTTGTTCCGGAGGTCTGTTCTTAACCTGAAACTGTTCTTAACCTGAAGCACCACTTTAGCTAATGGGGCCTCCTGCTGCTGCCACACCGCCGGAGAACGATTTCTGTTCTCATCCTGAAGCAAAGTTCTTAACCCGAGGTACTATTTCTGGGTTAGCGGAGTCTGTAACCTGAAGCGTCTGTAACCTGAGGTACCACTGTATTATATTTCTCCTATTTCTCTCTTTTCTCTGTTTCTCTTTCTTTCTTTCTTTCTTTCTTTCTTTCTTTCTTTCTTTCTTTCTTTCCTTTCTTCTTTGTATTTTTTTTAAGACTAGTTGGGTTTTTATTGTAACCTATGTTGAAAAGTCCTAATAAAAATTGATATTAAAAATGTGTGTGTGTGTTCTTTTCTTTGCCTAAACGTTTGAAAAAGTCACTCGAGATCTACAAATTCATAATGTCCCAATGCAGAAAAAAGTAGCCACCCTTGAAAGATATCATCCTCTTTGTTTAGAATCCTGAATGGGGCATTGTGATGTTCAGCCTGCAAGGATACACAAATAATCTCCTCTGTCACAAATAAAAGAAAGAATGAGATGCCAGCAGAGCCTTAGAATTCTAAAAGCCACATATTTTAGTATATATCCATTCAAAAGTGTCACTTGCCTTAAAGGGCTTTTGTTAGCAGGATATTTAATTACGAGTACTTAGAGGTGGTCAAAGATTTAGAATGGGAGACCCTGGAGACTGTAGTTCTATATAAAACAAAGGTAAAGGTAAGCATTTGCATTTGAAGTGTAAAGATTTAAGACAGCTAGAAGGGGGAACTGCAAGTCCAAGCAATTAACGAAATGAAATAAAGTGTGAATAAAGATTTCAGCGAGAGAAGGAACCCATGGTCCAAGGTAAAAGATAGGCCATTAGATTGCTAAAGAGGAAGGCAAGTTATCGAAATAAGTTAAGCAGTGAATGTAAAGCAGTAATAGTAGGAGAGTCACTGTTCCAATGTTCCAAGGTTGTTGGGTGCAAGGGTGGGGGTAGGGAATCCTGCAGGTCCAAAGATATACAGTGGTACCTCGGGTTAAGTACTTAATTCGTTCCGGAGGTCCATTCTTAACCGGAAACTGTTCTTAACCTGAAGCACCACATTAGCTAATGGAGCCTCCTGCTGCCGCTGCAACACCGGAGCATGATTTCTGTTCTCATCCTGAAGCAAAGTTCTTAACCCAAGGTACTATTTATGGGTTAGCGGAGTCTGTAACCTGAAGCGTATGTAACCTGAAGCGTATGTAACCCGAGGTACCACTGTATCTAGGTCTGTTTGGATTACTGTGGAGCTGCCTATGGAGAGTGTTTAGAAACTTCAGCAGGTCTAAGATGCTGTGGCCAGATTGTTGACCAGAGTCGATTACAGAGAGAATAGAAACTCATCCTTACAACATCTCCACTAGTTTCTAAGCACAGTTCAAAATGCTGGCTATGACCTACAAAGCCCTATATAGTTTGGGTCCAGGCTACCTGAAGAACCGTATCTCCTTGAACGAGCCTGCCTGGCCTTTGAGAACTTCTGGTGAGGCCCTTGCCTTGGCCCCACCACCTTCACAGGCATTGTGATGTAGCGTTAGGTGCTATTTTTTAAAAAGGTAAAGGACCCCTGGATGGTTAAGTCCAGTCAAAGGTGACCATGGGGTTGTGGTGCTTATCTCACTTACAGGCCGAGGGAGCCGGCGTTTGTCCACAGACAGCTTTTCGGGTCATGTGGCCAGCAGGACTAAACCGCTTCTGGTGCAATAGAACACCATGATGTAAGCCGGAGCGCACAAAAACGCCGTTCACCTTCCTTCCACAGTGGTACCTTTTCATCTATTTGCTCTGGTGTGCTTTCGAACTGCTAGGTTGGCAGGAGCTGGGACAGAGCAACAGGAGCTCACTCCGCCATGGGGATTCAAACCACTAGACCACAGCACCACCTGCATCCCATTAGGTGTTATACTGCTACTCCAAGTGTAGGTGTCGCTGCGTCCAACTGTCAGTCATGCTGCTGTTCTGGACCGTTCTTGATGGCAACAAAGCTGTTAAGAATCCACTTTGGCCTGGCCTCTTCTCTGAAATAACCTGATAGGCACATTAGGTGAGGACAGAAGAGAAGGCCTTCTCGGTGGTTGCTCCCAAATTGCGGAACTTACTACAGTGGTGCCTCGCAAGACGAAAATAATCCGTTCCGCGATTCTCTTCGTCTAGCGGTTTTTTCGTCTTGCGAAGCAAGCCCATTGACAGCTTAGCGGATTAGCGCTACAGCTGTCAAGCGGCTTCCAGCGATCAGCTGTTAAGCGGCTTATCAGTGGAACAGCTGATAAGCGGCTTAGCGGCTTAAGAAAAGGGCGAAAAAAACCCACGGGGGATGCAAGATTTTTTTCGTCTTGCAAAGCAACCCCATAGGGAAATTCGTTTTGCGAAGCGCCTCCAAAACGGAAAACCCTTTCGTCTAGCGGGTTTTTCGTCTTGCGAGGCATTCGTCTTGCGGGGCACCACTGTACCACAAAAGGCTAAACCTTCCCCCTCTCTGCTTTTCTTTCATCAGCAGAGAAGTGCTTTTTTGTTGTTTTTCCAACTAACTGGCTATTGTGTGCACGCACTGTGTCATGTGATTATGTGGGGCAGGGCTTTTATTTTTTTTTTTTATAAACATTTTTATTGCTTTTTAAAAATACAGAAAAAAGAATAAAGAGTGATTATAAGAAGATAGGGTATAAGTAACAAGTTTCCATATTCTTTTTCCATCTATTCTATAGGACTTCCCCACATCCTCCGAACCCTGCGTTCTCTGTCTTATAAAGCATCAGCAATTTGTTAACTTATTTCAAAACTTATTGTAACTTCCATTTTATCATGTTCCCTATTTTCAATTTTACTGTAGCTCAATTCTTATATATTTTGTATTAAACACAATAAAGTTGTTTCATTATTTTACCTCTGAATTCTTGTGTCTTAATTTTCATATCATTAACTTACATTTGCTGAAGCTAGAATTTCCTGAAAGGTGCATTTTTTAACATTCATACAGCTTATAATGTTTTTTCAAATAGTCCTTAAACTTTTCCCAGTCCTCCTCAGTTGTTTCTTCTCCCGCGTCTCGGATTCTGCCAGTCATTTCAGCCAGTTCCATATAGTCCATCAACTGCGATTGCCATTCCTCCAGCGTGGGTAAATCTTGTGTCTTCCAATATTTTGCAATCAGGATCCTTGCTGCTGTGGTAGCATACATAAAAAAGATTCTGTCCTTCTTAAACACTCTCTGGTCCACCATGCCCAGAAGGAAGGCCTCTGGTTTTTTAGGTAAGGTAAATCTCAGTACCTTTTTTAGTTCATTATGGATCATTTCCCAGAAGGCCTTCACTTTCGGGCAGGTCCACCAGAGATGAAAGAATGTCCCTTCCGCCTCTCCACATTTCCAACATTTGTTGTCAGACAGATGATATATCTTAGCTAACTTGACTGGGGTCATGTACCACCGGTATACCATTTTCATAATATTTTCCTTCAAGGCAGTGCAAGCCGTGAATTTCAAACCGGTGTTCCATAACCTTTCCCAGTCTGCAAACATAATGTTATGCCCCACATCCTGAGCCCATTTTATCATGGCGGATTTGACTGTCTCATCCTGTGTATTCCACTTAAGCAGCAAGTTGTACATTCTCGAAAGTAGTTTACTTTTTGGCTCTAACAATTCAATCTCCAGTTTCGATTTTTCCACCTGGAATCCAACTTTTTTATCTATTTTGAATACCTCTTGAATTTGCGCATAGTGCAGCCAATCTCGTACCTTAGTTTTCAATTTCTCCAAACTTAGCAGCCTCCAATTGTCTCCAATTTTTTCAATTATTTCCCAATATTTAGGCCAATGGGCCTCCATGTTGGGTCTCTTATTAAAGCCTTTATTAAAGCTGGCACATGCATAATGTCCTACATACCTGAAAAGTGTTTTTTTAAGTAAGTGTGTGTGCGTGTTTGTGTTTGTGTGTGTGTATGTTTAGTCCTAGGAAGCCGAAAGGTGTCTTTTAAAAGTAAATTCAGTGAATAGCTTTAGCATCCTACAGCTGAAATTCTTCTATTTATTCAGTATTCAGACAGCTGAATACCAACCTCCTATTATGAGATGCAATTATAAAAGCCCATGTGCTTGTTGCTTGTGCAGTTTAATGCATCTGGGGGCATTAAAATGCATGAAAGCAAAGCCATTAAAGAAAGCTTGTATTTAAGATTCCGCTAATAAAGACACCAAAATATGTCCCCAAATCAAGAGTGACTTCTTTATTATGGCACTTGGAGCTCATCAGATCAATAATGTATGAGCAAAGGCCCCCATCTTCTCTGGGCATGTCCAAGTAGACTTGGCCCTCCTAGCAGATATACAGAAGAAACACAGGGCAGTCTAGGGTCAGTTTCTTTAAAGTGCTCATTACAGTTCTGTTACTTCCACTGGAGGCTAAGCTAGCTGCTCTATTTGGGCAAAGGCTCTCTTCCTGCACATGGAGGGAGGCAAAACAACGTTGGAGGCCTTTGGGTCAGACTGTTGCTGTAGGTAAGCTTAAATTGGGTTTGAAACTCACTCCATTTTGAAATGGAAGCAGCGCAGCTCAGCTGAAAGACTTCTTTTTGTTCATTCTGATGAGCATTTACACTAAATTGCTGCACCTATGAAAACTGGAAGCTTACACAAACACACAGATGGTTGCTATTCTTTGTCACAGACACTCACAGTAAGTACTCACCAGTAAGAATGAGTGAATCTGTCCATTTCAGTTTGTTATGCTACCAATCTTATATTTCTTTCTCCACATTTTCACTTCAGTTTACTATTTTTTTCAGTTTACCTCATGTAAATCAGCATTTAAGTGCAAATTTCTTCTGATACGCATTTTTTTGCATGCCTACATACACATTTTTGTAGAGTAGATTTTCCCCAATATAATGTATTTCTGTATATTATTTTTTACCAACCTATGCATTTAATGCACACTTTACCCTTGTATATTCACTGTGTACACATTACTTGACTGGAGACCTGCACTGCAATATTCAAGTGCAAATTTTGAATGCCGTGTTTTGACTCACATATCGATCTAGAAAACGCAAATTTGGCAAGTTTGTATTTCAATGCAAACTGGATGAAATATCTCCCACAACCTTAACCTCTGGCAAGAGCGGCTATTCTGAGCATCTTGACATGCTATCCATCCATCCATCCATCCATCCATCCATCCAGGCCTTAGTCAAGTTCTCAGTGGCTCAGTGCCCCAGCAGTGCCTTACAGTGCCAACACATGTCTTGAGTCTCCCACACTGAGTGGCTAGATTGTTAAGCCACCATTTTGAGGTCTCATGCTTCTCTGGAGTAACTGTGTCAAGGGGCCATGGAATGGTGGTTCACAGCTACCTACAATGAGGGTCCACCAGGACCTGCTATCAAAGGTGGATCTAAGGGAGCGTGACCAATTAGGTCACACCAGCCACTGAGCTTCTGGGACACCACAGCAGGCACTGAAACTATGAAGTCCAATGGAAGGCAAGAGGTGGGGGCACCATATTTTGGTGTCGCACGGGGCACCACTGAAATTTGAGATGTCAAGTCCACCACTGCTGCTATCCCAAAAGTCCCTTCCAATCTGAAGCCAATGTATCGTCTGAAGGTACACAAAGCTGCCATCTTCCTAAAACTAAATGGGTCTTTGACTGGTCAGTGCTGGAAGGCAAATTGCCTGGGAATCCCATGGGTTCCATGATGGAATGTCAGGGAATGGTCTGAATCAGAGGGCTGGGAGTTGCCTAGCTATGAGATAATGGAAAGAGAAATAGAAGGGAGGGAACAGCCAGCAGAGACATCATTAGAGAATTTGGGAGATCCTGCCTCCCCAAGAACTAGGAGGTCCATCTGTATTAGAAAACAAAGAATGCAGAGAGGAGGAACAAGAACTTCCCTTTGGTACGCAGGATGTTGCTAGGGATGGAAGGGGGAGAATTCAGGGTAGCCAACTGCTCTCCTTGTGAAGAGATGTGGATTTTTGCTTGCAACCAGATGACTGAATAAAAAGGACTATAAAATATAAACTGCTCGTTAATTCTTGTCTGTGAAGTTACTGAAGGGAGGGAAGGACTCTCCACGCCTGACAAGGAATAAATATGGGCTATTAAATGTAAGCACATTAAATAAATGAATAAATGAATTAATGAATGAATGCCTGGTAGTCTTTGTTGGAATCTACACACATATGAAAAACGTTTAAAAAAAGTTTTAAAATATATATTGAATTTGCCATAACTCATCATCGCCATCTACAGTCAAATTTGTAGAATGCGCTTTGCAACACACTTAAAACGTTTCATTTGCAGCTGAATAGCTGAGTCCTTTAACTGTGCTCTCATCAACCATGAGCGTCACATTTTCACCGCGTCACAGATGCCTTACTCATTTAAGCAAAGCAATCATCTTATTGGACTCATTCATGCACGATAGAATCCCCCTCAGTAAAATCTTATTGAAAGATAGTTTTCATGAAGTAATTCCGAAAAGCATGTGCCTTGGTGGCCTGCCAGAATGAGTTTGGGGACCTCACTTCTATTTCCAGTCAAGCATAAAACTGTCATCACCTTGCACTGTGGGTACTTCAAGAGAAATATTAGTCTTTACACATGTTGCATCTTCATTGCTGGGAAACGGGGATGGCTTCAGCAGCAACAGTAAAGGGTCGGTCGTGCTTTGCTTAGCTATCAGACAAGATTATACTTTTCGATACCAGTGCAGTTCTAAGTGGAGTGTCTGGCGATATAAAATGAACAGAGATATTTGACCTCCAAAAATCTACCATGGATTTTCAGAAATACACCGTTCTACGATTTTGTTGTATTATGTGTAACTGTTGTAAACTGCTCTGAATTATTTTTCTATGAAGAGCAGTATATAAACATATTCTTAAATAAATAAAATATATTCAAAACATGTTCAAGACTAGGAAGGAATGACTGTTCCTGAAAGATCTTGTCATGAGTCTCAAGCACAGTGGCCTGCAATGCCTGCTATTCGTTAAAATGCCTCACTTGTCTTCCCCTTTTAATAAAGTTGCCCTAAAATCTATAACACCTCTGAACCAGCGTAGTAAATAAAGAGAAGCTCAATACTTAACTACATCAAACCAAATCATAAGACGCAGCACTGAAGGATATAAATGTGTGCAGTGGTCAGAAACAGGCTGGCCCAAAATATTGCTGAACTACGGGAGAACAGTAGCTCTCAATTAGTGTTTGTTTGTTTTTGTTTTTTAAAGCTGAAATCTAAAATTTCAGGGCTCACCTGAAAAACAGGAAGAACAGCAGGACTCAAAATGGAAGTTGGTTTCTTCTTTTTTTACACATCCAGCTTAAACTGTTTGCCTACAGTTTCCGTTTATTTCCTATCTTAACAAGAACCCAACATTCCTTTGCTTCCCCCTGGTTCATTTATCATTTGGGAAAGAAAGCCTTATTTAATGTATGGTTTAGGTTGAACGTTGATGTCCTACTGCCTTGACTTTGCTTTTCCATCTGTGTTGCCATGATACTCTGGAATTGTGCTTTTCTATTTAGATGCAAGTTATATTGGTTGGGGGGCTCTTTTTTCCCTTTTTAAAAAATGGTTATTTCCCACTTCCTGTTTAGCCAAGAGATTGACCTTGGCTTGTGACTACTCGCAAGGAGAGAGCTTAATCACAATTCTGGGTTGAGACAACATGCTAAGTCAAACTTGGACTTAGGTAAGTATGGTTCGGATATACAGCCATACCTTGGAGGTCGAACGGAATCCATTCCGGAAGTCCGTTCGACTTCCAAAACGTTCAAAAACCAAAGCATAGCTTCTGATTGGCTTCAGGAAGCTCCTGCAACCAATCGGAAGCCACGGAAACCCCGTCAGACATTCGGCTTCCAAAAATAGTTCACAAACTGGAACAGTCACTTCCAGGTTTGCGGTATTTGGGAGCCAAAACAGTCAAGAACTAAGCTGTTCAAAAACCAAGGTACGACTGTATGTGTGTATACACACACACACACACACACACACACACAGCATCTCTGTCCCCCACTGTCCCTCAGACCTTGTGGGGGGCAGACTATATTTTTTGGGGGGGGGGTGAACGAATTCCTATGCCCCACAAATAACCCAGAGATGCATTTTAAATAAAAGGACACATTCTACTCATGTAAAAACACACTGATTCCCAGACCATCTGTGGGCTGGATTTAGAAGGCGATTGGGCCAGATTTGACCCCCGGGCCTTAGTTTGCCTACCCATGATATAAAGTCTGGAGAGAAGGAAAGTGGATATGAACTCCCTTCCAGAATCCTGCACATTCACACAGCACTAGTAAACTATAGTTTACTTTGTTGTGTGAAATAGACCACTTTGCACAAACAATACACATCCTTTAAATCACCACCACCCATTTTGTAATAAGTTCTCAGAGGAAGTACAGCACTATAAAGACAGACCATTTTATATTACATCACTGGGCAAACTGGTGGGATACAAACTAAATCTTGGGGAAACCAGTGTTCTTTGCATCAATGTGCATCTGTAATGTTTGAAATTCAGGGAGACATCAAGTGCGCTGATGAGATTAGTTACTCGTTTTTATCTTCTTTTTCAGTACTCTGATTAAATGCATTTATGATGTTCAAAGTTATTCACATTGTTTGTTCCATAAAGAGAGCAAATTGCTTTGAACATCACAAAGGCATTATAATTAGATTACTTTAAAGAAAACCTAAAAATTAATAACTAATCTTTTCCACAACCACCATGCTCTGTGGCAGGTTCTGCAGTGAGGGCTGAAATTGCACCAAAGGGCAAGATACTTGAAAATGTGGAATTGTTAGGAAAGCAAATGTTGTTTGCAAGACATCTCTGTAATAAAATATAGTTCAGTGCCCACTCCCAAATGGAATTTATCTGATTTTAAGACAAAACAGAGCGAGAAGTTCTTTAACTGTATTGCACTTGTCGTGGAAGGAATTTATCTCATATATATATATATATATATATATATATATATATATATATATGATAAATTCCTTCCACGACAAGTGCAATACAGCATGTCACTTAACTATAGTCAAGTTTAACTAGGGTTCAAAGGTGAAAACACAGCATACTGGTACATGGGACAGAAATCCCAGGTACTTAGATCCTACCCCTCTTCTGTTGCTGCTGTCATGCTGCTAGGAGCTAAACTGTGGACTCAGCTACATTAGTAGAGAAATGACGATTTGAATGCGTTATAAAAATGCAACACCAGATGGCGCCAGAGAGCAAAAAAAATTATACAGTGGTGCCCCGCAAGACGAATGCCTCGCAAGACGGAAAACCCGCAAGACGAAAGGGTTTTCCGTTTGCGAGTTGCTTCGCAAGACGAATTTCCCTATGGGCTTGCTTCGCAAGAAGAAAGCCCATAGGGAAATCTCCGGGGACCTCTTTTAAATGCTGGCGGAGGGGAGCAAAGCCTTCCCCCCCCTCCGGCCTTCAGAAGAGGTCCAGGAAGGCCAGCAGGGGCCGAAAGGCTTTGCTCCCCACCGCCAGCATTTTAAAAGCGGTCCGGGATAGCAGGGAAGCACTTCCCACTATCCCGGACGGCTTTTGAAGGCAGACGGGAGGGAGCAAAAACTTTTGCCCCCCGCCGGCCTTCAGAAGAGTCCTGGACCACTTCTGAAGGCCGGCGGGGGGCAAAAGTCTTTGCTCCTCCCTGCCTGCCTTCTCGGGAGAGCGGAGAAACGCAGTGCGTTTCTCTGCTATCCCGAACGCCTTTTGAAGGCAGCGCTGCCGCCCGCCAGCATTTAAAAAAACCCCGGGACAGCGAAGAAGTCCTCTGCTGTCCTGGGGTTTTTTTAAATGCTGGGGGTGGGAAGAAAAGCCCTTGTCCCCCCCCCCCCCCAGCCTTCAGAAGAGGTCGGGGGACAGACTGTCCCCGGACCTGGTCTGAAGGTGGTTTCCATAGGAACGCATTGATTGATTTTCAATGCATTCCTATGGGAAACCGTGCTTCGCAAGACGAAAAACTCGCAAGACGAAAAAACTTGAGGAGCGAATTAATTTCGTCTTGCGAGGCACCACTGTACACAATTTTTCGTAGGGTTTTTCTTCTTTTGTTAAAGGGTTGCCATATTTCAAAAAACTTTTTTTAAGTCTTTGAGCTATTTTAAAGGAATTTCACCAAATCCTGGCTATGTCCAGGAAATTGCGGACATGTGGCAACCCTATTTCGATCTCATTTCTGACTTATTTATAGTGGTTTTTTCCCCTGTGTGTAAATCCACCCTGTGTGTTAGCTTGGTGCTACATCCAAACATGGGCTTGTGGTTTATCTCCCACTAAACAACCTCTGAGCTGTAAGCAAGGTTTGCTTTGGGCTTACCGTTCAAGAATATTATTTTTTGGGGGGTGTTGTTAATTCATAATGGAGGGGCTCAGCCTTGGCTCAGTCATAATGTGAAGCCAAAGAAATAGCACAGACATGGCGTAGGGAGCAAAGTGGCCATAGATTTTAGCCTGTGCACCAGCCTTCACTTTTAAACTCTGTTGTTGTTGTTTAGTCGTTTAGTCGTGTCCGACTCTTTGTGGCCCCATGGACCAGAGCATGACAGGCACTCCTGTCTTCCACTGCCTCTCGCAGTTTGGTCAGACTCATGCTGGTAGCTTCGAGAACACTGTCCAACCATCTCGTCCTCTGTCATCCCCTTCTCCTTGTGCCCTCAATCTTTCCCAACATCAGGGTCTTTTCCAGGGAGTCTTCTCTTCTCATGAGGTGGCCAAAGTATTGGAGCCTCAGCTTCAGGATCTGTCCTTCCAGTGAGCACTCAGGGCTGATTTCCTTCAGAATGGATAGGTTTGATCTTCTTGCAGTCCATGGGACTCTCAAGAGTCTCCTCCAGCACCATAATTCAAAAGCATCAATTCTTTGGCGATCAACCTTGTTTATGGTCCAGCTCTCACTTCCATACATCACTACTGGGAAAACCATAGCTTTAACTATATGGGCCTTTGTTAGCAAGGTAATGTCTCTGCTTTTTAAGATGCTTTAACTGTGGTTTGCAGTGGCCCGTGGGCTGCTGCACTGGCACAATGCATTTTCCACTACAATGGAACTTAATTTGTTCCAGAGATCTGTTCTTAACCTGACACTGTTCTTAACCTGAGGTACCACTTTAGCTAATAGGGCCTCCCGCTGCCCTGCGCCACCACCAAGCAATTTCTGTTCTCATCCTGAGGTAAAGTTCTTAACCTGAGGTACTACTTCTGGGTTAGTGGAGTCTGTAAACCGAAGTGTTTGTAATCCAAGGTGTTTGTAACCTGAGGTACCACTGTATAAGCAAAACAAGGCCCTGCCCCCCACAATGATGCCCCTCCCCAAATTTGGGCCCCTGCCCTCTCCTAACCCCTGTCATCATGCCTGCCCTGCTCCCACAATGCGGCAGCAAGGGCACAGCAAGGACACTGTGGCAGTGGCAGCAGCGAAGTCCCAGTGGGGCTGGCAGCAGCACAGCGGCTTGATTGGGGAAGGGGTCAAATGTGCCCCCTTAGGCAAATTGTTGCACTCCACCTCATTGTTGGGCCGTCCCTGGCTGCCTGTGTATGTGTGTGTATGTGCACGCAATATCTAGCTATCTATGCAATGGGTGAAGAGGCAGGAGAGACAGGGTGAGACCCCAGAAATGATTTGGTGAGTACAGTGGTACCTCGGGTTACATTCGCTTCAGGTTACATACGCTTCAGGTTACAGACTCCGCTAACCCAGAAATAGTACCTCGGGTTAAGAACTTTGCTTCAGGATGAGAACAGAAATCATGTTCTGGCGGCGCCGTGGAAGCAGAAGGCCCCATTAGCTAAAGTGGTGCTTCAGGTTAAGAACAGTTTCTGGTTAAGAACAGACCTCCGGAATGAATTAAGTACTTAGCCCGAGGTACCACTGTGATTATATTCTCCTTGTGATTTACTGTACCAGGGCTGCATACCCTCCAACATCCCATTGATCAAAATCAGGATGTTTGTGTCTGGGTCCCAAGCTCTCATGGGAGCCAGCTGACTCAAGAGTGTGAGAAACCTGAGCATCTTTTGGTCCATTGCTCTCGGGGGCACCAGCTGACATGAGCATCTTTTGATCCAGTGCTGACTCACAGCAGAGTGACGAATTAAAAAAGGGGGGGGGACATTCCAGGATCCATACAGAAGCTGGGGTGGCTTTTGTAATTCTGGGATGTCGTGCTCCAATCGGGACAGTTGAGAGCTATGGGGATTGCCCCAGTTTTGAGGGGTCCACCAGCAACTTGCCCTCATGTGAGTACTACATATGTTCACCCAAGTGGACATACCTATTGATGGCCACCTGGAGATGTCAGGGATTGAACCTGAAACTTTGTGCATGCAATGTGGATATTCTACCTTTGCCCATAGCATGTAAGGTAAAGGGACCCCTGACCATTAGGTCCAATAGTGGCCGACTCTGGGGTTGCAGTGCTCATCTCACTTTATTGACCGAAGGAGCCGACATACAGCTTCCGGGTCACGTGGCCAGCATGACTAAGCCGCTTCTGGCAAACCAGAGCAGTGCACAGAAACGCCGTTTACCTTCCCACCAGAGCGGTACCTATTTATCTACTTGCAGTATGACATGCTTTCAAACTGCTAGGTTGGCAAGAGCAGGGACCAAGCAACAGGAACTCACCCCGTCATGGGGATTTGAACCGCCGACCTTCTGATCGTCAAGTCCTAGGCTCTGTGGTTTAACCCACAGCGCCACCCACATCCTGCCCATAGCATGTTCTGTTCCGCATTAGATTTAGGCCTTAATGTTTAAAGATGGGTGATCATTGACAGAATAATCAGTATAATTGGAGGGGGGATTATCCTTGCCCAAAACATGTCAGGGAAACTTTGAGGAAACTTGATTTGAAAAATGACAACACACACACACCACCCAAATCAATATTCCCATGTGATTTTAAAACAGATTACATTTCAAGTTCCTCTTGCTGCAGCAGCAATCTTTGCTAAAATATTCGTGGCGTTTTATAGGCAGCTGTACCAAGAGCTGACCAATACTTCAAGGCCTATAAAAATGCCCAAGAATTTGCCAAGAGGGGGTGAGAAAGAATATTATTTACTACCTTAATGCAGCATAAAGAGAAGACTTAAAACTGCAAGATATGGCTCAAGCTAAATCTCAGAAGCACATTGTAGTTCCATAAAAAATTTTTTTACTAACACTCACAATTGTTAGACTTATTCCAAACAATTTCTGCAGATGATAATATTTCTCAGAGCTGACAAATGCTCCAGAGTGCGAATATCTGTCAATGTAACAATTGTCATTGGTGGCCTTATCTGGAAGTTGTCTCCAGGGCTGTTGAGCCAAAGATGAGGCAGACTTCTTTTAGGTTGTTCCAGAGGGCAAGACTAGCACCACCAAGCAGAAGTGGCCAGAAAGTAGGTTTTATCTCAACCCTGTAAGAAACTTCTTTATAGTAAGGTAAAAGGTAAAGGACCCCTGGACGGTTAAGTCCAGTCAAAGGTGATTATGGAGTGTGGCGCTCATCTCACTTTCAGGCCAAGGGAGCCAGTGTTTGACCACAGACAGCTTTCCAGGTCGTGTGGCCAGCATGACTAAACCGCGTCTGGCGCAATTGGACACTGTGACAGAAACCAGAGTGCACAGAAACGCCATTTACCTTTCAGCCGCAGCGGTACCTATTTACCTACTTGCAATGGTGTGCTTTTGAACTGCTAGGTTGGCAGGAGCTGGGATAGAGCAACAGGAGCTCATCCCGTCATGGGGATTTGAACCGCCGACCTTCCGATCGGCAAGTCCATGAGGCTCATTGGTTTAGACCACAGCATCACCCACATCCTAATAGTATGGGTTATTTGAAAATGGGGGCTCTCCTTCCCTGGTGGTATTCAAACTGAGATTGGACAGCCATCTTTTGGGGATCCTGCAGTTGCATCTCATGTTGCAAATCCTGCAATTGCCAGAAGGTGGGACTAGATAACTACTAAGGTCCCTTTCAGCTCTGCAATTCTATTTCAGAGCAGATCTGACCAATTCCAGGGCTGCATACTGCAAGCCAGCCAGTCATATGGGCTGATGTTGCATACCCCTAGTTCCTTCTGAGGCTGAAGGATTCTGGCTCACAGGCTAAGTTACAGCCTCACTCACCCCTTGAAAGTCCTACTAAATCCTTAGCAGTGCTATGTAAATCCCTATCTTACTTCAATATTAAATAGTTTCCTTAGATACTTTCTGACACCAAAGAATTCAATTATTCAGACATAGCCCATCAGGAGTAAAAGACTGGTACTGATGAACTGGAAAAGTAAAAATGCAGCTCCCTTTAATGATTGGATTGAAGATATCTACAAACTCGCTACACAATTAACAAGTGGTATGGAAATGTAGACTTGCCATTTAACAAGATTTGGAATTCATTTTTATAAATGCCATATTAGGTTAAGTCCTGGTTAACTACAATAACAATTCCCCCCCTTTTTCGTAATGTACACAATATCTTTTTTCTGTTTTGTTTTCTGCATGGGTACTGTTTCTTGTTTCTTTTTCTGTGTGTCTTATCTTACTTTGTGCACTTGTAGTTTTGTACTTTTTATTTTTCAGTAAGGAATATACAATAAAATAACAATGGGTTAACATGGAATCATTAGGAATGGACAATTGTGACCCTCCATAGTTTGTAGGACTCCCAACTCTCACCAGCCCCGGCTAGTTCAGCCAATGAGGAAAGACGATGGGAGTTGTAGTCAAAAAAATCTGAAGGGCTATAGATTTCTCCAGCCCTGGCCCACACAGTGTCTTTGCTGCAAAGGTAGCTGTACTGAAGTAAATGCTATGCTGATTGAAAGGGATGCCTTGCAGCTCTGTGCTCCATGGTACATTGGTCTGATACGGAGTATGGATGAGGAGCTCTTTCTAACTTGTACACTGGAAGGAGGAAAGAATCAGGGAGAGCCGTATGTGCCTGTTGGGTGGGCTCATAGAAAACTAAGAACTGTGAAATGCTGTCAGAGTGATGCATTGGTTAGAATGTTGCATATGGTTGTGGAAAATCCAAGCTCAGTTCCTCACTCAGGTGTTAAGCTTCGTGAAATTTACTCTCTTAGCCTAGTGTGTATTGAAGTGGGGAGAATAAAATGTTGATCTGGGTTCCTTGGAAGATAGAAATGCAAATTTCTGAGTGCTGAGTTCTTTGCAGATGCCCGTGGCAATGATGATGATGATGATGACGATGACCATGCATCTAACCTGCTCTTCGGTTCAAATAAATTCTCCAAGCAGCTAACCAAAGAAACAGAAATCCAATATGCAATATTAAAGCTGAAAATTAATACAATAATTAATAGCAGCACTCATTAGCAGCAGCAGTAAAATGTGTATTACATTTATTTATAAATCGATACAGGTATCCCTGAAGAAGGCTGCAGCTTGAAATGGACTCACTTTACATGGTGGAAGTTGCATTGATTTGTTCCTTCTTACACTGGTAGGTTTGTTTCATCTCCTGCCTTGCTTATCTTCTTGGGAAATGCACCATTTAAGCTTCTCCAGTTTTCCGTCCTTTGGCTTCCCTCGGCATCCCTCAGATCTTTTGCCCAAGTAAGATTCCCCAAATTTGTTTCAAGTGAAAACAGCTTATTAAAGTGTGTGTGCATTTTCTTATTCTTCTCCTTAGCTCAATTTATGTTTTAATGACTGGGGCTACAAATTAGAAGAAGCCTGCTGGAGAGATACCAATGTTCCACATCAGAAGAGGACAAATTTGGAAATATGAGAAACCGGCAGAACCAAAATTGACTGTTCCATCTATCCCTATTCAAATGGAGACCATCGCTTAGTGATAGAGTACATGCTTTTCATGCAGAAGGTCCCATGTTCAGTTCCTGGTCAGTGGCATGGGGAGGGGGGCACGGGGCAGTTGCCCTGGGTACAAAATTCTTAGGGGGTGCAAAATTTTAGCACCAGTTACTGCCTCAATACAGCTGCATACTTCTGTTGCTAGGCTTCATTGAAAATGGCTTCTCCATGCGAAGCAGGAAGTGACCTCTCCATACAATGGAACAGAACAACTCTTTTCTTATTTCTGTGTTGCAATATCCTGGGTGATGCGGACACCATTAGGCAGTTGGATGTGCTTGCGTATTCTGCCTGTTTCCCTCCCTTCTACCCCTCCTCCATGTGGCCGCAGGCACTGGCAACCCATGCTATGCCACTGCTCCTGGCATCGCCATGTAAGTCTCAGAAGACTCTGTCTGAAATCTTGGAGAGCTGCTGGCAGTCAGAGTCATAGCTGTCAGCCGTCCCTTATTTGGTGGGAAACTCCCTTATCCCAGCGCCGTGTCCCGCTGCTGTCGCTTATTGATGATGTCCCTTAAATTTCCTGGGTTTCAAAGGAAGCAGCTCCTCTCCCTCCCTCCCTCCTTGCCGGCCAGGGAGGAGGGAGGCTCCAACTGTGTTGCTTGACTGCATTGCTCATCCAATAAGGAGTCTAAGAACGACTGGGGGGTGGAGCTTGCATGCCTTGTGCTGATCAAATTGGCTGCATTGCCTGGGGACTTGCCTTTGCTCAGCGCTTCCCAGCAGAGAGGTGACGGTGGTTTTCCTTGAGGCTTGAGGCTTCGTTTGGCTGATGGCTGATGGCTGGGCTTTCTACCTTTGGCTCGGAGGGGTTCAGAAGTTGAACATACATGTGTTGAGTGCTCAGATCGGAATCAGATGGATTCGACAGCCCACTCAGCCTTGCCGGGGAAAAGGTCTGTCTGGAGTGGGGGCACATAGTGGGGGGAAAAGAAAGGAGCTGGTTGAGTACAATGGCGGGCAGCGACCTCGTGGGAGGGGGGGCTTTTGGATTTGTTTTGGAGGCTCCTTCAATTGACTGTTATGGGGGAAAGGAAAGGAGCTGGTTGACTAAAATCCCTTATTTTCACTGCTGATCCCTTATTTTCGAGGCTGCTGGTCCCTTATTTTCAAATCTGTAAGTTGACAGCTATGGTCAGAATGTACAATACTGAGCTAGGTGGTCCAGTCTTCTGAGGGTATAATGTAGCTTCCTAGATAGGACTGATGGCAAAGTTTTATGAGGAAAATTTATCCAGCTGTTAAAGAACTCAGGGATGCCTACAGCTTCTGTCTCCCGGCAAAATAGGATATATTCAGAAGATTCAGAATACCAATCTAGGTAGCAAATGTAAATTGGATAGGAACAGAAACTCAGCTCCACAGGGGAAGATTAAAACCCTGGCCAATGCAGACATCACACACAGACTGTCTGTATTCTGCCCAGAGGGCGACATACTGTACCAATGGCTGATGCTATTATTCTCTGTGTTAATGAGCAAGGAGCATTGATAATCTGCACAAGCTTGGGGGGGAACAAACCCACTTGAAATATTTGAAGGCTTGCCACATAATGTCAACATGACGGCAAATGCATTTGGTGTATATTCAGTGATCAAAAGAGAGGCTTCCGTAAGAAAATGTCACTTGCTAGTCAAACAAATTGGAAGTGGAAAAAGAAGCCGCCTCAAAATACAGGGATTTACCTCAAATTCTGAGAGACAGGACATGCAAGCAGGGAGAACGCTCTTAAGTACTTAGCAAATCACCTGCTCTTCTAACTTCATTTCTCTGCAGAATAACTATATATAAAGGTAAAGGGACCCCTGACCATTAGGTCCAGTCGTGGCCAACTCTGGGGTTGCGGTGCTCATCTCACTTTATTGGCCGAGGGAGCCAGCGTACAGCTTCCATGTCATGTGGCCAGCATGACTAAGCCACTTCTGGCAAACCAGAGCAGCGCACAGAAACACCGTTTACTTTCCCGCCGGAGTGGTACCTATTTATCTACTTGCACTTTGATGTGCTTTCGAACTGCTAGGTTGGCAGGAGCTGGGACCAAACAACGGGAACTCGCTCCATCGCGGAGATTCGAACCACCGACCTTCTGATCGGCAAGTCCTAGGCTCTGTGGTTTAACCCACAGCGCCACCCGTGTCCCTCGTCATGTATATATTGCTTAATAAATACTTAGAATGCACACACCAACGCTCCACTTCGCTTCTGCTATACTCTGCTGAGTGAGTGTGTACATAGTCTTCTGATATGTGTCGCCGGTTCATGCCGGGACTGAAGATTTATAGACGTCCCAGGCTGCGCTGCATCAGGAAGACGCCTGGAGAGGTTTGTCTCATTCTGGGGGCTGTGTGTGCCCCTCAGGTGTGTTCCAACAGGCTCAAGGGGGTTTCCAGGATGTGCTTCCTGCCTCCTCACCATTTTCTGCACCCTCCACAAGTTGGAGTGAGACCTTCTGAAGTGGTCAGCCTACTCCAGTCATGTAGGTTCTCCACACATTTCAGAACCCTGGAAACAGAAATGAACAAGAGAATCAACAAGGGTTAAAAGCTATTATTATTATTATTATTATTATTATTATTATTATTATTATTATTACCCTGCCCATCTGGCTGGGTTTCCCTAGCCACTCTGGGCGGCTCCTTAAGAATGGATGGAAATTAGCCCTGAGTGCTCACTGGAAGGACAGATCCTGAAGCTGAGGCTCCAAGACTTGTAACAATATGTTATCCAAATTATAAATGCTCGGTGAACAGTCTTGCTGGCTGAATGCTGTTTCATTAAGAAATATGTGCTAATATGTTAAAAAAGAGAAATAATCCTTAATGTGTGCTTTTTTGGGGGGGGGGGTGTTTTAGTATCCCTTACAATCATCTTGATTAATTCACATCCCTATTCCTTAAGTAATGGCACTTTATAGGAGAGCAAAGACTCTTGTTGTCACTACTTGCTAGTAACGAACAGGCTGATCAACATGCTAATTACAGGGGTTCTTTTTTAACAGTCTTTTTTATTATTCTCAAATGAATAATGCACAGCAGCTGTGACATTGAACAAGGGTGCTATAATTGCAATAACCAAAGCAAGAGAGAAATTGTTTAATAGTCTCATAAAACGCGTAGCCTCCTTCCAGGACAGATTTTTCTTGCCCTGTCTGTGATTTAGGAGCCGTCCACCGGCGTTCGGATTCTCATTCATGCTATTGGATTGAGCAGGTGGCATGGACACAGGTTTGGAACTCGGTGGTGCCATATTCAGCAGTTAGGGCTTCCTAGCACCATCTGCCCAACATTACAGAAGCGTCCCCAAAATTGGTCCTGCAGTCCTCATTCCTGTACCTGCCTGATTTGTCAAAGAATAGCATTGACTTTTGTGTTCCTTCAGCTGATGTTTTCCATCTGAGTCACAGTAAGGCATAGGGGTGTGTGGGTGCTTTGAAATGGTCACAAAAACAGAGGAATCTCGCTTTCAAATTCAATATATGGCAGAAGTCTACTTTCATAATACATGAAAACAAGAGAGAAAAGTGATATCTAAAGGGGGAAAGATTGCTTGAGAGAATAGGGGATTTGATTGTTGTTGTTTTGCTCATTGCAATGCATTCGTCCACCAGAATGCCCCAGACAAAAACACAGTGTTTTATTTGTTTTTTGCTCAAAAATCCAGTTTAATAATGGGATATTTTGACACTTCTCATATACTCGGCTCTCTTTTTTATAATATTTTATTCTTTTTTCCATGTGGAAAGTTACATTTGTTACTTGACATTTACATTCCAATTCAGCAGAACTAGTGACTTTCCACTCACCCAACAAAGATATTTCAAACTCAAATTGCATACATTTGCATTTTAAGGTTCTTTCTTATCTGCTTTCAGCCTCTCTACATGTTTCTTAATATATTCTGCTATTTTCCTACACTTCAAACCCCAAAACATTAAAATGCTATCACCACATTCAACCTTCTCCTAGGCCAAGCGTTCAGAGAAGGAGAAGGAAATGACTACTATAGTAGGATTACCAGATGTCCCCTGATTTGCAAATCTGTCCACGGACAAATTCCGTTCCCAGAATGTCTCCAGATTTGCAAATCTGTCCCCAGGAAATGTGGCAGCGGCTGCCTTAGCAGTCCGGAGCCAGCCTGGTAGCACAGTTGGCTCTGGCTGGCTTCAGGAGCAGCTCGCTGCCGTAGCAATCGCCATTTTTCCTCGTGGGAAGTCACAACACATCATATGGGGACTTCCGGCGAGGCAAAATGGCGGGCGCCACAGCAGCAAGCAGCTCCTGAAGCCAGCCAGAGTCAACTGCGCTACCAGGCTGGCTCCGGACTGCTGACTGCCGCTGCTGCTGCCACTGCTGAAGGGGAACCGGGGACGTCCAGCAGTAAAGATCTCCTGCCCCCTTCCCCCTTTGTTTTGACTGATCAGGGGAGACTCTGGAGTTGTGCGCAGCCAGCCGATGTCCAGTTTTTTAAAAACTCTGCACATTTATGTTTCACAGGGTGCACCTTTATACAATATGCATGTGTGCTTGGGCCCAGGGTCTTTTGGCTCACCATCCCCACTACTGACTCCATGTTGCTACTCAGCTTCAAAAAAAAGTGTCCCCTGATTCACTGAAAAAATCTGGTAACTGTTAAGTTGTGGGTGAACATATCAGACGACACAGCAGTTCTTCAAACAGCTCTGGTTTATTCACAGGCCAGAACTGAACTGAACTGAAGGGTTCAGTCAGCCTGTTTGTATAGAGCTCCAGTACAACGTAACTGTAACAATTTTCTAAAACTATCCAATCACTGAATGTCACTTTCGATCCCTTATTTACATAACTATCTACAGTATCCCCCTGCTGGCCCAGGGTGAGAACTTCAGTACATAACAGTAACCATATACTATAGAGTACTAAGGAACTTCACCAACCTGCCCAAACCGCCCTACACAAACACAAACACACTCACAGTATGTAAAATGGGGGATACCTTTCTGGAATGCCTTCCCAAGAGAACTCTGCTTCATACTTTTCTTATTAAGCTTTAGGTGCCAGGCTATTATTACTTGTCGGAGCTGTTAGAGAGCAGCTACTTCGTTTCCCTCCGTTAAAAACTTTTGTACAGCATGTTTTATTTGTGGTTCGATCTGATGCTTCCACAATTTCTTTGCATCTGCAGCTGTTTTTATTTGCTGTTCTATTTTAAAGTGGTTTCCATCTCTTTTTTAATGTTCAGAAACATAGGACGCTGTCATGTCCTGAGTCGGACTATTGATCCTTCTAGCTGAGTGGCCAATTGATCTAGCTAGCTCAGTGGTGTCTGCACTAAGAGGAAGCGTCTCTGTACGATTTCAGACAGGATACGGTCCTAGCCCTCCATCTCATGGATTGAAGCTGAATGCAAGACAAATGCTCTACCAATGAACTATATCGCTTCCCCATTTATTGTGAGCTCCTGGGTTGTTTTCTTCTTTATAAGTAGGATTTTTTACAACAATAAAAAGGCAGTTTTCATATATAGAGTCATAACAACAACAACAACAACAACAGTAATAATAATAATAATAATAATAATAATAATAATAATAATAATAATAATAATTTTATACCCCGCCCATCTGGCTGGGTTTCCCCAGCCACTCTGGGCGGCTCCCACAGAATATTAATAACACGATAAAACATCAAAAATTAAAAACTTCCCTAAATAAGGGTTGTCTTCAGGTGTCTTCTAAAAGTCAGATAGTTGTTTGTTTCCTTGACATCTGAAGGGAGGGCATTCCACAGGGCGGGTGCCACTACCAAGAAGGCCCTCTGCCTGGTTCCCTGTAACCTCACTTCTTGCAGTGAGGGAACCGCCAAAAGGCCGTCGGAGCTGGACCTCGGTGTCCGGGCTGAACAATGAGGGTGGAGCATAAATGTGTCTACTCTGAGTAGGACTTTGTTGAATTCCACCTACATTAATCAATATGCATATCATGCCTCATGCCTTTTTCCTACATAAATGCAGGGCTTTTATTTTTTCAACCAGAGCTTACAGGAGCTCAGCTCCAGCACCTCTCAGGTGGGCACCATTGCCATTGCCATTCTAAGAGAACAAGGGAGAAGTTCGTTGTGAGCTCCAGCACCTCTTTTCCTAGAAAAAACAGAATTTTTTTTCTAGAAAAAAAATGTGCTGTTGAAGAGGAGATTTATAATGTTGGAAGGGGACCTGAGGGCCCCAATAACCGGCAATAAATAAAGATCAAACTCCACTTGTTTGTGTGTATAATTAAGTTGCAATGGATAGAAAATAGAGACTCCTGTGAACCAGGAGTTTAGAACTGCTGTCATCCCCAGGAGGCATGGCCCATGACCAGGAATAATGGGAGTTGTAGCTCAACAACATCTGGAGGGCTGAAGATTCCCTACAGCTGCTGTAAAGGTTAACCCTATTCAAGCTTTCTTTCTTTTTTTAAAAAAAATTTTTAAAATAAACTTTATTGATCACATTTTTTAAAAAGAACAGAAATCCTTCAAAAATATGTACAGATACGTAGTATCAGTATAACTAAGATACATAACATAGAATATAAAAAATACGTATGAGTTAGACCTCCAACCACTTCAGCTTAGGGTTACATAATCCTATACAATTTCTGCAGTTGTTATAGTAATTACTCAGAATGCCGTAAGTGTTAACTCATATCTACTGCTATATTGTTAATTCCCAGATTGATCTTAATATAATTTAAGAATTTATTCCAGTCACTTTTAACTTTAGCCATATTATGATGCCTAATTCTTTGAGTTAAATTTGCTAATTCTATATATTGAAACAGTTTCACTTGCCAGTCTCTGACCGAAGGTATTTCAGGAGATTTCCACTTCTGAGCAATTAAGATCCTTGCCGCTGTAATGGCATATTGAAAGAAGGTTTGGTCTGCGTTTTTTATTTCCTCCTCAATCATACCCAACAGGAACACCTCGGGGGATTTAGGAAAGTTATATTTCAAGATCTTCTTCAACTCGTCATAGATTTGCCCCCAGAATCTCTCAACCACATCACAAGTCCACCAAACATGAAAAAAAGTTCCCACCTTATCCCTGCATCTCCAACATAGATTATCAGCATTCCTGTACATCTTTCCTAACTTAGCCGGAGTCAAATACCAGCGATATATCATTTTTTCTAAATTTTCTCGGAGGGTTGCACAGGCCGTGAATTTCACACCCTTTTTCCACAGTATCTGCCATTTATTATAATCCACCTTGTGCCCAAGATCCCTATCCCATTTTACCATCGCACCTTTCACTACGTCCCCTTTAGTGTCCCATTCCAGTAATTGTTTGTACATTTTAGAGAGGAGTTTATTGTTGCCTTCCAGAATTTCCACTTGATATTTCGATTTTTTTTCACTCATCCCTAATTTTTTGTGATCTCCCCACAATGCATTGATTTGATGAAAGTGTAACCACTCCTTAATTTTATCCTTTAACTCCTCATAAGGCTTAATTTTCCATCCCTCTTCCGATTTAACTAATAAATCCTCATATGTCCACCTTTCATCTGTCATATTTAATTTTTTAATTTTAACAATGTCAGACGGGGAGAGCCACCAGGGTGTGCCCCTTTCAATCACGTTCTTATATCTATTCCAGACTTCAAGTAGCGGACCTCTGATAATGTGGTTGGAAAAGCCCCTGTGCACCTTCCCTTTCTCCTGCCACAAGTAGGCATGCCAACCAAATCTTATATCGAAGCCCTCTAAATCCAGCAAATCTGCATTCTTCAAAATGGCCCATTCCTTTATCCAACAAAGGCAGACTGCCTCATAATAAAGCTTTATATTCGGGACTGCAAATCCGCCTCTATCTCTCGAGTCCGTAAGATATTTAAACTTCACTCTGGCTCTTTTTCCCTGCCATATAAACTTAGCCAAAAATTTTTGCCAACTCTTAAAGCAGGTGGTACCCTTAATTACTGGGATATTCTGAAATAGGAACAATAACTTCGGGAGAACACACATCTTTATCGCAGCCATCCTTCCTGTCCATGATAGCTTCAGCCTGTGCCAAGGATCTAAATCCTTCTTAATTTCCTGCCATATCTTATTATAGTTATCTTCCACTAAGTTTATATTTTTCGGTGATAACCAGATTCCCAAGTATTTTACCCTATTCACGACCTGGATTCCTGTCTTTTGCTCCAACCTAATTTTTGCCTGTGCGTCCAAATTTTTTGTTAAGATTTTAGTTTTTTTCCTGTTAAGTTTAAATCCAGACAGCTTGCCAAAATCCTCTAACAAGTCTATTGCACAACTAGCACTGTCCAGGGGATTCTCTATCGACAAAACCAGATCATCGGCGTACGCCTTTAACTTAAATTCCTTTTGCCCAATTCTTATCCCTCTTACATTTAACGTTTCCCTCAATTTATTTGCTATAACCTCCAAAACCATAATAAATAACAGGGGTGACAGGGGACAACCCTGTCTTGTCCCCTTCATAATCGGGAAGGGCTTAGATAGATTACTATTAATAATCAGCCTGGCCCGTTGCCCTGAATATATGGCCTTGATGCCTTCCATATAAGGACCTTCTATTCCCGCTGTTTTCATACATTGTAATAAAAATTCCCACGAAACGTTATCGAAGGCCTTCTCGGCATCAATAAACATCAAGGCTGCAGGGATGTCTGTCCTCATATCTAGATATTCAATTATATTCAATATATGGCGGACATTATCTTTCTGCTGCCTATTTGGTAAAAATCCCGCTTGATCTTTATGAATGTATTTCTTTAGATGTTTCTTTAATCTATTAGCCATGATATCAGCGAAGATCTTATAGTCACTATTGAGCAGTGAGATTGGCCTATAATTTCTTATATCTGCTTTTTCCTTTTCCGTTTTTGGTATTAAAGTAATGAATGCCTCCTTCCAGGAATCAGGGGCCCTTCCTCCTTGAAGGATATTATTAATAACGTCCGTAAGCACCGGCGCTAGATATTCCCCTAACGTTTTATAATACTTTGATGACAAGCCGTCCGGCCCCGGAGCCTTACCGGGCTTCATCCTATTAATAGCCTCCTTCACCTCCTCTATTGTAATATTCTTATTAAGTTGCAGACTATCATCTTCTGTTAGGTATCTACCCCCACCTTGGTCCAAATAATTTCTTATTTCAGTACTGGCTTCCTCTCCTTTTTCGTACAGCTTCTCGAAATATTGGATAAACCTTCTTTCTATCTCATCTGGGTCTTCGGTCGTATTATCCTCCGTTGTGAGCTTATTAATCACCTTTTGTTTATTCCTTTTTCTTAACTGCCATGCTAGTAATTTTCCCATCTTATTTGCCGACTCAAAATATTTCTGCCTCGTATATTTGATTTTCCGTTCTACCTCCTGATTTAATATGGCCGAGTATTGAGACTGTAGTACTTTAGACACTTGAATACTCACTTCATCTCCCGGATTTGTAATTAATTTCCTCTCACAGTCTCTTAATTGGGTGAGGATTTGTTCTTTCTTTTGTTCCCTGAGTTTCCTTCTATAGCTATTTTGTTGTATTAAAAAGCCCCTTAGGACCGCCTTCCCAGCGTCCCAAGCTATATCTATAGGGGTGTCTCCGTTCAAATTTAAGTCAAAATAATCTTTCAGGGTACTTTTAGCCTTCTCCGTTACCTCGTCAATTTCAAATAAATAATCATTCATCCTCCACCTATACTGTCCTTTTACCACATTTTTTATTTCCAAGGCCAAGGGGCAGTGATCTGAAAGGGTCCTAGGTTGAATTTCACATTTTATTGCATTCAACGAAATTGCGGTTGATGCCCAGATCTGATCAATTCTGCCCCAGCTCTTGTGGGGCTCAGAGTAATGGGTAAACTGCTTACTATTCGGGTTTTTATACCTCCATATATCAATTAATGCTAAATTCTCTACCATATCACTGAAAGATTTCGGAAGTTTCCCTCGGTCTGACCTCCCCTTCTTTTCGCTTCTATCCATTTCTGGTACCGGTACCCCGTTCATGTCCCCCAACAAAATTAATTTATGATCTTCCAATTCTAATAAGATACGTTCTAATTTCTCAAAAAACTCCATTCTATTTGTGTTCGGTGCATAAACCGTTACAACGTTAATCTTTTCCCCCCGATAATTTAATTGAATTCCCAATATTCTTCCTTCATCATCTTTACAAATTAATACTGGGGCCCACTTTTCTTTAACATATATCACCACCCCCTTTTTTTTATTTATCTCCGAGTTAACAAATTCTACTCCCAATCTTTTATTCACCAGAATATGCTTATGCTTCTTAGCAATATGGGTTTCCTGAAAACAAATCACATCATATTTCTTATTTTTCAAAGCTTTCTCAATTTTATTCCTCTTAACCTTTTCATTCAGCCCATTCACATTCCAAGACAAAAATTTTAATGTGTCAGCTATAATCTACCTTTAACTGTTAAAAACCCTCTGGTCAAGCTCACAAATTATAAGCTGGCGCTTTTGTTTCCTGGAGACTCCTCCTTTCCTGCCGCCTCTTCTCCCACCACGGCCTCATCTTCATCTTCTCCTGATTCTTCCCCCTTCTCCTCTTTCCCCTGCCCTCTCTCCTGGCCTCTCTCTCTCTCTTCCTCCTCTCCGACCTCTCTAACCCTCATTCTGTTCTCTACCTTCCCAAGATCTTTCTCGTACCTTCTCATAAACTTCTCCACCTCCTGTAAGTCCATCAATCTAAATTTTTTATCTTTGTAGAAAAAGGTGATCCCCTCTGGGAATTCCCATCTAAATTGGATACCATTCCTCTTCAAGGCTGCCACCAGCCGTTTATACCCTTCTCTTTTACGTAACAGCCTAACTGGTATTTCTTTGTAAATAACAATAGGCCTGCCGTCAATTTTTAATTTATTATGGTAGCTCGTTCTTAAAATCAGATTTTTCATCTCCAATGAGTTAAGGATCACTAAGCAATCCCCCAGGAATCTATTAACTTTTAAGTGTGGGGGTTTTGTCAGTCTAAATATATTCTCTACCGCCAGGGCCACCTCTTCCTCTTTTAAACCCAACCACCTGGATAGTTCCTTAATCATTTTCCCTTTAATATCCTCATTTCTTTCCTCGGCTACCCCCCTAAATTTGAGGTGGAGCTGTTTTTGTCGCATTTCTGCCATGGCCAGGTTGTCCCAAATCTTATCTTGTGATATATTTATTTCTCTTAGCTCCTCTTTCATCCTAACCGATTCCTTTTTCTGTTCTCTCACCTCTTTCTGCAATCTTTTGTTAGATTCCTCAACTATTTTGGATTTAGCAGATAACTCTTGAATCTTGGTTGAGAGTTCTCCAACCACACCTTCGATCTTCTTATCAATCATCTCCTGCACTTCTCCCAGTTTGTTTTCCATATATAACTCATTTTGCTTAAATTCCTCCTTTATTCTTGCCCATAAGTTATCTAAGTCTTTAATTTCTTCCTGGCGGGATGATTTCCTATCCCCTGGAGTGCCACCTCCTCTTTTCACTTCTCTCCCGTCCTTCCACATCCTTACTAACTCTCTCCCTCAGCTGATTCACGGGTTTCACAGACTTCTCCCCCCTCCCCAGGCCCCTGATCTTAAGAAAAAAAAAGAAAAAGAAAAAGAAAAAAAAATTTGGACGTCCCCAGGTAATCCCTGAGAAAGATTCCAGAGGAGGAGCGCCGATTAATTTTACCCTGGGTCCTGAGGGACTCTCACACACTTTCCCCTCCTCAAGCCAAAATCAAACCAAAATAGTGGTGCTGGAGAGTATTATTGATCCCGGATCAGACCTTAATGGGGTATTGTCCTATATAGTCCAAATGGGGTATTGTCCTGTATAGTCCAAATCAGCCCTCCAGTAATCTCGCCAATAGACTCTGTTCAATAGTTCAATAGTTCACTCACAAAAGTCCATGGAGACGTGTAAGGGTAGTTGGGAAGCCCCCGCTATATCCCTCCGTCCTTAGTCCTTAGTCGAACCTTAGAGTCCTTACAGTCCTTGCAACATGAAGTTTTCCACGCCAATCTTCTCTCCTTCTCCCCTTGCAGCTCCTCTTTCCGCCTCCTCCAGCCAATCCTCTCCACTTATAGCCTTTATTCCCGGGCAGGGTAAGAGGGGGAGAACTGCGAACGCCTCAGATCGTCTCAAGGAAGTAGCGTATAAAACACAAAAATGGGGTGGGCGGCATAAACACGAGCGTAGGCGTTGAAAACCCTGCGGGCAGGGTCCGTTTTAGCTTGGTTAAACAACAGTAATAAAATAAACCCTGCTAGCGACCTTATTGTTAATTATGGCTAAAACAAGATCTTTACAGTCCCCTCAATGAGTTTATCGTGAGTTCTCAGTTCTAACTCAGTCCATACTCACTCAGTCAGATTGGTAAACAAAAACTTCCTCATTCTTACGACTTCTCATCTGCGCCATCTTAACTCCACCACCAAGTGGACTCCGCAATATAATCCTTAAGCATCCAGGTAACCCTCAGCTTTAAATCAAAGTTCTCACCAAAAATAACGCTTATCAAGCGCTAAAACAAAACCGCCGAACACTGAGGCTCCCATTCAAACTTTAAGGAGGCTCGTCGCGTACCCAGCGGAAGCTCGAGGCATCGCGCTGTAGAGTCGGTGTTTCCTCGTTTGCGCTCGCGGTCCCTTCACCCTCGCGTCCAGACGGTCTGGAGGAAACGAAGGAACCACTCCCACGCTGCCGAAGCCTTATCCCCCAAGGGTCCCCCCCTTGGAGTTTCGGGGGTGCGCTGAGCCTTTGCGCGTTCCCCCAATCTCTACAACGCACAGAAAGCCAAGACGGAGCTTTCTGCGCTCCCTCACTGTCAGCGTCCAGAACCGGAAGTCTCACCCTATTCAAGCTTTCATTGATGGTCTCCATAGAGAACAAGGCCAATCACCCTCCAACATTCCTGCTTTGGGTGGGGAGGTCTGAAGGGAAATTGGAAACTGGGACCCAGTTACAGTCCACTCCACAACCAAAATATATGATCACAAAGAAGACTTAAAACCTTCCTGCTGGGTGGGATTCAAGGGATCAGGGGAGATGTCACAAGGACACAAATATAGCATAGTTTGTTTATATATATATGTATATAAAAAGGTAAAGGGACCCCTGACCATTAGGTCCAGTCATGACCGACTCTGGGGTTGCGGCGCTCATCTCGCTTTATTGGCCGAGGGAGCCGGTGTACAGCTTCCGGGTCATGTGGCCAGCATGACTAAGCTGCTTCTGGCGAACCAGAGCAGCGCACAGAAACGCTGTTTACCTTCCCGCTGGAGCGGTACCTATTTATCTACTTGCACTTTGACGTGCTTTCGAACTGCTAGGTTGGCAGGAGCAGGGACCGAGCAACGGGAGCTCACCCCATCGCGGGGATTCGAATCACCGACCTTCTGATCTGCAAGTCCTAGGCTCTGTGGTTTAACCCCCAGCACCACCTGCGTCCCATATATGTATATATATTCTAAAAATGGCAGCTGAATATAATCTCTCTCTACAAACAGCTTGTTCATATGGGAGCCATTTTGACACCTACCCTTTGGAATTTCACCCCAACTCCTATTATATATAAGACAGGCACCCTCTCTGTTGTCTTTCCAGTACCTACTGAAAGCCTTCCACTTCCAACAAGCCTTTTAAGTACAGCTCTTTCCCAGTCTGCACTTGTATTGGATGTGTTTTTAGATGTTTTCCTTCTTTTATCATTCGTGTGCCTGCCAACCTGGGCTCCACTGGGAGGAAGAGGGCAGAATATAAATGTAAGAACGGAAGAAAGAACTATGGTTAACAGTGCAAGTCTGTTCAAAAGTAAGTTACATTGATTTCAGTGAGGCTTGCTCACAAGTAAGTGGGTACAGGATTGCAGCTTAAATTTCCCCCTTCTAAAATTAAGAAAGCATCTTTCATCTTAGCGCTGTAGCAGATCTGAAACGCTTTTATAGATGAGAATACCTGGAACATTTAATGGCAGAAATACTATTTCGCTGGCAGTCGCAGATCCATACTTGTGATGGAAAGGTTTTCACTCCTTTGTGATAACTTGCTGTCCAAAACCATAAGAACATTATTTAGGCGCATTAAATCTAAAACCTTCACACACTTGCCTCTAATGTTTCTTAGGAATGACAATGTGAACATTTTCAAGGGCACAGACCACAGGGATTATTTATATACGGTGTGGGCCAAGTTAAGGTAAGCATTGACATAATATTTATAATCTCAAAGGTTACTAAATCAGAAATACTGTAGAATTCCATTAGCAAGGCAAGCTGCATCAATGGGAGGTTGTGATTTATTCAAGTTATAAATTGCTCTAGAAATGGTTATGGTCTCCTTCAGGCTGTCCAAATACACCTGAAGATTCATTAGTTTGGCAGGGTAATTTTAGCTTATTGGGATGATTATAAAAGGAGGTGGTATTGAACTAGGTAAGGACTCAGGAAGCTTTTTCACCTTGAGGACCACATTGCTCCTGGGCAAGCTTCGAGGAGCCTCATGTTAACAATGGGTGGAGCATTATCGTATGTCATGGTCATGTGGGATGGTAAAAGCTTTCTGGGAAATGATATATAATGAAAAAAATGTTTAAAATTGTTATGTACTGAAGTTCTCACCCTGGGCCAGTAGGGGGATAGTGTAGATAGTTTTCACTCAGGTCGACATATGCAAATAAGGAACTGAAAGTGATGTTCAGTGATCGGATAGTTACAGAAAGTTGTTACTGTTGCATTGTAGTGGAGCTCTATATAAGCAGCCTGGCTGAACCCTTCAGTTCAGTTCTGTTCTGGCCTGTGAATAAACAAAAGCCGTTTGAAGAATCGCTGTGTCATCTGATATGTTCACCCACAACTTAACAAAAATAACTTTCGTTAAAAAGGCAGAGGCTTTTTTGTTAAGCATTATAGACACAAAACTACCAAAATAAAATAAAATGATGTTTATGTAAGGTAAAGGTAAAGGACCCCTGGATGGTTAAGTCTAGTCAAAGGTGAGTATGGGGTTGTGGTACTTATTTCGCTTTCAGGCGAAGGAACCAGTGTTTGTCCATAGACAGTTTTCTGGGTCATGTGGCCAGCAGGACTAAACCGCTACTGGCGCACAGAGAAAGCATGCTTTCGAACTGCTAGGTTGGCAGGAGCTGGGACGGAGTGAAGGGAGATCACCCCGTAGTGGGGATTCGAACCGCCGACCTTCCAATTGGCAAGCCCAAGTGGCTCAGTGGTTTAGACCACAGTGCCACCTGCATCCCTGCTGTTTATGTATGCAACGACAGCAAGCAAGGATGCTTCTTGCCCAGAGATGGGAAGAGGAAGAAGGACCGACCAGAGAAGAGTGGCAGACCAAGCTGATGGAATATGCAGAAATGGCAAGACTGATGGGAAAGATCAGAAATCAGGAAGAACAAGTATTTTTAAAAGACTTAACAAAGGAAAGCCATAATTTCACTGTGGGAAAGGCAAAACAACAACAACAAAAACCCCAACCAAGTGCAAATTAGGTTGAGAGCAAATAATTCCTTTCTGGCCCTGTCAACCAGTTACCCAAAACTGCTCAGTGAAGGCTCTAACCCGAGGGTGGGCAGGCAAGAAGCTCCCAAAGCAAAATGGCTGTAAGCTCCGGGGGAAGCAGCCTTATATAGGCTTTTCCCTCCCCACTGCAGCAAGGGCTCGCGGGACAGCTTTTCCCCATGAGCCCATCACACAGAGGAGATACTGGGCAAGGTTTTGCCCAGTATTTTGCTGCAATCTATGGGCTACCAAGCCACCAGCAAAGGCATCCCTTGCTTATTGGGCACGGATCGGGGCTTAAAAAATGAACCACTTCTGAGGTGCTTTTCAGTCCAGGTACGAATTACATGAGTACAGAGAAAAAGGACTGTGTTTGCTTGCACCTTGTCCTCTGTGCATTCCCGTTGCCTTCTTAGCTCACACCATGCGTTTGATGACATTTGATGGCTTTGAAATGACATCTTCGTGAAAGGTCTGTTGCTCTCTTAGGAGTCGAAGCAACCTGAAGCTGCAAGCCAAATAAGTCGTTCTCACGCAAGAGTGGAACTCATGCACGCAGCGGAAGTTTCCTTTGAAATTGTCCCTGCAGCAGCTCCCACTCCTGAAGATGAAAGCCGATCTGCTCTCCCATCTAGTTGGTTGATCCTGTGGGAATGGGAGGTTCTGCAAATAGATCCACAAAGGAAAGTTTACCCAACACCCTCGTTCATGTGCAATTGCCCTCTGTGAATCTCAGCTATTTGTGGGTTGTTGTTCTTTTTCCAGTATTTCTTCCACATTCCTGTGAGCCCTTGTAGGACAGAAGCATTATTAATTTTTAAAAATAGCCTATGGTGCTTTTGCTACTTAATTATGTTATCAAAATTAAAAATTAACTATGCTTGTCAAATAAATTGCAGTTGGAACATTCTGTTACCCCTTTTCCCTTTATGTTTATATCTCTCCTTACCTCTCAGCTCTTGGCTTTGCCATGGTCTTGAATTCAATGCATTTCTTGTTATTTTAATCCAGAATAGACCACAAAAGGTTGGTGTGAGATAAACCACAAAGGGGCCAAACTAACATTCAAAGCAATTTGAATGGTTTTCTTTCAAAGTTAGAAGTGGGTATCTAGGGTGATCTGCATTAGGACTCTGGTGGAGCTTTAACAAAGAGAGAGAGACACACACACCACAATTCAGGTTCACATACACAAACATATATACACACAAACACCGATTGCTCAGTCCAGACACTGAGGTCCTCCTCTGAGGGTCTTCTGCTGGTTCCCTCACTGCAAGAAGTGAAGTTACAGGGAACCAGACAGAGGGCCTTCTCAGTAGTGGTGCCCTCCCTGTGGAACACCTTCCCTTCAGATGTCAAGGAGATAAATAACTACACAACAACAACAACAACAACAACAACAACAACAACAACAACCTATTATTATTATTATTATTATTATTATTATTATTATTATTATTATCTATACCCGCTCATCTGGCTGGGTTTCCCCAGCCACTCTAGGTGGCTCCCAACAAAATATTAAACTACAATAATTCATCAAATATCAAAAGATTCCCAGGGCTGCCTTCAGCTGTCTTCCAACATGTTGTGTCATTTTCTTTGACTTGTTTGTCTTTTGTACATATTAATTCAGGGAGCTGAACTTACTGAATATTCCCATTCAGTTGCTTGGATCTAGGATTTGCTTCACTGAGTTAATGCATATAAAGATCGATGTGTATCAAGTTTTCATTTTTAGGAATGGGTGTCACACGTGCAGTTGAGTCCAAAGGCAGTATCTTGTCAATGAAATTGAACAGACTTCCTCAGAAGGTGGTGGACTCTCATTCATTGGCGTTTTTTTAAGCAGAGGTTGGGTGGCCATCTGTCATGGATGCTTTAGTTAAGATTCCTGCATCGGAGGGGGTTGGACTAGATGACCCTGGGACCCCTTCCAACTCTACAATTCTATGATTCTATCTCAATATTTTCAGAGGATTGCATTTCAAACCACAAAAGGTCAGGTTTTCATTTTGTTTTATTTGTTGCATTAGGGCAACAGAGCACATTAAGCCGATGAATCGCACGGACCTAAAATTCTGCTGTGCACCTAAATCTGTCCCACAAAATATTGACAGTCTGGACACAGCCTTAGTTGCTTTTGCTACAACAGACTGACGAGTCTCCTTCCCTCTAAGATTTTACCCAGTCATGCAGTTATTGATTATTTTATTGTTATTATTATTTATTAAAATTGTATACCGCCCTTCGTCTGTAGCTATCAGGGGTGATTCATCAATAAAAATACAAGATGACTGTTAACAGTACACTTAGAAACTCCAATAAATACTTTGTAAACCTTTTACATTCTTTATTCCAGGAAAACAACTGTTTCTGCTTTTGGATCCTTTAGTTACATCTTGTCTCATATTCAGAGTTGATGGCTGAAAATTCACGGTCTCCCCTTGGAATTTAAGCATGAAGATTAAATAGCTCCATTTATTCTCCACTTCTGAGTGGAATATGCCTGCTTGCATACCAATCAGTCATTGCAAGTTCAGATCCAGAAGGAAAGTAGCACTCTGTCATAATTTAGGCTAGCAGAAAATCTCTTCTGGCTGAGTGGGTACTCCCCTCTTCAAAATAACAACAGTATTGCTGCTAGCGAGTGCTATGTGGCATGGATGATATCGCAATAAAGATCCACTGAAATGAAGCTTTGAAGTGCACTAGGGGTGAACTGGGTCTTCGGCGATGCTTCTCAGATGCTAATCAAAAGGCGCACGAGCAAAATGGCAGGGCATCTAATGACTAGAGCTAACCTCTTCAAACTAGAGAAGTATGTATTTACATGTACAGTATAGCTGTTAATCTTCCCCACAGATGCAGAAGATTTTATAACGGGCACAGCTACTGTGTGCCCCTTCCCACGGATGAAAGGAGATATTATCTTAACTGTGCTTGCAGAAGCCTTGTAGAGAAATGATTTCTGCCTGCGCCTCTTGAAAACAAACAACATGGAATAGCGGAGATACTCCACACAACCTTTGAATATCATTCCCAACAGATGTCAAGGCAATAAGCAACGATCCAGCAAGGATCCTACTTTTAAAAGGCATCTGAAGGCAGCCCTGTTTAGGGACGTTTTTAATTCCTAATGCTGTATTGTGTTTCTAAAATTCGGTTGGAAGCCGCCCAGAGTGGCTGGGGAAACCCAGCCAGATGGGTGGGGTATAAATAAATTATTATTATTATTATTATTATTATTATTATTATTATTATTATTATTAACTTTCTGTGGATTTGGTATCATAACGAAGATCCTTTATGTCAGGAGCAAGAAATCTGTGGCCCTACAGATGTTGTTGCATACGCTGTCCTGTCGAGGGCATTTCTCCAGGCTCCCTGCCATTGGACATATGGTGGCAACTGGATAAGGGAGAGGATACACTAGACTGAGATTTCTTCCACTCATTCATGCACCACCAAACTATCTAAAATGGACTACTCTGTTTGGATGGGCACCATTTTTCTTTTCCACTCCAGTTGTACATAGGTAGTTAGCAACTGACACAAAGATCCTTTCTGTTCCTACTGCAAAGGAGAAATGCTGCACCAAGAAAATTGGAGCTTTCCTGTAGGGTGAGAAGAGGAAATGTTTCACTTTTGGAAACAAATACACTACCTACTTTAAATCTGGCAATCCACTCACTAGCACTAAGGGGGACAGACTAACATGTGGGGAGAGAATAATCTCAGTAGGGAGAGAATAATCATAACAGACCATGGGTACACATAGTCAGATGTTATTGTTCTCCCTGAGATTGTATCTTCTTCTTCTTCTTCTTCTTCTTCTTCTTCTTCTTCTTCTTCTTCTTCGTATACCACCTTATACCCGGGGGTCTCAGGGCGGGTCACAGAATAAAATCAAGATATAAAACCACAAAATACCTAATACAGTGGTACCTCGGGTTAAGTACTTAAATCGTTCCGGAGGTCCGTACTTAACCTGAAATTGTTCTTAACCTGAAGCACCACTTTAGCTAATGGGGCCTCCTGCTATTGCAGCACCACCGGAGCATGATTTCTGTTCTCATCCTGAAGCAAAGTTCTTAACCTGAAGCACTCTTTCTGGGTTAGCAGAGTCTGTAACCTGAAGTGTATGTAACCTGAGGTACCACTATAGTCCCATGCAAGCACAAGAGGGATGTATCAGCAAGCAGAAATGCAAAACATTTTTTTTTGGGGGGGGGGCAAATGGAGACTGCAAAAAACAAAACAAAAAAACCCCCAATAATTGGGGAATGCAAAACAGGCTAATGAGGACTCAATTGCCATGGAATGCCAATTGACTGGGAGTAAAACTGGGTTTGTGCAATGGCTAGAATCCTGAACAGGGAGCTTTCCACAATGCAACCTATTCCTTTGCATGGCCCACTTGTCATTTGACTAATGCACTAATCACAGGTTTCCCTGGGCAGCGGATAATCTGGGTAGAAAGCCTTTCCTAGGTTTGTCAGTTTCCCAGTGATTTGCTCATCTGACTGTTAGGAACCAATTTTTGCCCCTGGGTCTTTCTGTAATGGAGTTGTGTGCTAAAGCTAATAGATTATTTTTACCTGATAGCTCCTAGTTAAAAAGGATTGCCTTTGGCCCAGCTTAATCATGACGAGTCTAATAAATGTTGCTCTTTTGAGCCTCTTTCTGCGAGCCTAAGTCTAAGTGACTTGAGTAATAAAGCAGCCCAGTGTTTGTCAAAAAGTCAATATTTTTGGAATATATTAGCACTAATTGCTTTAGGGTTATCTTGCTAGAAGTAGAAACTGTTCGACCTAAATGTCGTAAGTATATGGAAATAGCTCCTGTGTGATATTTGATTTTGTGTGTGTGTGCAGGCCAAAAATATATGGTACAGGTGAGATGGCTGTTGCTACTTTGGGGCTCACACCAATCTGTGCTCTACCAGAAAAAGAAGAGTTTGGATTTGATATCCCGCTTTATTACTACCCAAAGGAGTCTCAAAGCAGCGAACATTCTCCTTTCCCTTCCTCCCCCACAACAAACACTCTGTGAGGTGAGTGGGGCTGAGAGACTTCAGAGAAGTGTGACTAGCCCAAGGTCACCCAGCAGCTGCATGTGGAGGAGCGGAGACGCGAACCCAGTTCACCAGATTACGAATCTACCGCTCTTAATCACTACACAACACTGGCTCTCATCAGAAGCAGCATCAAAAGGATAATAGCAGCAGGAGATGTTGAAAAAGAGAGGCAATATAGCAAACTGGCTCCGCCTACAGAGTTCTAAGCAATTCTTCCATCATTTGTCAGTCATGATATTATTCCTGATGGTGTTCCCAAATTAAGCATACACGGGAGGCACCACTTACCATGCAGTCATAACAGGGCCCCCCATTGCATGACCAGATCCATTCTATCTCTCTCACCCACAAGGCATAAACATGCTGCCAGGAAAAGCCCAAGGTTTTAGCATGTATAATCTTTTTATTTTATTGTATTAATTTATATACTTAAAGATATATATTTAAATATCATATATATTTAAAGATCACAATATATAATATATAAAATACAATGTATAAAATATATAACACAATACATAACATATATAAACACAATATATAAAACAAATATATAAAATATATAAAATATAAACACAATATATAAAATAAAAATAGAAACAATACCCCCCTCTCAAAGAGCCACATTTGAAAAGGATATAGGATGTTGACCAGGTCAACGAAAGGCCTGGCTAAAAAGGAATGTTTTTTCCTGGCATCTAAAGGTGTATAATGAAGGCGCCAGGCGAACTTCCCTGGGGAGAGCATTCCATAGACAGGGACCCACTGCAGAGAAGGCCCCGTTCTCATGTTGCCACTTTCTGGACCTTTTGAGGAGGAGGCACACGAAGGAAGGCCTCAGAAGATGATCTCAGAGTCTGGGTAGGTTCATATGGAAAGAGGTGGTCCTTGAGGTATTGCGGTCCTGAGCCATTTAATATACCATCCCAGTGGTCACAACCTGAAGCAACAGACTACCACCAGACAGCAGTTTGAATTTCCTGTCAAATCAAACAGCAGGGGCCTAACAATGTGAGTGGCAGGAGTGGATTTAGGGCTGTCCAAGAGGTGCACACACACTGGGTGCTGTGCAGAGGGGGGCGCCTTCTCAAAGCCCAGTGAGAGAGACATCGGGTTTGGGGAAGGAGGCACGAGTCTCTGACAGGGTCCTAGAGTCCACTCACTTCCTTCCCAAAGCCTACCAGTAGTTAGTGCTTTCCCAGCTTTGGGAAGGAGATACCTTCCCGGGGCTACCTTTGAAGGTGACCCAGAAACTACAACTAATCCAGAATGCGGCAGCTAGACTGGTAACTGGGAGCGGCCGCCGAGACCATATAACACCGGTCTTGAAGGACCTACACTGGCTCCCAGTACGTTTCCGAGCACAATTCAAAGTGTTGGTGCTGACCTTTAAAGCCCTAAACGGTCTCGGTCCAGTATACCTGAAGGAGCGTCTCCACCTCCATCGTTCAGCCCGGACACTGAGATCCAGCACCGAGGGCCTTCTGGTGGTTCCCTCGCTGCGAGAAGCCAAGTTACAGGGAACCAGACAGAGGGCCTTCTCGGTAGTGGCGCCCGCCCTGTGGAACACCCTCCAACCAGATGTCAAAGAGAATAACAACTACCAAACTTTTAGAAGACATCTAAAGGCAGCCCTGTTTAGGGAAGCTTTTAATGTTTAATAGGTTGTTGTATTTTAGTGTTTTGTTGGAAGCCGCCCACAATGGCTGGGGAAACCCAGCCAGATGGGCAGGGTATAAATAATAAATTATTATTATTATTATTACCTGCCAGAGCCTTGCACCTCCTTCCCAAAGCCCTGCACCTTTCTTAACTGACTTTGGGAAATGTAGCATGAGGGAGGGTGGTGTCAATTTGGCCTCAAACAGGACACCGTATTACCCAAGTCAGCCTCTGTGAGTGGGAAGGATGGAGGAATTGTTTTCCAGTTTGGATCGAAACTATAGCCAGAAATGAACTTCAGAGGTTTAATACTCACCTCTTATTTGATTCTATATCTATATATCTCCTGGTACTTATCTTTCAAGGAAGACTATAAAGGAAGACCTTCATTAATGGAGGCAGTATGCCTTTGAATACCAGTTGCAGGGGAAAATATTGTTGCACTCCTGCCCTGCCTGTGGGCTTCTCATAAGTCTCTTGATGGCCATTGTGTGAACAGAATACAGTGGTACATCGGGTTACAGACGCTTCGGGTTACAGACTCCACTAACCCAGAAACAGTACCTTGGGTTAAGAACTTTGCTTCAGGATGAGAACAGAAATCACCCAGTGGCTGTACGGTGGCAGTGGGAGGCCCCATTAGCTAAAGTGGTACCTCAGGTTAAGAACAGTTTCAGGTTAAGAGCGGACTTCCGGAACAAATTAAGTTCTTAACCCGAGGTACCACTGTACTCAGTCAGACAGGGCTTTTACCTAATGGTAGGACTCATCCCAGTACGGTGGTCCCTCGGGTTTAGTACTTAATTCATTCCGGAGGTCCGTACTTAACCTGAAACTGTTCTTAACCTGAAGCACCACTTTAGCTAATGGGGCCTCCTGCTTCTGCTGCGCTGCCAGAGCACGATTTCTGTTCTCATCCTGAAGCAAAGTTCTTAACCTGAAGCACTATTTCTGGGTTAGTGGAGTCTGTAACCTGAAGCGTATGTAATCTGAAGCGTATGTAACCCGAGGTACCACTATAATAACTTCTTGGTCATTCCAGAATATTATATAAATTATGAAGCATAGCTGAAGCAACCTTTTCAAAGCATTTGAAGATAAACACTTGGAGCTGCCTCAGACATTAGATAGACGTAGAGACAGTCTTTAGGTGGATAACTAGCATCTGTTGTTATTATTGCCATTATTACTAACGTTATTATCATTATTAAGCAGAGTGGAGAGGCAGATGTCATGCCAGCTGTTCTTCCTGAGTTCCCCCACCCCAGCCATTCCTCTCTGATAGAGCTGTGTGTGCTTTGTGACCTCTAAGCTAGCCTCCTGCCCTCAGAGTTGGTGGGGGATGCTGTTCCGTTACCAATGTCGAATTAAATGCCCTCCACGCGTCCTTTTTATTGTGCATTCATGACAATTGTGCCCATGATGGTGTCACAGTCTGGGTTACAGGCAGTTTGAGTCCCGGCTCAGTACGTTGGGACCAGGGTAGAGGTCAGGAAGCAGGAATCTGCAGTCCAGGGGTCAGGAAGCCAGGAGTCCACAAATCAGGAAGCCAAGAGTCTGAGGATCAGGAAACCAGGAGTCAGGAAGCCAAGGATCCAAGAGTCAGAATACCAGGAGTCATGAAGCCAAAGCTCAGCTAGGTGGGTAGTATGTTGCTGTGGCAAAGAGCCAGAAGTAAATGCTGGTCTTATATACTCTTCCCGGCCCTTGCCACCAGGTGCTACGAGTCTTCTGTCCACCCTCACCTGTGTGGCCACACCTTGCCCTTCCAGGCCAAATTCAGGAAGGCCCTAGTCCTGTGATGGCCTACCAGTCACAAGGCCTGGCTCCTGGACACACTCCTGACAGATGGTATCCAGGCTTTCAATACCAACCAATACTGAGATGAAGGTCTACCAGGCTTGTGTGGTGAGACATGGGCAACTTACACCTCTAAAGACTGTTAGGAAACTTCAGCTGGTGGAGAATTCAGCGGCCAGGTTGCAGATTGCAAGACAGTTTGAACATATTACATCGATCCTGGTCTGACGGCACTGGCTACCAATTCATTTCCGGGCCCAATTCAAAGTGCTGGTTTCGACCTATAAAGTCTTAAATGGCTCAGAACCGCAATACCTCAAGGACCGCCTCTTTCCATATGAACCTACTCGGACCCTACTCGGCCATCTTCTGAGGCCCTCCTTCGTGTGCCTCCTCCTCGAGAGGTCTGGAGGGTGGTGACACAAAAACGGGCCTTCTCTGCAGTGGCTCCCCACCTGTGGAATGCTCTTCCCAGGGAAGTTCACGTGGTGCCTTCATTATACACCTTTAGGCACCAGGCAAAAATGTTCCTTTTTAACCATGCCTTTGGTTGACATCCTATACCCTTTTAAAATGTAGTTCTTTTTTGGGTGGTGTTGTTGGGTTATTATTTTGATTTTGATTTTATATACAGTGGTACCTCGGGTGGCACTGTGGGTTAAACCACAGAGCCTAGGGCTTGCCGATCAGAAGGTCGGTGGTTCGAATCCCCGCAACGAGGTGAACTCCTGTTGCTCGGTCCCAGCTCCTACCCACCTAGCAGTTCGAAAGCACATCAACGTGCAAGTAGATAAATAGGTACCGCTCCGGGGGGAAGGTAAACGGCATTTCCGTGCGCTGCTCTGGTTCGCCAGAAGCAGCTTAGTCATGCTGGCCACATGACCCGGAAGCTGTACACCAGCTCCCTTGGCCAATAAAGCGAGATGAGCGCCGCATCCCCAGAGTCAGTCACGACTGGACCTATAGGTTAGGGGTCCCTTTACCTTTACCTCCAGTTACAGACGCTTCAGATTACAGAAGCTTCAGGTTGCAGACCCTGCTAACCCAGAAACAGTACCTCAGGTTAAGAACTGTGCTTCAGGATGAGAACAGAAATCGTGCAGTGGCAGCACAGCAGCAGCGGGAGGCCCCATTAACTAAAGTGATACCTCAGGTTAAGAACAGTTTCAGGTTAAGAACAGACCTCCAGAACAAATTAAGTTCTTAACCTGAGGTACCACTGTATTGTGATCTGTTTTGTGAACTGCCCTGAGACCTCTGGGTATAGGGCGGCATATAAATAATAATAGTAATAATAATAATAATAATAATAATAATAATAATAATAATAATACATCCTCCAGGAGCGACACCTCAATGCCTTCCACATGCACTGTGTCGGGAATTGTTTGGGCATCACATGGCAGGACAGAGTCTCAAACAAAGATGTGCTCTCCCAAGCCCACATTCCCAACACATTCACATTCCTGTCTCAGCAACCTCTACAATGGCTTGGTCAAGTGCACAGATGGCAGCAGGATCTCCTGCTGGCTTCAGGCACCAGGCCTGCTGGCAGACCAAGTCTGTGTTCCAAAGATGTCTGCAAACAAGACATGAAGGCTGGCGACATTAACCCCGCTGTGCAGAAATCCCTTGCAGATGACCACAGTGCCTGGAGACAATTGGTCAGGTTGCTTATCCACAACAGTGACCAGAGGAAGAATGACAGCTGGAGGGGGGGCACACAAAAAAGAAACGCCATGATGCATCTGCAGCAACACAACCAGACACCTTCCTCTGCCCCAGCTGCAATGAAACATGTCTCTCCTGTAGCAATCTCTACAGCCACAGCAGGTGCTGTAAGTCTCCTAAGGTTTGAGTGCACTTTTCCATTGTCTCCTGAGACGAACAGATGCCAACCAACTAATAGCACTTTCAGTTCAGTGGTACCTCGGGTTAAGTACTTAAATCGTTCCGGAGGTCCGTACTTAACCTGAAACTGTTCTTAACCTGAAGCACCACTTTAGCTAATGCGGCCTCCCGCTGCCGCCGCGCTGCCGGAGCCCGATTTCTGTTCTTATCCTGAAGCAAAGTTCTTAACCTGAAGCACTATTTTTGGTTACAGATAGGTAGCCGTGTTGGTCTGCCATAGTCAAAACAAAAAAATTCCTTCCAGTAGCACCTTAAAGACCAACTAAGTTAGTTCTTGGTATGAGCTTTCGTGTGCATGCACACTTCTTCAGATACACATGTGGTATGAGCTTTCGTGTGCATGCACACTTCTTCAGATGGTGTGTATCTGAAGAAGTGTGCATGCACACGAAAGCTCATACCAAGAACTAACTTAGTTGGTCTTTAAGGTGCTACTGGAAGGATTTTTTTTGTTTTCACTATTTTTGGATTAGTGGAGTCTGTAACCTGAAGCGTTTGTAACCCAAGGTACCACTGTACCTGCTGTAACTTCCTGCTGAGACCCTATAACTTTTTATACCACAAATGTTCCAGGGTTTGGTTTTTCTCCCAGTTTAGTTGTGCTGTAGAGGAAGCTTGCCCCAGTCCAGATGGCAGTAATTTGATAACGTTGGGGAAGCATCACAGAACAACTTAACAAGAGAGATTATGTGTGCTGGTCCAGCATAAATCCACTATTATGGTGTCAATGACATGGTGCAGAATGCATCTGCAAACCACACCAAACTGGAGGGCTCCATAGATTCAACTCCCAGCACAGTCAGCTTCTATATGTCAAATAGTTGGAATCCTATTTTCCCCCCTTTGCCTCAGGCAGCAAAATTTCTTGAGCCAGCCCTGATTATTATTGATGCTTCTGGAACAATGTCTAAAGGACGAACAGGCACACATCTATTTTTGCTGGTGTCTGTTAATTACTGAAGCACTAAAGAAATGAACTGTACGGGTAAAAAACAGGAGGGATGGAACAGTTTGCCAACTGCCCGGGGCACAAGCAGTTTAGTCATCTTTCTGAAGCTTCTTCTACCTGTCCTTGGGGAGGATTTTCAAGCCATCTTTGGCAGCACCTATGAAGAAGATAAGTCAAATGACTAGAATAACCCCTCATAGCCATATACAGCTCTATTATATATTTTTAAAAGCCATTGTGCAATGGGGAAGATGAAGTACATTATAAAATAGAGAGAGGGAGAACGTTCCTTTGACTAAGCACAGTGCTTATTTGATGTCACAGATAAGTACATTTTATAGCCTGGCCTGAAAATGCTTTGGGATTTCCTGGTTACAGGCAGGGGATCAATAATTTTAATTTATTAGGGATATTAGAAGTCCACTCAAGGTCATTACTCATTCACTGTCTTTCTTTTACTTGATTAATTGGTCAATGAAGCAATCTAAATTAAATATTACAGTAACTCACACGGCGGGTTTTGTCTTTTTTGAAGATTGCCCTAATCCAGAGAAGCCAAAGGGCTGCTGTGGAGTCAGAGGGGCAGTTCCAAATTCAGTACAGTGGTACCTCTGGTTGCAGACGGGATCTGTTCCGGAGATCTGGCCAGATCCTGAGGTTTTCACAACCGGAAGACCGCTTCTGCGCATGCTCACGTCACACAGCAAAACCCGATAAAATATCGTATTTTTTGCTCTATAGGACTCACTTTTTCCCTCCTAAAAAGTAAGGGGAAATGTGTGTGCGTCTTATGGAGCAAATGCAGGCTGCGCAGCTATCCCAGAAGCCAGAACAGCAAGAGGGATTGCTGCTTTCACTGCGCAGCGATCCCTCTTGCTGTTCTGGCCTCTGAGATTGAGAATATTTTTTTCCTTGTTTTCCTCCTCCCAAAACTAGGTGCATCTTGTGGTCTGGTGCGTCTTATAGAGTGAAAAATATGGTACTTCCAGGTTTGCCACTTTCACATCCCGAAGTTCATGTAACCAGAGGGTTATGTAAACTGAGGTACTACTGAATCCAGTTATACACCTGCCAGTCTTCTGAACCAGGGGTGTACTGTCTAAGATGTGATCAGTCATTTCTGAAAGTGTAAATAAATTGCTGGGAAACCAGAGAGTCCCAGCATCCCATTCCTTCCTTTCTACCCATCAAATAGTGTGAGAGAGAGAGATTATATATATATATATATATATATATATATATATATATATATATATATATATATATATTTGCTTTCGTAGATTTTCACGGGTACAGGAATGCAGGTTTTGGTGTCCTCGGGTGTCTTCCCGTGTAAAAGTTGGGGTGTCTAGGCGACGTTTCGACGAGGTCTCACTCGTCATCTTCAGGCTGGTGCTTTCGGCTTCTTGTTACTGGAACAGAGCGGGATCTCAATGTTTGAGTTCCTATAAATACTGTAGAGGGGGTGTGGTGTCTAGCCTCCAATGTTCTGGGCAGAGAGGAAGTTCCCAGGCTAGTGTGCCTTTTCTTCTTTTGTTCCTTAATTACTTGAGAGATACCTTGAGTGATTTCTTGAGTGATATCCTGAGTACCACTTAGGTGGGTCATTAGGTGTGGATTAGTTGCTAAAGTCTTTGTGTCTTGACCTCTTGAACTTTGTGAAGAGTTTTCCTGAGAAGATGGCTGTATTGCACTTAGTTGTGTTTTGGCTTGGCTTCGTGTATAGGGGCGAGCTGTGGTTTTGTGGCTTGTGTCAGCCAGATCTGTGTAGGGATTGCAGGGGGGTGCAGCATCCGGAGGTGCCACCATGGATTGGCTACTGGATGGTGTCAGTAATTCATCTGTGGAGAGGGTCTGGGTTTGGGTCTGGTGTGGTTGATTGGTGTTGGCGTTCTGTGTGCCTCTGGATCTGGTGTCAGTTTTTGTGGGGAGGGCTAATTTCCAGATGTCTCACAACATGAACAAGCGTGACGACACATCCCGCTTGCCAGACATCTGGAAATTATATATATATATATGACATCTGGAATTATATATATATATTTATATGACATCTGGAAATTATATATATATATATGACTTCCCTTTCCATGCTTCATTTTGCACAACATTAATCCCTGCATATTTTATATAAGCTGAACCATTCAGTATCCCAATGTTACATCCATCAAAACTTATTTACACTATTGAATTTATTTTAATGCTGCCAACATTTTCAAGTGTACACAATTCCCCCTGCCCATATTCAATAAACGGTTTCCAATCTTCTTTAAATGCACGTTCTTCTTGTTCTCTTATTCTATATGTTAGGCCCACAAGCTGCGCAAGTTGCCATTCTCCTTTGGTTGGGACCTCTCTCGTTTTCCATTTTTGGGCTAACAAAACACAGGCCGCAGTGGGACACCCGGGAATTTCCATCTGAATTATCCCCAACAGAAAGGACTCTGGTTTTCTTGAGAAACAAAAACCATTGTTGACCATTGCTATAAGCCCTGGAAAGCCAATGTGGCACCCCCTAGACCAGCCTTTCTCAACCTGTGGGTCCCCAGATGTTGTTGAACTACAACTCCCATCACCCCTAGCTAGCTCAGGGATGATGGGAGTTGTAGTCCAACAACACCTGGGGATCCACAGGTTGAGAAGCACTGCTCTAGATGTTCTGAGCTACTACCTCCATAGTCATTGGTCATACTGGTTGGGGCTGATGGGAACTGGAGTCCAAAAGCATCTGGAGAGCACCATATTCTCGACCCCCGTTATAGGTTTTGACAATGCTAGATTAATTAAGAGAAAATGCTCATACATATCAGACTAGCCAAAAGACATATTTATAAAGCTGTAGCCTTACTTGATTCCTTTTTCAGCTGCTTCCCACTGGAAGATCATCTGAGTCTCTCTATTTCTACTTACTTTCACTCCTCCTAATACAGTCTTGGGTAGTGGATCTTCTGGGCAGTGATATTTTTCTAGAGAATGTGGTGCCGCAGATCACCATGAATGAATGCCTTGTTCTCTTATAATGTCAAAGGTGCCTATCTGAGAGGAGCAGGAACTGAGTTCCGTTGAGTTCTGGCTGAAAAAAAGCCCTGCTTCTGGGTTTGCCGCCTAGATCCCTTGATTAATAGGGATTTACTTTTTAATAAACCAAAGCATTTCTGACATAACATCTAGAGATTCACTGCCTGGAACTTCAGATAGACAGCAATTCCATCAGGACTGCTCAAAAGGGACAGCAGTGACAAAAAGCTAAGGTTTAATCGGTCCTTAATGAAATAATTGCACTGTTTGCTTAATTGGAATCCTGATCTGTAACCTTATTACATGGAAATATACCGAAACAAGTTTAGTACCATTGGAGCCAACAGAAATGCATCAGCACTCAAGTCTTTTATCTTAACAAGAATGCAAATTGAGTTGCAAGTCTTTTAAACTCTATTATTTATAATTAAATATTTAAACTGTGGCCCATCAGTAGCTCCCTCAGAAGAAGTGACCTTGAGGTCAAGGAAGTTGGATATTGCATTCTAATAACAAATTTTCTCTTGCCTATCTGTTTATCATGGTTCGGCATAAGATAGTCAAAAGAAGCCCTCATCATCCCATGCATTCAGGCACCCCCCCCACCCCAAGTCCATCCCTTTCTTCCTGTGAATCTTGCTCCAGAGATCTATTGCCTCATCTAAAGGCATTGCTTTCATCATTGGCTATGTTGCAGAGGGTATCAAAATGGAAAACCAGCCACTGTCCTGGCATCTCCACACTAGCCTGGTGGAAGGTTTCAACCCAACAGCCAAGAATTCAAAGCAGTTTTCAACCAAAATTTTCTGGATCCTTTATTCAGGCCTGTTGCCTCCTGACCCAAATCTACCCCCAAGATTCTTCAGTAGGTCAGCTGACTGGGTCATGTGAGATTCTGCCCAGTGGAACAATCAAGGCAGGAAATTGGAGTAGAAGTCTCGGGTCCCAGAATCAGCAGGAGGACTCCACAAACACAGCAGGGCTGTCTTACAGTGTTTTGAAATATGTGAAGAAATATGCATTACCATCTAAAGTTGCCAGGGGGATTCTAGTAAGACCATTAAAGCCAGAGTCTAAAATTACCTTACTACACCAGTGTTCCTGCAAGCCAACTTGCTACCTGTTGAATGACATGTTATGTCAGTAGGACAACTCCACAGATAACTGCAACCACTCTTCTCAAGTGGTTGACAGCTGCTCACAGATCCTCCATGTTTCTGAAGGAAATCGTGCAATAATGCTCCTTCCTAAGTATTTTTAGCCTGCACTCTGTAAGATACACAAAAGCTTCTGAGATATAGTTGGTCTTCACTGGGAGTTATTGGTGAAGCATATCAACATTTTACCTGTTTGTAAGGAAATTGCTCCATCACTGCTTTACCAAGAGCCTCTTTCGGGTCGAACAGCCAATTATTTCCACCATCTGTCGTTCTCCAGAGTAGAGATGTTACTGCCTATCTTTGAAAGCTAACGTGATTAATGAACCAGGCTTTAAAAACAGTATCCGTGTAATAGATGGAAAATAAATGGATCTCAGAAATCCCACTGAAGTGGTGAAGATGGGCACTTCCATGGCCTTAATCTCCTATAGCCGTATAGTATTAAATAAATACTGGAGCTATTTCAACATCAGAAAGGTCAGTGCACTGTTTTGATAAATGAGACCTTTTCACTAGCCACAAAGGTTGCCTTGAATTACAAAGGCATTGTTTTTACAAGAGCTTTTTTTTTTTTTTTTTAAGCAATGGGCCAAGTTCATACCTGGGGTACCTTTAATGTACCAGAAATCTATAACTGCCCTTGATGGTAAATATTTTGCTTTTTCACATTTACTTATCACATACAACCCATGTTTTCCTTTGTTTGTGAAATCTCACCTCACGTGGTCCTTAGTGTTGTGTCCTTTCCGACTCCTTATTTTACTAAAGGAAGGATCAATAACAATCCCACTTCAATATCCCAACTAATTTCTCTTGTAACTGCTATTTCCATCAATATTATTTGTATTGCCTCTGTTCTTTTGGCATCGTCTCGGCAAGATTTTATGCTGCTTCTGTAATTCTTCATTTAGTTCAATTCTGAAGAAGAGAGATCCTGCAAAACATCTACTCTAACAGCACCCTAGAGTGAGAAGCCAGAAAAATATGCAAGAAGTTCAGTTCTGGGTCTATCTGCATGATTAACTGATAACCTTACCACAAATCCATCTCCTAGGTGTTCTTCTAGCAACTTTCATACATGGTAGAGAAAACAGATGTGGAAGGAGCAGTCATAAATATATGATAATGTCATGTAAACCTAGGGTGGAGAGGTTCAAATGTATGAAAATGTCATGTAAACCTAGGTGTTTTAGACAAATTTTACAGGCCTGGTCTTTTGTTACCTCTAGGACCCAATGTTCCTTCATTCCTTCGTGATGGGACAACATGTTGTAATCAAATTTGAGCTTTGTTTCAACCCTGCCCATAACCTGACATAAACCTTCCCACTGTGTCAATTTCACAGGCACCGTCTTATCAAACCTGGCCTTTTGATCCGTAGTTTCTCCAAGTCTCCAGTTTTCCATTTTATAATCTGGAGCTGGAGCTACCTCACCATGCTTCCTAAATCCCATGCTGCAACTCTGCCAGGAAGAGAGAGACCTTTTCATTTGACTCATCTGTTGTTTCCTAGAGTGTATATTTTCCACACAGAAGGAAGTATTTGCTTATTATATTATGAGCTGTCTGTATAGATGACCTAGTAGCCGAAAATAACAATTGTTTTGTTAATTGGTTGCAATGCTACATTCTGTGTGTTCTTATTGGCATGTTATGTTATGAGTCAACTTTGAACCATGATACAGTCAAACAGAATCTGTTCCAGAAGTCCGTTTGACTTCCAAAACATTCAGAAACCAAGGCCTGGCTTCCGATTGGCTGTAGGAAGAGACCTCACCTGAAATGAGTGGTGGTGGCAGTTGGGTGAGCGGCACAGACATTGGTGGCCGTGGCAGGCCTGGATAGCACTTCTCATTTCACCTCAAGCAGCGAAACAGAGTAGCCCACCCCCACTTACAATACATGCCACAGAGACTCCTGTGACATTTTCGACTGAACTGCCTTTAAACACACACACACAACTACAACTCTGATGGTTGTTTTATATTTAGAAACAGCTGGAGAATGTAAGCAGTAAGAGGCTGAGATGATGCTAAAGTTACATCTGCATTTCAAGAGATAATAAAGTTTGAATCTGGAGCATCTATCGCACGGAATGATTTTATGCTTTATAAGGCTGATTAAGCAAATGCTACCCTGTTTTGCTATAACGTGTAGGCATTCATTCAAGAGAGAGAAAATGCATGAGATGTTGAGGCTCTTGCACCTATTAGCTCTGCTGGAATTCGTCCTGCTTTTCTTTTTTTCTTTCATGAGGATGACAAAAGAGCCAGAGCTCATTACATTTCCAGCTCATAATACCGGCTAAAATTTAACAATACAAAATCTGCAGTAGATGTCTCACAGAATCTCTGCTCCATAGGTTAGTTAAGAATAATAAAAAGCATACAAATGAGTACATATGAACTAGTTTCAAAGGAAAATAAAAGGGGATGATGGGGATGAAGAGCCTGCAGGGAGTTACCATTATTCTTACAAAACTAGCTGGGTGTTACCTTTCTAAAGAGTTTGCTGGGAAAATATCAAAGATGCCCCTCTGAAGCACAAATGATACCTGTAAATAATATCAGCCTCTATCGCTGTTCCAGCTGTTAGGGAATGAGCATGCATATAAGAGAAGAAATGTTTTGAAAAGTTCTGAAGATGGCAAGCCATCTGGCTTTACTGGGAAGCAGAAAAATGTTCTGCTCCCTACATCTCCATGTTAAAGAGATAAAAGGTTAAAAATCCCTATTGTCAAACAAGACATATATGTGTCTCCAGAGCAGGGAAGGCTACCTAGTGACCCTTCAAATATTGCTGAACTATAACTCTTTTACTTAAATCAGATAGCAATTTTTCCTTTTTTTTTTTTTTGTAGCCTCTAATTTAAACAGATGGGACACTGGTGGCGCTGTGAGTTAAACCACAGAGCTTGGGATTTGGCAATCAGAAGGTCGGAGGTTCGAATCCCTGCGACGGGGTGAGCTCCCGTTGCTAGGCCCCAGCTCCTGCCAACCTAGCAGTTCGAAAGCATGTCAACTGCAAGTAGATTAATAGGTACCGCTCCAGTGGGAAGGTAAACGGCCTTTCCGTGCACTGCTTTGGTTCACCAGAAGTGGCTTAGTCATGCTGGTCCCTCGGCCAATAAAGCGAGATGAGCACCGCAACTCCAGAGTCGGTCACGACTGGACCTAATGGTCAGGGGTCCCTTTACCTTTAATTTAAACAGATAGTGTGGATCCCTCCCCCTGTATAAACTGTCCTATGTACATATCCCACAGTCCCACTGAACAAGTGCAGAGAAGCTGAAATTTGGCGCAAAATTCAGCTTCTTGAAAATACCAGTTTCCGTTTTAAAGGAAATTACAGCAGGTGGTGCTGTGTTCTAAACCACAGAACCTAGGGCTTGCCAATCAGAAGGTTGGCAGTTTGAATCCCCGCAACGGGGTGAGCTCCCGTTGCTCGGTCCCTGCTCCTGCCAACCTAGCACTTTGAAAGCACGTCAAAGTGCAAGTAGATAAATAAGTACCGCTCCGGCGGGAAGGTAAACGGTGTTTCCGTGCGCTGCTTTGGATTGCTTTGGATTACTCCCTCAGCCAGTACAGCGAGATGAGCGCTGCAACCCCAGAGTCGTCCGTGTCTGGACCTAACAGTCAGGGTTCCCTTTACCTTTTACAGTGTCTATCAAGGAATATCGTGCAGACAATACTCTGTCAAATTTCAGGAGTCAAAAGAAGCCTTGTGCAAGATTCCCAGTGCTTGGGAAGAAGTTGTTTGACGGCGTGACCCTATCCATGTCTGCTCAAAGAATACATTCCGGCATGTTCAGTGGTCTTACTTCCATGCAAATGAGCACAGGATTGCTGCCTCAGTATAACAGTGCATTAGCAAGGCAATCTGCTCCTAACAACTGTTGTAGTGTATATGGTTTGAGCAGCGAGCTATTTCCTTGAAGGCAAATGATTTAATCATGTGTGGTGTTTCTCCTCTTCACTCCATGGCCTGTAGGTTTTCCCTAACCGGCTAGTGTCAATATTGATAAATGGAGTCCATTGTGAGCTTTCATTACTAAGCAGCGCTCCTAATGTTCTGGGCGAGGTCCCTTCGCTCAACTCTTTATCCAGTCGCTGTTGGTTTTTTGAAGAGCTGGTGGTAGCTGCCGCTGGCTACTAATTCCCATCCATCTTTATCAGTGACACTCACTCCTTGGGCTCTCCATAGCCCATTAATAAAGCTGGAGAGTCTATTATAACCTAGGCCCACTAAACAATGAATCATTGGCCGCTGCGCATATTATACCTAGAGGAGTTTTGCTGCATGTCGGCGGTGTCTGTTCTGCAGTGTTTAAAGGGGAGATGTTTGTTTGTAAGCAAATGAGAAACAGAAGCCAAGCATGCGTTTCCTGACTGTTTGCATATGCAAACCTCTTCTCCAGGAATCAGTGCCAGATTGACATATGGGCTGAGAGTGTTTGCAGCCCAATGCCTCATCATCTAGGAGGGCCTTGGCTTCTTGCCATTTTTTTAAAGGCAGATTTTGCTATCTAGGCCCAGATGCTTAGGAACATTAAAGACATGACATATAAGTCTATGGCTGTACAATCATTACACCAGTGCATACTTACTGCTTAGTAAAGCAGACCCTCCAAGTGTCCCTGTTTTCCAGGGACAGCCCTGGATTTACAGAAGCAAGTCTTAGTTTCTGATTCAATCCTGGAATGTCCGGCTTTTCCTTCAGACGTCCCTATTTTCATCGGAGAAATGTTGGAGGGTATGATAGAATGTCCTTATTTTCATTGGAGAAATATCAGAGGGTAAAAGGTAAGGTAAAGGACCCCTGAAGTCCAGTCAAAGGAGACCATGGGGTACAGCGCTCATCTCACTTTCAGGCCGAGGGAGCCAGCGTTTGTCCACAGACAGCTTTCCAGGTCATGTGGCCAGCATGACTAAATCGCTTCTGGTACAACGGGACATTGTGACGGAAACCAGAGCACACAGAAATGTTGTTTACCTTCCTGCAGCAGCGGTACCTATTTATCTACTTGCACTGGCGTGCTTTCGAACTGTTAGGTTGGCAGGAGCTGGGACAGAGCAACGGGAGCTCACTCCGTTGCGGGGATTCAAACTGCCAACCTTCTGATCAGCAAGCCCAAGAAGCTCAGAGGTTTAGACCACAGCAGCACCCATGTCTTATTTTCACTGGATAAATGTTGGAGGCTATGAAGTTGTGCTACACCCCCCTCCCCCGAGCCAAGGCAATAAGTAATAATAATAATAATAATAATAATAATAATAATAATAATAATAATATCTTTCTCTCGGGGACAACGAAATTACTTGGCTGCTCCATCCACCCAGGTAGGGCACTCCACACAAAATCAAAACAACTATAAAAACACTAATTAAAACAATACAGTATAATACAGCAAGGAAGATTAGATGACTTTCAAAGTCCAGGCTTCCCATTCAGGGCTGAGATCGCTCTGGAGAAGAAGCTGTTCTTAAGACGGCTCGTTCTTGTCTTCATCGTCCTGTATCTCCGTCCCGACGGCAGGAGCTCGAAGAGACAGTGACCAGGATGCGATGGATCTTTTACTATGTCCAGTGCCTTCCTATGGCACCTTGTGGCATAAATCTGCTCTAAGGTGGAGAGTGGGCAGCCAACAATGCTCTCTGCTGCCTTAACAACTCTGCACAACCCCATCCTGTCCTGGGTAGTACAGCTTCCGTACCACACACATAAGCCATAAGTGAGCACGCTCTCAATGGCACAGTGATAGAAGGCAAGCAGCAGTTTCTGCGGAAGATGGTTTTTCCTTAGAATTCTCAAAAAGTACAGTCTCTGCTGCACCTTCTTCACAAGCCCCCTTGTGTTGACACTCCAGGACTATACTATACAACCTTCAGAAGTCATCTGAAGGCAGCCTGTATAGTGAAGTTTTTTAATGTTTAATGTTTTATTATTTTTTTTATATGTTGTAAGCCACTCAAAGTGGCTGGGGCAAACCAGTCAGATGGGTGGGGTGTGGTGGTGGTGGTGGAATAAGATGCCCATATTTTCATTAGAGAAATGTTAGAGGGTATGGTAAAGTTTGTGGCTGCTTTAAAGCTGCTCAGAATCAAATGATAAAGTCGGCTATGAAGCAATACAGTGGACCCTCTGGATACAAATTTAATTCGTTCCGGGGGTCCATGCACAACCTGAAAAATCCATATCCATGTGGCACAATACAGTGGTACCTTGGGTTACATACGCTTCAGGTTACAGACTCCGCTAACCCAGAAATAGTGCTTCAGTTTAAGAACTTTGCTTCAGGATGAGAACAGAAATTGTGCTCCAGTGGCGCGGTGGCAGCAGGAGGCCCCATTAGCTAAAGTGGTGCTTCAGGGTAAGAACAGTTTCAGGTTAAGTACGGACCTCCGGAACGAATTAAGTCCTTAATCCGAGGTACCACTGTGGAGCACTTCTGCGCATGCATGAGCAGCGAAACCCAGAAAAATACTTCCAGGTTTGCCGCTTTTGCAACCCGAAGTTTACATTACTCGAGAGTAATGTAACCCGAGGGTCTACTGTACAAGTGCTCAGACCACTGCCTATTATTATAGCATGCGCTTTGAGAACAGGTGAGGATTCTTTTACATCATTGTGAATCGCAATAATATTTAATGTTGACTTTGTGTGAAAGTAACTAAGTGGTGTTGGTAAAGGAAAGTGATTATAGAAAAGGAGGAAATACTCAAACGTTTAAAACCACTCAAGTCACATGGCTTTGTACAGCAGGCAGAAACAGCCCTACTTAATCCCTCAGATACAGAACATTCATATTTAATGCACACTTCAGTATATAAATTTACTTGGCTGGAGAAATGCATTGCAAAGTTCAAGGAAGTGTGAATTTTGAAGGGTGATGTGTTTCGGCTTGCCTATTCTTTCAGAAAGTGCAAATAAGGTAGGTTTGCCCATAATTGTGAAGAGAATTGGGGTTTCCCCCCACATCCCCAGCAACAGACTAACAACACAGAACAATTTTGAAGTCACTGAGCTTTGATGATTCAGGCCTGTGTCCCCTCAGGACACGGGTGGCGCTGTGGGTTAAACCACAGAGCCTAGGACTTGTCGATCAGAAGGTCAGCGGTTCGAATGCCCGTGACGGGCTGAACTCCCGTTGCTCGGTCCCTGCTCCTGCCAACCTAGCAGTTCAAAAGCATGTCAAAGTGCAAGTAGATAAATAGGTATCTCTCCAGCGGGAAGGTAAACAGCATTTCCGTGCGCTGCTCTGGTTCGCCAGAAGCGGCTTAGTCATGCTGGCCACATGACCCGGAAGCTGTACGCCAGCTCCCTTGGCCACTAAAGCAAGATGAGCGCTGCAACCCCAGAGTCGGTCACGACTGGACCTAATGGTCGGGGTCCCTTTACCTTTTACCCCTCTCCCACTTTTGATTGTTGCACTGTTGTGCAACCTCCCAGTGCCAGAGAGGAAGTTTCCGGAAGTCAGTGGGGCTGGCATTCTGATTCGACAAGGTGGTGCCTTTGTCAAGAGCAATGGAAATGGGAGATTAAACAAGGGGCGAGTTTGGTTGTGGGCTTCCTTTTGAGCAAGGAATGTATATGCTCCCGAGCATTGAGTTATCAGAGGAAGATTGCTTCACTGCACTTGCGAAGGGGTCCTTGGGCAAGCGCTCTGAAGCAATGGTGGCAGATTGCATTTGGGTCAAACGATTGGGAAATGTGACAGGCAGCAAAAATGCCTCAAGCAAAAACACTCACTCCTTTTACACACGCATATACCCTCCCAACTAGCCTTCAGTATCCAGAATACATCTCGTCATTTGTTTCCTTTTCATCAGGGTGAAAAGCCTATCTATGATGCAAGCTGATTCATTTCAATAAATAATCTCTCTACAAGGACTTTCTCCTTCTCCTATCACACTCCTAACACCAGGAGAAACCTTCCCTATTCCTGTGGTATTAAAATTAATCATTAATTTTCCTCAAGGCATACAGTCAGGCAGCTCTGTTTATTTCATAGATTGATTGATTAAATTTATATACCACCCTTCATCAAAAGATCCCGGGGCAGTTCACAGGGAAAAAAATCAAGATACAACGCAAGTAAATAATTAAACCCAAGGAACAGAATGATAACATAGAGTTGTTTATTCACAAAAAAATATTAATTTTGTGTTATTATCTGGAGTCCATAAAATGGCAGGGTTCCCGCCATTAACCCAAGATGCTGGAGAAACTGTCCTGAGCACTGTCACCTCGATATGGCCTTGTGCATATGTGCAAATAAGCATTCGGGAGAGCATGGATGCAATGAGGCTCACCAGCTCAGCTGCTGAGGAGCAAAAGACATGGTGCAACGGTGGCAGGCTTTTTAAAAGTAAAAGCCAGCTGTTGCTCATTCCTCTTACATAGCCAGCAAGTTTCTCTCTCAGCTGAGCGGCTGTGTGGTACTACCACTGCCACATGCATTGCCATTGGGGGGTGTTCACCTGAGCACCCCAAAATTGAGTTGCTACGGCAACACAGGATGCGGTGGGGAGAAGAAGAGGAAGAGTTTGGATTTGATATCCCGCTTTATCACTACCCAAAGGAGTCTCAAAGCAGCTAACATTCTCCTTTCCCTTCCTCCCCCACAACAAACACTCGGTGAGGTGAGTGGGGCTGAGAGACTTCAGCAAAGTGTGACTAGCCCAAGGTCACCCAGCAGCTACATGTGGAGGAGCAGAGACGCGAACACGGTTCCCCAGATTACGAGTCCACCGCTCTTAACCACTACACCACACTGGCTCTTGTGGCTACGTCTAACACAAATGTGATATCGAATGAACTGGGAAGGGGCAATTCATAGTGCAGACCGGGGGTCCTCAACCCTTCTATCCCTGGGGCTGAGTCGAATACGCAGAAGCACCGAATCGCAACCTATTAAACTTGTTAAAACCTTGCCGATCTCTGGCAAGAACCACACTGACCAGCCTCCCACTCTGCTTCTTAGTAGGCAGCAGTGATTCAACAGACACTTGATATTTGAGATGAGCACCGCTGCCCCAGAATACTGTCTTCTACTGATTGGTACTACTCTTGCTTCTGTTGACAGAAGATGAGCTTCATGGGCCAGGTAACTAGCTCACCTTTACAGCAGCAGCCACCTTACCATCCATACTGAGGTAGGAGAGCCACTACACAGAGGCGTCCTAGACACAAGAGGAGACAGAGGACCTCTTCCTCAGAATGAGCCTGTTTTAGAAACCATCATCCATCAACGCCATCCAAGAAAGCTGGCTATTGGAGGATTTGGGACCAATGAAAGAAAGCTTCACACACTGCGTAGTTCAACTATAGGATCCACTCCTACAAGACCACTAACTGGTATAGCTTCAAAAGAGGTTTAGACAAATCAGTGGCTATTAATGGCTGCTAACTATGATGGCAATGTTCTGCATTGGAGGCAGTATACCTCCGAGTACCAGTTGCTGATAATAATAATAATAATAATAATAATAATAATAATAATAAATTTTATTTATACCCCGCCCTCCCCAGCCACAAGGAGGAAGAACACAGTTGCATTCTTGCCCTGCTTGCAGACTTTCCATAAGCATCAGACCAGACGCGGTGAAAAGAGGATGCCAGATTAGGTGGACCTTTCTAACGTTTTTATGCACCAAGGTGCTCACAGGCTAATTTGAGAAGAACAAAATGACCGCTCCCCACATCAAACGGGGGGGGGTGCCTTTTGTGTGGTTGTGTGCAGCCCTCCGGATCCTATGCGGCTCCTGGCAGTACAAGCTGGCTTCCCCCTCCCCAGTCTGGAGACCTGGAGGTCTCCGTCTACCTCAGCCAATCGCCCAATCCCGCCTGGAGAGGCGTTGCCAGGGGATTGGCCAGGTAAGGGGAGGGACCGCCCTGCCCACACAACAGAGGGTAAATCTTACCTGCGAAGCGTCAATTGGCTCCAGAGCTTCTCCCACCCTGCCCCTCCCTCAGTTAAGCCTTCTTTGCAGGTTAACCTCTTCTCCACAGGTACAATGGCACTGCTACATCATGGTCACTGTTGAAGGGCCAGAAAGGGATTTTCCTGCATTGGCAGGTTTTGCCTTCCCCATAGCAAAACGTCACAACTTTGGCGGTTTCAGGCCCTGGGCAGAATCCTTTAGTCTATCTTCCCTAAATGGGGGGACATAAAGTGATGACCCACGCCCCCCTTGTGGCAATGATCCCAGGGATCCCTGTTAAAGGGGTCTTCAGAGGAGGCATTGGCCATACGCCGAGAGGTTGTCATTGCTCTCCCCTGTGACGGCGGTGAAATGGGGGGTGGGCTCTCTGCTTGAACATATGTTCTCCAGAGCTTTCTGTGAAGATCACACAGGGTCCCCGGACGTTTCACCGTCTATTGACCCCTGTGCCACCACTTGATTTCTCGCTGCCACCACCCAGGCCCTACCTGGTACAATACTGAGTCCAGTCAGGTTTAAATTGGAACATAAACTTCTGTTTATTTATTGCAGTTTAACAAGTGTGTGGTTTCATAAACGGTATTGGTCAATTACAATCATAGGGTGCCTATCCAGACCTATAACTTCCGCTACCTGCTCTCACTCACTAAACCACCTCTCAGATATTTACTTGTCTTCCTAGCTCTTAACTGTTCCTGTCTCACTTATTTCTTTACACTAACTCAACCTACCCACAGACTCTTTCACTCCAACCACCCAACTCCCAATGAACTCCCCTTTCACCCCTCCCAGAGCTGGTTTTATAGTCCCTCTGACTCCACCCCCCTGGGTTCTGATTGGGTAACTTGTTTAACTATTTCACCTCCAGCACTCTCATATGTTAATGTCACACCAGCCCAATCCCCACACATTCTGGATAACCCTGATGTCCCCCAGATCCCCGGCTGGGGACTGGGAAGAATAAACATCCAGTGCCTGAGCCAAGGTCTCCCTACATCTGAAAATTAATAAAGTTGTCGCCAATTTTAATCCCATAGCACATTGTCTTGAGTCATTATTCCACTCGGGGGTCACCTGGGGTTGGGGGGACTCCGCCTGTCCACGCAAATGCACCCCATTGCTTCTTATGCCCTGTAAAGAGCAGAACACAAAGGTATCTGCCTCTTGCATGTTTTATTTAATCATCATCACCACCATCATCATCCTTTCAAGAGGTTTCAGGCAAGAAAGGTCACCGCGTCCTCCTCTGAGGCCATGTGTCTTTCCATTTTCTTCATCTCTCATTTCTCTTTAGCTGTCACATGGAAAACCTGGGGATTTGGAGAAAGCAGCTCAGCCTGCCCTGGCATATAGATGCCTGGTGTGAAAAGGTTCACCTACCGATTGTCAGCTTTTCATGCAGTTGTTAAAAACAAAGGAGCTGCAAGTCCAGAGAAAAGAGTGGAATCTGTTTTGGAAGATGGATGAAGAATGCTCTGCATTATAATTGTTCCCATATTGTATTTACTTCATTATTTCAATGGTAAAGTATATGGACAAAACAATGTAAAAAAATAATCTATCTCTCTCTCTCTCTCTGTGTGTGTGTGTGTGTGTGTGTGTAATAAAAGATGTTAAGGCTCACTGTATGCAGAAACAGTTCATGTTTAACCTAATTATAAACACACTATCCAACCAACTCATAATACACAAATTTAGTGATGTAATGGGTATAACAAAAATAATAAATGCATCTACAATATGATTTGATGAATGTGGCTTCTTGCTCCATTATTTTTTCCTTGTTAATAAGGAACTTTTACAAAATTATTCCTATGATCCTCATCCCCCCACTTTTTTGCATCTCATCTATTTATAAACGTAGCTTAAATCCTACACACGCATAACTCAAAATAACATATAATCTTCTATTAAAACCTAGGGTGTTTTTTCCCCAATAGCCTGAATTGCTGGAACCCAACTGTTCAAAATCTTGTTATCATACACAAGGTTTTTTTGGTATTTCTAAAGTCTGCCAAATAAACATTTTTTTTCTTCCAAACTGAGTCAGAGTCCTTAGTCCTGCCATTACAAAGGAGACCAAGAATCTAGCCTTATTGTCTTTGAAATGTCACTCGAATTCCCTCTGTGTTTTTCTTTCTCTGCTGAAAAAAATAAGGTTAATAAGACCTCTCCATTTCTGAAACATGCTTTGAGATAGTCAGATGAAAGGCACCATATAAGTACAAAGCTGAGTTGTAAACAAGTCATGTACTGTTTGCTATCACTGTGATCATTCAGCAGCTGTGTCTTTTGTATCCCCCCCACCTCAACATAAATAAAGAGTCAGAGCACTTCACCATGTACCTTTTATTCTGCGACATTACAGAGGTGGTGTCTAGGGGACGCAGGGCCATAAGAAGCAATCAACTAAATACTAAAGAAATCTGGAGCGGGGGAGAAATCTTGTGGCACCCGCTTTGTGACTGTGCGGTAGCCTTAATTATTAGCAGCCTGGATTGTGTGGTGCAACTAAGCAGAGTGCAACATACAGGAGGTAAAGGTAAAGGTAAAGGTAAAGGTAAAGGTAAAGGTACCCCTGCCCGTACGGGCCAGTCTTGACAGACTCTAGGGTTGTGCGCTCATCTCACTCTAGAGGCCGGGAGCCAGCGCTGTCCGCAGACACTTCCGAGTCACGTGGCCAGCGTGACAAGCTGCATCTGGCGAGCCAGCACAGCACACGGAATGCCGTTTACCTTCCCGCTAGTAAGCAGTCCCTATTTATCTACTTGCACCTGGGGGTGCTTTCGAACTGCTAGGTTGGCAGGCGCTGGGACCGAGCGACAGGAGCGCACCCCACCACGGGGATTCGAACCGCTGACCTTTCGATCGGCAAGTCTTAGGTGCTGAGGCTTTTACCCACAGTGCCACCCGTGTCCCTATACAGGAGATATCCAAGTACAATAAACACCTAGACTACAGCCCAGCACAAGGTGTCACTCAAATGGTGATAGATGTTGGAGAAGGAGTGAATCTTGCCCACAAAGATGCAGATTTGTGGCATGTGGGCGCAGTGGAAATGGGACAAAATGGGCAACCTTGTTGGGCGACATCAGGCCACCACTTTATTGATTACACAACAGGTTGTCACAGTCCGGTTTACGGGCGGTCAAAGTCCTGGTAGAGGATGTCGGGACCAGGGGCAAGACGGCAGGGTGGGAGCAGGAACAGGAGTCCGTAAGCCAGGAGTCAGGAAGCCAAGGGTCCAAGGGTCAGAGAGCCGGGAGTCAAGAAGCCGAGGGTCCAAGGGTCAGGAAACCAGGAGTCAAGGGTCCAAGGGTCAGGAAGCAAGGAGTCAAGAAGCCAAACTCAGCAAGGCAGGAAGCGTGTTGCTGTGTCAAAGATCCAAAGGGAAATGCTGACCTTATATCCCTTCCTGGCTATTGCCACCAGGTGCTGTGAGTTACTTATTCGGCCTCGCCTGTGCCTCTTCAGAGCAAACTTAGGAAAGCCCTAGTTCTGTGAAGCCCTGCCGGTCACAGGGCACACACTCCTGACACAGGTAATGATAGGAGCGAGCAGCAGTAAATCACACCAAGTGAGTTGTACTTAACTCTTTATTAGAGAAACCGGATCTACACAGGGGTCTCAGGCCTAATGAGCACAGCGACTCATCTCTGTCAGGTCAAGGTCCCCGCCTCCCCACAGTTGCCTATGTCTCCTCCAATCAGAGACTGCGCCTGCATGTCTGCCTTTGCTCCTCTTGCTTCATACCTCTCCTGGTCCAGGGGAAAGGGGAGTTAAGATCCCACCCAGTGACATTTCTACAAGACTAAGTTGTGATAGAGGGCTAAAGATGCCTAATATGATGAAGCACTCATTGAGGGAAGGGCAGAATAGCTCTCAAACCAGAGCCAGTTGAGGTTGGGAGGGAAAATTCCTATCCGGCCCAGTCAACCAGGGACCCAGGAGCCCAGTAAAGCCCTAACACCAAAGGGTGAAGGATGGGAAAGCTCACATTCAAAATGACCCCCGTTTCTTTTGAATGTATCTAGCCCCTTCTACCGTCTCACAAGATCCTATGAGATGATGATGGGATCTTGCAAGAGTGCTGTGGAATGTTGAATCCTTTCTTCCACCTCCCCCTGCACCACTGTGTTGCTGGCCAAAGGTGTCCCACCACCACTGTCCTGGGTCTACAAGTCCTGGGTCTCATAAGTCTTCTTCCTCTGTGTCATCCCTAGGGATCCTTGGGCTGGTGCCTCCCAGCACTCTTCATCATCCATCCAGTCCCTGACACCACGTCTCACCACCCCTTCCCCTCTCCTTCTTGGTAACACCAACAAACTATGGCATTGAGAAGCCAGAAGAACAACAGAGTCCCAGTTGCTACTGGGGATATCCCAACTACATAAGAGCAGGGCCGGATTTAGGTTTGATGAGGCCATAAGCTGCTGAAGGTACTGGGGTCCTTTATATGTCCAGCTGTCCTTTGTCAACAACAAATTGCTGCTGTTTTTTGTTTTGGATATATGCTATATATGAGAGCCAGTGTGGTGTAGTGGTTAAGAGCGGTAGATTCGTAATCTGGTGAACTGGGTTCACGCCTCCGCTCCTCCACATGCAGCTGCTGGGTGACCTTGGGCTAGTCACACTTCTCTGAAGTCTCTCAGCCCCACTCACCTCACAAAGTGTTTGTTGTGGGGGAGGAAGGGAAGGAGATTGTTAGCCACTTTGAGACTCCTTCAGGTAGTGATAAAGAGGGATATCAAATCCAAACTCTTCCTCCTCCTCCTCTTCTTCTTCTTCTTCTTCTTCTTCTTCTTCTTCCTCTTCTTCTTCTTCTATATGGTAATTTGTGGACCTAATAGGTATCTAAAGCCGTTGGCACATGCTGCTATGCAACCAGTCCATGCAGAATGTAGGAACCCCATATATAGAAATGAGCAAACCAGTGATATTTTAGGGAGCAGGCTAGCAGGCAGGACCAATTACTTATCTTATATTTGGGAAATGTACATCCAGGTTTTTTTTCTTCAAATTTTGTGCGGGCCCCCAAGAGAGTGGGGCCCTAAGCTATAGCTTATTTAGCTTATACGTAAATCCGGCACTGCATAAAAGTATGGCAAATTTCCAGCATACAGAACCAGCCCTAACAATTGACAGTGTGTAATAGTCACTTCATGGGACACAGGTGGCGCTGTGGATTAAACCACTGAGCCTAGGACTTGCCGATCAGAAGGTTGGCATTTCAAATCCCCGCAACAGGGTGAGCTCCCGTTGCTCAGTCCCTGCTCCTGCCAACCTAGCAGTTTGAAAGCATACCAAAGTTCAAGTAGATAAAAAGGTACCGCTCTAGCAGGAAGGTAAACGGTGTTTCCGTGCGCTGCTCTGGTTCACCAGAAGCGGCTTAGTCATGCTGGCCACATGACCCGGAAGCTGTACGCCGGCTCCCTCGGCCAATAAAGCGAGATGAGCGCTGCAACCCCAGAGTCGGCCACAACTGGACCTAATGGTCAGGGGTCTCTTTACCTTTACCTTAATAGTCACTCAGCCACCTGATTTGGGGTGTCATGTATATGCAGTAAATTATTAGTTACTTTATTTTTGTTTTATTTTTACTTTCAAGAGAGAAAGACACATGCAGGATTTTCCGCCTCAGGTGCCAAAATAACTTGACCAGCGTTGGGTGCTGTGCTCCACGATGGAAGAAAGAAACAAGTTGTTGCTTTGGCTCAGGCAGCAAAATATCTTAGACTGGCCTTGCTGCCACTCATGGGAATTTCACTAACTGGAGTGAGGCAATAACATGAAAGGGTGAAGGAAATGCCAGTGTGTTCCTCAGTCTGACTTTAATATGGGTTTAGAAGCATAGAAGAAAGAAGCTTTTATAAGAGAAACTGGAAATAATTTATAAGCTTCAAAATGACTCTAATTCTCAGAAGCCGTGAGTCAAATGTATAGTTTTGGAAGCTTTGGATGTAGCTATTGGAACATAGTGGACAGAAGAAGCCCATGAGAATTCCGATCGATATTTTTCAATAGAATCGAAGGCCACGCGTCTTAAAAATAAATATAAATCCCCTCTGCAGTGCCTCAGAAATCTCAGCCCATGTTTGTAGAATTTCTAGAGTAGCTTCCAAAACGTCCATTTCTTCAGCACAGGAGTTAAAGAATTACTCTCATCCTTCCAAGGGACTGAGGCACGCACAGCTAACTAGTAAGAGAATATGCCTTCTCCAGTTCATATCTTATTAGCGGGGTTTGAGAAGGAGCTGTAGGGGTTTGAGAAATCTGCAGCAAGAGATTGAGATGATTTGGTGAGGTAAAAACAATCTGAGACAGAGGGAGGGAGGGAGAAAGCTGTCCACAGAGGAGGCATGGGAAGCCAATGGAAGAGTAAGCAACAGTGTTTTGATTTTTACCTTCATCCACCTCACAACCTGCAGTGGATCTCTGCAGCTGACTAAGCAGCGATAACCTGGAGGCTTCTAGCTGAATCCAACCAAGTCACAAGCCTGAGAGGCAGATGACCTAATTTCCCACTGATTGTCAGGTTGAGGGGAAAGACTCTGGGTATTATCTGTTGTATAAGGTTTATACTGCTGAGAAGTTAACTTAAGGATGTTCATAGAAGGAAAGTTTCTCATTTGCTCCTCATCCCACCCACCAATCACTGCGCAGCCGCTTGCAACCCCAAACATGAAGAATATTGCAGTAGTTTCCCTAATATAATACTAGAAGTTCTGTTTTGTAATATTCTTTTCACATTGCAGTACCTGTTCCATTATGGAATTGTGGCTTTCTGTCCAATAGACCGGGATGTCAAGCTAAATTTCATCCCCACCAGTGAGTAATAGTAGTAGTAGTAGTAGTAGTAGTAGTAGTAGTAGTAATTAATTTATACCCCACCCATCTGGCTGGTTACCCCAGCCACTCTGTGGCCTGCCCACTTTGGGTGGCTCCCAACAGATTAAAAAGGTAAACGGACCCCTGACCATTAGGTCCAGTCGTGGCCGACTCTGGGGTTGCGGTGCTCATCTCGCTTTATTGGCCAAGGGAGCTGGCATACAGCTTCCGGGTCATGTGGCCAGCATGACTAAGCCGCTTCTGGCGAACCAGAGCAGCGCACAGAAATGCTGTTTACCTTCCCGCCAGAGTGGTACCTATTTATCTACTTGCACTTTGACATGCTTTCAAACTGCTAGGTTGGCAGGAGCTGGGACCGAGCAATTGGAGCTCACCCCGTAGAGGGAATTTGAACTGCTGACTTTCTGATCGGCAAATCCTAGGCTCTGTGGTTTAACCCACAGCACCATCCACGTCCCTCCCAACAGATTAAAAACAGAATAAAACATCAAACATTTAAAACTTCCCTGAGCAGGGCTACCTTCCGAAAATTTGTTTTCCTTCATTTGCAAGGAATCGTACAAAACAAAGTGGCACTAATAAAGAAAAGTTCCAGGGTGGCAACAGAAATCAAATTAAAAAATGCTTTTGCAGTGCAGTTCATCAAAACTATCCAGCAATATCAAGTTATAGGAAAACTGGTGCTATTAACAATAAGCCTTCTAGTTGGTTAATTGGTTCGGCAACTTCCATGCACATGACATGTGATGCTAATTATTTCCCCCAAGAGTTAAATGAACACTATTCAGAGTCAGCTGCATGAGAGCTATGAGATTCAGGTGTGGGTCAGATGCCTTGTCAATCCCAGCAGGTATATTAGAGGACGACCCTGTGGCCAGCCCACCATTCTCCTAAAGAAGAGAAGCATAGCATGGAAGATTTGTGTATAGTATGCAGATCTGAAAGGACCACAAACCACCCAGAAGGTATGCTGAAGGGTTTGGTAAAACAGTCATAGCAGATACAGCTGTTGTTAGTAACTCAGAGAAGGTTTGGGAACCTTCAAGCTTCCAAGAGAGCCAAAGTTTAACCTCTGAGGATGCTGAGCCACGGTTAAATGCCATAAAGGCTGAACTTGATTCCTTAGAGAGGAACAAGACATGGGAACTAGTTCCAGGCCTGCCCAGGCCACAAAAGATTTACAAAGTTATTGCAAAAGTTTTTCAGTGTTAATTTTATGCACTTTTTAAAATCACCATGGTATTTAACAATAATATTTTATGCCCTTTAGAGTAGAAATTGTGAATTGTAGAACTTTAAATATCCATCATCCTTGGCTTCACTCAATTTTGCTTATAACACTCTTCCATTTGCGTGGACAGGCGGAGTCCCCAGATCCCGATCGCCACCCCCCCGTCATGTGGAATAATGACTCAAGACAACGTGCTATGGGATTAAATTGGCCACAACTTTATTAAATTTCAAATGTGGGTAGACCTTGGCTCAGGCATTGGGCGTTCTCCCTCCCCAGTCCCCAGCCGGGGACCTAGGGAGCATCAGGGTTATCCAGTGTTTGTGTGGGGGATGGGCCGGCTCTGGCGAACATATGTTCAAGCAGAGATAGCCGCCCCCATTATGCCGCCGCTGCAGGGGAGAGCAATGATGACCTTTTGGCGTACGGTCAAAGCCTCCCTTCAGAAACCCCTTTAACGGGGAACCCTGGTATCACCGCTGCAAGAGGAAGATGGACAAAAGGATTCTACCCAAGGCCTGATACCGCCAAAGTTGTGACGTTTTGCTATGGGAAAGGCGAAACCTGCCAATGCAGGGAAATTCCTTTCCGGCCCTTTGACAGCGACCTTAACGTAGCAGCGCCCGCACACCTGTAAGAAAAGTTAACCTGCAAAACCTGTGAAGAAAAGTTAACCTGCAAAATAAGGCATTAACTGAGGGTGGGTAGGGTGGGAGAAGCTCTGGAATCAAGTGAGGATTCCCAGGTAAGATCCTCCCTCTATTGTGTGGGCAGGTAATCCCTCCCCCACCTGGCCTGATCTCCTTGGCAACGCTTCCCCCAGGTGGGATTGGACAACTGAATGGGGTAGGTGGAGACCTCCAGGTATCCCACCTGAGGGAAGGGAAAGCCAAGTCTATGCTGATGGAGCCGCTCCAGATCCAGGGGCTGCGCGTGTCCATGCAAAGGTCGCCCCCCGTTTTATGCGGGGAGCGACAGTGGCGTAGCGTGGGGGTGCAGGGGGGCCGGCCGCACCGGGCGCAACATCTGGGGGTTAGGGTTGGGGGCGCAAATCCACGGATTATGGGGCGCAAATCCACGGGTTAGGGGGTGCAAATTACTTGCCTTGCCCCGGGTGCTGACAACTCACGCTACGCCACTGGGGAGCGATCATTTCTTCTAGTTGTGAGGGTGGGGGATGGGGAGGGGCGTCACAAGTGGAGTAGCCTAGGCCTCTCTTCATCTAAATCCCTTCATCTGAAGCCCTAAACGGCCTCGGCCTAGTATACCTGAAGGAGCGTCTCCACCTCCATCGTTCAGCCTGGACACTGAGATCCAGCGCTGAGGGCCTTCTGGCGGTTCCCTCATTGCAAGAAGCAAAGGTACAAGGAACCAGGCAGAGGGCCTTCTTGATAGTGGTGCCTGCCCTGTGCAATGCCCTCCCATCAGATGTCAAAGAGATAAACAACTACCTGACATTCAGAAGACATCTTAAGGCAGCCCTGTTCAGGGAAGCTTTTAATGTGTGACATCTTAGTGTATTTTTGGTCTTTGTGGAAGCTGCCCAGAGTGGCTGGGGAAACCCAGCCAGATGGGTGGGGTACAAATAATAAAATTATTATTATTATTATTATTATTATTATTATTATTATTATTATTATTATTATTATTATCCGGCCCTGCTTGTAAGCTCACATCTCGCAGTGTGGACACAACAACAAACAGTCTTCTTCTCTGACCACTCTTCCTTGTCCCACCACCACTTCCTGGGCTCTGAGCATCCTTCCTTTGCAAGTTCCCCAACTGGTTCCTCCCACCATTTTTCTGTGTCCAACCAGTCCATGACATGTGGCATTGGTGCCAATTTCCAGTGAAATCTCACCTAAACCCACCACCCCACAAGAGATGCTTTGGTGGGGTCTTCTCAACACAGCAGGGCAATGGTAGGGAGAGACTTCCTATTTAACCTCAGGCGGCGAAACAGGGTGTGCTGTCCCTGCTTGAGACTAGCCAGTCATTTCCTGGGTCCAAAGAAGACCTCTTTAAAAACAGCCATAATGTGATCCCCCCTTAAGAGGATCAGGGCAGGAATGCCAGTTCTTTGGAGAAAATCCATGCCATTGGCTGACACCATGTGGTTGGATCATTTAATTCTACCTGCAGCGGGGTGTAAAATTGCCCCTGGTTACATTGCAGGATTAGATCACTGAGCAAATCTCACCATTATTTATGTGCAAATGAGATTTCTCAAAATGTTGCTTTGCCTTCCTATATAAATTTGTAAAAAGAGATATGTGCTAAAGCACCTGTATGGGCATGCCACAGAGGAGATACAGGTAGAAATTAGGGCTGGGGGAGGAAACACTATTTATGTTCAGTTGTGAAAGATCTTCAAATTTCATCTCTTTGCTGCCCTCTAGTGATTTGACTTTTTGATCGGTTTCTGTATTTCACAATCTTTTGAGATGGGTTTTCTGAGGTAGAGCTGGTGGTACGTTTCACTCTTAACAATAAAAAAAGGGGGGGGAATTACCTACCCCAGGAGGAGGCCATCACCCCTGTAGCTGATCTTAGCAGGCCTCCTAATTCAAAGAACAGTGGACAGCCCAAAACAGTGGCTCATACAACAAGCAGCCTCATGAAGCCAGGTAATTCTGCTGCATCTTAATATCAGGAGTGATGAATGAGCCGACACATCAGATGCAGCGACACACCTGAATTTACCTGTCTCCACTGCAGGCTGATTGGAAGAAGGCAAGGTGAGGAATAAATCAGGCAAGGATGCTGTATCCTGAGATGCAGGTGGGTACGTGAGGCTTACCAAAGAGTTTGATACAATTTAATTCACATATTCCATGTAGCATATTAGACTCACTGCTTGCTATAGTGCTCGCATGAAGAAAAAAAGAGAAACTACTGTATTGTTATATGAACTTTTAGCAAGTCTCAAACAATGGCAGCCGGGAGCAACTGATGTGTTTGACTACAAAGGGGATTTCAAATCTATAAGTAGATATCGTGGAGTTACAAGGTTTCCTACTTTGCAAGCAAGAGTATCTCCCACTGAAACCACTGGGACTTAATTTCTGCTGAAGCATGCACTATGTTTTTGTGTCCTCAGTAAAAAAACAAACTCCTTACTGGCTGTTTTATTATGAAGCTTGAAATGTATATAATAGATTTCATGCATTGTTATGTTCATAGCTTTAATTGCTTTTAGCAGCTTCATGTCTTATTTGTATAATAACTTTCCCCCTGTCCTGTTCATGCATTAACCTGTGTCTTGTAAAACAAGCTGCTTACATTTGATTCCCCTTATGCAAACAAGCATTTTCAAACACAAAATAGTTTATAGCTTTGTTTTCCCTTCTCTCTCTAGATAAAATGAAAGCATGCCTCCAGTTATATGGCAACACATCGCTACTTGTCAGTGGGTGCATGCAGACATGCGGTCTACTCAGCTTCCTTCTCTCCTTTGGCTATGAGAGGAGACATGTTGATTGGGGGCCTATACATATTCAGTAAATAAGTAAAAATGAAAGAAAAGGTGTTATGTACTGAGCTGAATCCTAGAATAGGATCCAGAATGCAGCAGTCTGATTGGTCCGCAAGAGCTACCCAATCCAGCACCGGGTGGAAGTGAATCAGCAACCTGATTGGCCTGCAGGAGCAGCCAATCAGGTTCCTGGATTAAGTGAATCAGCAACCTGATTGGCCTGCAGCAGCCAATCAGGTTTCTGGAGGAGATGAATCCACAACCTGATTGACCTACAGGAGAAGCCCAGAATTAGCCAATCACGTGGGGCCCATTGTGTAAATTAATGTATATATAGCTAGACATTTTGGGGAAAGATTAATTCATTGCTACTATGAGCTGAATAAAGAGCATGAAATTCACACTTGACTCCGAGTATATTTCAAAAGTGCTTTGAATTCCATCGATTCATAGAATTGCAGAGGGCTTTGCAAGTCATTTCATCTGTTTTCCTACCCCGTGAAGCAGAGCATTCCCAACAGATACTTCTATACAAGGGAGAGACACATAAGTTGCTGAGCTATTTTTTTTTGGGGGGGGGAGAGCCAAAGTTGCTACACACCAGGGTTTTCCCGGGCATTTTACCAATTTTTGGAAATTCCGACCAGACGCTGTTTCCAGCAGACAAATTCCAGATATGTCCAGGAAATTCTGGGCGTATGGCAGCCCTAAAACTGGTCAATTACTATCAAGACATTTCTCTTTCTGTAACTGAAGTCCTGCTTGGAGAGAAGCATTCCCACAATTTAGTAAATTAAACACACACACATACACCACGCACACAGTTTGATGGTGTGTTTATAGGAGCGTCCTAATGCTACCTTGCCAATTACATGCCTCCACCAATTCATCAAGTAATTCATTATTTGTTCTTTTTACAGCATCAGTCAATCACATCCCCGTCAAATACTCAAGCTGACTTGCAACCAAGCAGCCTAATGATTGTAATGCCACAATTAAGCTTGAGTTAATTATTCTCCCAATTAAGCTGATGATAGTTTGCAGCCCCAATTTATACAGGGGCTTGAAAAGACATGGCCCCACCCCAAAGGATGGGGATATTCACAATGAATTTGCTGGATCATAAAACTGTTCATCTTTTCCCTCTTTGTTAAATCAATATTTATTTCGCGGTTAATAAAAGTCTTTGTAATATTGCACAAAGAATCATGGCAGCTATAGAACAGAGCAGGGGGAAAGTGCTGAGCTTCCTAAATAGATTTTTTTTTTGTAACATCCAAATGTTTTAGGAGTGATATACCTTCTTATTTTATTTTAATACAGATAATATTATAATTCTTGAAAATATTAAACCATCCGGCATTGTTTAGATGTAAGGATCTTTCCAGTTTTTCAAAAGTGCCTCAAACACTACACAAATTCAAATGAAATCTTTTTCCTGTCTTGGACAAGGAGCTATTCCTATTGAATGCAATGCAGCTTGCTTCTGAGTAGACATGTTGAGGGTTGCAGTGTACCCCACTGACACTACAACTACAACACGGGGAAAGATATTTGCTTGTTTCTCTGGGACAATCACACACATATAAATACAGTGGCTTGGATCCTAAGAAAAATTAACTTAAGGTTTACAGAAGGAATGTTTACTGCCCCTCCTTCTGGCTGGAGGGCCAAATTTGCTGGGAGATTTGCCCACCTGTCAATCACCTGGTGTCACTATGACATCAGCCGATGCTTCACTTTGAAACCCTGGTTTTCATGTCCTGAAAGCACATTGTGGCTCTGTTTAAAAGCCCCTTGAGCAACAGCCCCACACTGCTCTTTAAATCTTCAAATCCCAGAGGTTCAAAGAACAGTACAGGGCTGTTTGCCAAAGGGCTTTTAAACAGCCCCATCTTAGAGCATCCTGTTTTTGGAGGTTCTGTCTCCACTTTAACAGCAGTTTCAGTGGAGACCACTTCTCCCTCCTGGACCAAGGCATAGTCTCTCCACCCATCGGCTGTTCCAGCAAGCAAATAATCAGGAGATCACTTTAAGTGCTCAAGTGTTGCTTTGAAGCCCCTGCTTACCTGTCCCAGGTACAATGGGTGGGCATAGCTTGCCCAAAACTGCCTTGCAGGAAAAATGGGGAAGCCCTGCACTACACCCCATCCAAGTTGTTCAGGAGGCTTTTTAGGGGCACAGGTGGCTGCAGGGGAAATGTGAAGACAGGGAACTTTCCTTCCACAAACTTCCTTAGGGTTGCAATCTTCTGCCCACTTACTTGGGAGCCCAGATGGTCCGAGCAGCTGATTCTGTCCTGCTTCAGTCTTGTTAGCACTCAATCAAAGGTCTGTTCCACCCCATTTTGTGCAGATATTTTAAAAGAACACACCCACATTTTTGCACATATTCTATGCACTTTTTTACTGTAAAATATGTAGTTTTCAACACTTTCCCCCCATAAAATGCACACTTTTTATGCAACTTTACATAAAAATCCATTGTTCGCACTTTTATGAACCCAAACTGTGCTGCAAAATCAAGAGACTTGCATGATCCTATGGGAAGTTACATTCCGTTCCACACAAAAAAATTTAGGAACATTGGATCAGGTTGGTCTGCTGCAAAAATTCAGATCAAGCAACTTCTTCCCTTAGCCTGGGACAGGGGTCTGCAACCTTTAAGACAAAAAGAGCCACTTGGACCCGTTTCCGAAGAAAAAACAACAACTGGGAGCCGCAAAACCATTGCGACATTTAAAACAAATATAACACTGCATACATTGTTTCTTAGCCCAATGTTATCCTCGTCATTATAAAAATAACTTTTTTGACACTTTTTAATTATTTTTTGTTTGACCCCTCAGAATTACTCCTCCTCATAGAAATAAACGTTATATTAACAAGTTACCTTTTTTTGAGTGTGTGTTCTTCACTCCCCTTCAAAACAGTAGCTGCAAATTGCAAAGCAATAGCAGCAAATCAGCCAGCGGCTGCCTGCTGGGGCGGCAGCCTGTTGCCCGAAGCACAGGGAGCCCTCCGGAGGGCTCCCCGTGCTTCAGGCGAGTGTCTGCAAGCCTTGCGCGCCCGGCAGGAGCTCCCGTCGGGCGCGCAAGGCTTGGGGCGGCAGCCTGTTGCCCGAAGCACAGGGAGCCCTCCGGAGGGCTCCCCGTGCTTCGGGCGAGTGTCTGCAAGCCTTGCGCGCCCGGCAGGAGCTCCCGTCGGGCGCGCGAGGCTTGGGGCGGCAGCCTGCCGCCCGAAGCACGCGGAGCCCTCCGGAGGGCTCCCCGTGCTTCGGGCGAGTGTCTGCAAGCCTTGCGCACCTGGCAGGAGCTCCCGTCGGGCGCGCGAGGCTTGGGGTGGCAACCTGCCGCCCGAAGCACAGGGAGCCCTCCGGAGGGCTCCCCGTGCTTCGGGCGAGTGTCTGCAAGCCTTGCGCGCCCGGCAGGAGCTCCCGTCGGGCGCGCGAGGCTTGGGGCGGCAGCCTGCCGCCCGAAGCACGCGGAGCCCTCCGGAGGGCTCCCCGTGCTTCGGGCGAGTGTCTGCAAGCCTTGCGCGCCCGGCAGGAGCTCCCGTCGGGCGCGCGAGGCTTGGGGCGGCAGCCTGCCGCCCGAAGCACGCGGAGCCCTCCGGAGGGCTCCCCGTGCTTCGGGCGAGTGTCTGCAAGCCTTGCGCGCCCGGCAGGAGCTCCCGTCGGGCGCGCGAGGCTTGGGGCGGCAGCCTGCCGCCCGAAGCACGCGGAGCCCTCCGGAGGGCTCCCCGTGCTTCGGGCGAGTGTCTGCAAGCCTTGCGCGCCCGGCAGGAGCTCCCGTCGGGCGCGCGAGGCTTGGGGCGGCAGCCTGCCGCCCAAAGCACAGGGAGCCCTCCGGAGGGCTCCCCGTGCTTCGGGCGAGTGTCTGCAAGCCTTGCGCGCCTGGCAGGAGCTCCCGTCGGGCGCGCGAGGCTTGGGGCGGCAGCCTGCCGCCCGAAGCACAGGGAGCCCTCCGGAGGGCTCCCCGTGCTTCGGGCGAGTGTCTGCAAGCCTTGCGCGCCCGGCAGGAGCTCCCGTCGGGCGCGCGAGGCTTGGGGCGGGAACAAAGGAAAATGCGCCTCCTCCCCTCGCCTCCACCCCGGAGCCGCGGCAAAGGCGTTAAAGAGCCGCATGCGGCTCCGGAGCCGCAGGTTGCCGACCCCTGGCCTGGGATTAGCAAGGGTTTGCTTTTGCACAGACACGTATAGGATCACGCTGCAGGTTCTGTTATATTAGGATCTAAGTCCATATCAACATATTCGCATCAAACTGGCACTGTAAGGGGATTGAAAGGGGAATGGATCACTCAGAAGCCCCCTGACCCCCCCCCCAAAAAATTGTGCCAATGTGGACAGCTGGTCTACACATTTCACCAGGCTATCTGAAATGGTTTCAGCTGAAAAACAATGGGTCATGACTTGTTGTGTTGATCACCTCTATCACATTAATAGTTTTGTGACACTGTCAGACATTTCTGCTAGCCAATGGTGTTCTTGGTATCTTTTAATCTCTCTTATCTTGCTTAATATTTGCATGTTGCTTCGGAGGTAAAAATGCATAGGGCAATTGATTTTTAATTCCTCTGATGTAACAGATCTCTGAGGGACTCACTGCAATTTGACTCTTAGGACGGAAGTCTCAGGCATTAAAAAGATTAACAAAGTCAAATTTATCACAACTACCATTCCAGATGGGAGTAAATTGGCAGAATCTCCTGGTTGGCTGCCTGTAGTCTTCATTTCCCTGCAATCAGTGCCTTCAAACCCTTGGTAACAATGGCAGGCGAATTTCTCTGCCATTATTTGAAGGTCGACAGGTGATGCTTCCCCTCTTACAGTAAAGCCCAGGCCGCCTGACGCTTCTATTTGGAAGTTCTGAGGATTTAAATGGAGGTAATCTAAGGCTTTCCAGTTCCTTCGAACACACCTCCCGTTGTTGTGACAAAGATGCCAGCTGCACACCTCGGCCGCTTTGGTTACGTTGACGATGTAGAAGCCCAGCTCGGAAGCAACGAATTGTTTCACCTTTGTGCAGTTGACCTGGATGGAGCAAGAAGAAAAATAAGAAGTTGCAAAATTGTGTGAAGGCATGCCCTTCTCAATTAACATCAATTCAGCATAGTATAAAGGTAAAGGGACCCCTGGCCATTAGGTCCAGTCGTGACCGACTCTGGGGTTGAGGCGCTCATCTTGCTTTACTGGCTGAGGGAGCCGGCGTACAGCTTCCGGGTCATGTGGCCAGCATGACTAAGCTGCTTCTGGCGAACCAGAGCAGTGCACAAAAATGGCGTTTACCTTCCCACCGGAGCGGTACCTATTTATCTACTTGCACTTTGATGTGCTTTCGAACTGCTAGGTTGGCAGGAGCTGGGACAGAGCAACAGGAGCTCACCCCATCACGGGGATTCGAACCGCCGACCTTCTGATCGGCAAGCCCTAGGCTCAGTGGTTTAACCCACAGCGCCAGCCTCAGCATAGTATAATGGTGCCTATATTGCATGACACCTCAAAAGTCCATGAGTTCCGTAGAAACGTTACGATTTCTAACAATGCCTTTCCAGATGAATTTGTTTCTCCTGCCAATCAGATGCTCTTACATAAGGAAGAGCAAGTGTCCTGATTCCTTAGCCGCTGAGGAGAAAAAATGATTTTGGCAGGCAAGGCTTGGCATGAAAGGGTGAGGAAAGCTGCAGCTACTGAAATTTCCTGTTCTAGGCAATTTTGAAGATACAGAAGATGGAAGTCTAGTTGTGAACATTATGAATAGTGCAGAATAAAACACAGCGGAGGGTGCGTGAGGATGGGACATAAAAGGAAAGTATGATTTCTCTTAAGACAAAGATTACAACTGATTTGGTTTGATTATGTCATAGCTGTTTTGCTGTTCAGTGCTGTTCAATGCTTAAGGTTTTGTTTTGTTTTTTACTATCTTATTGATGGGTTGTTGTTTTTTACTTTTTGTACTCCTACAACACTGCTGAATGACAAGCTGCACGTGTTTAAATTATCTCATCTACTCAGGTATAAAAACTATACGAGCCTTATGCTATACTGTGGTACCTCGGGTTAAGAACTTAATTCGTTCTGGACGTCTGTTCTCATCCTGAAGCAAAGTTCTTAACCCATGGTACTATTTCTGGGTTAGCGGAGTCTGTACCCTGAAGCGTCTGTAACCCGAGGTATCACTGTAAGCTCAGGTCTTATGATATTGAGCCTTAGAATTGGCAGGGGGATCCTACTGTGGTGCCACCACTAATTGCTGACCAGATGGCATTGATCACTGGAGCCAACTATAGTAAGGTTACCAGACTTCCCCGTTTCCCAGGGACAGTCCCTGGATTTACAAATCAGTCCCTGACAAAATCAATCCCTTTCAAAGTTGAAAAGTGTCCCCAGATTCATTGAAAAAAATCTGGTAACCTGAAACTATAGGGGGTCCTTGGGGCACAAGCAGCCACAAATTTTTTGTTGCGGGCACTCAGCACCCCCGGTAAAGGTAAAAGGACCCCTGACCATTAGGTCCAGTCATGATCTGGGGTTGCGGTGCTCATCTCGCTTTATCAGCCGAGGGAGCCGGCGTACAGCTTCCGGGTCATGTGGCCAGCATGACTAAGCTGCTTCTGGTGAACCAGAGCAGAGCACAGAAACACCATTTGCCTTCCCACTGGAGTGGTACCTATTTATCTACTTGCACTTTGATGTGCTTTCGAACTGCTAGGTTGGCAGGAGCAGGGACCAGGCAACGGGAGCTCACCCCATCACGGGGATTCAAACCACCAACCTTCAAATCAGCAAGTTTTGAGTGTCCAATGCGGTCATTCCTTATTGTTTCTGGGGTCCCTGCACCAATCAGAAGGTGTGCCTTGGTTTTTGAACATTTTGGAAGTCAAACGGACTTCCAGAATGGATTAAGTTTGGTGCTTTTGTTTTTGCTATTTATTTTGCGTTTTTGTTTTTGAGGCTTTTTTGGTTAATTTGTTTTTGTGACTGTGTGGAACCCAGTTCAGCTACTGATTGATTGATTGATTGATTGATTGTGTGACTGCGGAAATGGATAAAAGCCCCCCATCCAAACAATGACTATCATCAATGCAGGGAAGAAAAAAAATATTTTTTTCATTTTCATCATCTACAATACTGTCTTATTTATTATATAGTGCAGTACATTGATTATTGCTTTCATTTTGTGGATCAATGTTCTCGTTAGATAGTAAAATTCATGTTAAATTGCTGTTTTAGGGGTTGTTTTTAAAAGTCTGGAACAGACTTATTCATTTTGCAGTATTTTCTATTGGAAAGTGCACCTTGGTTTTGGAACACTTTGGTTTTGGAACAGACTTCCAGAACGGATTAAGTTTGAGAACCAAGGTACCACTGTAGAGTACTGCGGATGACCTGCCTTGTTGACTATAAGAAGAAAGTCGCCTTCTCTTACTTCAAGTATCTGTCCATCTGGGCAAAAAGACATGTCAATTCTTAAACAGACACAGATAGGTAGCCGTGTTGGTCTGCCATAGTCAAAACAAAACAAAATTCCTTCCAGTAGCACCTTAAAGACCAACTAAGTCAGTTCTTGGTATGAGCTTTCGTGTGCATGCACACTTCTTCAGATACACCATGTGTATCTGTGTATCTGAAGAAGTGTGCATGCACACGAAAGCTCATACCAAGAACTGACTTAGTTGGTCTTTAAGGTGCTACTGGAAGGAATTTTTTTTTGTTTTGACTTAAACAGACAGTTATTCAAAACTTAGATCCAGATCCTAGACTCAGCCACTCTCTCCTTCCTATCAGTGACCCATGAACACATTCCATATGCTATTGACAGGCTAGCAATGGTTGAGTTGTCAGATAAACTGCACCTCAAAAGATAAATAAAATAAAATAAAATGGCATACAATAGAAATTCTGTCTACTAGATTAAATAATATCCACAAGGAAGAACCAAGGCATGGGTTTACCTCAGATGATGTTAAATTCATGTCTCCCCAAATAACAATTCCCGCAGCTCCTAAGGCAGCACTTTCTCCAATGGTGCTAACAAGATCTTGCTATATTGGAAACAGAAGGAAACATCATCAGTGTCTATTACTGTTTATTCTCAACAAATTTTGCTAAAGATGGGGAAACAGTTACTTAAAAAAACTGATAAATGGGCCATGTGGACAAGGGGCTACTCTTCAGGGAACTAGTCTACAGCCTAGTAGTAGGTTTACTTGTCTCTTTCAAAAATCAAAGAAAATAATAATTCAAGTATTATGAGCTAATGCGTATTGTTTCTAGGCCTTCTTTTTTAGAATTGTAAAACTAGAATAATGACTTAGTTGGGTTCCCCCTTGTATTTCTGTACTCTGGGGTCACATTTCCCATAATGCAGCAGGAGGCCTGTTGTTGTATTGGAAGGTCTTGGGGCAAACTGCAACACTCAAAATCTTCACTCCTTCCTGGAATTACCTTAAATATAGCAAACGAAGGCCTATAATAGGCTCTTCTCATCTATTACCCCAGCGTAGTGAAAACTTCGGTTTGAAAAACAATTTGTAACCGTCTAAATACTCTGGAGAAGAGTGCAAAATGAAGTTTCTTAACACAGTCAACTCAAATAAATGTTTATGCACCCAAGTCTAATGCACTAAGCCTTTCTGTGAAATGTGAAATAATGCTTAGCATTTATATATAATGCTTAGCATTTATATATATTTTTTTTCCTGAACATATAAAGCAGTTCGCAGGTGTTTTTTTTCTGTTTATTTGTTTTACAAAAGCCAGTACAGTGGTACCTCAAGTTACAAATGCCTCAGGCTAACCTGGGAGAGTTACCTTGAGTTGAGAACTTTGCCCCAGGATGAGAACAGAAATCATCTGCCGGCGGCCCAACGGCAGCAAGAGGCCCCATTAGCGAAAGCACGCTTCTAGTTAAGAACAGTTTCAGGTTAAGAGCGGAGCTCCGGAATGAATTAAGTTTGTAACTAGAGGTACCACTGTATTAAGTAAGCCAAAATTATTATTATACCCCTATTAAAGATGCATGGATAAGGTGGAAAAATAATTTGTTGCTTAGGTCCATCTCTTGAGCTCTTGGCTGAGGTAAAATGTGAAGAAAGCTTTCCTAGTTCAGGATACTAAACCGGTAAAGGACCCCTGGATGGTTAAGTCCAGTCAAAGGTGACTATGGGGTTGCAGCACCGAGCCTCTTGGGCTTGCCGATCAGAAGGTCAGCGGTTTGAATCCCTGTGATGGAGTGAACTCCCGTTACTCTGCCCAAGCTCCTGCCAACCTAGCAGTCTGAAAGCACGGCAGCGCAAGTAGATAAATAGGTACCGCTGCAGCGGGAAGGTAAACAGCGTTTCTGTGCACCCTGGTTTCCATCACAGTGTTCCGTTGCACCAGAAGAGGTTTAGTCATGCTGGCCACATGACCTGGAAAACTGTCTGTGGACAAACGCCGGCTCCCTCGGCCTGAAAGCGAGTTGAGTACTGGAACCACATAGTTGCTTTTAACTGGATTTAACCATCCAGGGATCCTTATGCTAAACCAGGTCTAACATAGCAGTTCCTACTTTTCCCCAAATAGCTTACCTTGGATAGAAATAGCAAAGGCTCGTCCCTATAGTCTAGTCGGGTATATACAAATACCGGAAGAGCGTAACCATGTGACGTCATCATGGAAATCCTCATCGATTCGTTCACCCTAAACTGTGAAAAGCGTAATATATTATCACTGTTTCCAAGGCATTTCTTAATGCCAATGGAAGGATACAGGGCTGCGCTGCTGTTCCATAGCCATGACAGTTCATTGTTCCTCAAAACCTCATTTTCTGGACAGGAACCAGTATAGTTCTGGTCACGGAAATTGTAATTGTGGCAGTCAGGATATAAGTAGTATCCCCACAAGCCCTTGGGCCTACTTTTAATCCCCAACTCAATTGTCTCTTTCATGAACGCCTTAGCACATTGCTCAAAGGAAAGCTTAGCTAGACGCTCAACGGCGTTTGCCGAAACATTTTCGTGCATTTCAGAAATCAGTTTCCTCGACTGCCTCCTGTAAATATCCTTTGTATTCCAGTTGCGGTCCCATTGCGGCCTCCAGTGTTCCCAGTCTATGACTGCTAGCCCAGTGAAATCTTTATCGGGAATGTAGTAGTCAATGTCTTGGAGAGCTTTTTCCAGATGCATTTGCAAGCTGAAATTCTGAGGGAGGCCACCATTGACAGGGATTTCTTGTGGTGTGTACCACGGATAATATCCTAGCCTGTTGACATAAAATATCGTCACATTCTGCCCTCTCGCTTTGGCAAACGGGCTTCCAGTCACGTGGAACATTTCCAGGTTAATCGTTACGTTGTATCGGATGGAGCAATGATCCGTCGGTGCGTTCCAGGCTGCCACAAAAGGCTTCCTTCGGAAAACAGGGAGCTGAGCTGGCTTCATGGTGAAAGTAGAACTCCACACAAATGTCATATGTATCCAAGTTGTGAAGTGGACCTGCTGGATAATAGAAAGCAATATTTGGGTTTTCAATATGGCTGCCGTTATGGGAAAATATTTGCAAGTACATCTCCCAACTTTACCAAGTGCAAAGGAAAATAAAATGAGAACAATAACAATAAAGAACTACAAAAACTATCTAAAGCTGAATATAACACCTAAGCCAGAGGTGATCTTTGGCTCCCACAGTTTCAGAAACTTTCAGAGAGTATCCTGGCTGATTTGATTGACATCCTATGCTCTTTTAAAATATGATGGTTTTTTGGGGAGTGTTATTGGGTTGTTTTTATTTTGATTATATATTTTGTGGTTTTATATTCTGATTTTGTTCTGTGAACCGCCTTGAGACCTCCAGGTATACAATGGTACATAAATTCAATTAATAATAATAATAATTTTACAAAGAAAATGGGCCATTGGCATACCCTCCAACATTTCTCTGATGAAAATAGAGACCTCCCCTCCAATATTTCTCCAATGAAAATTGATGTCCTAAGGAAAAATGGGACATTCCAGGATCAAATCAGAAACCAGGATGGCTTCTGTAAACCTGGGACTGTCACTGGAAAATAGAATACCCTCCAATATTTATCTGAGGGAAATAGGGATGTCCTATTCTGTTGTTGTTGTGGTGGTTGTTGACCGGGTTGCCCGAGCCACTGTGGGCCGCTTCCATTTATGAAAACATAAATGTTTTTAAAACACAAATAAAATTATTTCTGCCGTGATAACTAGGCACAGGTCTGAGCAAGGTTTTGTGGGGGTTTTGACCTGCTGCCTTCCCTGGGAAACCCCCCTGTTTACCATGGAACTGATGTCAACCTGCAGAAAACCCAATTGACTATTGTTCCAATTCAGCAGTAAAAAGCGAGTTTCCCCAGTGAAGGTGGCAGGACAAAACAAAAAACCCAAACCCTGCTTGGAACCATGCCTGAAAGTCACAAATCTGGGCCTAGAAATTGCGGCACTTCACACCAAGTTGTAGCTGTTCAATTTTGCCACTGGATGTCACTGCCAGTCTATTTCATGGGCCATTTAAATAAAACAAAGCTATTTAAGGACAAGTGTTTGGACTTAGATGAATGGGTTTCTGTTAATTTGGGTTCTTACTAAACAGTAATAACATACCAAAGTGGCACGGGAATGCCTCTGTTTAAAAATATATGGCTTTTTTAACACTGGGTTTTGAAACAGAAAACAAACATTTTCAGAACTGCCCCTGGTGAATGACTATGACCTCTGCTAGGGTGGAGTAGCAACAAGCAAGCATAACATCATCTGAGCTTTATAAATAGATCAATTTTTTTACTCAGCTGTCAAGAGGAATTGATCTACAACACCCAAAGGAAAATGTAATAATTGAAAGCGATGTCATTTGCCATCTGTGGGATCATAGTGCAGTCTTCCTCCCATTATAAGCTCATAGTCAACTCCATATCTTCTGCTTTTTGCTCCGACTGCTATCAACCCCCTTACATCCATTTCCCCAGATTTCATCACAGGTGATCGATTGCACGGGATAAACTGTAGCTAACTACAGAGATTTGCTTTGGTCATCCATGGCACTGGGAGGTAATGAGTTCTGCTTTGATAGAATAGCGGCTGTAAGATCTCCTAGATCAAATCCAGCAAGAAAAATATACTTTTAAAAGGTAAAGGAGTTCTGACGAGTTCCTGGGACTGTTGAGTGCTGCTTCCTTAAGAAACAAACCCAGGAATCCTCGTGATGAGACAGGCATTGGGTGTGAAAGGGAATAATTCTTCACTTCTCCAGCAGAAAACTAGATAAAAATCTCCTCAAAGGCCACAGCAATCCTAAATTTAACTGGATTGTTAACCATGGACAATTCTCTGTTAAGCTGCCATGGTTTTGTATGCTTTTATAAAACTGTACAGTGGAACCTCAGTTTTCAAGTGTCTTGGAAGCCAAACGATTCGGAACCAGAATGCCGAAAACCCAGAAGTAATTGCTTCCATATTCGAATGCGCCTTGCAAGTCTCCATTTTTTCAATGGATTTTGCCAACTGCCCATTGATCCTCAGTTTTTGGAAATTTCAGAAGTCGAACGATCTTCCAGAATGAATTACATTTAAAAACCAAGATTCCACTGTAAATTGCTTGAGACGTTTTCTGTAGTAAGTGACAAAAACTGTGGTTTCTTGGTTGTCAAATGGCTTTGCTCCCGAACAAATCGGCTCCCGAACACTGCAAACCCGGAAGTAAGTGTTCCGCTTTGCAAATGTTTTTTGGAAGCTGAACATTCGCTGTAGCTTCCGCAGCTAAGTACAGGAAGCTCCCGCAGTCAATTGGAAGCCGTGCCTTGGCTTTCAAACGGCAAATAACAATAACAGTAGTTGTTGTTTTCTCCACTCATAAGTTTTCTCACCTGGTCTTTTCGCTGGTATAATGCAGTTCCTAACAGGAAGGAGAAATTGTGTGGTGGCTGTGTATGAATTGTCCTAAAAACAGAAGACCCCCCCAACTAAGCTTTTAAGTGTTCTTTAAATTGGTCTTTGAGCAACTGGTTTAAATCTCTCACAAACTTTGGGGATTTGTTGTTATTGTTTAGTCATTTAGTTGTGTCCGACTCTTCGTGATCCCATGGACCAGGGCACTCCAGGCACTCCTGTCTTGTACTGCCTCCCGCAGTTTGGTCAAATTCATGTTAGTGGCTTCAAGAACACTGTCCAACCATCTCGTCCTCTTTCATCCCCTTCTCCTTGTGCCCTCAATCTTTGTGCATGCACACGAAAGCTCATACCAATAACAAACTTAATTGGTCACTAAGGTGCTACTGGAAGGATATTTTTTTTATTTTGTTCCAACATCAGAGTCTTTTCCAGGGAGTCTTCTCTTCTTGTGAGGAGATAGGAGGCTTCTCATGGGGATAGAAGGTGCCAGGTTGCGCCCTGCATTGGCTCATCTCCTGGCTCCTTGGCCTCGTCGCAACTGGTCCTGCAACAGAAGTGAGCTTGAAGGAGGGGCAACCAAGGCCAAGGTGACTGGACCAGGAGAGAGGCGGAGACCTTTTGAGAGACAGTGATCAAACACAGACCACTGAATACATAACAGACAGCACTGTTTCAGTGCTGCGAAGGGCAGCCATACTTTCATTGCCCTCCAGGAAACTTTGTGAGGACCGCAACCTCATGATATAACACCCCCGGGACACTCTGGACAGTCCTAGCTGCCCCATTGCAAGAAAGGGGCTGGGCAGAGGCGGCCAACCATTTGGAGGAGGTCAAGATCAGAGCCTCCTCTGCCCCTCAAGATTGGGGTGGGGAGCTCAGCCCCATCTCAGTAGACATGTGGGGGGGCTCAAGACACCTCACCCTTCTAGAGTTGGTGCCTATGTTGGGGATGAGATCCTGATTTATCAAAAAAAATGGTGGAATGTTATTGATACCTTTTACCTATGAGCACAAGGGACACGGGTGGCGCTGTGGGTTAAACCACAGAGCCTAGGACTTGCCAATCAGAAGGTCGGCGGTTCGAATCCCCGCAACGGGGTGAGCACCCGTTCCTCGGTCCCTGCTCCTGCCAACCTAGCAGTTTGAAAGCACATCAAAGTGCAAGTAGATAAATAGGTACCACTCCGGCAGGAAGGTAAACGGCATTTCCGTGCACTGCTCTGGTTTGCCAGAAGCAGCCTAGTCATGCTGGCCACATGACTCGGAAACTGTATGCCGGCTCCCTCGGTCAATAAAGCGAAATGAGCACCGCAACCCCAGAGTCGGCCACGACTGGACCTAATGGTCGGGGGTCCCTTTACCTATGAGCACAACAAAGGATCTTGCCGAAATCATCATGTGCTGCTTCGTTTTCCTATCCAAATGTTCCTGTTCATAGCCTGGAACGATGCACCTTCCTATTATCAGTCATCAGTTGTTCACTGCATAATCTTGAGGTGAGTAACTTCTCCCTGTTGTGCTCGAGCCTCAGGGCGCAAGACATTCACTGCAGTGCTATGCCATTAGGGCATTCTGCTCATCACTTCATTGCATGTGCGGAAAGCTCACGGCATCGCTATGCATTATTCACAGCTAGAAGTAGTTGCGAGAACATTTGTCTTAGCAAGAGGAAGTGATATTAATGTAGCCCAGCATAAAAGGGGGAATAAATGGCAGGTCAGTGTTTGAAAGAATGTGTTGGAACACTATGAAAGTCTGCTTAGCATTTTGTGACTGGGGAAAAATTATAATCATTCCAACATGTGTATGAGAGATTCCCCCCCCCCCACAAAAAAAAAATCTCAAAGGTTAGGTACCAGCAGAACAACTAGACAAATCCAAAGTTATACACTTGAAGTTGATGAAATTATTCAGTAGTTTAATTGGCAGTGATAAAGGTAAGGGGACCCCTGACCGTTAGGTCCAGTCGTGACTGACTCTGGGGTTGCGGCACTCATCTCGCTTTATTGGCCGAGGGAGCTGGCGTACAGCTTCCGGGTCATGTGGCCAGCATGACTAAGCCGCTTCTAGCAAACCAGAGCAGCGCACGGAAACACCGTTTAACTTCCCGCTGGAGTGGTACCTATTTATCTACTTGCACTTTGATGTGCTTTCAAACCGCTAGGTTGGCAGGAGCAGGGACTGAGCAATGCGAGCTCACCACATCACAGGAATTCGAACCACCGACCTTCTGATCGGCAAGTCCTAGGCTCTGTGGTTTAACCCACAGCACCACCCGCGTTCCTAATTGGCAGTAATAGGGAATCTCAATTTAACGTGGGTGCTGATTTAATTTCTGCTGCTACATACAGTAAAAGAGAGTCTCAGTAAATTGTGCAGTTTTGCATATGTGTGTATATATGTGTTTGGTCTTTTCCATGGGTATGGAAACTGGAATACAGCTGAAACTAAGAAGTATTTTCCAAATGCAATGTGGCTTAGAGGTTAATCTAAGTGGCAGGAGGAACTAAGCAGAACAAAGACTAATCTTCTGCTTAGGGGTGAGGTCTCTAAGGGAATAAGGAATAAGGGCAGAGAGACATTCCAGAATGTAATAAATGGAGAAGGGGGGTGAACTACAATTAAAAGTACAGATCAAGAAGAAAATAATACCTGTGTGTGTTAGGTGAGCCTATACTAGCCAAGAAAAACATTGCTTAAAGAAGTAGGAGTTCAATAGAAATTAAAGCTACCTATGCATACTTACTTGGGAGAAAGTCCCATTGAGCTCAATACTTCTGAGTAAACCAAAAACACAGCAAACTTTTGAGATTTGCATTTCTATGAATTTTGCAATCCCAGCCAGGTAATGTGTACAAATGGGGTAAAAAATGTGCATGCATATAAATGCATAGGTGAGTGAAAAGAACATGCACGAATGCATTATATTAGGGGAAATTGCTTTGCAAAAAATGTGTAGATTTGTCAAAACTGGGTACCTCAATGTTTTTTATGAGAAATTCGTACTAAACTTCCAATGAATTTTCATAATAGTTTTTATTTGTATTTATTTTTTAATTGTCAATTGCTACAAAAAGGTGAAAAACTGTGAGGGGGGGACTTGATTTAAGACGGGGGAAATTGGAAATTCTCAAAGTGAAATTGGAAGATTCTACCATCCCCCATGGTTTCTGAGTCAGATGACATTCCCTGCGGCTGAGGAGCTACTGAGACCCAATAAAGATAGAAAACCTCAGCTGCACATGTGCATAATTTAGGGTTGTCATATTTCAAATAGTAAAAATTGAAGTTTTAAAGCTATTTTTAAAGGAAATTTGCCAAAAAAAACAACCCACCCCCAATTCTGGTTTTCCCAAACATTTTAACCGACTTCTGAAAATTCCACCCAGACACTGTTTTTTGTAGACAAATCCTGGCAATATCCGGAAAATTCCAGACATATGGCAGGAGTAGTATAAGTGCTTGCAGGGGGGACTTTGAATGTGATTGCCAAGTACCAAATGACCTTGCAGTGAAAATGCCATATGTATTATGCTGTTAATGGGAAATTTAAAAAGTACTGTTGCCACTTTAAATATAAAAAAGCAATGCCTTAATCTTATGCAAAAGGTATTGCTGTTTCTTGAAATATAAAGAGGTGATGTCTTGATCTTGTGCGATAAAAATATAAAGAGGTAATGACTTCATCTTATGCAATAAAGGCAAACACTCTTCCCTGAAGCCCATAGAAAGTAACTCAGTACAGATGGATAACAGCTTCATTCAGATGCACATTCAAATGGGCATCTAATGCTTATCTAGTTCCTGCTCATGGATCTGAATCCAGCAGATGTTCTATGCATGGAATCCTTATTGCATCCTTATCTTGATTGGAGCGACCATGTTTCATAGAAGCTTAGGTTGGTATGGTTGTTGTTTTTTCCCGAAGCCCCAAATTGTTTCCAGACTCTCATTCTCTGTGTGCAAAACTATCATTTCCAATTTATTTTTAGCACAACCTGTATTTGCAAACACTCCCACTCTCTGAACCTGGCACAGATTGACAGGAAATGACTTTTCCTGTAATGTAAAGAGAAATGTGTTCCCTACATAAAAGCTGTATCTGATTTCCTAACGAATTGTGTTCTGCAAGTGTCTCATTAAAAAAATGTTTAGAGTACGATTGCTAATACAGTATGTGTAACCCTTTGGGAAGGTATCATTTTTAATCAGTTTCAGGTGCTGAGTCTTTTTATAAGGTACAGTCGTGCCTTGGTTGTCGAACGGAATCCATTCCGGAAGTCCGTTCGACTTCCAAAAATGTTCGAAAACCAAGGTGTGGCTTCTGATTGGCTGCCGGAGCTTCTTGCACGCAATCGGAAGCTGTGTCAGACATTCGGCTTCCAAAGAACATTCGCAAAACAGAACACTCACTTCCAGGTTTGCGGCGTTCGGAAACCAAAATGTTCGACTCGCAAGGCGGTTGGGATCCAAGGTACCACTGTATTACTTTCTCATAGTGGAAACTGTGAACTTAGTAACCTGGGAGCAGACTCCAATGAACTCAGTGGGACTTGCTTCTGAATGGACATGTATAGAATTGTACAATTAGCCAGTACAGTGGTACCTTGGGTTAAGAACTTAATTCGTTCTGGAGGTCCGTTCTTAACCTGAAACTGTTTTTAACCTGAAGCACCACTTTAGCTAATGGGGCCTCCCACTGCCGCCGCGCAATTTCTGTTCTCATCCTGAAGCAAAGTTCTTAACCCGAGGTACTATTTCTGGGTTAGCGGAGTCTGTAACCTGAAGCGTCTGTAACCTGAAGTGTTTGTAACCCGAGGTACCACTGTATTCTAAACTAAGCTACTTTTTGGAATATATTGTACTTGCACTGCAGAGATTTTGGCAATCAACTATAATTGTGGACAGTTTGTTATTTCTGTAAGGCAATGAAAATGTACCCCTTATTGTCAGGGGTGCCGACTTTAATAAAGTTAATGGGCAGGTAAATCCCACCCCACATCATCAATTGCATTACATGTACATTTGAATAGCAATGCCCATTAACTTGGTGTAGGGTGGTTCTCAAATATTCTGTTGGGGAGGTGAAGGAACCTCAGCCCCTAGGAGTTGGCTCCTATGCTTATTGAAATGATAGCCCCAGTTCACAGACCCTCCAAGTCTCCATATCTTCCAGCGAAAGTCCCTGATTTAAAGATGCTGTCCTGGTTTCTGATTTGATCCCAGAATGTCCCGCTTTTCCTTAGAACATCTGTATTTTCATTGGAGAAATGTTCATTGGAGGGTTTTGTGACTCCTGAAGCAAGGAGATAAGTAACTATGTAACCTTTAGAAGGCATTTAAATAGAGAAATTTGTATAGAGAATTTTTTTAACATTTTATGTTTTTATATGTGTTGGAAGCCGCCCATAGTGGCTGGGGCAACCCAGTCAAAGGGGCAGGGTATAAATAATAAAATTACTATTACTATTATTATTATTATTATTATTTATTAATTAATTAATTAAGTAGGACATCCTTATTTTCATCGGATAAATGTTGGAGGGTATAAGTTCAGCTTCAGTAACAAACTATTCAAATGCATTGAATCAAGATGGTAAACTTTGCTCAAGGCTAGACAATCATGCTTCAGGAGGAAATGCAATATTCACATGCCTGAAAGCTGGTCTTCTGGTGCAATTGCTAGAATGTTAGAACTGGAAATGGAGTCCTGGGATCAAATCTCCACTCAACCACCCATTGCATTGGGCAGCCCTCAGCAAACCTACTTCACCAGCCTAGCCTATCCCATAGTGGTGTTATGGAGATAAAATGGAATTCTCCCATACAAGTTAGACTGAGCTGCTTTGAGGAAGAGCATCATTAAAATGTGGCAAATAAAATGGCCCATTTATCTGAATGTTTCCTTGTTGGCCATAGTAGCACACGGTCAGTTCCAGAAATCAGGATCACAGCTATCAAAGGTTTGGGTAATTGGAACTCACATGCAGTTTGGGTTGTTAAGGGGGGAGAAATTAGACAAACATCCGACATAATCTGAATATGTATTCTATATAGAATTTAGTTTCATTTGTGCTACTGCAGTATATTTATTTATTCCGTTCATACCCCACCTTTCCTCCCAGGATCTCAAGATGGTATCTATTGCTCTCCTCCTCCTCATTTATTTTCAACAACAACCTGTGAGATAGGTTAGACAGAGGCAGTGACTTGCCCACCATCACCCGTGGCTGAGTGGAGATTTGAATGCTGGTCTCCCAGGTCCCAGTCCAACAATCTATTGCCATCCCATCACATTGGCTCTCTAGGACTCCTGTATGTTTTAATTGTTTTTGGTTTTGGTTTGTTTTTTTTTCATTCTTCTAAATCTAAACAGATGAAGCACGTGCAAAATGGAATAAGAGCAAACATTGCAGAATGAACGGCATAATGATCATCATTCACTCGGAAAATGAATTCAGGTGGTGTGTGCTGGCTGGATTAGAGGCAAAACGGGGCGACCAAAAAATGAGAAGAAGGTATCAACATGCTCAGGAGAACACCAAAATTTGCAGACGTAAACTTAAAAAGATTTGAAACAAACCTATGGGGCAAAAAACAGTCCAGTGGGAATTGAGCATGCTCAATAGCTGTGAAATATTGAGTGCCAATTTGATAAGGGAAATGGAAATATAGAATGGGAGCGGTAGTAAAATAACCTACTTGAAGGGAATTAGTAGTCTGCACCCTTTAATGAAGACATTTATTTTATTTTTGAAGGTTGCACCTGTTTGGAAAGTTGCACCTGTTAAATTTGAATCTTAAAGTACAAAAGTTGCTATTTTGGTGTGCAAGCTTTGGAATTACACAGGGTTGTTCATAATGCAGAAATGAAAAATGAATAATTCTCAGCAATACAGTTATTCCCCAAGATTACTTACCACTGCCAATTTTAGGTCTCTTGCAGGTAGCATCTAAGAGCACTTTTCTGTATTGTTGGGATGTCACTAGGATCTAAGAATATAATTCCTGATGTATATTAAATTCCATGTTGTTCAAAATAACAGTTTGGATTAATTTTGCCCAAGGCACAAATGGCACCAGCAAGAAAACAAAAAACAATGGATACTAAAAGTCAACCCTAGACAGGTAAAATAAATAACAGAAATCTCAAGACTTCCAACTTGGTTCTAAAAGAAGAGGTCCGCATTTTAAATGAAAAATACAGTTATGATTACCTTCCGATTTGCCATCAGTCATGCCAGCTATCCCATGCAGAAGAGAGAAGTTGAATGTCAAACCTTTTTCTGTTTGCTTTCCACCAAACATGTCATTACAGAGGTGACTCAGGGCAAAGAGTAAAACTGGAGACTTTCGCTAAATCTCTATTTAACTGAAGTCAGTCCCACTTGTGTGCCTTGGTTTAAACTGGCCATTACCGCCTTAAAATATTCATTACGATTCTATTATGAGCCATGACTCGTGTAGGCCAATCCTAAGCATGTCTATGCAGAAGTACAACTCAGCGAATTCAGTGGGACTTATAACATCAGTCAGACCACTGTCTACCTGAAGTTAATCAGGTCTCGGTTTGGTCAGTGCTACCCAGATGGGAGACAACTTGCATGCCGCCATGTGTTCCAGGATGGAAGAAAGGTTGGGTATACATGTAAGAAAAAATACAATAATGCTGCTACCAGATGAATTTTGGGATATCTTCCCCCTCTCCCAAATTCTAGGTGGAACAGTTCCATCAAAAAATCTAGGTGTCCTTCTGTATGGGGATGGGAAAACTCACATGGGATAGTGTGTAACTTGGATTCTACAAATCACCCAGTTTCTTCAGGGGTGAAATTAATCCAGGAGCATGTTGGGCAATACAGTGTTACCTCAGAAATTGAACGGAATCCATTCCAGAAGTCCATTTGACTTCCAAAACTTTCAGAAACCAAGGTCTCTTGGAAGTCGCATCGGACATTCAGGTTCCAAAGAACATTCGCAAACTGGAACACTCACTCATCTTTTCTGCTACAATTTTCAACAGGAAACCATTATTAAAATTCTCCCTAGGATAAACACTAGGAAAAAGCAATAAAGTTTCTACAAGAAACAGAGACAGAGAGTTATCCCCCTTCTTCCTTTTGACCCAGTGAATATGAAAAAAATAAAGAGTTGTGACAAGGAGGGGAGAAAATATCACAAGTTTTTGTTTGAGAATTATTTGCCGTTGACTCCAGGTATGATACATGAATTTAAATGCACTGGATACTGCTCTTAGAGTTTAATGAGCTAAAGAATCAATAGTCAAATTAGGCAAATATATTAATACCAAATTCAAATTTCAACTCTTATGAAATCTTAAAAATACAAGAGTCTTAGCTGAAGAGGATCTTAAATAATAAACAGTATGATTCAGAGAGTCATGTAAACCTCATTGCTGCAATATGAATGAATGATGGGAAGATTTTCTGATTTTCTTCTTCAATCTGGATAGAGCAAATACTGAACATGACAGAACATCAAACACACTGAAAAATCTTGTAAACAAGTCTTATGTAGGGGCAAGCACCACACAAAAAGCAGTCCAAGAAAATGTGCAGGTGGGAGATATGAGAAGTGTAAGAGATTTGGTTCTACAAAATCATAGCACACTGGGAAATGAATACTGCGGATAATTCAAGTCCTTTAGTATTTCTTATCTTACTTCAGAATGATGAAAGTTAAAACTAGCAATGGCAACAATGGTGTTTTGGACAAAGTAAAAGAAAGCCGCTAGAAAGCAGGCAAAAGGAGTTTGCTATAAGGTCTGCATTATACACATAAAGCATCATCGTATCACTTTAAGCAATGATGGCTTCCTGCAAGGACTCCTGAGAATTGTAGTTTGTTAATGGCATAAACATTGTTGGGAAACGATTTTAACAATCAATCCCTCTTCCCAGGGAATTCTGGGAATTATAGTTCTGGGAGGGGAATAGGGGTCTCCTAAGAATGTTCAGCTACCTTAACAAGCTACAGTTCCCATGATGCTTTGGAGGAAGCCATGACGGTTAAAGTGGTATAAGAGTGATTTAAAGACATGGTGCAAATGGGGCCATAGAATATAGAACTTGAACTTTAAAGAGAGCTTATACAGTGGTACCTCGGGTTAATTACTTAATTCGTTCTGGAGGTCTGTTCTTAACCTGAAACTGTTCTTAACCTGAAGCACCACTTTAGCTAATGGGGCCTCCCACTGCCATCGCACCACCAGAGCACAATTTCTGTTCTCATCCTGAAGCGAAGTTCTTAACCAGAGGTAATATTTCTGGGTTAGTGAAGTCTGTAACCTGAAGCATATGTATCCTGAAGTGTATGTAACCCGAGGTCCCACTGTAACCAAAAAAATCCCACAGTATTGATGCCCATTCTCAAGAACAGAGGAATACCTCCTTATTCCATAAGTCCTTTTAGATCTGATGAAGAATGTACTTCTTTATTTTGCTGCAGTAGACACCTTTAATATTAACCCACAATGTGAATCTTGCATTGTTCTTATGGGGGGAAAGTTGTCATGAATCAAGGGTAGCCAATTTAATACCCTACAGATGTTGCTGGACTGAATTGCAACTTCTGTCATCCCTGAGCGTTGGCCATGCTGCCTGGAGGCTGTGTCAGAATCACATTGTCTATGTCTGGCATAAATGGAATTTTCCCTTGCAGGTAAAACTGGGATGTGCTGGTTTTTATGTTGGGTAGAACATTTCTCTGATGCCATTTTTCACATGCTGAACTATGTTGAGCAGAGTATTTGGCATATCAAATGGTTGAAGTTTCTAGGAAGCCAAGAAGCTAAGTGTTGTTTATGCCTTGCATTGAGGAGTGACAGCAACCTCTGTGCCATCAATGCAGCAGTGAATGAGCTCTGGTTTGTTACCTGAGTGGAAACAGATACATGAGATAGATAATTCAGGAACTTTACAAAAGAGTTAGTGTTAGTGTTACATGCAAACCAGATCAAGACATCATTGATCAAGGATTGTGTTTTCTTATAAAGGTGATGTTACTTTGAAAACGATGACACACCACGGATGCACATTTCAATGATCACAATGCTACATGCAATTTTGAGACCTCCAGGTATAAGGTGGTATCTAAATTCAATAAATAATAATAACAAGTGTATCCTGAAGGCACAAACGAGATACCCTGGGGTGGGTACCAGCTCTTCTGCTAAGACATATAAAACAATTATCCACCAAGGAACATAGGAACTGCCTTATACCAAGTCCATCGACCTCAGTATTGACCGGCAGTAGTCCTAACTGGGGATACTGGTGTCTGCGTTCCTTTACTGCTGAGCTATACCCCTTTGATAGGACAACCTCAAGCCCTCTGAGAACAGGTGAACTATCACTAATTCTGCATAGCAGCTGAGATACATAAGCTTTGCATGTAGAAAGTTTTTTTAAAGGACTTCCTTAATAGATCTTTGGAAGATTTGGGTATCTCAACGTGAGAAATAGCTTCAGCCTGCTCTCACAGAATCTGAGAGGATTATCCTCCTGGACCCAGTATAGCAGAGCTTTCCAAACCGTATGTTGCGACACGTCATCGTGTCGGCTGTAGTGTATAGTTGTGTCATGCAAACACTCCCTGCGCTCCTCCCGGGAATGGAAAGAGGTTAGTTTAACCTCCGGTTTGCTAATAAAGCTAAATTACGGTGTCATGAAATGATGCATATCTAAAAAGTATGTCACCAGCAGTGCTTTTCTTCTGGGGGGATGCAGGGGTATGCGTATCCCTAAACATTTTGTGAATCTTTGTACTTTTTTCTGTATTTATTTTCCCTGGTCTGACCTATAAAATGGTGATTTTCTTTAAGTTAAAATGAGAGTACCCCTAAACATTTTTTTAGAAAAGCATTGGTCACCAGCATGAAAAGTTCGGAGAGTTCTGCAGTATAGTATTCACTCAAGACTATTCCACAGTTCTGTTAATTGTATGGGATACGCAACTTGCTGATTTTAGAGTAAATGGATTTATGAATATACTTGGGTTCTTGGGTAATTTGCTTTGTATTGGGGAATTCATCCGTCAATAAACGTCTGTCTGCTTTTGATTAAAATCTGACTAACACTCCACAGTAAGAGTTTGGTAATGAAATATTGAATATTAGACTGAATTAGGTTTGCACCGCTTTTTGTGGTGAGTAGGCAGTTCACAAAATAACCCCATCCACCCTTGGTAACACTGACAGATGAACTTCTCTTTCATGACCTCCATGTCCTCCTGCTTCAGATTTCCTTGTACAACTACTCTTCTCTCCGTTTCAGAGATATTGAGCCAAATCTTAAAACTGTCAGGAGACAAGTGCAGGTAGGCATCTGATTCGCTGTTTTTCCGAATGCATCTTCCATTCTTCTTACAGAGAACTTTGCTGCAGAGCTTGGCTGCAGAGGTCACGTTCATGATGTAATGTCCCAAGAGACCATCGACGTACTTTTTCACAGTTAAACAGCTGTCCTAAAAGAAAACAAGGACAGGTTTACTTACAGAGCAATCCTATAGATGTCTTCACAGAAATAGTAAGCAGAACTATAGGATTCCACCTCTAAGCAGTTGGCACTACAGTCAAACCTTGGTTCCCAAACACTTCCGTTATTGTACGTTTTGGCTCCTGAAAGCCGAAAACACAGAAGTGTTTCGGTTTCCAAACGTGTTTTGGAACCTGAACTTCCGACGTGGCTTCCAGGCTTCCACTGAGTACAAGAAGCTCTTGCAACCAATGGGAAGCTGCACCTCGGTTTTCAAATGTTTCAGAAGCCAAACAGGCTTCCAGAACAGATTTCGTTCGAGAACCGAGGTACCACTGTATTGTCTAAATGACTAGCGCAGATATTTGTTCAAGGGGATGTGAAATGGGTTCAGTCATGAGTGACTATGAAAGTTCTTTGAATCGCAAAAATCTCAGGTTTGTTTATTCCTAAATTTCTGGAGTACGGAGGACAATGACAAAATGGGTGGGTAAGGAAAGTGTTTGGTCTGACTTTTGCTAATCCCAGTACCAGGTTCTCCCCATCCTCCAGTCTCTTAAAGGCAAGTAGTAACTTCGTCTTTGCTTCCCCATTCAAAGTCTAGCATAAATAGGTTTGGTAGATCACAGATCTTTGAAGCCAAAATTGCACATGCACAAAAAGAGTACATTCATTAGAATATCTCTATTTACACGCTACCAAAAAATTAAAAGTTGGGTTTGAGTTCTTCAGCACAAAATGTTGCACAGCCCGTGCATTCTACATTTGACACCCCAAGTGTTGCTATAGGCTGGATCTAGATGCATCAGGAAAGCGTTTCAGGAAAACGTGTTGTAAACCTCAAAGTGGGAAATCACATTGGCAAAAGGCAGAACTCTACAGCGCCACCTGGCGTCACAGTATTATAACACATATAAAACGCTTTTTCTTTACTAATGTAGCTGAGCCCGTATTCTTCCAAATGCATGCGCACAACAACCACATGCAAATCTCTAGGTTTACCTCTCACTCAGATGAGCCACCGTGCTTGTCCTGTACAGATGTATTCTAAATTTGATGTGTAAGTGTGCCTTACCCACTTACAGAAGAATGGCTGATAAAATTATTAGACTTAGCTGAGATGGCAAAACCAACATTAGAGCAAAAACCATTAATAACATTTGTTAAGGATTGGAAATTCCTTATGGACTTTTGCATAAAAGAGAAAATAATCCTATCTGGATTTGAAGGTTGAAAAAAATACTAGCTTACAGAAGATATAATGGTTGTGTTCTAAAGAATGAATGTCATATGTAGCTGTAGAGAGCCAGAAATCCTTTTCTTCTACTCTATCTTTCTTTAGGTGTTTTTTTTGTTACTTTTCCTTCTTTTTTGTTTTCTCCTTCTTTAGATTTCTCATTTTCTTGTATTTTCTTTGCTCTTTTTTAGGTTAATTAGTCATTTTATCTCAGTATATTATAAAAAGATACTTTGTAATGGGTATGCATTTCTGTGTATCTTTGGATCAGTACCAACAAATAAAATAAAATAAATTTGATTTGGGGATTTGTGTGAGCTACCAGGGGTCAGCAAACTTTTTCAGGAGGGCCGGTCCACTGTCCCTCAGACCTTGTGGGGGACCAAACTATATTTTGGAAGGGGAAAAAATGAACAAATTCCTATGCCCCACAAAAAACCCAGAGATGCATTTTAAATAAAAGTACACATTCTACTCATGCAAAAACGTGTTGATTCCTGGACCGTCCACAGGCTGGATTGAGAAGGCAATTGGGCCGGATCTGGCCCCCAGGCCTTAGTTTGCCTACCCATGAGCTAAACCATTGGAGATCTTTTTCCTGGGAAGGCCAATCTTGGAATGCATATTGCCATTCCCAGATCTGTGGGCCATAGAAATAGCAAGAACCTGCTATCTTTGCTGCCATCTTTTGGGGATTGGGGGTATGTTTAGGAGGAGGGGGTGTCCCAAGAATTCCTGCAAAACTTAGCTCATTTTCTTAACCCAAATTCACTTACATTAGAACTGGCATACTGCATGCTTCCCCACAGGACAACTCCTGCTGCCCCCAAGGCTGCACTCTCACCAATAGTGTTCACCAAGTCTTCCTGAAAAGTAAGCCACGGATACGCATAATATAATAGGTCTGCCATATTTTGAGGAGCAAAGAAGAGTATGCAGTGACGGCTCTCATTCTAAATACCCCTACGACATGTAAGCTATAAGGGAAAGGGTAAAGGGACCCCTGACCATTAGGTCCAGTCGTGACTGACTCTGGGGTTGCGGGGCTCATCTTGCTTTATTGGTTGAGGGTGCCAGCGTACAGCTTCCAGGTCATGTGGCCAGCGTGACTAAGCCGCTTCTGGTAAACCAGAGCAGCACACGGAAATGCTGTTTACCTTCCTGCAGGAGTGGTACCTATTTATCTACTTGCACTTTGACGTGCTTTCGAACTGCTAGGTTGGCAGGAGCAGGGACCGAGCAATGGGAGCTCACCCCGTCGTGGGGATTCGAACCACTGACCTTCTGATCGGCAAGTCCTAGGCTCTGTGGTTTAACCCACAGTGCCACCCACGTCCCTATAGTAGCTGTGATATATTGCTGAGGGAGTCAGGAGAAGAGAAGAGAAGAGGAAAGCAAGTCTTCAGCCACCCATTATGTCTACGTCTCATCCAGAAAGTATAGCCAGAGACATTTTGGCAAAAAAAAAAAAAAAATTAAAAATCCACCCAGACAGAAATTTCACCCCTGAAAAAGAGGACATGTCCTGGAAAAAGAGGACACATGGCGACCCTAATAGAGCATGATGCACAGTCAAAGCATCATTGCCCATTTTGTATCCACCCATTTTTTCAGGGGGGGGTTGGGGGGGTCACCTCTTGTGAAACAAGTTTGGATGGTTTTTGAAACACTACAATAATACTCTGTAGCGCCTGTTTGCCAGAGATCTCAGTGAGTTGAATGCACACATCATAGGCAATAATACCTCTCTCGCACCACTATCAACTCTCTTTTTAAAAAAATAAGCAAACACTGTCTGCAGTAAAAGCAATGGTGGCAGTTTCAAGAGACAGCCAAATGATCAGGTTAGAGCACAGTAAACATATAACCTTTGAAGCAAAGTGAACCATCCATTAAACTCAAAAGTTCTGAATCCAGAAAGCTATACCCCCATCCCATGACAGCTATATAATTCAGCACTGATCCTGTGATATCCCATCCCTGTACCAACCCCGAATTACAGATGACATAAAGTGTCCTGCTTTGAGAGGTTCTGTACACACCATACATTTAAAGTAGATTGCTGCCCTCAAAGAATCCTGGGAACTGTAAACCTCCTAGGTAAAGGTAAAGGGTAAATCTCCTAGGTAAAGGTAAAGGGACCCCTGACCATTAGGTCCAGTCGTGACCGACTTTGGGGTTGCGGCGCTCATCTCGCTTTATTGGCCGAGGGAGCTGGCGTACAGCTTCCGGGTCATGTGGCCAGCATGACAAAGCCGCTTTTGACAAACCAGAGCAGCGCACGGAAACGCCGTTTACCTTCCCGTTGGAGCGGTACCTATTTATCTACTTGCACTTTGACATGCTTTTGAACTGCTAGGTGGGCAGGAGCTGGGACTGAGCAATGGGAGCTCACCCCGTCATGGGGATTTGAACCGCCAACCTTCTGATCGGCAAGTCCTAGGCTCTGTGGTTTAACCCACATTGCCACTTGCATCCTAGTTTATCTCCTATGGAGCTCCAATTTCTACCACCTTTATAATAAACTACAGTTCCCCAGATTTTTCAGAGGAAGTTGCGTGATTTAAGCGTATGGTTCTGTACACAGCTTGAATACAGAACTGAAATGTAGGGAATTTTGTATCCACGAGAACTGCCTTGAATATATACAAGTGATAGAAAATTTAGATGACATAGCCCTGATCACTTGCTCTACCTGCCTCCTCCTACATGTTGACAGAGAGGAAGGGGCTCTGCATGCTAATTTTACCCCCCAACACCTCCATCAGCTTCAGTGTCAAACCTATGTGGGAGGTCTGAAGTGGAAATCTCTGCATAATCGGGTGAACATACTCCCAGAACCAGCATTGGAAACCCAGGTGGATGCAGCCACAGCTATTGCCATCTATGGCTGGTTTGCCAAATGAAATCCTTCCTGGAGTTGCCTAGCCATGATGGTCTAAACCCTAGTGATCCATGCGACGGTCACCTCCAGGCTTGACTACTGTAATTCGCTCTACGTGGGGCTACCCTTGAAGTTGTCCCAGAAACTCCAGCGGGTACAGAATGCTGCAGCGAGGCTCCTCATATTCACCCAGTGCTTTTCCAGCTGCACTGGCTCCCAGTGGAGTACAGGTTCAGGTTTAAGGTGCTGGATTTGACCTTTAAAGCCCTTCACAGCTTAGGACCCTCGTACCTATGGGACCACCTCTCCCGGTATGCCCCATGAAGAGCATCAAGGTCCATAAATAGCAACACCCTAGTGGTCCCGGGCCCTAAGAAAGTTAGATTAGCTTCAACCAGAGCCAGGGCCTTTTCAACACTGGCTCCGACCTGGTGGAACGCTCTGCCTCATGAGACCAGGGCCCTGCAGGATCTGATTTCTTTCCGCAGGGCCTGTAAGACAGAGTTGTTCCACCTGGCCTTTGGCTTGGAGCCAATTTGATTCCCTCCCCCTCTTTCTTTTTTCTTTTTTCTTTTTCCTTTCTCCTCCTGTGATGAGGCTGCATGTTAATATTTTAAAGTTTCAATATTTTAATGTTGTATTTTAATCTTGTTTTTAAGTTGTATTCATTCAACTTGTTTTTATTATTGCTTGTTAGCCGCCCTGAGCCCAGCCTTGGCTGAGGAGGGTGGGGTATAAATAAAAATTATTATTATTAATAGTAGTAGTAGTAACTTCTTTACTTCCTAGAATTGTCGTACCTTGGTTCTCGAACGGAATCCGTTCCAGAAGTCCGCTCAAATTCCAAAAATGTTCAAAAACCAAGGTGTGGCTTCCGATTGGCTGCAGGAGCTTCCTGCACTCAATCAGAAGCTGCAGAAGCTGCATCGGACGTTCGGTTTCCGAAAAACGTTTGCAACCCAGAACACTCACATTTGGAAGCCAAAATGTTCGAGTCGCTAGGCGTTCGAAAAGCAAGGTACAACTGTAACATGCTATACATAAGGCTGCTCTTGAAGATGGTCTGGAAACTACATGTTCTGCAGGTTCTGCGTGACTGTGAAAATGGAAATATATATTGCCAGTTCTTTTAAAAAAAACTGCTGGGATGTGGGAAAGCTTGTTTTTCCAAATTTTCATTGCCACATGAAAATGTTTCTGTGCTGTCGAGCATCTGTGGAGGGATGAGATCTGTAATGTTTGCAATCATTGTATATTTGATTTTAGACTTTTTATGGTTTTAGTATTTTTTATTTCATTAACTGTTGTGCACTCCCCAAGATGAGACATAGCCTGGAAACATTTTAATAAAAATACGTTTTTAATTCTTTGCTTTCAATCGTCCTTAAGTGCACATTTATGATGAATATTTTCTTTCTGCATTGGTTAATGAGCTATTTTTATATTGTATTGTATTTTATGGTGCTGATTATTAATTACTGCTGAGTTTCAGTACTACGCTGGATCAGTGGTGTGCTTTTCTGTTTGTTTGTTTTATATGGTCTTGTCATTTTAACTGCTTCTGGCAATTTCACTCTGGCCTTTGTAATTCAGCAGGTGACCACAGTCAACCTGTGACGTTTCTTTGACCGGAGAGAGCAAATAAAGCTGATGTATTATACACTGCATTTATCTGGAAGCAGCTTCTGAGGCCTTGTTCTCACTGAGGTAATAGAAATCACACACCGTCCTCCCCTCACATTCTCATACACCTCACACCAGCCTCTGTTTGTTGCCGGCCCTGTATTATTCCTCATACCGGCCAACACAGAAAATAGAGTGGACTGCGAAAATACTTTACAAAGAATGCGCATGATTGTATAAAAATAGTTCAATCTATCACTGCATAATTATTCTGGTTACAGTGGTACCTCGGGTTTCAAACACTTCGGGTTACAAACACTTTGGGTTATAAACTCCGCTAACCCGGAAGTAGTACCTTGGGTTGCAAACCTTGCCGCAGGACGAGAACGGAAATCGCATGCCGGCGGCGCAGTGGCAGTGGATAGCGAAAGCATGCCTCAGGTTAAGAACGGTTTCGGGTTAAGAATGGACCTCCGGAACGAATTAAGTTCATAACCCGAGGTACCACTGTATTTTAGATCAGTGCTTTTACATGAGACATTTAACAGTTTGCCAATCAAGCTGAGGTATATACATAAGCACCTTCCCATGGGGCAAAGGTAACTTTAGTGAATTTTTGAGAGGAATGGGATTAACATGCCTGCCAGCCACAGTTCCCTGATGTTACACGTACCGTCAAGAACCCAGGTTCAGTCAGGATTCCCAACAGCATGAAGATGTACCCACATAAAACCCCATCCTCACAGATGCCAAATGCAAAAACTTTGAGGCATGGTCACCAGTGAGTGCTTTGAGAGGTGAGTCCCACTCCCCTCTCAATGAAGCCTTGGGGATAGCCTTAATATGCATTTCCCTAAAACGAGGATGGGAAACTTGTATGTTGTTGGACTCCAGTTCCCATCAAGTCCAGTCCATGTGGCCAATGGTCAGGAACGATGGGAGTTGCAGGTATCTGTTGGGAATGGAAAGAAGCAGAAGGCGCATTTCATCATATGTGGTGGTCATGCAGAATAGTTAAGGAGTACAGTCGTACCTTGAAAGTCGAACGAAATGGGTTCCGGAAGTCCGTTCAACTTCCAAAACATTCAGAAACCAAAACATGGCTTCTGATTGGCTGCAGGAAGCTCCTGCAGCCAATCGGAAGCCCCCCCGGACATTCGGCTTCCAAAAATAGTTCGCAAACCGAACTATTGTGGCGTTCGGGAGCCGAAACATTCAAGAACTAAGCTGTTCGAAAACCAAGGTATGACTGTATTGGGAAATGATTTATAATGAAATGAAAAAATTGTTTAAAAGAACATTCCCCCCCCCCCCAAAAAAAAACAACCCAGAGGCATTTCTTTTGGGTATGGTACAGACAGGGGGCAAAATAAGCTATTTCTGTATGCAACAACAGCAGCTTGGATTATGTTAGCTTAGAAATGGAAGGTGGGAGAAGGTCCAGAGAAGGAGGAACAACTGAAAATGATGGAATGTGCAGAGCTAGCAGGCCTAACCAGCAAGGTAAGAAAACAATAAGAATGGGTGTATAAAGAGGAATGGAGAATATTTGTGGAGTATTTGGAAAACAACTGTAAGCAAGTGAAAATTGTAAATTCAACAGTATAATGTAGATTAAGATATAATGGAAAGGGGGAAAGTAGATGGAGGAAATAGAATATGCAGTTAATTTTGGAAGTCTAAGGAACCATGGAATGAGAAGAAGGGAAGTCATTTGATGTATTGTATATTTAATTGTGGAAAATGTATACCTGAAAAATTAATAAATATTTTTTTAAAAAAGGAAAGCTGGGAGTTGTATGTCTGGGAGAGCTACAGGTTCCCTATCCCTGCCATAAAGAAACATCTTTGAGGACCTCTAACTGCTAGGCCCTGGTTCCCATACCACCTTTGCAGTCTCTTTTATGCACATTGCTGCTCATGTGAATGTTTGGCATCACTAGTGTACCCTCAGATTTAAGAGAAGTCTGCAGTCCACCTTCCATAGCAGGGAGTCCTGGTTTCAAAGTACAGATTACTAGCAAAAGCTGTCCTGCAATCTTCCATAAGTCCCTTTCTCTAATGTTATGGTTTTCACCTCTGTACAATCCCGTCAATATGCAAGAATATCAGAAGGGGTAACACGTGTTGGTGGATCTGGGAGCTTATTAGATACCGGCATCCTTACCTCCGTCAACTCATGGAATGTATAGGCATAATATGGCCTAGCATACACAAAAACAGGCAAAGCATAGTCCTTCCGAGCAATCGAAGCAATGCGCATTGCTTCTTTAACCCGATGGTGTACAAATTTCAAAGCGTTTGGGCTGCACTTCAGCATGTGTTCCAGGTATATGGAAGGATAAAGGGCAGTGCTTTCTTTCCACAGCCAAAGTAGATTATCATTCCGGAACGATTCAATGTCTGGACATTTGCCTGTGTACTTGTCTGGGTGGTTCTTGTAATCATAATTGTAGCAGTCTGGGTAGAGATAGTAACCCCAGAGCCCATTTGGCCTCATATCTTCAGCTAGGAAAAGGGTGCTGTTCATAAAACCCCTCCCTGCATTTTCAAAATCTTCCTTCGCAACTTTCTTGATCTTGTTCTCAGGCCATTGGGGATGCTGCTTTCTGACAAGTTCAAGAGACTTATTTCTGTAAATGGCTTTATGGCCCCAGTTTCTATCCCACTGGGGTCTCCAGTTTTCCCAGTCGATGACCCCGAGTCCCTGGAATTTCTTCATGGCGATGGAATGCTCAATGTCAGCCTTGGCTTTGATGAGGTGTTTGATGAGGCTCTCATTTTGCGGCACCCCACCATTGATGGATTCGCCATTGTCTTCTACATGGGGATAGTACCCGAGATGAGTGTGATAGAATATTGTCACACTGGAGCCGCTCAAAGTCTCGTTTGGGTTTGTCAGGATGTCGAAAACGTTGAGGTCCAAATCGACCTTGTAGCGCCGCCGACACTGCTCAGTAGGTGCATTCCAAACTACTAGAAATGGTTTGTTAGGGAACAGTGGCGCTCTGGCCTGCATGATTTCACTTCCGTTGTCGACCATCAGCAACACCCACAGTGCTAGATATTTAATCCACAGGTGGCTCATAGTATGAGGTAACTTCATCAAAGGAAAAACTGAAAGAGATAAAAAAGAAACGGTAATGAACAGTGTCAAGCAAGAGTCGGGAAGAACTTTGCCCCTCTAAGTGTTGGTGCTGGCCTTTAAAGCCCTAAACGGCCTCGGTCCTGTATACCTGAAGGAGCGTCTCCACCCCCATCGTTCAGCCCGGACACTGAGGTCCAGCTCCGAGGGCCTTCTGGCGGTTCCTTCATTGCAAGAAGTGAGGTTACAGGGAACCAGACAGAGGGCCTTCTCGGTAGTGGCGCCCGCCCTGTGGAACGCCCTCCCTTCAGATGTGAAGGAAATAAGCAGCTATCTTCTTTTTAAAAGACATCTGAAGGCAGCCCTGTTGAGGGAAGTTTTTAATATTTAATGCTGTATTGTTTTTAATGCTTGATTGGAAGCCACCCAGAGTGGCTGGGGAAACTCAGCCAGATGGGCGAGGTATAAATAATAAATTATATTAAATTATTATTATTATTATTATTATTATTATTATTATTATTATTACTATTACTATTATCAGGTGGCAGAGGAGCCAACGCCTTGCCATCTGCTTTTACTCAATATTTACAGAGAGAGGCTTGGGAACGTGCACTAATCAGCAAATCCCTGCTATGTCGGTTTGATTGCTATAAAAACATTAAATAAAACATACATTTCCCCCTCCTACTGGTTCTTATTAGTTTTTTATTATTATTCCTAGCTGTTGAATGTATGTAATACACAGCATATTGACAACGTAGAAATTGTTCCAGCAAGTGTTTTGCAAGATGAAATTTATGACACAGCAGCAATATCTCAATGCTAAACATTTCCATTGGCTCATCATTTTGCAACATTTTTTGATGTTACTGTCATGCCACCATAATGCCTATATTTGTCGTGCTGTGTTATGTGGGTAGAATAGTTCAAATCCCTTCATTCAAAGTGGGTGGATCAACGAATGGAAATTTTGCCTTTGTACAGTAGCCTAACCAGGGGTGGAGGAAGGGGTGTGTGGTAGGGGCGGGCCACCCCGGGTGTCACCACTGAGGAGGGGGGTGACAAAATGAAGGGTGGCACTCACCATGGGGCCTGCAGCGCGCCTGAGCCACGCATCTCTCCTGGGAGTGACGCAGTGGCTTGGATGCTCACAGGCTCCACGCTGCGCCAAATGTTCTGCCCGCCGCCTCCCCCTCAGATGTAGGGCGGCTGAGTGGGAAGAGGCAGGCAGACTCCTTGGAGGCCCCTTACTGGGAAATGACTTCCCCCATCATCTTCCCCCAGCCCCACTGAAGAGCCAAGCCATTTACACTACACTATTGCTTCTGACTCTGTTATATTTTTCATGGCCCAAACACTAACCCTATATGTAGGCAGAGCAGGGACCGCCAAGGAGATAGATTATTTGCTCATCACTTCCTCTGATGCTTCCAACAGGTTTGGTGGTAACCATCCCTGGTCCTTCATTCCTCATCAGATTCCTTCTGTGTACTGAAGTTCTGTTCCATTATAATCTCACCATTCTATTTCTCCTTGGTTTCCATGCCTGTTGACATCTTCCAAGAAACGTGAATTTAAGGGTGTTGGTAACCTTTTTCCGAACCCTCAAATGCAAGAAGGAACCTGGCAGGGGATAATTCCTATAGTTAGGAATTTCACTAGGTACCTCTTAGATTCCCCATTCCTATCATGCGCATCCGCCAGCTCCCACAATACACTGTTTTAAGCTACCAGGCCTCTGCATCTCGGGCCAAGTAGCTGCCAAATTACTCTACAGTGATGGCACAGCACTGGATTGTGTGGCAACAGTGATAGCAGTGAAGGTGGCAACAACCACCCCCACCGTTCTACCCAGACATTGAGGTCCAGCACCGAGGGCCTTCTAGCGGTTCCCTCACTGTGAGAAGCCAAGTTACAGGGAACTAGGCAGAGGGCCTTCTCGGTAGTGGCACCCACCCTGTGGAACACCCTCCCACCAGATATCAAAGAGAAAAACAACTACCAGACTTTTAGAAGACATCTGAAGGCAGCCCTCTTTAGAGAAGCTTTTAACGTTTGATGCATTACTGTATTTTAATATTTTGTTGAAATCCGCTCAGCGTGGCTGGGGAAGCCCAGCCAGATGGGCGGGGTATAAATATATTATTATTATTATTATTATTATTATTATTATTATTATTACCACCACAGCAGCTGGGGTAAAAGAGATGGAGCATGAGGTCAGTTTTATGAACAGTATGCCACATGGAAAGCTGAACATATGACCATTCCGCACACAGTGTGCTCCCCTTTTCTACCACCCTCCCACATCTACACGATCCCCTCCATTGGATATTAGTGTTGGGAGGGGTGGCCATGTTCATATGCTTGCTCCAGTGAGGCAGGTTGAAAGGCTGGTTCCTTGAACTTCAGCATGGTCTTCCCACATGCCCTAGTTCTCACGTCTCACCTGTCCATGGGCTCCATTCACACCCTGGTAGACTGCCTTATGGTGCTGAATATTCAGGTGGCCATATCAGGTTCTCCCCAACAGCTCAAAGCAGTTTCTCCACATCTGGAGGACCCTAGAAATGCTGAGAGTCCTTAAATCTGTCATTTTAGAATGGTGTTATGTGAATCGCCTGGTAGGCGCGGTGTGGGACCTGTTAGAGGGGATTGTGAACAGGCTGTTGCAGCTGCTATTGTTAGCTATCCAAGATTCTTCCTCCATCACCACTTTCTTTCTTTGTTTTTAAGCTCTCTTCCCTCACAAAGGCAATGTTCCCCAAGCAAGCCTTGAGACCTTCCCTTGGGAAAACCGTGGTCTCTACCATCTCCAAAGTTGTGAAGCCACCGGGGTGTGCCAATGAAACTGTCTGTTAATGAAGCTTCATGAGATTAGGCTATGAGTAGGCAACCTTTCTATTGCTTTTAATCGATCAGGATTTCCCACGGAAATTGACATCATTACGCCTACTCAAATCTTCACTGGAGGGCACAGTAAGTCTTTGGAAGATGCCATAAAATATTCCATATTCTGTTTCAATAATGACCGCTCCCCTCATTAAATGGGGGATGCCCTTTGCATGGACACATGCAGCCCCTGGAGCCAGTGCGGCTCCATCAGCACAGGCTTGGCTTCTCCTTCCCCCAGGTGGGATACCTGGAGGTCTCCACCTACCTCAATCAGTTGTCCAATCCCATCTGGGGGAAGCGTTGCCAAGGAAACCAGGCCAGGTAGGGGAGGGATTACCTGCCCACACAATAGTGCAGCGATGACCCACGCCCCTTCCTCTTTGCAGCGGCGATACCAGGGTTCCCCGTTAAAGGGGTTTCTGAGGGGAGGCTTTGACCATATGCCGAGAGGTCGTCATTGCTCTCCCCTGCGATGGCGGCATAATGGGGGTGGCTATCTCTGCCTGAACATATGTTCTCCAGAGCCGGCCCATCCCCCCCACACACACACACTGGATAACCCTGATGTTCCCTAGAACCCCGGCTGGGGACTGGGGAGGGATAACACCCAATGCCTGAGCCAAGGTCTATCCACATCTGAAATATAATAAAGTTGTGGCTAATTGAATCCCATAGCACGTTGTCTTGAGTTGTTATTCCACATGGGGGGGGCAGGGTTTGAGGGACTCTGCCTGTCCACGCAATAATGAGAAATCGTATCGCTGAGATTTTTCCTACAGTTGTGATATGTAAAAAGCACATTTTGAACCATGCAAAGCTGAATTTTAGGGAGATTAATAATCTGTGGTATCCAAATCCCATGATAAATAAATTGCTTATTATTGTGTATTGCTCAAAAAAAGGGGCACTGGTGTCTTTCGTTCCTTTTGCCGCTTCTTTTTCTTCTACGGCTATCTTGCATAGTTTTAATCCCAAACTCTGTAATGAGCATAGGCGCTAATGATTCAGTTTGCTACCTCATTATCAGCTTGGTACAGATTCTCTGACATTTCTCAGTCAATACCACATTGTCATGCTTAGTTAAACATCCAAAGGATGCACATCTCTCTCCTAGTCATAGGAGAGTCCCAAAAGGAAAAGCATGCAGAAATTTTTCTGCTCCATATTTTAAACACAAAAAGGTCCCCTGAAAATGAACGAGTTAAAGGTTTGTGTCCAAGCTTCCTGAAACCAATGGGAGCATTTCAAAGGGAACCTTGATTCACAAAATTAACTATAGTCAGCAAATTGATGTGGTCTGCCAAACAATACATCAACTTGTTTTATCTTCCCCTGTCAATTCCTCAGCAAATGATGAGAAAGATTTACTCGGTTTTACTCTCGCAAAGCGAATGGTTTAAATGTATTAAAGAATCGTTTCCTGTCCGTGAATGCTTATGCCATAATAAATGTCTTTAAGGTCCCACGTGACACTTGGCTGCATTATTTGAAATGTTTCCTTCCTTCTGGAAACATGGAAATATTTTTTTCAAATACAGCACATAATTACGTGTATAAGTAACGTGGATATGAATTTATAGCTTATACACATTCCAATTAACAGTTAATTTATTCTATGAGTTGCCCAGACAATATCACAGGTATTATTAGCCTCCTGCTATATTTGGTGTTTTATGCTGAAATTTTTTGTTTGTATTTTTACAGATACAGCTAGTATTCTCACTTTGTGGAGGATATCCAATGTGGTCAGAAGCACCACATCCATGATGGTCAAAGGCAACACGAGAAATTTTCAGTTTCCATTCCCCTCCTCTTCCAGGTCTCAGAGGTCAGTTACGGACACTATGCTCGAGTGTCCTCAAAGTCCTGGAGCTGGAAATTGCAGGGGGAACTTGCTCACAAATGCCGCTTTTTAAAAGGGTTTTATCAGCACTCATGTAGAGAAACAAAGAAACAACTCAGCCTGGAATAAAGCATCTCCAAAATGAGCTTTTATTTAGCAGTTACAGATAGGTAGCCGTGTTGGTCTGCCATAGTCAAAACAAAAAATTCCTTCCAGTAGCACCTTAAAGACCAACCAAGTTAGTTCTAGGTATGAGCTTTCGTGTGCATGCACACTTCTTCAGATATCTGAAGAATATTACACTTCTTCAGGTATCTGAAGAAGTGTGCATGCACACGAAAGCTCATACCTAGAACTAACTTGGTTGGTCTTTAAGGTGCTACTGGAAGGAATTTTTTGTTTTATTTAGCACACATTGATGGATACCTATTCTATCCAGCAGTAGAGAAAAGTGAGGGATGTATCTCGCCCAAGAATACAGTGGTACCTCGGGTTAAGAATTTACCGTATTTTTTGCTCCATAAGACTCACCTTTTCCCTCCTAAAAAGTAAGAAGAAATGTGTGTGCGTCTTATGGAGCGAATGCAGGCTGCGCAGCTATCACAGAAGCCAGAACAGCAAGAGGGATTGCTGCTTTCACTGCGCAGCGATCCCTCTTGCTGTTCTGGCTTCTGAGATTCAGAATATTTTTTTTCTTGTTTTCCTCCTCCAAAAACTAGGTGCGTCTTGTGGTCTGGTGCGTCTTATAGAGCGAAAAATACGGTAATTCGTTCTGGAGGTCTGTTCTTAACCTGAAACTGTTCTTAACCTGAAGCACCACTTTAGCTAATGGGGCCTCCTGCTGCCGCTGCGCTACCGCTGCACAATTTCTGTTCTCATCCTGAAGCAAAGTTCTTAACCCAAGGTAATATTTCTGGGTTAGTGGAGTCTGTAACCTGAAACGTATGTAACCTGAAGCATATGTAACCTGAAGCATCTGTAACCCGAGGTACCACTTTATAGGGAACTAGAAAGATGTTGTTTTAAATCACGTCAAAATTAATTTATCCTTTAGAAAAACATTGTGGGAAGGGAAATCTGGGTCATTCAAACTCAGTATAAAGCAGTATAGTTTATGTGCATTTAAGGCATTATAACACAATGCCACATCAATATTCTGATGCCGACATATTTTTAAATAAAAGCAATGTGTTTTTTAAAAAAAATACAGAAAGTGGAAGTTTTAAAACAACAGCAACCTTTGCATGGCCACAGACGAGAGAAACGATGTATCACACCTCACATGATGTTACTGACACTAGCCAATAGGTGCCCCTGGCCTTACATACATGTCTTTAATCATAGCAATGGGGCTAGCAAAGGGAAATTGGACTTTACTACCAATGCTTGAGGCATTGGCGGTTGGTGTGGTGGATTAGAGTTGAAGGAAGTCCCCTCCCAATGCTGATGTTGCGACAGCTTACCTGGACAGAGCAAGGGAAAGGCAAGGACAGTGGTGAAGACAGGGCTGCATGAGGGCACCAGCAAGATTACCATATTGCCTCTCTCAATGCATCCACACAATCTCACTGCCACCCTGTCCCACCTCAACCCTGTCCAGGTAAACTCTGCCCCATCACACTGGCTGCTACTGGCTTGGGCACTAAAAACCCTCCCCTTTTAGTGATACTTCCAAAATGTTCCTCAACCAATTTTTCACCCAGATTTTAGAGGTCCAAATTACCCAGGTATGCCCACCTCCTGCAGCCGAACAACTGCATTAGGGATTATCTCTTGTTTTGTTCTTTATTCCTAAATTGTGTACAGTGGTACCTTGGTTCTCAAACGCCTTGGTTCCCAAACGCCAAAAACACGGAAGTAAGTGTTCCGGTTTTCGAACGTTTTTCAGAAGCCGAATGTCCGATGCGGCTTTCGGCTATTGTTTCCGGGACGCCTGCACCAATCAGAAGCTGCACCATGGTTTTCGAACATTTCAGAAGTCAAACAGAATTCTGGAATGGATTAAGCTTGGCGCTTTTGTTTTTGCTATTTATTTTGCATTTTTGTTTTTGAGCCTTTATTCAGTTAATTTGTTTTTATGATGGTGTGGAACTGAGTTCAATCAAGCTACTGATTGATTGATCGTGTGATTACAGAAATGGATAAAAGTCCCCCATCTAAACAATGACTATCATCAGTGCAGGTAAGGGGGGAAATTAATTTTTTTATCACCTTTAAAAAAAATTATCTGTCTTATTTTATAGTACAGTGCTTTGATTATTGCTTTCATTTTATGGATCAATGGTCTCATTAGATAAAATTCATGTTAAATTGCTGTTTTAGGGGTTGTTTTTAAAAGTCTGGAACGGATTAATCCATTTTGCATTACTTTCTATGGGAAAGCGCGCCTTGGTTTTGGAATGCTTTGGTTTTGGAACGGACTTCTAGAACGGATTACGTTTGAGAACCAAGGAACCACTGTACAGAGCTTTGTACCTAAGGAGCTTGCCACAGCTTTCAGTTCCTTCCTTCATGTCTTCATCCAATTTGTATGTATGCATTAGGGGGGAAACCGCAAAATGAATGATACCCAAAAAAATACATGCACTACTACATCAAATTCATTGTATTGGTGTTTTAACAATGTGAACTGATAAAACACTACAAAAAATGTAAATTTTAATGTGACTGTATCCACAGTAGTATCAAGATTCTTCTCTGTGGCATTTCAATAATGTGCATGGACTGATGTGCACATCTGTAAAATACTGTATAAAAAGAAAGTGCATAAAATCATATAAATAAGGCATTGGGAAGCTATGACTTGCCACATATTGTTCCTCCAACTTCCACCAACCCCAGTCAGCATGGCCAATAATCAAGCATGATGGGAGTTGCAGTCCAGCAAAATCTAGATGACTGCAGGTTCTCCATCCATGACATAAGTGCATTTTGCATTGTTTTGTAAGTACATAAGATTACATCAGTAACACTGAAAAAGACACAATGAACTGAAGAAACTGAGAGCTACCTTAAATGGCTGCATTTTCAATTCTGCAACTAATTCTGGAAGTTCTCTGAGGTAAACTGGTGCCCAGGAGGAACGGAACACTGGGTATAATGGAATGGAATCGAACTTAGAGTTCCTTGGGCAAAATGGAGGCACAATAAAGGAACAGAATATGGTCACTCCTGATATCCTTAGTCCTTTGTGGTATAACCTGGAGAGAAGAGACGTTTATCCCCCTGAAAATAAAATCAGGAGAGGTGCACTTCATCTCACTAAAAAGCAAAGATCATTTGAACCATTCAAGTTTTTACAACCTGCTTCTACAAGAATCTACAACCATTTAGCCTGGGTTTCAAGAAAATCACCCTATCTTACAGATGCTTCGTCAAAAGTAAGCCCCACTAAATTTTGTAGGTTCAACTCACATTAGTTAGTGGGACAAATGCTTGAAGGCATAAAGCACCATCTACAAAGAATATATATTTGCCAAGGCGCCAATACTTGGGACTACTGAAGAACACAATTCCCCATTCATTTCAGTGAGGTTTGCACCTGAGATGTTCACAGCGCATCTTGCCTGCTCATTTAAATGATCCTTTCATTCATATTGTAAGTATTCAAGATCCAACCAACTAGTCATTTTGCTTTGTCGTTTAATGAATGATTCCCCTACACCCACCCCGTTTGAATCTAGATTTACAGCAAATTCTGATCTTTCCCTGAATATCTTATAAGTAGGAAGTTTCGACGGCTTTTTGAAATCAGTGCATGCTGTGTCATTTTTAAACCCGGACCCAATTATTAATGCTTCAACCGTAATATTAAAAATCCTAGAAACCTATATCTAAAATTCAAAATCTTTGAACATTATCAAATTAGATAAACCTAACCCTATGCCTCTAATTCAGAGCACTGTGGGGTGTACTTATATCTTGAAACATTTAAATTAGAAACAACTGGCATTATTTAGCACTGAAGTTTATGTCCAGAGAGGTTTCCTTCAGTTTTTCATAATCCACACTTTTTAATTTATTTGCAAACATTTTCTATGCTGCCAATATATATATATATATATATATATATATATATATATATATATATATATAAATTCATGGCACACACTTTAAAAAAAAGAAAGAATCGTATACTAGCAAAGCTGAGCTTGCAGTCAACTTGTAAGACTGGGGGTGAAATTCTATTAATAAATAGGAGTTTTCAGGAGTTTTAAGCCATTAGCCTCTAAGCACACCCAAAAACCCTGTGCTGTTTATACATATTTATTGATGAAGACAGTGGTACTTACGTCTAGAGAGCCAATCAGGAGAAGAAAACTTGGCAGAACGACATACACTAGCTGCTGCATTTTATATTAAAGCCTCATCGTCCTCCTATTGGGCATGCTGTTAACTAATGAGATATTAACACGATCTGGAGAGGATGGGGCAATTTCATCTACTAGGCCTTGAATAATTGCACAAAATGCAAGATTGTTCTGTTCCAATTAGCACGGTCCTTGTTGTTGCTGTTTTCAAATGCTGAACCGTATAATGAAGAAGAGAGCGCTGGAACACAGCAGACTGGCTAAAGAATGGAAATCAAAGTCATGTGTTTCCCACTTTCAGAGGTAAGTTCAGCATCACCAGGCACCAGAAGGAGTAGAGGGAGAGTTCTTGTTTCCTTCTTCCCTCCCACCTACACTAGGGGCCAAAATTGTGGAAACCTTTTGGAAAAAGTATTTCTGAGGTTTGATGACTCATAACACCACTTTTGGGGGGAGTAATAGCACAAAGTGCAAGTAGATAAATAGGTACCACTCCGGCGGGAAGGTAAACGGCGGTTCCATGCGCTGCTCTGGTTCTCCAGAAGCGGCTTAGTCATGTTGGCCACATGACCCGGAAGCTGTATGCTGGCTCCCTTGGCCAGTAAAGCGAGATGAGCACCGAAACCCCAGAGTCGTCTACGACTGGACCTAATAGCCAGGGGTCCCTTTACCTTTACCTTTTACCATAAAATTTTATATCAATGGAAAGATAATTTAATGAATGTAATGCAATAACCTTTATGAAAGATTATTTATTACGACAGCAGACTAAAGAAACTTGTTAGAAGCAACCCAACAATAAAACCCAATTAACAGAGGCAATAATTCAATCTTGGTTTCACATTATTACAACTGCAGAACTAAAAAAACTTGGTTCACTCCTTGGGAAGGTGTTGTAAGGCCATCATTAAAGCTACAGGTTACCCAACTAAGTATTAACTGTCATGGTGAGAATTTCTGTATACGTCATTTTTTCTGTGTGTTGCATGTTTATTCTTTAGGACCGTTGTTGTCATAAATAATCAAAGTTATTGTATTACATTCTTCATTAAATCATCTTTCCATTGATATGTAATTTTATGGTATTACTCCAAAAAAAGTGGTGTTATGAGCCATCAAACCTCAGAAATACACTTTTTCCAAAAGGTTTCCACAATTTTGACCACTAGAACAGCTGCTATCAAGACAACAGCCATCATCATGAAACTGGCCTTCACAGTATGCCAAGGTCAACATTGGCAGACACAGGGGCTGGGAGACTAGGAGAGAGGACTTACCATCCTTGCCGTTCTGCAGCCCATCTAGTCCAGATTTCTCTTCTCGTGGTGGCCAACCAGATGTCTATGGGAATCTCTTGAGAAGGACGTGAGTGCAACAGCATTCTCCTCACTTGTAACTCCCAGTAACTAAGTGGAATTCAGAGGCACACTGTCTCCAACTGTGGAGGGAGAACAAGGCTAGTAGACACCAATACAGTCAATCCTCGGAAGTAGAATGGAATCCGTTACGGAAGTCCGTTCAACTTCCAAAATGTTTGAAAACCAAGGCACAGCTTCTGATTGGCTGCAGGAAGCTCCTGCAGCCAATCAGAAGCCACAGAAGCTGTGTCAGACATTCAGGTTCCAAAGAATGTTCACAAACCGGAACACTCACTTCCGGGTTTGCGACGTTCGGGAGCCAAAACGTTCGACTCACAAGGCGTTTGGGATCCAAGTTACAATTGTAGTCTTATTCTCCATTACTTTATCTAGGAACTACAGGTCCCATGTGGCATTGTCTGAGCACATCAATGCCTAAGTGACATTATGGGAATGAGCCTGCTGATGTGCCCCATTTTTTAAAAAAAAATATCCAGTTTAGAACTCTAGCACGTTATTACATTTCCTTTCAATTTTTAGCTTGTCTTGAAAGTTTTATTTATCATATATGACACTTTTATTTATTTTATGTAATCAATGGATAGGATGGATCTACACGGTGGGGGGCATAAATAAGGCATAAATTACATTTTTATAAGAAAAGAAAAAAACGCTATGTAAAATCGCATAGAAAAGTTTTGTGCTCTACAGAGCCCTCTGGTGTTGCATGTTTATAACACATTTAAAACACTATTTTTGGACTAATGTAGCTGAGGCCATAGACCACCTCCTTTATTTCAAAATGGGTTGTAATTAAGAGGGCCAAAACTCTAAAGCATACATTAAAGCACAACACAGACCTACAAATAACGAATATCCAAACTAAAGAACTTTTAAAAACACTGTAAATCCTGAGCAACACAAGGCAACAATTAACAGTTGGGAAATGCCTGGTCCAAAGAAAGAAGCATTTTTCATAAGTTTTTGAAATCCAGAAAGATTGCAGGATTGAGCAGAGAGGAACTGGAGGTCTCCATTCAAGGAAAGTGGACGGAATTAATGGACCTAACTTAGTAGTGTTTTCATTAATTTCAATGAGTAAAACTTTGTACCAAGAATCATTCCACCCTTTTAAAAATACACCTGAATGATATTCCAGCTGCACACAAAAACAACAACAAATGTACACATGAAACTAGCATGAGTAAAGAACTAGGAGGGGGGAAGGATTTTAATTCACAATGTTATTGTTTCCATCTGTTATGTACATAAACAAATGATCATTATTCTATGGTCTGTCTGCATCTCAGGTTAAGTTCTGGATTTTTAATATATATATTTTTAGATAAATGAATTAGCCAAGTTGCTGTTTCAAAATACTGTAATGTTCAAAAATATTATGTCAGGATGAGAAGAAAGGGTAGAACGGTTGTCAGGGTCAAATGCCTGTTTTGTCCTTTATACATTGTTGTTCTTGTTACACTTGAAATGTTCTTTCTTACCTGAAAAAAAAATGACATAGAAACAATTATTTTAAAAATGAATAAATATGTCACCACCATTTTAATACTTCATTCACAAACCATGAAATGGGAGTGGCTTTGACATTTTTCAGGGCACAAACTTGGGGTGAAAGCTGAAATAATGATTCAAGGGTGCCTTAAAAACGCTCCTCTGGGACTCCACCTGCAGCTGCCATTTTTTCCCCAGAAGTCACTTGGGAATGGCATTCCATGAGCACATAGCATCATTCGCATGGTGTGTGGGTGTGGGTGTGTAAATGTGGGCCATGAGATGTTAAGAGATGGTCTGAGGGCACCTTTGAATACCGGCACTCAACCCAAATTGGAAGTAGAAAGTTCCCACAGTTGGAAATATATATACAGTGGTACCTCGGGTTACAGACGCTTCAGGTTACAGACTCCACTAACCCAGAAATAGTACCTCGGGTTAAGAACTTTGGTTCAGGATGAGAACAGAAATCATGCTCTGGCTGTGCGGCAGCAGCGGGAGGCCCCATTAGCTGGTGCTTCAGGTTAAGAACGGAGGTCAGGTTAAGAACGGACGTCCAGAACGAATTAAGTACATAACCAGAGGTACTAATAAAGCTGTATTCGACGGATGAAAGTATATGGTGTTTGACATGATTGAGAATTGTGGACTCAGGGACAGAGAATTATAAAGCATCAAAAATGAGATGTGGAAACAGCTTAGTCATGCTGGTCACATGACCCGGAAGCTGTACGCTGGCTCCCTCGGCCAATAAAGTGAGATGAGCACCACAACTCCAGAGTGGGCCATGACTGGACCTAATGGTCAGGGGTCCCTTTACCTTTACTTTATGCCCATCACTGAAATGCGGCCCTCGTAAGATTTCCCATGGGGGAATGTGGCCTTCGGGCTGAAAAGGGGGTTCTCCACTCCTGCTTCAGAGAGCAATTTTCAGTTTGCAAAAACATTTGAAAGAGTACGGTCAATTCCAGTGTTTGGCCTCACATTTAGATGGGTAGCATGTGTTTGTTTTTTTCAGGAACACAACGAGGCAGTCGTCGTAGTTTAAATTTTAATTGTAGCTAAGCTAAATGAAGTGCACTGAGTCATTTAAACAATCATAGAATATGCAATTATATTTTCCACAACAGACAGGAATCCTGTCTTTTCCACATAGGAAAGGAATGTTGATTGGTGAGATTCCTGTTAAGACTGCGTTGACTGTTTTGACAGCGCGGCCAGATTAAAGTACAGACAGCACTCTATATAGGCAATGTTCCTTGCAACAGAAAAGCTCAGGTGGATTAATAAAAGGGATCGTCTCAGGGATGAAACAGTTTCATACCTATCAGTCTATGGTCATGACCCATACATTATGTAATAGTATCAGTGGCTTCAAATTTCAGTGGTACCTCCCTATGCCCTTCTTTATTCAGTGTGAGGTAAACAGATAACATTATCAGAATGGAAAAATCTGTCCATTTTAGTCCTCTAAGTTTCTCATTTTTCTCCAGTCTTAAATTCAGATCTCCACTGTGTGCAATAAATAAATAAAAATTCCTCTGAAAATGAGCATTTTGGTGTGAATTTCTCCTAACAAACACATTTTGTTTGCAGTTTTGACTAGTATACCAAGCAATTTCCCTGAATATAATGCATTTCGGTATGTTATTTTTCACTGTGCATTTTTGTACACATTTTTGTACAACTGCGTTACAAAATCCAGAGAAGTGCGAATTTCAATTCTCATATTCATTCAAGAAGTATACATCAGGTAGTTTCTCATTTAAATGCAAAAAAGAGAGAAAATCTTCTCCATCCTTATTTATGAATGATGTATCATACACATTATTCATAAACATTATATTCAGATGACAGAATAATCATGCCTATCCACCCTCATACTGATATCCGATTGCTGATAAGAACAAAATTATTCACTTCCCTAAATACCAAGGAGTGTCCTTTTGCTCTAACAATCTGCAGTGCCAAGTCAACCACAGGGAGGATTCCAAACAATATGAACCTGGTTGCAAAATATGATAAACATCAGTCTTGGAGGAAGTGAAGCGGCCCTGTTTAGGGAAGTTTTTAAAGTTTGATGTTTTATCGTGTTTTTCATATATTCTGTTGGGAGTTGTCCTGAGTGGTTGGGGAAACCTAGCCAGATGGGCGGGGTATAAATAATAAATTATTTTTATAATTATTATAAATGTTCTCTTCAGTTTGGAGAGCAAAAATGTATTGTGAGTGAGGCTTCCCCTAATTGTGTGAGGTTCCACATGATGACTGGCATGTTCAAATTAGTGGCGGGAGTGGTAATAGCAAAACTGAAACAACATCAGTGGTTTTGACTCAGCCCCGCTTCTTACAAAATGGTGGCCATCTTGTATCTTTCAGCTGGGAAGCCTGACATCACACACATATTTCTACTTTTTGTTTTAGAACATTGTTTGCCTACAATCAACGCTGGATTGGCGGCAGTATGGGCAGTTTCCGTGCACAGGGCACAATACTTGAGGGGGTCACAAAATGAAGAAGATCCATAATTGAGAAGATCCATTTTGGGGTGCCAAATTTTGGCCTTGCGCAGGGCGCCATATTACAAAAGATTAACAAAGCCCACCCCTGTAGGCATGCATTTGGACGCTTTGTAAAACGTCGTGATCAAAAAATGGTGGTTCCTGAGATCAAGGAGCAGGTTTCAATCTATGTTTGGATATAACTGGACACCATCTTGAAGCAAGACAGGATAACTGACCCTTTCAAAACTGCAGTATATGTTTGGTGTTTTTTGTTTTTGTACATAATTTTTAAATTAAATTTTCTGTTTTTCAATTTAAAGTATTCATTTTTACATCCTTAAGATATGAAAGACTCCCTGCATATTTTACAAAAACTATACCATTCAGTATTCCATTATTACATCCATCAAAACTTATTTACACAGCTGAATTTATCTTAAAGCAGCCAACGTTTACAGCTTTACACAGTTATTTCCCATATATTTAATAAACGTTTTCCAATCTTCTATAAACGTATGTTTTTCTTGTTCTCGTATTCTGCAAGCTGCGCATATTCTGTCAACTTAAGTTGCCATTCTTCTTTGGTTGGGACCTCTCTCATTCTCCATTTTGGGGCTAACAAAACACAGGCCGCAGTAGTGGCATACACAAATAACCTTTTTTGACACCTGGGAACTTCAGTCTGAATTATCCCCAACAGAAGGGACTCTGGTTTTTCTGGGAAAGTACTTTTAAACATTTTTTTTCTGATTCATTATGGATGATTTATTTTAAAATTACATTAATCATGTGGGGGGTTGTTTGAATCCAGGTGTCCCCAATCCAAGTCCAGCCCACTCTAACCACTTTATCCAATTGGTTTTAATGCTAGCATCAACAAATGGGTGTCAGCAACAGAGCTATCCCAAGACATATTGTTTCCTGAGGTAAAGAAACAAGATGGCGGCACCACCCCATTCCACATACAGAAACCAACTGGACTGAATATTTAATCTTATTTCAATACTGGCGATGGTGCAGCAATGTCCACCACAGCTGAGGAAACACAGGGCAGGCTGCAGAGCACACACAGTTCTGCCCTCAAGCAGGTGAGGAAGTCGGGCTGCCATCACTGCTCCCCTAGTATATGCCTCCTGAGGCAGTTAACTCACTCAGCTTCATGATAGGGTCGGCCCTGTTCACATTCAGATATGCCCATCCTCATCTGAAGACATTTTAAAGTAGTCATCAAGGCCTTCAAATAATTTTTTAAGGCCACATTCCTATATCCACTTGCCTGGGGCTAAACACTATTGAGTTGAATGGACATGGGTAGGCTTGCAAAGTTAATGCCCAATGGGCGAACCCATTAGATCAGGGGTCAGAAATCTTGCCTGGACCAGATTAGTCCCGCAGAGATCCCTCTGTGGGCCGGATTACGAGTGCGCAAGTGTGTGTGCGATTTTTGACATCTGTGCATGCACAGACAAGATTTTCAGTACCGCTGAAGCAAGTCCCTGCGCCGCGCTGTGCCGGTTTAGTGAGGTGTGTGAGCGGGCAGCTCAGTTTGGGGGCAGCTTGTGGGCCAGTCAAACGACCTCTGCTTCCAGCCCATGGGCCTTAGGTTGCTGACCCCTGCATTAGATTTATTAACGTAACTGGGGAAAGAGAACATAATACATATGTTTGGGGAATACTTGCTTCGGTCAAGCAAATGGATGAGAAAATCACCGTATTGGCCTGAATATAAGCCTCACTTTTTCCCCAAATTCCAACCATGAAGAGTTAAAGTGCGGCTTATATTCGCAACCTTACGGTAGGCAGCCAGGAGTGCGGGCCAAACAGTACCAGGAGTGCAGCAAAGAGGCACCCGCCCCATGCGTAGTCCCCTATTCTTTCCCCCAAAGCTGGGAAGGGAGAGAGCGAGGAAGGGGGAAAGCCACCACCAAGGCAGCATGGCTCCCCACCCCCCGCCCAGTATGCAGCCAGGAGCAGCGAGGAATGGAGTAGCTTATATTTGGGTATTTTTTCTTTTTCTCTCTCCCCCCCCCCCCCAATTTTAAATGTGTGGCTTATATTCGGGTGCAGCTTATATTCGGGCCAATACGGTACCTGAAATTTGTTGGCAATCATCGTAGATGTTGTGTTTTAATTGGGTGCAGATGACATCACTTAAATCTTGTTATTGTCTTTTGACGTTTTAAACAGGCTTAAAATAGTTTATAGCTCTCAGAATAGACCTTTCCAGAGAGGCTGGATTCATTAAGATGCCATTTTGCTTGTTTTTTTCAGACTATGCCTGCATTTTAAATCGAAGATGTGGCACCATCTGCTGGATAATAATGAAAGCTTTGTTCCTCTTTTTGGAAAAAGCCAGTCATTGTACTGTACTTTTCTTCACCCATTTCTCGACTTCAAGACGGTTGAGAGTTCAAAGAAATGAGAACCATTCAAACTTCAGCCTAAAAAAAACAATTGAAGTTTTATCTTAGGCTCTGATGTGTAGCAGCACAAAATTCATTGTATCACTAGGCATGAAATTCAATTCAATTTGCATTTAAAGGCAAATTTACCTATGTTGCTCTTTCTGAAACTATATGCCATTTTTCAAAAATTTGCACTTCTCTGAATTTTGCAATGCACTTTTCCAGCCAACTAACATGCACAAAAATGCATAAACTGGGTGGTGTGTGTGAAAACTGATATGCTAGTGAAAATAACATACAAAAAATGCATTATATGAGGGGAAATTGCTTTGCAAAAATGAAGGTGTTAGGCAGAATTGCACACAAAACTATGTGTATTAGAAGAAATTTGCGCTAAAAATGCTTGCGAATTTTCAAACCTGGCTCTAGCCCTGAAGGGGGGACATGACTTCCTTCCTGCAACAAGAAGTCCACAATGCAGCACAGAGGAAATGGGCTTATGAAAAACTGTGCCTATGTAGGTAGTAAACTGATATCACACCGCCAGCAGTTTCAAAGCGTTTTATGGTCCTTCTGTCCTTCCATTAATATACTCGCAAAGTGGTTGTTAAAAGTTAAGGCACATTGGCCATTATAAACTTGTAGAAAATGAGTCGATGCTCCAATTTATGGCTGCTTTCCGGAGAATGCTTGTGATGCAATCCCATCTACTTAGGGGTGAAACCTGCTAGACGTTCTCAAAAGTGAACATAGAACTACAGCTTCAAAGACTAACTGCATGTTGCACACAAACATCCACCACAGAGTCCCATTCTATTCTCCTCCTCCTCCTCCTCCTCCTCCTCCTCCTCCTCCTCTTCTTCTTCTTCTTCTTCTTCTTCTTCTTCTTCAAAAGAAGTTTTGAGAAGGCAGATTTTGGAGCAGAGCAATGGTGCTTAACCGTTTCTTCACCTGTTCATTCTTCACCCCCAAATCCTCTCTTTCCCTCCTACTGCTTTCCCTCCTTCTTGACACGCGGAGAAGATAAGCTGCATGGTCTGGCGCCCATAACCAAAATGTCGGCGCCTCCGTACGACCGAGCTGTAATGGCTACTCCTCCGGCCGTTTCTTCGGAACCCCATCCAGGTTCTCCTCCGATGGTGATTAACAACCTAAGCCTTTGAATGAGACTTAAGGCACGCTCTCCATTGTGCAGAGTACTCAGACAGCAGCAGAAGGAGGCAGAAATATGTGCTACATTGCTACTTTATTTCTAACTATGCCAGACAGAAAAGAATATGCGTCTGCTCTCTGTGAGAGACAGAAAACAACAGGGCAAAGAAACAGGAAACCAGTAACTTCAACATCCGTCTCCCGTGAGACTTCCAACAGTCTGGAATGTCAACAGAGTCTTGTTACTCCAAGAACTGCACAGTGGCATAACAAAAACTTAACATAATGTGTCCAAGGCATTGTATGAGGTCAGACCCATTAGCAGGGCCCGCCCCAAAGGCGGGGTGAAGCAGCAGCCTTGGGTGGTGGAATCCCATGGACCAGCACCGCCTGCAGGCACTCTAACCCTGCCGCCACAGGGGTTGCACACCTGCAGCCACAGTTTTCAGCAAGATCTCGTGAGATCTCGATGAACTCTTGCAAGATCTCACCAGAAACTGCTCTCTTGCTTGCTAGATTTCTAATTGCTTTCTAATTTAGGGATGGGCACATCCCTCAATTAATCCAGGTAGGGTACCAACGCTTCAAGTTCCGCTTTGATGTGCTTATTGACGCCCTCTGACACCACGCGAGCTTATGAGCAACTCAATCTTTCCTAATGCCGAAGAAGAGTCGAAACAGACAGATGCGATTGAAGTATTTCTTGCCCAACCGCAAATATGAAGTAAGAGGAAACCTTCCACAAAAACCCTTTCTCATATTGTTTCCTGTCTGCGCTTGTCATGAAAAAGGTCTGAGTTAGTCAGAAAATGATGAGAAGCATCTTCTGTGGAGTTTCTGTTCTGCTTACAAATTAAGTACTGGAAAGTACAGTTGGAAGATAGTTATTTTAAGGGGCGTGGAGATTCCCACCCTCTTTAAAATGCATGCTCCCCACTTCCACTTCTGCTTTGGTCACTTCCAGAGGACCTGTCTGTTTGCATCGATCTCGATTTGTTTGCAGGCAGGTTATATGATTCAGTCCATTTTCTTATCTCTCACTGCAAAAAAGAAGAAGTACAGATGGGTGGGAACAGGTATATTGCACAAGAGCATCAAATCAACTTTTATTGCGATACCTGAATTTCCCTTATGTGATTTAACCCCACCTAAAAACGGTTATAGCTTGGAATTGCCCCTATGATTTAACACTAAAGTTCTTTGAAAATTGTCTCTTCTGGCCCCTCACTGATACCTATGTCTTTGCATCAGAAGTGACTTGCTGGGTGGATGAATCACTGTTGCGTACCAGGTGGGAAAGGGTGAGGCAGCGAGGAGGTCAGTGTGGGGCAAATGCGCCAACAGAGCCAATGTGTTTGCACTACGCTGACCTCCCCACTGCCTCACAGTAAGCAACAGAGACCCACATGCCTTGATGCTAGTGTAGCAGCTCTACCCCAGCCAGCAAGCCGTTTTGTAGTCTCAATATCTCATCAATCATTAGAATTAAACAGAGGTGGGAGGGAGGAATTTGAGGTTCAATGTATTTTTTTGAGACAATTGCATTTGATTTTTGAGCTTAAGAAAATGCCCCTGGATCATGGAAGGATCAGGTGAGCTGTAAACATACAGCAAACATCGTGATCTACAGGTAGATCCTCAGCTGATCCTGGTAGATCACGGGATCTTTACTGTGTACAAAAAGTTATAGGGGGAAAGCTAAGAAAACTCTGTGCAATCCTCCCCAAAAAAGCTGAACAATTAATAATAATAATAAAAATAAATAAATAAATAAATAAATAAATAAATAAATAAATAAATTATTTATATCCCGTCCTCCCCAGCCAAAGCTGGGCTCAGAGCAGCTAACAACAGTAAAATAATACAGCGTTCTAAAATCAATTCATTATAAAATCAGTTCAGATCAAATTAATGGCAACCATTGGGCTAGAGTTCTGTGAAGAACAGCTCTGGGGGCACTTCCCTCTGAAAAAAAACCTCAGCAGTTCTGGGCAATCTACCCATCCCATGCACGCTCCTCCACCCTCCAATGACAATGGGTAGATCACAGCCAGTTTTTTTATACTGAGAGTAGATCACAGTCTCTTGGGAGTTGGATATACCTGACATACAGGATGGAATTCAACATAGCACTAGGCCAGTGATGGCCAAACTTGGCCCTCCAGCTGTTTTGGGACTACAACTCCCATCATCCCTAGCTAACAGGACCAGTGGTCAGGGATGATGGGAACTGTAGTCCCAAAACAGCTGAAGGGCCAAGTTTGGCCATCACTGCCCTAGGCATATTGTTTCACCAGTGCAAGCTTTTATTAGCACAATCTATGGAATGATCCTGATGAGGACAAAAAGCAGCATCCTGCACAACTCCAGATGTTACCGGACTCCAACTCCAGTCAACCTCTTCCAGCATGGCCGATGGTCAGGGATAATGGAAATTGTAATCCGACAACTTCTGAAGGGCCAGTTTCCACATCCCTAGAGGAAGACTGCTTCCAAGCTGATCCACACAGTTCTCAGAAACTAGTATGGACCAGACTGAAGCACTTTACATATCTGAACTGAGAGGGTTGAATGCACACAAAACAGCCCATGCTCTCAATTAGAGATATTATAATAATATAATAATAATTTATTATTTATACCCCGCCACTCTGGGAGGCTTCCAACAAAATACAGTGGTACCTCAGGTTACATATGCTTCAGGTTACATACGCTTCAGGTTACAGACTCTGCTAACCCAGAAATAGTGCTTCAGGTTAAGAACTTTGCTTCAGGATGAGAACAGAAATTGTGCTCTGGCGGCGTGGCGGCCCCGGGAGGCCCCATTAGCTAAAGTGGTGCTTCAGGTTAAGAACAGTTTCAGGTTAAGAACAGACCTCCGGAACGAATTAAGTACTTAACCCGAGGTACCACTGTAGTAAAATATAGTAATGCATCAAACATTAAAAACTTCCCTAAACAGGGCTGCCTTCAGATGTCTTCTAAAAGTCTGGTAGTTGTTGTTCTCTTTGACATCTGGTGGGAGGGCGTTCCACAGGGTGGGCGCCACTACCAAGAAGGCCCTCTGCCTGGTTCCCTGTAACTTGGCTTCTTGCAGTGAGGGAACCGCCAGAAGGCCCTCGGCACTGGACCTCAGTGTCTGGGCTGAACGATGGGGGTGGAGACGCTCCTTCAGATATGTTGGCACGGACTAGTTGCTCGATTCAACCCTTTCCAAAATGTGACTTAAGTGGAACTATAGGGACCATGGAAAAGTATTCCCCAAACAACACTGCAGGCAGTCTCAATGTCTGCTGCATTCCTGGTGGAGCCCATAAACAAAATGACTCACAAACAGAAAACAAGTCAAGCAGACTAGTCCGCCCTATCCAATCTCAAAGGGAAGAAATTATTAATGCTCTTTTTTATCACCCCCATTCAATAACTCTTAGGAGACTTTTTGACTGAATCACACAATTTGGCAGTGCTGTTTTTCAGGAAAAAAGAGGTGCCAGAAGTCACCATGAACACCTCCCTTGGTCTCTTATAATTTCAATGGCACCCACCAGAGAGGTGCCATAACTGAGTTCTGATGAGTTCTGGCTGAAAAAAAGCCCTACAATTCAGTAACATACTATGGAATCCTTGATTTCTCTACAACCAATAACGTCCAATTGTTAGTATTTTAGTCTCCTCTCAATTCCTTCCATGTGGCAAATGTGTGCTATTTTTATTACGGCATCCGCCAAAGAGCAGAAAATCCTAAAGGAGAAACACAGCCGTGACACAGCGCCTAAAGACAGCCCAAACATCACATTGCAAAATTAGATGGCTCACATGCTAAGATGACCTCATGCTCTCATTAAAATAGCAGCATTGTCATGCAGAGGTTGAAATACATTGACTAGGGAAGCAAAATGCCCAAACGATATAGTAATTGAATGGGGAGCAAATGATCACTTAGTGCAGTGTTTCCCAAACTTGGGTCTCCAGCTGTTTTTAGACTACAACTCCCATCATCCCTAGCTACTAGGACCAGTGGTCAGGGATGATGGGAACTGTAGTCCAAAAACAGCTGGAGACTCAAGTTTGGAAAGCACTGTGCTAGTGGCTCTTTCTGTAAAGATGCTATTGCCTGTAATAATTTAGAATAAATTGAGAAAATGCATTTGCTTGTTTGTTTGTTTGTTTGTTTGTTTGTTTGTTGTATTGAAGACTGTAGGCTATTGAAGATGTTGGGAAAGATGGAGGGCACAAGGAGAAGGGGACGACAGAGGATGAGATGGTTGGACAGTGTTCTCGAAGCTACAAACATGAGTCTGACCAAACTGCGGGAGGCAGTGGAAGACAGGAGTGCCTGGCATACTCTGGTCCATGGGGTCACGAAGAGTCGGACACGACTAAACGACTAAACAACAATTGAAGACTGGAAGCAGCAACTAACTAAAAATAAGCAAAGAGGAATGCTTTCTCTGTACTAGACAACTTAGCAGCAGAGCCTGGGACAATTTTTGATGTTGATTTTTTTACCCTCCCAACAATGCCCACCTGCACAAGGCAGTAAAACACATCACTTCTGATTCCTTTCCTAGTTTGACTCCTCTGACAATGCATTTGCTCGCTGGCCTAGATCTTTTCCCATTACATTTTGTACCTTGCTCCATTTATTCCTACATGTTAAAATTAGTTCTTAAGCATTGTGTTTTTATGCCTAGCGTTTCAGTTCTCCGAGCCTTTTGTTTCTCGAGGGAACGTTTCAAACGCCCTCGGTCTAAGAATACCTTCCTTATAATTTCACGGCGAGGATTCTTTGTTCTTTAGTTTTAGCAAATTGTCTCCTGTCTCAGAGTATTTATTTCACTGTGTTCCTGTATTGCAATCTGTATTCCTGGGGGCTTGCGATCACAGAATCACTTTACTCCTCCTCGCAAGAGTCCAAAATGGCGAGGCAAAAATTCAAATTAACTCTGTGATTTCCATTCTGCGGATTTTCAATCAAGAACAAACTTACTGAGTGGTGAATCTGGAACCCAGCTGCAGACTTCCTGCACCCTCTGTTCATGCTGCCGCCTGAAATGCACTCTCTTACCACCTATCCCCACCCTCATTCAGCAACACTTTTGCACACAAAGTTTGTGTGCTCCCACTGCTGCATAGAGACTGCAGTTTGGATTGTGCCCTAAATTATTAACCTCTTTGAACACAATCACAGAGAATGAAGGAGCTCTAGGAAGCTCAAGAATAAGGGTGGGCAACCTCAGGTCTGCAGGCCAAATCTGGACCACTAAACTCCTCTGTTCCTTAGGATTCTCCCCAGTGCCCTGTTTTGCACTCCGTTTTTGCCTATGTTATTGAACTCTGATAATGCTCCATGTGAACCCACCCAGACCCTGAGATCATCTTCTGAGGTCCTTCTTCCTGTGCCTCCTCCGCAAGCGGTCCAAAAAGTGGCAACATAAGAACAGGCCTTTTCCAGAGTGGCTTCCCATTTGTGAAATAGCCTATTGTTCAAAAGGTAAAATTTATATTTCTTCTATCCACTTTTACCTCTGAATTCCCATACAGTCTTCAAGGGAAGGCCCACATAAAGTGCATTACAGTAGTCCAGCTTGGAGTTTACCAGAGAATGAGGAACCATGGCCAGGCTATCCCTATCTGGAAACAGCCATGTTCTTAAATTGAAATAATTATTAATGTTCATGTGATAAATAAGTTCAGAATCTAGGCCAGCTTCAGATGGTGAAATAAAATGCCACTAAATATCTAGAAATGTCTAAGTGCACCTCCTTCAAGTCAGAATAAATTAAATGGCAAGCACCCAAAGGGATGTAGATCAGCTGCATAAGTAACACGTGTGCTTTTAATGTGTCATCTTCTATCAAGTGTTTACAACAGACGTGACAAGTTAATTAAAATTAGTAAGAAGGCATTGATGAAAATGCCAATTAGAATAGCTTGGCCTTGCTAATTTTCTTGTAGATGTTTGTTAAGCACATACAATGAGGTTTCTTTGCAATTTGGGATAACTTTCGTTTAATTTCAAATACGGTGGCTCCAATGCAATTCTGGAAATTGTGATACGGAAAGCTGAGCAAGTGAAGCAAAGCCATGTCAGGTATGGGGAACCTCTGGACTTACAGGTGTTTCTGGACTACAACTCCCATCAGCCCCGGTTAACATGACTATGGAGGGCAAAGATTCCCCACACCTGACCAACCTTCCTGGAGGCACATGTAAACAGCTGAGATGGCCCACAGTGTATGTAGCCATGGCCACACAGAGAAACCACACACATACAAGCAAGCATGCATGCATACATACATACAAACATACATATACAGTACATACTAGATCACTGATCTATTGGGACTTACAACCTGATCTAAGGTGGGAGTATTCTTCTTCTTCTTCTTCTTCTTCTTCTTCTTCTTCTTCTTCTTCTTCTTCAGCTTCTTCATCCACAACGGCAAGGGTAGCACACTGGAGAATAAATTTCCAACTGTGTTTCCAACTCAAGACCCATTGAAGAACATCTCATCCAGTTCAATCTTTGAAAAAACAGCTTTGAAAAACTTTTCCATATTCTCCAGTGTGCTACCCTTGCTGTTGTGGCGGCACGGGGCTGCCGTTCTGTGATTGGATTTACGCTACTTGTTGAACGGTTCATTTATGCAGTCTGTATAACGTTTACTGCACATGTAACTTGTTAAGATAGAGTTGTACATTTATACACTCCATGTTTACAGTATCTCCAGGCTTTGTCTTGCACATGGCACCTTAATATGTTTGTTGTTTGAATGGTTACAAGTCTATCTCTATTCTAGCTATTATTCTAGTAAATTTGGTTTTATACTTACCGGTATAAGCCAGTTTGTGGTGTTGTTGTTTTGTTGTACTGCATCAGGCATGGCCAAACTCGGCCCTCCAGTTGTTTTGGGACTACAACTCCCATCATCCCTAGTTAACAGGACAATCCCTAGCTAACAGGACCAGAGATCAGGGATGATGGGAACTGTAGTCCCAAAACAGCTGGAGGGCCAAGTTTGACCATGCCTGGTCTACATGAAGGACATTTTCAGTCATCTGACTGCGATGACAAATTGCTCAGGGACTTGTGGCTTGTGGCATCCTGAAGCATCTGACTTGAATCCACTTCAGAGGCAAAATCCAGCACACACATTACATTACCACATTATGTTTCCTCCTAATCCAGGCCATTAAGCACCCACTGAAGCATATTATAGAACAATGTGCTCGGGCCAGAAAGAGGCAGCAGATTGCCCTCCACATTTCAGTATGAAGTTTCAGCATAGGCCACTCGAATCCACTTTGGGACTACAGCACTGAAATGAAGCCATGCGATTAATGAAGACCACAAAAACAGTGTCATCACCTGACAGCTGTTCATCCAATGCTTATATAAAGTGAGTAAATCAATTTGGTGCCCTTCTTGATGGGCAAGTGTGTTAGCATACCCTCCAACATTTCTCTAATGAAAACAGGGACATCCTATTCCATCTTCACCAACAGCCATCTGAACGGATTGCCCGAGCCACTCTGGACGGCTTCCTACATATATAAAAACATAATAAAACAATAAAAATATATTTTTAAAAAACTTCCCTATACAGGGCTGCCTTCAGATTTCTTCTGAAGGTTGCATAGTTACTTATTTCCTTGGCTTGGGGGGTCTCACAATTCCATATCCTCTAACATTTCTCTGATGAAAATAGAGAGGTCGTACCATACACACCCTCTAGCATTTCTTCGATAGAGACTTCCTACCATACCCTCCAACATTTCTCCAATCAAAATAGGGACGTCCTAAAGAAAAGCAGGACATTCAGGGATCAAATCAGAAACCAGGACAGCTTCTGTAAATCTGGGACTGTCCCTGGAAAATAGGGACATTTGGAGGGTCTGCAAAAATGTAACAACAGGGTCAGTATTCTGTTCCCTGTCCTGAAAATTTCTCTACCCAGCAGAAAATGGTGGAAGGAAGGCAACCGTATTAGAGGAGGGGGAAATCCAACACACTCATACGGTATTTTCTTAGGAATAAGCAATGAAAAAAATGTTTTGCATTGGTTGCTTTACAAATGTCCTGTTTTAAATAACAGATAGCACAACCCCATGTATGCCTTCTTAGAAATAAGTCCCATTGCATTCCATGTGACTTACACCCAGAATTGTAGCCAGAATATCCTCAAGGACCTATTGATGGCATTTTACCATTGTACTGTTGAGAGTGTATTAACTAATGGTCTGTGTGTGGGGGTTGGGAGCTGCACGGTCAGGGAAAAAACAATGCTGTCCAGGGTTGTAAAGACTGCGGAGAGAATAATTGGGTGCACTCTCCCTACCTTGGATCAAATCTATGCTTCCAGGTGCTATAAGAAAGCTGTAGAGATAGCGCAGGATAGTGCACACCTGGGAAATGATCTCTTTCAGCTTCTGCCTTCTGGAAGAAGGTACAGGGTTATAAAGACTAGGCCTAGCCACCTGAGAAACAGTTTCTATCCAAATGCGATTTTGGTTTTAAACACAGTGTAAGGAGACTCTATGGGAGTACAGTGGTACCTCGGGTTACATACACTTCAGGTTACATACGCTTCAGGTTACAAACTCTGCTAACCCAGAAATAGTACTTCGGGTTAAGAACTTTGCTTCAGGATGAGAACAGAAATTGTGTGGCGGCAGCGGGGTGGCGGCGAGAGGCCCCATTAGCTAAAGTGGTGCTTCAGGTTAAGAAGAGTTTCAGGTTAAGAACGGACCTCCGGAATGAATTAAGTACTTAACCCAAAGTACCACTGTATATTGTATTTTAAAAATGGGTTATCAGAGTTTTTAGGGGGCCAGTGTGGTGTAGTGGTTAAGAGCGGTAGTCTCATAATCTGGGGAACCGGGTTCGCGTCTCCGCTCCTCCACATGCAGCTGCTGGGTGACCTTGGGCCAGTCACACTTCCTTGAAGTCTCTCAGCCCCACTCACCTCACAGAGTGTTTGTTGTGGGGGAGGAAGGGAAAGGAGAATGTTAGCTGCTTTGAGACTCCTTAAAGGGAGTGAAAGGCAGGATATCAAATCCAAACTCTTCTTCTTCTTCTTCTAAGCAGGTTGTGATAGCTGGAATAACAGGCTTGTTGACTTTGAATGTCTTATGTATATATATATATTTTCAATTTCGTTGTTCTGTATGGGACAATGACAATAAAGATTATCGTGTTGTATTGTATTGTATTGTATTGTATTGTATTGTATTGTATTGTATTGTATTGTATTGTATCGTAAGTAGGTAAGATCAGCATACTCTTCAGAAGGGAAATAAAATCAACAGTCATGGTCAAATCAATATTCTTTTCTGATGGCGTCCTTCACTAGCATATCCTGAAGTCAGGAACAATTCCACTCCCATCTCCTGGTTCAATACCATCCTCTGCTGAGGTGGGTAGAAAGCACACAGGGACGAACAGCCTTCCTTCATTATCTGAGGAGACAGGGATACTAGCTTATGGCTGAAATCAAAATTGAGTAACCAATATTAGGAGACTTGCTGTTTTTAGCTTGTTTGAGACTTGGAAAGTCGTGCTGAAATCTCACCTTTTCTTCTTCTTCTTCTTCTTCTTCTTCTTCTTCTTCTTCTTCTTCTTCTTCTTCTTCCTATTGTTAAGCTGTTTTTGAGACTTCTGGCTATTCGATGCCCCTAGGTGGGCTACGTAACTGCCGGCTGTCAGTCTTCAAAGCTTATTTTTGCTAACAGCATTCAGGGGGAATTCTGAGAGATTGATTCTGAAGAAGCGGGAGCTTCAGGGAGTCTATCATTAGGCAGACGGTTAGGCTGAAGGTCTCCATGCTGAAGAGGAACTTCCCCATAATAAATCTCTGCGGTTCTCATTAACCAGTACTCTGCTCTGAAAAGAGGGTGGTGGTTAGTATTCTTTCAAGGTTGTAGTAATGGTATATATTGTTGTGACGTGGGGTTTGTGATTTCAGCTCTCTTGACATAATATGCTGGAGACAGTTCTCTAGTAACACATTCTTTATTAAAGCAAACAAGACTGAGACTTGAGGAGGGGAGAGCTACATTTATAGGGACAGGGAACAAGCTAGAAAGGATACATTTTGGAGGGAACAATATCAGGCAATCACAGTCCTGCCTTTTGGAGGAAACCAATAAGACAGAGGATCCAAATACAGCAGCTTAAATGAACCAATAGTAGCTGTACCCTCTGGAACCAGAAGGCAGTTACTTTACCCTAATGCAATACAGACAATAATAATACAGATATAAAATCCTTTGACTCAATACACAACATATATAGCCCTAAAACAAGTTGCGAGGTGGTTACCTGAGAGAATGCGTGTAAGGAGATTTGCTTGGGTATCAAAATGGGCAAAAGCAGAACCTTCACGCCCCTATTTTCCAGGGACAGTCCCAGATTTACACAATCTGTCCCTGTTTCTGATTTGATCCCAGAATGTTCCACTTTTCATCAGAAAAATGTTGGAGGGCATGGAAGTATGTCCCTATTTTCATCGGAGAAATGTTGGCAGGTGTGGAATTATGCAACCCCTGAACCAAGGAGATAAGGAACTATACAACCTTTAAAAGACATCTGAAGGCAGACCTGTTTAGGGAAGTTTTTTTAAAAAAAAATGTTTAATGTTTTATTATATTTCATACATGTCGGGAACGGCCCAGAGTGGTTGGGACAACCCAGTATGATGGGCAGGGTATAAATAATATAATTATTAAATAATTATTATTAAATAGGACTTCCCTATTTTAATCATAGAAATGTTGGAGGCCTTCTTAATGGTGGCACCCCACTTTGGATCCGCCCCTCCCTCCTTTCTGAGTTATGACTAGCTCTGATGTTAATCTGTTTTCAGCCACAAGTGTAGATTTGCCATGTTTGCTGGAACTGATGGAAGTTGTAGTTCAGTAACATCCTATAGGCCAGGGGTCAGCAAACTTTTTCAGCAGGGGGCCAGTCCACTATCCCTCAGATCTTGTGGGGGGCCAGACTATATTTTTTGGGGGGGAATGAACGAATTCCTATGCCTCACAAATAACCCAGAGATGCATTTTAAATAAAAGCACACATTCTACTCATGTAAAAACACCAGGTAGGCCGCACAGATAACCCAGAGATACATTTTAAATAAAAGGGCATATTCTACTCATGTAAAAACACCAGGCAGGCCCCACAGATAACCCAGAAATGCATTTTAAATAAAAGGGCATAAAGATTTAGAAGGCGATTGGGCTGGATCCGGCCCCCGAGCCTTAGTTTGCCCCAGTGGCGTAGCGTGGGTTGTCAGCACCCGGGGCAAGGCAAGTAATTTGCGCCCCCTAACCCGTGAATTTGCGCACCCTAACCCTAACCCCCAGATGTTGCGCCCGGTGCGGCCGCCCCCCCCTGCACCCCCCACGCTACGCCACTGGTTTGCCCACCCATGCTATAGACCAAATATTCCCACACTGGGCTAAAAGTGATGACATAATCATCTCAAAGCAATTTGAATGAACAATTCAACTTTAATACAGTTCCTAAAGATGGAGTTTTGTGGTTAAAACAAAAGCACCAAGCACATTAAAAAAACCAATTCTGATTATTCAAATCAGTACTAGGAATGTTAAAGCAAAGCTATTTTTTTTTTTTAACGAAGTGAGGTTTTTCTGCAAGCTTTTCAGAATTCTTTGGGTGTATTTGGCACTGATATGTGTTGAATCTGGTCAGCTGTGAAAACAGACGGTAGTCAAAATTCTTTTTCTAACAAAAATGCTCTTTTCCAGTCGCGTTATGCCAGTCGCGTTATGATGTGCCAGGGTCTGAAGTTGGCAGCCCGTCCAAATTCCAGCTGAGTTGCACAAAGCATGATGCAGCGGGATCTCCAGGTACGTAAGCCGACTTAACATTCAGTTGCAAAATTGCTCATTATTTGTATAAAGCTACAGTTGCCTGTAAAGCAGGTCTATTAATCTGTCTCTGTTTTGTGATGTGAAAGATGAAAATCTGGGAAATGTATCAGCACTGCAGCTCAACCTAGACTCTAGATTCCATAACAATACTACCAGCCATCACATACCCTCCAACATTTCTCTGATGAAAATAGGGATGTCCTGTTCAACAACAACACTATTTATACCCCGCACATCTGGTTGGGTTTCCCCAGCCTCTCTGGGCAGCTTCCAACAGAATATTAAAATACAATAACCTATTAAACATTAAAAGCTTCCCTAAACAGGGCTGCCTTCAGATGTCTTCTAAAAGTCTGGTAGTTGTTTTTCTCTTTGACATCTGGTGGGAGGACGTTCCACAGGGCGGGTGCCACTACCGAGAAGGCCCTCTGCCTGGTTAATAAAACATTTAAAAAACCTTCCCTATACAGAGCTGCCTTCAGATGGCTCAGGAATCTGATAACTCCATTGCCTCCAACGTTTCTTGGGTGAAAATGGGAAAAGTGGGACATTCCAGGATCAAATCAGAAACTAGGGCTGCTCCTCTAAATCCGGAACTGTCCCCGGAAAATCGGGACACTTGGAGGGTCTGCCATCAATCTGGCAGGTCTCTCCACAAACAAGTGAGATAAAACAAGGATGGCATGCTTCTTCCAGCAATAGAGCCTTACTCATGAGAACGGAGTCTGAAGCACTGGAGAACATCTTTGTGCCTTGTTGACGTGCAGTTGCCCCAACTCTACTGCTATCCCACCAAGCCAAGCTCTGCTGGAGGCAGGGGGCTTCACCCTTTACCCACATGGTGGTGGCCGTGGTGGAGAGCTCTATGTTATGGATATGTAGACATGCCCCCGACTGATGTGCACAGTCTCCATTGCTATTTTTATCACGGCCTGCCAATTGTATGAACACCACCTCCAAAGTAGGAGGCTGTGTTGTTCCACAACGGAAATACTGTTCCAGGAGGACAAGATGACCAACTGACTGGCTTTTCTTCACCTTTTGTAATCATCATCCTCATCAATAGTAGAGAAGTCATGTGCTAGCAGTGTAAGCCTTGGCAACAGTGAGTTGAGATCCCTAAGCTGAACCAAGCTGACATTCATTCTTAGGTCTCAACGGCTGAAAAGACATCTGTGTGTGCTTTTAATAACGGAACACCATACATCATATAATCGCAATAGTTCTGCAGTTTCAAGCAGACCTACTGTATATCTATTTAAAGTGAATCACAGTCAAATATATGAAGAAGTTTCAGCCAACCGTTTTCCTTTTATGTACGCTGCTTAGAAATGTGATTAAGCAATATAAAGGTAAAGGGACCCCTGACCATTATCGGACGACTCTGGGGTTACGGCGCTCATCTCGTTTTATTGGCCGAGGGAGCCGGCGTACAGCTTCCAGGTCATGTGGCCAGCATGACTAAGCAGCTTCTGGTGAACCAGAGCAGCGCACAGAAATGCCGTTTACCTTCCTGCCGGAGCGGTACCTATTTATCTACTTGCACTTTGACATGCTTTCGAACTGCTAGGTTGGCAGGAGTAGGGACCGAGCAACGGGAGCTCACTCCATTGTGGGGATTCGAACCGCCAACCTTCTGATCGGCAAGCCCTAGGCTCTGTGGTTTAACCCACAGCGCCACCCGCATCCCACTAAGCAATATAGGAATGACTAAAATGAAAGAACTAATATCTATATTACTGTGGCCAGAGTGCTATTGTCCCTGCGGCAGAATTTTTCCTGTTTGCATTAAATCATCTCGCAATTCCCCCTGCCCAGTCTCTCATTTGATTTATATTTGAATGACTTATATATTGCAGGCATTGCACAAAAACAGGGAAAATCCAGATGATGTGATGCACAAAACAGGACTCTGAGATCTGACCTGTTTAAGGTCATCCTCATATGCTCAGATAACATTGTAGTTCAAGCAGAAGAAACTACACTGCAGATTCACTTTTGTTTTGAATGCAGATCGCAGGTAGTCTCTAAATTTTTCCTCGTCTCACTGGGATGTGTTATACTTTAGGATTTTTAAAAATCCATTTGTTTCTATAGTATACTCCCGACAACCATAGGTATGTACTGAAGACTAATGATGTCAGAGGTGGCACTTCCTTTTTGCCCTCATAACCTCTATTCAGATTCCTAAAACTCAGAGTGCATCCCTTTATGAAAAATACACTGCTTTATTCAGCTTACTCACTAGGGAATTCTATGTTACCCTTTCACTCTCTTTCTCCTCTTTGGATAAAGGGTGGTATATCAACTGAAGAAACAATAATAACAAATACATGACAAATCAGGACGACCTGACTTTTAGAAAACATCTGAAGGCTCAGGGAAGTTTTCTAACATTTTATTATGATGTTCTACAGTCTATATGTTGGACTATACAACGTAGAGTGGCTTTACTATATGATTTATAATAAAACCATTTATTGGGCGGGTATAGGGCGGTATATAAATTCAATAAATGATTTGTTGGAAGCCGCCCAGAGTGGCTGGAGTTACCCAGTCAGATGGGTGGCATATAAATTAACTATTATTATTATTATTATTATTATTAATTATTATGGGGTTTTTCAGTTTTTCAATGCAATGAGATTCATTCATTTTTTTGTAATATTGTTGCTGTTGTTGTTGTGAGATTTATTCATTTACTTACAATGCTGATGTTGAGATTTATTTATTTATTTAGAATGCTATTGTGAAATTTATTCATTCACAATGTTGTTGAAGATGAAATTTATTCATCTATTTAGAATATTGTTGTTGTGAGGTTTATTCATTTATTTACAATGTTGCTGTTGATGATATTCATTTATTTAGAATATTGTTGTTGTTGTGAGATTTATTCATTTATTTACAATGTTGCTGTCAATGATATTCATTCATTTAGAATATTGTTGTTGTTGTGAGATTTATTCATTTATTTACAATGTTGCTGTTGATGATATTCATTCATTTATTTAGAATACTGTTGTTGTTGTGAGATTTATTCATTTATTTACAATGTTGTTGATTATGAGATTTATTCATTTATTTAGAATATTGTTGTTGTGAGGTTTATTCATGTATTTACAATGTTGATGATGATGATATTTATTCATTTACTTAGAATGTTGTTTTTGTTGTGAGATTTATTCATTTATTTACAATGTTGTTGTTACTGTTATCATTATCATCCAAAGTTTGCTCCCCATCCAGCAGAAGAACTTCCACCCATCCTCTTCCTCCCACCCCGGCCAACAACTCAGGAGCGGCGGCCTCGCCTCTCCATCTCTTTGCCGCCTCTTTCCCCATGACAGCCCGGGCGAGAGTCAGGCTCGACCAGCCCGGCCGGTATTTAAGCAGCGTAGGCCGCGGGCCGCGCCACTAACCGGGCCGCGCTGAACAGCGGCGAGAAGCAGCAGAGCAGCCGCCGCCACTCAGTCCCCTCCTCCTCCTTCTCCTCAGGCCGGCGGGGAAGAAGGAACAGGAAAGGGAGGGCGAGGAGGAAGGACGGGCCTCTCTCCGCCGCCGCCGCCGCTGCTTCCCTGGCCCGGCGGCCGAGTTCTTTCCCCTCACGCCGCCCGCTCTCTCACCGCCTCGCCCCCCTGCTGCCATGTTGGATCGCTCGGCCCGAGCCGGGGCGAAGCGGGGCGTTTGAGGGGGGAAGGAGTGAAGCGAGAGACCGAGGAGGAGGAGGAAGGGCTCCGGCCTAGAGCTCGCCCAGCCCCCTCAGCGCCCTCTCCGGTCGCCGCCCCGATGCTGCCGCCGCCGCCGCCGCTGCCGCAGTAGCCAGCGGGGCGGAAGCGGCTGCCGCTGCTAGTCGAGAGCCGGGGGGACGCGGCCGCCGCCGCCACGAGAGCCCGGAGCCCCGAAGCAGAAGCGGCCGGCCGGCATCTCGGAGCGGCGCGATGAGCAACAACCAGCAGCCTCCGCCGCCGCGGCGGATCACCAATGTGGGCTCCATGCTGCTCACCCCGCAGGAGAACGAGAGCCTCTTCGGCTTCCTGGGCAAGAAATGTGTGGTGAGTGAGGAGAGGGCCGGGCCGGTCCGGGCCTGGAAAAAAACACCCCGAAGTGGCCCTTGTTTACCACCACCACCCCGGGCTGGGCGTGGAGGGATGTGTACAAGACGCGTGTGCGTGTGAACGCGGCTTCAGGGAGGGCTTGGGGCTCCAGGACGCTTGGCAAGCAGAGCCTCGTTGACCTCTGAGGGCCTTGCTGTGGGGAAAATATGCCTGCGACTTTGGGGGGGGGGGCTGCTGCATTTGGGTGGGTGGAGAGCAAAGGGTTTAGAATGGGGGGTGGGCCCCATAGACATAGCCAGGATTTATTTTACAGGGGGCAAGTAACCAGAATTTTATGTTTGGGGGGCAGTCAGGTGTTGGGGGGCAGAGAGCAAGGATTTATATTGGAACAAGTAGTCAGGATTTAGGGGGGCAGGTAGCCAGGGCTTGTTGGGGGAGAGCAGGTAGCCAGGGTTTATGGGGGGCATGTAGTCAAGATTTTGTTGGGATAAGTAGTCAGGATTGATGTTGGAACAAGTAGACAGGATTTATGTTTTTTTTTGGGGGGGAGGGCAAGTAGCCAAGGTTTATGCTAGAGGGGGCTGGATACCCACCCACCTGTCATCGTCCTCTGACTCTAGCAGATTTGGAATGAAATGTCTCAACGATTAAATTACTTTCTTTTGAACCCAAGTGCTCAGAAAAATCTGTCCAAATATTTCTACATTTTCTACTTTTAGCTAAGTGTTTCTGTTTGTTTACTTGATTCGGGGGGGGGGGGCAGCTGCTGCCCGGGACCCCCAGCTACTCCCATGGGAATGGCTGCCCCTTTCTTCTCTTGGTCAAGATCGGGGGGGGGGCAGATGCCTTGCTGGTCTTTCTGGGTTTGGGAGAACAGGAACACCGCTTGCCAGGCCTTTCCCACATAACAGCTGCTTGCTTCCTTTTTTCTCAACCTGTCCTGCCCAGCTGTCGGTAGTGGGAAATAAGCAAGGTGTGTGGGGGTGGAGGTGTGTTCCTTTCCTTCCATTTGGGCTAGGCGTTCAGCAGCATTTCCTCTTTTTGGTCCGGTGAGTGGGGGGAATGTGGGGCGCAGGTGAGTACAGCCGCAAGCAACACTGTGCCAGGAAAAATAGTCGGTGCTTTCACTGCCCCGCCTCTCTGTGTTCCCTTCCAGGTGCCCCCTTAGTTGGGTTGCACTTTGGCACTGCTCTGTGTTTGCAGGAGGAAATAGATCTGGCAGGGGACTCCAGGGACACGTCTTTCACAGGTGTACAGTCACAGCACTTCGCTTGTTTTGCACAGGTGTGAGCTGCAATGATACTGCTCGGCTGCTGTTAACTGGTTCCTACTGGTTACTTGCTCTCCCACTTCCTCTATGCTTCTCTCCTGACAGGTATATTTTGAAAAGGGCAGTCCCAGTAATGCTCTGCGGGAGGAGTGTGTCAGTCATAGAGCTGTTGCAACGCTTGGTGGAAAAGTTCAGCAGGTTAGAGCAGGCCTGAATCGGTCTGCCTGGATTGCACCTGTAGGATTTTGTGAACTTTCAGGAAGCAAGGTGGTATGATCTGGGCCAGGCAAAACCAGAATGTACTCTGTTTTGTTTCCCCTTAAACAATAGGCAGACATGGCAGGTGCACCCATGTAGATACACTTCACTGAGGGATCTTTTAAAAAGACTGAAAATCCTTGGTAGATTTCTTTTTTTTTAGTCCTAATTATTAGTATCCTGTAGGTATTTGCAAGCTTAAGAATTCTGACATTTGCTTTTATTGTTAGGGGGCACCCAACATTTTTATTAATACTGTTCAAAGCCTTTGCACTGAAACTTTTTGCTCTTTTTCCAATTTCTTAGACAAAGTAAATTCCAAGAAATACAGTATCATCCTGTTTTTGGCTTGTATTTTATTCTGTGAACTGCCCTGAGATCTTACGATGAAGGGCAGTAATACATCACCATCACCATTATGTAATGTTTGGGCCCATGTCATTGTCTGCATTAATCTATTCTTCTGGGCCATTGTTTTATTTTCTAAAACGTAAATATAAATAGTAAATCTTCTTGTGAGCGAGCTACTAAAGACTTGTTCTGATTTAATTGAGTTGTAATGTAAGCTTACCAGGAGAGAAACAGCACAGATAAAAAATTATAATAACTAGGTATATCACAGCAAGAAGTTAGGGCATTAGAACAGGGATTAACAACCCAGCACTGGATTGTAGAAAACCAACAAAAGTAAGACATGTTAGGGAGAGATACAAGGTCCTGTAAAGATTGCAGTAATTTACTAGCATCTGTGGAAGGCTTTATTTATTTATTTTTTAGCTCTAGAATTACTTGGGTAGATGAGGCACACTACAGATCATTGCCTCCAGCTATGCCTCAGTGAAAACTGGCTTATATTATAGATCTATCTCAAATGTCAGTAGGAATCAGTGAATTCTGACCATACTCTTCCATTATTTCCCTTGCAGTAGAAAGTATTCAGAGTCTGAGGTTATTAGTTATTTCCTGAGACCATTAAGACTAATGGTAGTAAATGTTACTACAAGAGGGGGGGGGACTACAGTTCCCATCATCTCCTCCTATTGGCCGTGCTTGGCTGGGGTTGATGGGAGCTGGAGTCTCAACATTACAGGTTCACCACAATGCCAGTAGTAAGTCACTTTAGGCACCCTTCTTCTGAACTACTGTAATTCTTCTTGCTCTTCCCCTGAGCCCTACCTAATTGTCCACTCCGCCATAGTGACTCTAATGACTTTTGCACACTGGTATTACATAAAGGGCCTCTGCACATAGGCAAAATATAATGCTAAAAGCAAAATGTAATGCCAAAAGAGTGTCAATACTGTCGAAAGGATACTGGCAGTGGCATTATGCTATTCCCTGGGGATGCTGAGACTTGCCAGGGAGGGTGTAAATTCCTCTAGGGTACGTTGAAGTACTATTTACCTTAACTGGGCTGAGTGGCTTAATACCAACTCCCTTGCCAGTTGGTGCAATGCAGGAGAGTCTGCCCCACCCTCAATGTTAATAGTGCCATTAGCAATCTTCCCCTCTTTTTTTTTTTTTTTTTGCACAGTCACTACATTAGGTTGAGGACTAGGCAGCTGAAACAATTGCTAAGATTGAGCAGGCATTTTTCTGACTTTCAAAGTTATAAAATTTGGAACTTTTGGTAAAAGCATGCAGTAATTGTTTCATTAGATTCTAGTGGTAAAAGGATACCTGCAAGGGCTGCAGTGTTTAGCAAACTTAAATCTTGATCTTGGAGTAAACTCCATTGAATCCAGTGGAGCTTACTTCTTAGTTAAGGATAGGGCTGTGCTTTTGATTGTCTAAAAACCATTGCACCGTCTTAAAAAAGTAGCCTGATTTAATCTGTCATATTTCTTAAAGTATCCATTTAATTAAAAAAAAAAATACAAGAAAATAGTGTAGGTGGTAGGCATATGTTAAAAGGACCCGCTCCTTCTCCCTTGGGAAGAAGAGCACAAGCTTCGTGTGCCAAGGGTTTCACATTCATTCCTGGCATCTCCAGGTAGATCTGGGAAAGACTGTTTGAAATCCTGAAAATCACTGCCAGCCTTTCTAGACGGTAAAGGTAAAGGGACCCCTGACCGTTAAGTCCAGTTGCAGATGACTGGGGTTATGGCACTCATCTCGCTTTACAGGCTAAGGGAACCAGCGTTTGTCTGCAGACAGCTTCCAGGTCATATGGCCAGCATGACTTAAGCTGCTTCTGGCGAATCAGAGCAGCGCACAGAAACACCGTTTACCTTCCTGCCAGAGCAGTACCTATTTATCTACTTGCACTTTGATGTGCTAGGTTGGAAGGAGCTGGGACTGAACAACGAGAGCTCACCCTGTCGCGGGGATTCGAACCGCTGACCTGATCAGCAAGCCGCAGTCTCTGTGGTTTAACCCACAGCACCACCAGTAGTACTAGACAGTACTGAGCTAGATTAACTACTGAACTGAATTGGTTTAAGGCAGCTTCAATTGCACACAAAGAAATGCCTCTTCTGGGAATGTGCATGAGTTATCAAAAAGCCCCAAAAGAAAATAAAGAAAATAAAAGCATGCTAAATAAAAAACCACCATGTTATTCATATAGTTTATAAACGATGGAAGTCTTAGTCAATTAGGTGTCAACACTGCAGGAAGCCTGAGTAAAATGTGTTGCTAACTGCAGCGAATAAATATTTAGGCTACCTGAAGACTCCCCACAAACGTGTGAGCAATATTAGAGCAAGTTAGCAGTTTGCTATGAAAATTAGGTGGTATACCCTTATAGTATTATAGGAAGTTGAATGTGTGTCAGATTAGGAGAAAATAAATAAAATACTAGGTGCCAGTTCTTCGGCGCTGCAAACATATTTCAAACTCTAGGCATCTGGGGGGCACAGTATTTGGGACATCCGATTGATGAGGTTGCTAAAATTTTCTTTGAAAGTGATTTATTTGCAGACTTCCCCAGAGTGGCTGGGGAAACCCAGCCAGATGGGCGGGGTATAAATAATAAAATTATAATAATAAAAAATAAAAAATAAAATAATAATAAAATTATTGTTTATATGTTGATGAGAATCTTACAATTCTGAAAAAGACAGAGTGAATTTTCTCTTCACCTTTCCAAGTGCAAATTGTTAGAACTGTAATGCATATGTAACAATAAGTGTATATGCTTGGTGTGCAGGGAAGTCCCAGGCTGGATCTCTGGTTAAAAGGATCAGGGAGAAGGAATGGAAAAGCCCTTTTTTGTGAATCCCTGGAGCTGCTGCTCTTCAGGGTAGGCAGTATTAGTCTACATCAGGCAGTATTAGCCTAGTTTAGATCAGGTGTGGGGAACCTTTGGCCCTCCAGATGTTGAACAACTCCCATCAGCCCCAGCAAGCTAGGTCAATGGCCAGGGATGGGAGCTGTAATTTCCATGTGGAGGGCCAAAGACTGCCCACACCTGGTCTAGATGAACAAGTAGTCTGGCAATATCCTATGTTCCAAATGAGGAATATTACACAGAAATTGCCACTCCATCTTCTGCTTATGTAAGAAATATATATGGAGAAAAAAGACATTAGCCTGTTACTGCAGAAAGGCAGATTGATTCTCAAGCTCAATACTGCAATCTCTGAACACCTTTCACCATTGGGTCCTGCACAAGCTTCAGTCAGATGTCACTATTCCAATTTTGGTTTCATTTTTGTTAACTTGGGGCTCCTCCCATGCTGGTGCTCACACAAAAGCATGCTGCAGATATATTTACAACTATGCAATCAGTTGTATGATTTTCTTGGTTTTATGAAAGCAAAAGCTAGTATCCTAGGTGGCTCACATTCCATTCTTTTCTTTTCTTTTCTTTTAATTTCATTTATTGCTAGCCCAGTACATTGCTATAACCTATGCCATTTTTGTTTCGTAACTGAAACAGTTAAATGAGGCCCTGGTTCAGTATGTCCACTTCAGCAGTTGAAAGGCATCAGAAGGCTTTAGAAAAATATTGATTAGCTCACACTGCAGGTTGAATGAAATACATGTCTGCAGAATATGCATGCAATATGCTAGTTTGTCTAAATGCTCTTCAAAGAAACAGTGTCATACTATATAATACCTTCGTTTATCTAATATTGACAGATCTATCTGTGGCCTCCCCTGAGTCACCTTAATGAACCCTAGTTTCCAGTGGTAGCCAGGATTCATGACTTGCAACATTGTTTTGTAATTATTTTTTTGCATCTGTACTTGTTCCTTTTCCAGATGTTTAACTCTTCACACTTTCACTTTGTTCCTCCCCCTCCCCCTTACTTCTGGCATCCAGCTATGCTGCGGAAATACAATACAGTCAATGATATCAGGATTCTGCTGTTACTGTTCTGTTGACTGGATTGTACTATGGAAAGTTGGTGTTTAAGACACACTTTCAGATAATACAGAAGTAGTAGGCATTGTTCATTCTTAGACGAGGAGGCTGCAGTTAAATTTTTGCCATTCTTTCCCAGTTTGTATTGGACACTCATTGGGGAAGGAAAAAGTGGGATTTGCATTGTCTTCAGTTATGGAATTTTTTTAAACAGTAGCAGCACACAGACCTGAGCACCAGGAAAGGTAGTGTGAGTTCTTGCTAAATACCCATCTCAATTTTCTGCCTACGATTTAGCAGTAGCAGTTGAGCTATACAAGTGCGTATGCGGAATCCCCATTTTCTGTGAGAGGAAGGTGCTTGAATCAGGGTTCATGTGGGATTCATGCATTTTATTAAGTGTGTGCGAAAGTAGCAGCAACTGTTCTGTTTCATCAGACTTTTGTAAGAGCAGCCTTGTGGAATTAAGGGCAGTACTTTCAGAAAACTGAGCACGAACATCATGTGGCCTTGGTGTTAAATAAGCCATTCCAGTAGGATTTTTAAAATACCTTTATGTTCTGGCTTTATGTATAAATTTGTGGTGGTTGTAGCTTAGCAAGGGGTGTCTATTATGTACTCCCTTTCAGTGTTCTCTAGCGTGTGGGTTTGCATTGCTTTCGGCAAGCTTGCCATTTGCCGCCTCCTTCCCCTTCCATACTGTGAATAAAAGAGTGACGAGATGATTTTGTGCTGTTAAAAGATTGAACAGGTTGTCTCGTTTTTCGGAAGCCTAGAGCGAGGGCATGCAACTGCTTTTATTGTCGATCTTCATTTGTTAAAAAAAAGAGTTATAATTTGAAACGTTTTTACCTTGCTCTTTAGCTGAAAAGGCCAGCTTACAGAGATCTTTGGTGAGACCGATATAATCGGCCCAAGGACTAAGATACCAGGAGGCCTGGAAAACTCTTTATTTTGCTGTGTATTGCTTTGGCCCATGATAGGATTGCATTTTGAAATTGTTTGCAATTGGTATTAGTCCTCTGCATATTTTGTATGAGGCTTCCTGACAAAGGGCACTTGTGAACAACAAAGCTGGGGTATAGCTTCCCCTAGCACCCTGAAGGATTGGCCTGCAGGACAGCATTGTCTTGAGTATGGACAGTACAGGATTGTATGCAAAGCAGCTTCAAAACTTCATTGGGTTAATAATGCAACAATTTTTTTTTTTAAAAGAAAACAACAAAAAAGAAATACCCTTTGTAAAACATGATTTGTTTAGAAAAGAAGGAAAGGAAACTGTCTGTGCTAGGTTTGGAATACCTGTCTGTTGATCAGTTAAACAATTGTGTTTGTCACAACTGGAAGCCACAATCTATTTCTCTCCTCCTCCCCCCCTTCCTCCCCCTGCCCCCAGCAGTTGCCTACAATCCTGCCAGTGTGGTTTTCTTCTCCCAAAGGTGAGAAAGTTAAAAGCTTTAAAGATGAATACTGGAAGTTGGGTGTAGGGTTCTGGAATAACTGCAAAGGGTCAAAGACTCCTCTGTCCTGTGTCTGTGGTCCTGATTGTCTACCAGTTTGATCATGGCCTGGCAATTCTGTAAAGCTTTTATGCAAAGCCTTTATGTAAGTGGTAGCCCTGGTCTCTGTTTGACTTAAAAGCAAAGCTGGGAATAAGACTTGTAATAAACCAGACATAGAATGGACTTGTTGTTTACAGTACTGCTTGTTTTTACTTTTGCAAAATTTTGCTGCTACGTTTTTCTTCGAGTTCTTAAAATAATAAACTACTGTAGTCACTGTCTTGTGTATAGTTTGCTACATTGATTTGCCTAAAATTGCAAAGTTTAAAATAGCCGATTACAGTTATTTAGAGTAACTTTATTGCATCACGATGAAGTGGATTTTTCTGTAAGCAAAGATGATGCATCTCAAGGTCTATCCCACCTTTTCTTGTCTTGTTTTTTGGTTAAATCTATTGCCCTTTTGTGTGTTCTGCTATACTGTACAGCATTTGTAGCAGCCAGGTTCAGCTTGATGTAAATCATGAGCAATCTATGAGGAGGAGGAGATCTTGTAGAACTCCAACAATTCTAAATTCACTTACCAGCAGGGATCCACGAGTTTTGCCTATTCGCAATAGTGAAGACAAAAGTTTCTGGATTCCATGACCTTGCCCCCCTTCCTTTACTACAGACCTATTCATTTCTACTTGGAAGTGAATAACAATACGTAGTTGTGCTGTCCTTGTAGGGCCTCAGATATTCAGCAGAACCCTGCTTGTGCCCAGCCTCTCTAGCTGGGGAAGGTAGCAAGGACTCTTTGGGGCAACATAGTGCTCTGAGTACCTTGACTGCCACAGCCTGGTTCCATCCATTCACTTTGGAGCTAGATAGAGATTAGGCTTTTGGGAGCAGTGGAGTGCAAACACATGCATTGAAACACCTGCTGTCACCCACTGCCCAGATAATCAGCTCCAGCAGAGATGGGTGTGACTCTTCCCCCTAGTTGCATTGAGTTTTAGAGCCATCCTCAACTCAACACTGACTGTGGGGGTTGTGTTTGTCCCTGCCGATAGATTTAGTGACTAGAACCATACATTATTTTGAATATGGTGTTGCATGATTTGATTAAAGGAATTACAATACTGACAACTCTATTTTCAATCCCTTTCCTACTAATCCTTGACGTGGCATTCACCGCTTTCCACAGCCGCTACATATTACATTGCATTATCTGCCACAACCCCAAGATCCTTTCTGTCAAGTCAGCACCGCCTGAGAGCCCATCAACGTATGTGTGTGTTAGAATTTATTTTTGCCTGAAAGGTTGCACCACTTAATGCATGCTTACATTGAACCACTTTTGACCATTTATCCATTTTGGAGAGATCCGTTGGGAGCTTTTTGCTTTTACCAATCGATACAGTAGGCAGTCCTCCATGGGCTGAATGCCAGAGGTAGATGGTGACAGAGATAAAAGTGTGTGGAACTATAGATGTGGCCCTTAAACTTGTACTGTGGACTGTGTCTCAGCTATGCAAAAGTAGTGGTCCTTCCCCCCCCCCCTTTACTTAAACGCATCTCTCCATTCTCCTATACAGGCAAGCAAGAAGCATGATCACAGTTCAGGAACCTCTTCCATTCATTTAAAAGCGCTTGAGGATAGATAATGTGGAGCAGGGCTGTTGAGAGGCATGACCTGAAAAGAGTCCCAAGGGGCAGATAGAGAGGCCTGGTGAACGGGAAGAACCTCAGCTTGAGGTTCTTCTACGTGCTGGGGTATGATTGTGTTTCAGTATGTAAGGAATGGGGAGTACATTTGAAATATTTCTGAATTGGAGCATAGCTCATGAAAAATATTAATTTGGGAGAGTCTCAACATATTTTTAATCTAAGCTTTGGTCCACTCATTGATCCAAATCAATTTGAAATTGCTTGCTGATGTTTTCAAGGTCAGAAAGATGTATTGCTGCAGAAACGGAGGATCTGCAATGCCTGTTCTGTGGTTAAAATTGCAAGGGCCAGAATCATCCTGTAGTATTGTGGCTTTGGGTGAAATACCACAAATTAACTTCCTTTTTCTTTGCAGCTTGGCAATAGCCTGTACTCATGGTGTGTGTGACTTTGCCACTTGGAGTGATTACTTCTGCTTTATCTACATACAAGGAACTTCCTTGGGCTTTAAGAGGAAGAAGGTTGTGGTCTGCAGGAATTGGTTTGCTGGTTTCTGTAACCTCAGCCACAACCTCTTCCTGAAGGGTGCGGGGAGGTGAAAAACTTACCAGAGTTGCCATTCCTCCCCCCCCACTTGGACATCGCATCCAAGACCCAGCATGGGGGTAGCGGGAAATCTAGAGAAGTTCTTCAAATAATGGTGTATTCTAGTTCACTTTAAAATTCAGTAGGATCACGTTTTTGTTTTGCACACAACGAGGTTTTATGACAAAAGTCTTATCCAGCTGTGCTAGCTAAAGTCCTGTAACTGGAAATGTTGATGAGCCTGTATACATGTAGATAATGTGAAATGCCAGCTGTCCATATGATTTTGTATTTCTTTAACACCTATTCTGTTGAACAAGTCTCTCTAAGACTAAATTGGTCAAATGATGACTAATATTTTTAATTGTTAGGAAATGTAAGATGCTATTTTTTAATTGCTAGGAAATGCCATACCCCAAAGCCCTGTCAAACTAGTGGTAGTTGCAACCCCAAGTGAAGATCAGCCACAAGACCATTCTCCCACTACAAAAAATATGATAAATTTATTTTTGAATCGCTATAAACTTCATAAACCACTTTGAAGAAAGTTGGGACTTTATATAAAATTAGCCATACTAAGACTTGTATATCTTCATAAAGGTGTTAATTTGCTTAGTCTTTAATTCTTAAGGCTGAAAAGGCTTTTGATTGGATAGAGAAATTATACTACACCCATAAAAGACTTTCATTTATCAGTCACTGCTGAATATTTCCAGTCCTTGATCAAATATAATGTAATGATATGCATATTAATTTTTTTAAAGTGCTAGAAACAAATGTCCTGAGTCACTACTTGTTTTTGCTGTCTTTATTGAACCGCTAGCTTTTTATTATACAACACCTAAATGATATAAAGAGCAGAATATTGATTATTTGATTCTATCAAATGCAGAGGTAGCCAATGCCTCCAGATACTGGAACTGCAACTTCCATCAGCCCCATGCAGGTATGGGCAGGGGTGGGGGGTTTATAATCCAACAACATATGGAAGACGCCATGTTGAGTACCTCTGGTTTAGGTGGTCCAAATTGGTAGACACTGTGGAGTTAATATATTTTCAGACTTGTGCCTTTCAAAGTCAGTTAGGTCTTTCTAATACAGTATAAATAGCATCGGGTAGTTTTTGTCAAAACGTTTGTCAAAATACATTATTTTATGGCTTAACTGCCTTTCTTTAAGATACAGAAATATTTCCAACACAACACAGCACCTCGCTGATGCAAAGGTAGGAGTGCCCCTGTTTCCTGCAGGGTTTCCTCTAGTTATAACCCCTAGCAACACAGCTTACACAATTCTGGCTTCCTGATCCACAGAGAGTGGCTTTTCATGAAGTGCTGCAGCAGCGAGGAGGAGACAGAATAACCCTGTTACATGAAGAGAGCTTTCGTTTGCACTTTTTAAGATTTAAATCAATACATCTTGCTAGTTTACCAGGTGGCAACTGCTTTTCTATTAAAACAATGGTCAAAAGGATTCAAGAACTATCTTGTTCAAGTTAACTAGGTTCTAACCCAAAGTACAAGAATGATGGGGAGGGGATTGGCAGATGGGCCACCTCTACATCCTTATGTTTGGGGTCACTTCTTCTGCGGCCACAGGTGGGGTGTGCATTGCTCCCCTGGCAGTCGTCCATTTCATCCACTGCTCCACAAATGCTCGCCCCATCCCAGAGGTCACCTGTGGGCAAGTCCACCCCTCTGTGACCTGGGCCTGAGCAGGGTGAGCTCTACCTGTCTCTGCCTAGAGCACTATCTGAAGGCATCTTGAGGGCATTCCTCTGTGAAACAACTCCCAGGAATGCTTGTGGGTGGAATTGCAGGTATTGTTGCACTGCTTATATAAGGAATTGGCCTCGCAGCAGTAGCAGCATTGGGTGAGATGGAAGGTTCCTCAAGCAATAAGTGTGGCTACCCTCCAATGAATGTAAGATAGTTAATTTGAGCTTCTGAGGAATGTCTTTTTAGAATGGCAATCCCCTCACTCCCAATTTTATCTCTGTACTAGACATTATTTTCTTCTGTTTAATTTTAAGCTGTTAGGTTAGTGTATCTGTATTGTTTTATACAACATTGTGTGGCTAGGTGGGCTTTTTGGTATTAATAGCATTTCAATTATTTCTTGTTGTCTCTATTTTTATTATTTTTTAACCATTACACTTGTTCATTTGATGTGCTTTGGACTGCTTCGGCCACAATTTTGCAGAAAAGCGACGTACAAATTATGCCGGCTGCTTTGAAGTGCTGCATTAGAATCCATCTCTTAGAGTAGATCATTCAAAGGACCATGAATCTTTCAATATTAGGAAAGGATTGTCATTTAAGCAATGTTAGCAATAACCAACTTTGTATTAGGTAGTTGGAACTTGCAAGATACCTGTTCTTAAAGGCTGCCTTGGATTCATGTTGGCTGTTCTGAATAAATCTCATGTTGGCTGTTCTGAATAAATCTCAAATTCTGCCAGTCGTGTCTAGACTTCAATGAACCTTGAAAGGAGAGAGTGCAAATAGCATATGCTATCCAGTCTTGCAGAACCAGAGTTGCAATGAAGTCTGTAAACTGCAGTGTAGGCAAATGTTTGATATTTGCAGAAGGGTTATAAAAGTCCAGTTATCTGATCATCCCCTGCACCTGAGAAATTAGTCCCTGGTGCTGGGAGCAGGTTTTTTCCACCCTTCAGCACTACTGTTTTTGGGACCGGCTGCCACCATCCACTTCCACAGCTTCGTTTCCTTAGTTACTAATCGTAACTAAGCAACTACTTGGTGGTGGAAGGGCTCTCAAGTCCAAGGTTATAATCTCCAGCTAGGGTGGAGCCCTGACTTTAAGCCAGAGCTTTCAAAACTTTTTATGTTGGTGACACACTTTTTAGGCATGCATCGTTTCATGACACAGTAATTCAGTTTTACTAGCAAACCAGAGGTTAAACTAACCCCTCTCCAGCCCCAGGAGGCATGCGGGGACTATTTGTGTGACACACCTACACACTGCAGCTGACACACTAACCTGTCGCAACACAGTTTGAAAAGCTCTGCTCTGTGGGGAGAGAGAAGGAAGAAAGAAAAGAACAATTAGGATGCTAGCAAAGCATTTCCCCTTACTGTTGCTCTCAGGTGTGTCCCCTTGTTCTTCGTTGGCTTCCAAATGTTGAAGATATTTTTGTGCCCCTGATAATGAATATACCGTATATATTTTTTAAACCCCACAAAAATAGATTTATTGTCTTAAGGGCTTGTAGCTCTTTGTTATGGTGTATTCTGATCTTTCATTTTTATTGTTGTTGTGTTGTTCCGTACAGAACTTTGTAAAATTTTATTTTCGGTAGTTTCTTGGTACCTTGTACGGTGTACAGATAAAAGTAGTTCAACATGCAACTGGTCAAAATAATAAAAAGTTTAGGGGAAACGGGTTTCAGAAGCTCATAAGAAAAGTCACTTCTGTACTGTATTATCTAACTTAACTTACATCCCTATAGCCAGCAAATGAGAAGCTCGATATTATCACATTTGCTATTTTTTACTTCCTTTGAGCGTGTGATGGTTATAAAACTAATGCAGCTTCCAGTTTTAAATGCATTACTGAATAATGGAGTCTGAACCATTGTTCCCAAGTTCTTTTTTACTCTTCCACAAAATACTTGGTTCACCGTCCTAAGGACTATGGAGGAACTTGATAACTTGCTGTCTAAACAAGAATTTCTTTTGTTGAATATTCTTGTTCAGTGTTGGACTATTCATCGTTGAATGAATTAAATCCTGTGTGTGCTAAGTTTCTGTGAAACCTTGCTACCCAGTAGTAGCAATCCAAGTGGGATTTTATAGTGCCTTTGAACAAAGGTTGGCGCTCTACTATTGACAGGACTGTATCTGTTTAAAATATTTCTCAGGCAAAAGCAGCATCCTTGCTGTATTTTTTATAGGTGATATTTGGTTAGATTTCCAGCAGTGCTAACCAGAACAAGCACCATTTTTAATGAAGCTCTACACAGCTTCATAAACAATTACATGTTTGTACATATGAAGGTCGCATGATGATGATGAGCTCTCAAGTCTTAACAAAAGTTTTCTTTTTTTTTAGACAATGTCTTCTGCAATTGTTCAGATTTATGCAGCAGATCGCAATGCTATGTGGTCGAAGAAGTGCTGCGGTGTAGCTTGCCTTGTAAAAGACAATCCACAAAGGTCTTATTTTATCAGAATATATGATATTAAGGTGAGATTCTCTTCCTTTTGCCATCTCTAAGATATGCTTGTGCTTGTCTTAATTTGTCCAAATGTGTTGAATAGCATGCCTCTGATTTATGTATTAACGAATTGTTAAACTGTAGAAACAGAAATGAGTGTGTGATATGTTTCAGCTTTGTGGTGCATGTTGGTCACACTTCAAAAGTAGGAACACATGGGTCTAAAGAAATAAATGTACTTGGGAGGAGAACCATGTGGAAAGCCAGAGCTTTGCTTCCTGATCTTGCTGCAGAAGCTCTCGTAGCTCAATTAGCAAGCTGTTGAACTGTAGCCTGACAGTTTGGCAACAAGAACTGCAGAATAAAAGGTCAATCTGAAAATTAATATTTTAATGTATAGAACAACTTAAGCATATATCTAAATCCATGATATATAAATGATGGGAAAGTGCAGGTAGCCAAGAAGCAATGCAACTTGATGGCTTTGTCCTCAGCATAGTGTTGGCTCTTTGCTTTTCAAGAAGATGGCATGGAGTCCTCTCCTAAGAATATCTTGGATGTAGTCAACTGATAGGAAGCAGAAAGTTTGCCAGCATGCAGAAGTCATTTAAGTATGTGTCTGCAGTCACTTTTCTCAGTGTCTTTTTCCCCCCCTTCCATTTTTCTTTAGGATGGAAAACAATTGTGGGAACAAGAATTGTATAATAATTTTGTATATAATAGTCCTAGACCATATTTTCATACCTTTGCTGGAGACGTAAGTATTTTGCTGTATTTTGCATAGTTATCTCTATAACATTAAAAGGAATTTGTGCTGCCAGTTATATTTACACCTGCACATTCTCTCTTTTATTCCCTAAATCAAGTAATATAAAGAACTGTGCAGCTTTCCTGATAATTTGTATTAAGAAGTTAATTTCAAATGAATTCATTATTTTTTACAGATTTGTTTTCCTTCATCTTATAAAAATATGAGTAAAATTCAGGAGAACAGATAGGCACACCTTATACATATTGAAGTCAGTAGCAGTTGTCAGCGACAAACTGAAATCCCCTTGATTTCATCTAGTGTTTATTATTATTTACATCTAGTTTATTATTATTTACATCTAGTGTTTATTATTATTTATTACATTTGTTAGTTGCTCTACCTAATTTCTCAAAGCAATCTAAGATGTAAAAAAAACTAATTTAAGATTGCAAAAAACCCCTGCATGTCTTAATATAGTTTCTTAGAAAAGTTATGTTTATAAGGAAATAATTGTTTTACAGGCATGTCAGGTGGGTCTTAATTTTGCTAATGAAGAAGAAGCTAAAAAATTCCAGAAGACAGTGACGGACTTAATTGGACGACGGCAACGAAAATCTGGTAGATCTATAGTTTTTCAACACATTTTTGCTTTGTATAGAACTTAGAAGAAAACATTCTTAAGGCAGAAACTGACCTTAGTTTCTAGCTTCTCTGGATTCAAAGAAATAGGTTAGAGATTGAAGGGGAGGCATGCACACATAGTTGTTACCAATAAATATGTACAAACTGGACCTTTGTACAGTCTACAGCTAATGCTAGCAGTCATATAATAGAATTTGGGAACCTGTGGTTGTTGGTTTCCAGCTCCCATGTAGTCAGTGGTCAGAGTTGTAGTCAGTGGTCAGAGTTGTAGACCATTAACTGGAGGATCACAGGTTCCTGTTACACAATGAGATTCAGCAGTGCCTAGTCTTTTACAATACAGCAGTGCTTCTCAAATTTGGTTCCCTAGCTGTTGTTGGACTTCAACTCCCATCATCCTTGGCCGCTGGTCCTGTTAGCTAGGAATGATGGGAATTGTAGGCCATCAACAGCTGGGGACCCAAATTTGAGAAACAGTACTGAAATCCCCAATACTATTTCTTCTTCTGATAGTGAACTTGAGTGGTGAGTACCAATGGAAATGGAGCCAAAATGGAGCAACTGAGAAAATAAGAGGGGGAGTATCACCATAGCTGGGGGAATCCCAAGGATTGCCGAATTACAAATATTCTAAGGGAGAGGAAAACTTGGGGGAAACCCCTTAAAGAAACACACACAAAAAACAACAACAGCCCAATGAGCAGCACACACACTCAGCAGCTGCACAATGTTAAGTGTTAGTTATAAAAGAAAACGGGGGTTGGGAGGGAACATCAAATGACCAGGTCATAAAATCCTGAACCACAGAAGTCTTCCTATTAAAGGTGAGAACGCACCGCAGCACTTCATTGTAAGTCCCAGTGGTATTGTTAATTCAGTGAAGTGCTTATTGCTGTCGGCTGAATAAAACAGTATCTCAGTGACATTTTGCACATTATATATTTAGAAATACAGGCAACCTTCCTGCAGTGCATCCAATGGGCAGATAGGCAGAGTCGCAGATATGGTCCGCAGTGATTTTTGTGATGTTGGCAGGTGGTTAAAATTGCCACTCAGCAGCTGGAATCCCTGCTGGCTCTCTGAGCTTCCAGTTTACATGTAATTTTTATCTGTGTTATAGTCAAGATATTGCTGGAGCTTGCAGTTACCTGAATTTGTCCAGTTCATAATATTGGGCTGCATTATTAAGTGCCATTTCCCACCGAAGTCCCCAGATTTTGCTCTCTGGCTTAGACTGTAAAGCAGGCTTCTGCACATGCATGGAGACTGCTCAGCAGACCAGGTAGCCAAAGCAAACTGCCATGGTGCATGTGTAGAATCTTTCCATGTTAATCCTTCCCTGCTTAATCTTGGTTCATAGAATAAGAAAAATATCTATAACCAGGTTTTTGACTTAGCGACCTGTTGTTTGGTGAATACTGATGCAGGGAGCTCTTCACTTCTGATTCTGTGTCTCGGATATATGATTCAAATGCTTCTTTTAAAATCAGTGCATTGGTTTATAATCAGATTTTGTGTGTCTGGAGTTAGACTTCCCTTTGATTTCAGGGCTTCCCCCCCGCTGGTCAGAAATGATTTCTCTGTTAAGCCACCAGATGGAGTCCTAAGACTATCCTATACCACTGGATGTAATTTTTGTTCTATAATAAATTGAGGAGTCACAGCAACAATCTCACAAGGCAGACAAGAATGTACCGTTTTATTTGCAGTGGAATGTACAATGCAGCTGGTTCTATAACCCTGAAAGTTTGTTGACAGGCAGGCATTCTGGGAGCCATGCTTGGAGTTAAATCCGAGAAATAGGACACTGCTTCCTGTGTCTTTTCCAAGCTATTGTATTGCACTACGGCTTACGTCTCACAGAAAGCAGATAAGGAGGTAATGCCTGCATCTGGGCTATAACTACTTCAGATTGCAGGTGGGGACTGCCATGTTGGATTCTTCTCTGGGCAAAAAACCCTCCAGACTCCCTAATGGTTCTAGAACGCGGGTAGGCAAACTAAGGCCCGGGGGCCGGATCCAGCCCAATCACCCTCTAAATCCGGGCCACAGACAGTCTGGGAATCAGCATGTTTTTACATGAGTAGAATGTGTATGCATCTCTGGGTTATTTGTGGGGCATAGGAATTCATTCATTTTTTATTTTTTTTCAAAATATAGTCCTGCCCCCCACAAGGTCTGAGGGACAGTGGACCGGCCCCCTGCTGAAAAGGTTTGCTGCCCCCTGTCTAGACAAACCTTCTAAATATGCGGGGGGGGGGGGGTTAAATAAAAAAGTGCCAGAAGGTTTTTTTTCATGTGGAAAGAGTATTCCATCATGTGAGGTGGTTATAGCCCAGAAATAGCCTCATAGCCTGTTTTTTCAGTAACTAGGTCCAAAAATAGCTCCTTCTTCTCTGTTTGTTTGTTTGTTTGCTTACTTCCCTCTATGATGGGAACGTATAGGACCTGTATGCAATTTTTCACTTTAATTGGGCCCAGTAGATTTTTGAGAGAAAGGGTTCTGAAACAAGAATAAAACAGAAACTGTCATGCCTATTTCTCTCCTTTCACATTCCTGTTGTGCTTGGGGGATTTAAGGAGCTTTTGTACAGACTTCTAAATAGCACAAACCTTTTACCTCCAGAATATCTTATTAAATGTAAACAAGGAAGGACAGCCTTTCGTCTGTCTTAATTAAGTACTATACCCCATCTTTAAGCATGAAAACTATTGAGGCAGCAAGAAATGAAAACAAGACAATAACAATATGAATAAATGCATCAACTTTAAAAGCACACACAAACAGATTTACAATTTGGGTTTGTAGAATTGGTTGGAAATAACTGAACAAGGGACATAAATGTTTCAAGAAGTATAAAACAATGTTAGCATATCATCTTCTGAAAGTGAGGGATTCGAACCTAAGGCAGGAGGGCATAGTTGCCAAACTGAAATGAAAACCAAACGGTTGTGAGCCATGACTTCTAGTTTGATACACGACTGATGCTCTCTTTTCTATAGTTAAAAATTTGTGGAAGGATTGCTGTGCTTGCAGTGCTCAATTTAAACAAGTTTTTTTTATTTTTAAGCAAAACCTCTTAAAATTTAGTTTATTCAAATTAGGTTTTCAGGTTTAATGCCTTTTATTTTTTTAAATAATGCACATGCACTATATCCTGTGGAAGCTTACCATACCATTTTTGTTAGAGGAAAACAGATTGTGGTGGGTTGTATTCAGCAATTTTCAGCTATTCCACCCCTCAAAAAAGTAATCTGCTCTGGAAGATCCTCCCACCCTCTGGATCTAATGTGGGGGGGGGGCAGAAATCACTGATCTCCATATTTCAGTTATGGAGGTATTTTTAACAGCTGAAAATCATTATTGGCTACCAGTTACTACTTGTACATATTTGCTACACATTCAATATATGCATTTCTGTACTGTAATAATACCATTCTTAAATTTAAATGCAACAACACATGCATTACTATGTTAGTATCACTGCTTTTGGGTCAGCTTGCTTTTTTCAGAATCTCAGCTTGGGTTTTTTTAATGCATCAATTGTATTTTAAAACACTTTTCGATTAACCACAGACCCTCACAGATTTTACTCTTGCCTCCTTTAACACAGAGATGTGTAAGCTTTAGTAGGTCTAAAAATGCTGAGATATTAAGTTAGATGATTAGGTAATTGTAGGTATAATTTTCAGGTCTAATTTTTTTGCCAGTGCCAGTTCAGTGACATTTTATATACTTGGTCATAATTATGTAAGATCAGGTTTTATTTTTGTCCGCTTAAAATACTGAGAGAGCATATCTAAGATCAGACAGGGTGGTATTGGAGGATAAGCAATCTGTCTTAGATCACTGAGATTTTGGAAGAAGATTGAAGACTTGACATGTCTATGAAATAGCACTTTTAATTGTGATTTAAATAGAGAACCGGACTTTCTAAGCCTCTTTTCAAGCTGGAGCGATGGCAGCCCTGCTGAAAGAGTATTTAAAAGATTCAAGGTCATCCCCAGGCCATTTGAGGGAAATGTGAACCGTTTATTAAAATGAATGGAAGTTTAGTTAGCTTTTTTTCTCTCCTGACAATAAACCTTCTAAAGTAGAGTTTGAAATAATAATAGGCAAACATTTCACGGGTAATACGTCTCAGGAGGGTAAGAAAAATGTTCTAATATTCTATTTTGTGCACAAATAGTATAAAGTGGTTTTTTTTCTTCCTTTTTAACAGAGAAAAGGAGAGATCTACCAAATGGTAAGTGGTTGGTTTGTTTTTGCTTGCAGTAACCATGAAATTGTTTGATTGTTTCAACGTCGCTCACTTACTCCTAGCTTATCACTCATGAATGCAATTGCCTATCTGAACATCAGTGCATCTTTTAAAATTGTAAGTGGACAGTTATGCTTTGATTAGCTGTGGGATTGCTTAGTGGTACTTTAAAATTGCAATGCAAACAGTACAGTGGGAGGCGAAAGCAGGAAGGCCTGAGAATAAAGACCACTGAAAAATGTGGATGTTGCAGTGACAAACTCCTCTTCTTAGCAAATGCTGATTATGTGGGAATGACTTAGGAAGTCAGCTTTAAACCACTTGACATACTGACATTAGCTTTTCATCTGCAGAATTCACTCAGATGTTTTAGCTGCTAAGTCATGAGCCAGAATCGTTTTAATTTCTGAGGGGGGATTAGAAATAGTGTTCTTCCTTTACTGGTACAAACCTCAACAGTTGTAGAATATTTGCACAAAGGTGCAATATATGATTTGTTTTAAAGTAGCTAAACACCCACCCTATTGTTGAAGGGCTTGGTTAACATCGCAGAATAAAAAATGTAGGATTAAACAAATTGGCATTGCTGGTTATGTAAAATGCATTAGCCTGTAATTTCCTGGGATTTGTGTTTTTATTCATGTTGGTAATGGAAAAGTCTATTCAATGTTAAGGCAGTGAGCTGTAGATTTACTGACCTTCCATCATAATGGTTAGGATGAAAATGGGGATTTATCAGAATTAGTTTTAAAAAGGCTTGCCAGGAATCATGTGGCCCACTTTCATTTTAGCACATGAGCTGGAATCTGATTTAGTCTGCAGGAAGCTGCCCTCCAGCAGGCAGCAACTGAGGAATATAAAGGATTTTCACAAAACATTGCAATGTTTTGTACCACGTTTTCGGAAACCGCTTCTGAGGATGTGAAAGATATCAACATTAGTGGATGCTTAAGACCACTATATTGTCAGGTTCTTCCAAATGACGAACTTTATAGGCCGCTTTCATCTTCACTGATCGAGCTCTCGACAGCTGATGGGGAAGGTGCTTGTGTTATGATGGGGAAAATTTTGTTGGATATAAATATGGCAGTGTTAGAAGAAAATGGAAGTCCCTTAGAGTCATGTGTTCCTCGTGGACAACCCAAGCCTAATGAGAGTGGTAAGCATGCTTTTCATTGGCTGGTGGTACTTATTTCTGAGCAAACATGCTTTTAATGGCACTGCTGTTAAAGGGGGGGGGGACAGCATTAAAAATATATGTACAAACTGAGTGGTTTTTATACAACATGGGGAAAGATTATTTCTTCAACAAATCAAACTAGTAGGCATTATCCTCCATCTATAGCATTGAAAATATGGACCTCATAATGAACAGTGGTTTTTGTTTTTATTTCTGTTTAATTTTACTTGTGGAAACCATCAATTTTTAGCTGTCTCTATATGATACCAAAAAATCAAAATCTGATCTAATTTGCAGATTATGGTAACCAAGAATAGCAAAATTATTACTCTTATTTTATTGTGATATTTCCAAGAATTAGAGTTTGATATGTGTGTGTGTGTGTGTGTGTGTGTGTGTGTGTGTGTAGTTGCTGCTAGAAATAGGCAAACATCAGGTGTGCATGACAGGTACACGTGGATTAACTACCAACATGTATTCTAGGAGCAACTTTGCGGAATACAGTTAAGACAGCAGCTTTCTTTCTTATCAATACTCTAGAAAGGCATAACCCAATGCTCACCTCTATTACAGTTTCTTTAAAATATGTGGTCTCCTAAGACCTTCTGCTACACAGAGCTGCCTCACCATGGAAGATAACTTATGTGCATTATTCAACTTGCACCATGAATTTTATAAAGATTTCTTGCACATAAGAAATAATTATACTGATAGGCTCACATATTTAGAAGAGTAAGAAATATTGAGGAAGAAATTACTCAGTTTCTCAAGAAATTATAAGAGTAAGAAATTCTAAGACATCTTGACAATATGTCCACTTATTTCTGTTGTAAAATGGCATAGAAAGATTTGTCTTAATATTTTAGAGCTAGAGCTATCACTGTTAGAAATCTGTTAAACAACAGTTTTTGAAATGAGATTGGTGGATGGGAATATTGGATTGATGGTACTTTTTCTGTGCTTAAATGAACCATTTTGAGGTAATAATAATTGATACTGACTGAAATCTTCTGGCCCTCTGTGTTGTGCGAAAACAACAACAAAGGTTTTCCTAGTTATCATTTTGCTTTTAAAACATAACTATGTAATACTTGGAGTCCAGAAAACATAAGATGGCAGACCAAATTAATTTGAATCTATTTGCACTCCTACAGGTCCAAGTCTACCAATGGCAACTGTTGACATCAAAAATCCAGAAATCACCACTAACAGATTTTATGGTTCACAAGTCAACAACATTTCATATACCAAAGAGAAGAAAAAAGCAAAAGCAAAAAAGAAGAGGTTAACAAAGGCAGATATTGGAACTCCAAGCAACTTCCAGTAAGAGCGCCGTTTCTTTTTTATAACTTTCTACAGATAGGCACAAAAATTACTACATTTGGGAAGAAAATCAGTTTGCGAGTAATACTAAATAGGTGCCCTTTTAAAGATTTTCTCCATGGTAATTTTTGGAAATGGCGGTATTAAGTTAAGGTAGTTTAAGATGGACCACCCGTGTGTGTGTGTGTGTGTGTGTGTGTGTGTGTGTGTGTTTTTAAAGGCCCAGGGTAGCTTACACAATAAAACAACAATTCAGTATGAAAATCCTCCAAAAGCAGGAGAAACAAAATAGGATGATGAAATCCAGCAGAGCCAACAAAGCCATCAATTAAAATTGGCAGCTGTGGCATGCTTGAAAGTGTGAGCGAGCATGTCTTCTTCTAATACTGAAACGTCACCAAGCAAGCCTACCTAGGGAAGGAGATCCATAGATCTCCCAAAAACGGTAGGAGTACTCTTGAGGATGGCTTCTGAGCGTAACTGGGCACTCGTGGTAGAAGGTGTGGTCCTTGGGATACATGGTCCCTAACCATTTAGGGCACTCTGAATTGGTCCCAAAATGAACCAACAGCCCACTGTAGTTGCATGAACACCATGGTGTTCCCTCTAAGTAACCTAGCTATGTTTTCTGCTAACTAACTGGCACTTGTGAAAAGTATTGGCCTATGCGCAGGAATCTGATCTGGACATTTGGTTGTTTAAAGCATTTTTACCCTGATGAAAAGAGTTGGCCTGTTAATAAAAATTATGTTTAAAAAAAAAAAAAAGAGTTTGCTGAGTGACTTCCAAAGAATTCCTTGACAGTCCCTTCCCTTAGCCATACAGATAAAGACTTACAGGTTGGGAGAGAGAGAAGGAAAAAGACACACTCTGGCACTAGTTCTCAGTTGTGTATTTGGTTAGCTCCCAACAATCAAAACATCTTCTCTGAAGTGGATGTTGGTTGACCTTACAGGGTGGGTCATCTACCTTCTCAAGCCTATCAAAAATCTGCCAATATCTCATTGGTCCCTGTATAGTAAGGATTAGCAAACACAGATAATTGTTGCCATTAAGGGTGAGGTCCAGGTGTTTTTTAGCACTGGAAAATTAGAGGCACCAGGGCTTTTTCTCAGACGGAACTTGTCAGAACTCAGGTCCGGCATCTCTCAGGTGGGTGCCATTGCCATTCTAAGAGAACAAGAGAGGCGCTCATAGTGAGTTTCAGCACCTCTTTTTCTAGAAAAATAACACCAAGAGTTATTTAGTGACTGCAATTGATAGCTACCAAATCGATTTGTATTTGTGTGCGTTGGTGTTTCAATGTTTCGATGTTGTATCTATGTATATATTGTAAGTTGTATAATGTTTTTCCCCCCGATGGTTAATATGACTGTGATGGTTGAAACAGCAATAAACAATCAAGCATCAGATCATGTTTCATTGTACATGGAGAACTTCAGATGTCCCAATAAAATACATACGGGTTAGGTTAAAGACCTTAACCAATCATAATACTAATATCAGAAGCAACTTTCATTATGTATTCTATCATGTATGCATGGTGTCTTAGCTTCTGTTGTTGCATGCAAGCAGACTTTTTATACTGAGTAATTAAGTTTCCACTGAGATCCTTTATTTAGATATCTCAGTGGGCAGACTTCCATGGCAATCAGCTTTTCTGTCACTATTAAGCTTATCCTGCAGTTACACAGAGCTGCACTGGGCGCGTTCTTGATTTTCATGAGATGACAGTGAAATCCTACTGCTGTCCCAAGTGTGCATCTAGAATGTACTCAGTCCGTTTTCACCATGCGGGGCAGTCACGAAAAAATGCTGAATATTCCTTGGCATACACTTTGCTGTAGAAGGCGAAGCAGCTTTCCATGTAGAAAGTTTGAAGCCCACTTATATTGCCACTGAAGGATGACGAGCATCCAGTGGCATCCATGATTTCTAACAGTGCTATACTACTGAATGCTGAAGGTAAATGGTAAAGGACATGGGGGTGGCGCTGTGGTCTAAACTACTGAGCCTCTTGGGTTTGCTGATCAGAAGGTTGGTGGTTCGAATCCCTGCGACAGGGTGAGTTCCCGTTGCTCTGTCCCAACTCCTGCCAACCTAGCAGTTTAAAGCACGCCAGTGCACGTAGATAAATAGGTACCACTGCGGTGGGAAGGTAAACAGCATTTCTGTGCACTCTGGTTTTCGTCACGGTGTTCCATTGCACCAGAAGCGGTTTATTCATTCTGGCCACATGACCCGGAAAGCTGTCTGTGGACAAATGCCGGCTCCCTTGGCCTGAAAGCGAGATGAGCACAGCAACCCCTTAGTCGCCTTTGACTGGGCTTAACCGTCCAGGGGTCCTTTACCTTTTATCTTTTACTACTGAATATGAATATGAAATAACACAGTAGTGAAACTTGTACCCGGCAAATGCAATTTAATGAAAATCCAGCTCCTTATTTAATAAAAGCTGCCTCTATTATTATCTTAACTACTGAAAATGAAAAATGGACTTAATTAGTATAGTATTGCCATTTTTTAGGCTTCAGGGACTCTGTTTTTGAAATGTGATGAAACTCTTAGTTGAGATTGATACTGTTTAAAATTAAAATGCTATCTTGGCACTGGCTATTTCAGAGAGTATGTGCAGAATCTGTGGAATCATTTAGGCACAGAATGCAACTGTGTCTCATCTGAACCATTTTCCATTTGTATAAGTTGATCAATTCTAATGCAATAGTTTATCACCGTGAAGATTACATATTGAAATATGTAATACTCCTTATATATTCTAATTTTGCATTTCGGTTTTTCCCTCTAGGCACATTGGACATGTTGGCTGGGACCCGAACACAGGTTTTGATGTAAGCAAGAAAGAGGGATGGTTAACTGTTCCAAAACTCCAAGCGTTCTACAGTCATTCTATATTTATGTGAAACAAAAATTGAAAGGAGGGCAATTGTAATTCATACTTTTTTTTGTCATGAAGGTTTTTAAATTTGCCATGCAAGCCAATTTAACTAAGAATGCTTTGAGCTTCATGCCTGAAAACAGAAACTATGCTACATCATTGCCACACAGCCCAAGGTTTTGTGTGGAGAAATTTTTCTAATAAAAGGATCTGTGTTTGCTGAAACGCCCCCCCCCCCCCAAAAAAAGTAGCTTCTAACGGCTCTAATGTTTCCATTAGGTTAACAATTTGGATCCAGAGCTGAAAAACCTGTTTGACATGTGTGGAATTTCAGAGGCTCAGCTGAAAGACAAAGAAACATCCAAGGTTATATATGATTTTATTGAAAAAACAGGAGGTGTGGAAGCTGTTAAAAACGAGTTGCGTAGACAAGGTGAGTCCTCGTGCCATCCACTCATGCTTTGTAATACCTACAAAAATGCAGGGTTTGAGCCAGACTTCACTGTTGGTCCAAGTTCTACCTTCTGCACTCTTCCTGAGGCCTGAGAGGATTGGCTGAGGAAAGGGGATCAGCTAAATTCTCTTCTCCCTGCTGCCCCAATCCGTGGGAGCATCCCCTGAGCAGAACTCGGGATACTCCTGCAAGTGGGACCACAGTATGAGTCCAACCCATTACATCAAGTTGAGAAATGCTTCTCCAGATTTTTTAAAACGGATTTCTATTTCCACATTTTGTTAAACACACTTAATTCGAAATGGAATACGCTTCGCTTTGACAAAATCTCCAGCAAACTTTTCTGTTTTAAACACCATCCTGTATCTAAGCCAAAATGTTTAAAAATTGAGTCCCGAGCAGGGGGTATCCCAGGAGTGCATTACTCTGTAGAAACTGACTTCTCTGGGTTTGTTTGTTTTTGCAAGTAGTTGCAATGGCCAGCTATAATTGGAGAACCAAGAATTTCTGTCATGATTCAATACTTACATGGCTGGTTGTGCCTCTGTAGCATAATTATTATGGTGTAGACGTAGACAGCAGAGGCCAGAAACTGACAGTTTAATGGAAGTGGATTAAAGAAAGTAAATGAGACTAGGATGCTTCAGAAAAAGTTAATATATGTTACATTTATGATCTAGGTCCGCCACTCTGGAGTGGTATGTATGAATTCTAATCTTCAGAGTTCTTTGCATTGCAGTGGTGTGTGATACACAATACCTACACATTTGGGTTAAAAAGACCAGATTTAGGAATTGATACATCAATACATAATTTGTAACCATTTTATATAGTTAAAAGTTGTGGCTTTTTTCCTTTGGATATTACTGGTAAACAGTGCCCTGCAATTAATTTTTGTTAAAGTCAATAACCTGCTGCCCTTTGGTGCTTCAACCTACCGTATAATATGCCTTACAAAATATATGTCCTTGTTTGAAGTGTGTGTGTTTGTTTGTGTGTGTGTGTGTGTGTGTGTGTGTGTGTTTGCTTTAACATCTTAATTTAGCGATTTTGAACAAAGGGCTTCCTTGTTCTAATAACAAGAGACCCCGTACTTACAAGTGGTTTTCTTCATCATGGCTAAGTAGAACACATTTTACCAATTAATAGCTTTTAATTGGGTTTTGGGAATGAACTGCTCTGTACTTGCTCTGAACACAGAGATGTTTGACCACTGGTAGAGATTGTGTATGGAGAAAGATTTGAGTCTTAAAGTGCAATCCTATGCAAGAAGTAAGCTCAGTTGAGTTCTGTGAGATGAATAGGTATGAGACTGCAGCCACAATCTTGCGAAGCTCACTGAGGCCATTCACTAGTGAGGTGGTTTCTCCGATGATGACTGCAAGTAGCAGGAAATAATATTAGAGAGACCTTAATAATATTGCATGGTGATGCGTATTCCATCCTTCCTCTTCCTCCTCTCACTGTTAAGGATGGGTGGAAGAGTCGAGCTGCCATTTTGAAATTTAAACAGAGAATGATGGCCTATATGTATATGTCAAGATTAACTTGAATATGCTAGTGCTCAAGATCTGGGTGAGCTAAGGCCTTAGTTCATTTGGCTACTTAAAGTTCTTCCAAAATGAATGCCTTTACACATATACCTATGCCTCAGTGGCCTCCACATTGAGATGATTTGCTGGATTTGATGTGGGGCTATGGTAAAAAGTTATTCAGAACCTTCCATTGATCGTTATACGGAAGTGGGGATTAGGCCTGCCATCTGTATTGGATTCCCTGTTGCAGTAAAAATGTGCCTAAATCAACAAAGCCATGTTTGATTTATAATGACAAATGAGCTATCTTGGGCAAAACTATATGTTGCCCATTTTCTAGTGTATGAAAACGCTTTACCCATTTTTTTTAACAGTTGGGTAGCACAGCCAATTGGGAGCAATAGCTTTGTGTGAGGTGGAAAATTTTCACATTTCAGTGATTCTAAAACACAAAGTATTAACCTTTCTGTGGAGAGAGTTGGTTCCTTTTGGAAATGCTTTGCTGCTGTGTTAAGATTATCCTCCTAAAGGCTATGAGTATAAAACTTCAATGTCATGAAAGCCATGCAGATAGACCGTCACTTGTAAATATTGGCATTGACCTGTATAGACATTTGAGAACATGTATTCTTCCCCCCACCCCACTTTTTCCCTTTTGCTTGGTGTGCAGAGAGTGGTTTGTTGCAGTTGTGATGCTAGCTGGGTGAGAGACCAGATATGCTCAACTGGAAACTAATATATATATTTTTTAAAAAACTGATAAAATGGTAGTACAGTGGTAACTCGGTTTTCAAACATAATCTGTTCTGGAAGACTGTTCAAGTTCCAAAACGTCCAAAAACTCAATGCAGAAAATTCTACGGAATCCACGTGGCATGTTCAGCATCTGAGACATGTTCAAAAACCACAGCATTTACAGGTTTACAGCATTTGAAAACCGAAATGTTTATCGGCCTCGGTCCAGTATATCTGAAGGAGCGTCTCCACCCCCATCGTTCTACCCAGACACTGAGGTCCAGCGCCGAGGGCCTTCTGGCAGTTCCCTTACTGCGAGAAGCCAAGTTACAGGGAACCAGGCAGAGGGCCTTCTCGGTAGTGGCACCCGCCCTGTGGAACGCCCTCCCACCAGATGTCAAAGAGAACAAAAACTACCAGACTTTTAGAGGACATCTGAAGGCAGCCCTGTTTAGGGAAGCTTTTAATGTTTGATGCATTACGGTATTTTAATATTTTGTTGGAAGCCACCCAGAGTGGCTGGGGTAGCCCAGCCAGATGGGCGGGGTATAAATAAATAATAATAATAACTATTATTATTATTATTATTATTATTATTATTATCAACAGAGACATTCGAAAACCGAGGTACCACTGTGCTGTCACTGCAGAAATATAGCATTGTGAACTGCCCTTTATTAATGGATATGCATGTCCTGAACTTATCACATCTGTGATGGAGGACAGACTGCAAACTGAGTGAGGTTCCCCGGGGGAAAGGCAAGGGAACTGAGCTGTTCTGTAAATCAAAATGGTCTTTTTGATGCAGCTCTTAGTCGGGGGGGGGGGGGAGCTGTCCCTCTGTAAGTGACTAAGCACTTGTTTGTTTTTTGTTCTCAGCTCCTCCACCACCTCCACCATCCAGGGGCGGCCCTCCCCCTCCTCCTCCTCCCCCACCACCACATAGCTCGGGGCCACCTCCCCCTCCTATTAGGGGAAGGGGAGCTCCTCCCCCACCTCCTTCAAGAGCTCCGACCGCAGCGCCACCCCCTCCGCCTCCTTCCAGACCTGGCGGTGGGGTGCCGCCCCCGCCCCCCAACAGGATGTATCCTCCTCCTCCTCCAGTTCATTCTTCCTCGGCCCCCTCCGGCCCCCCTCCTCCCCCTCCGCCACCTTCAGGTGGTTCTTGTGTGCCTCCTCCGCCTCCCCCACCCCCACCCCCTCCTGGTCCTCCGCCGCCGCCTGGTGTCCCAGTCGAGGTTGACCATCAGCTTCCAGTTCCTGCAGGAAATAAAGCAGCTCTCTTAGATCAAATCAGAGAAGGGGCCCAATTGAAAAAAGTAGAACAGAGCAGTCGTCCGGTCTCCAGCTCGGGAAGAGACGCGCTACTTGATCAGATACGGCAGGGTATACAGCTGAAGTCTGTGAGTATCACTGGGGTTTTTTGTTCTTTAGTTCTGGTTACTAGCAAAATTTTGTGTAGTGTTTATTGTAGAATCGAGTTGGAATGGATCCCCCTGCAATTCAGGAATCTCAACTAAAGCATCCATGACCGGTGGCCATCTAACCTCTGCTTAAACGGCCATCCAACCTCTGCTTAAACGGCCTTGGTCCTATATACCTGAAGGAGCGTCTCCACCCCCATCGTTCAGCCCGGACACTGAGATCCAGCGCCGAGGGCCTTCTGGCGGTTCCCTCATTGCGAGAAGTGAGGTTACAGGGAACCAGACAGAGGGCCTTCTTGGTAGTGGCACCCACCCTGTGGAACACCCTCCCTTCAGATGTGAAGGAAATAAGCAGCTATCCTATCTTTAGAAGACATCTGAAGGCAGCCCTGTTTAGGGAAGTTTTTAATACTTCATGCTGTATTGTTTTTAACACTTGATTGGGAGCCGCCCAGAGTTACTGGGGAAACTCAGCCAGATGGGCAGGGTATAAATAATAAGTTATTTTTATTTGTATTAGTAAACACCTCCAAGGAAGGAGAGTCCACAACCTCTGTAACATAGTAATATATGTTTGTCACAAGAATTTCATTAACTGTCTTTTCTGTGTCAAATGCGAATTCCTAAAAGTGCCCTTGATTTTAAACCTTCGGCACGTTCTTCCACCTAAGTAGACTTTTGGTGATCGAGTAAAAGTACGAAGCGTAGAATAATCAGTCTGCCCTTGTTTCTGTTTACTTGAAGGTATGCTCTAGCCATTGACTTCTCAGAAATTGAGTGCTAAATGTTCTAAGTTCTATGTATGCTTCTACATTTCTATATTCAATCACCTCCACCCCAGGTATCTGATGGGCAAGAGAGTGCACCGCCTACGCCTGCTCCCACCTCGGGTATTGTGGGAGCGCTAATGGAAGTTATGCAGAAAAGGAGCAAAGCCATTCATTCTTCAGGTAGCGCATTAAATCAGTCTTTGTACAGCCATGTGCAATTTGTTTCTTTGAATTAATACCCACGTTTATAACATGGATTATAGCATCTATTCTATCTGCCGATATAATAATATTTAACAGAAAGGGATTATAGGCTTATCAGCAGTGTGAAGTTTTAAGAAAAACCTGTATTGAAAAATAGCCTTGTAGCAACCATAAAAATTATATTAATCAACAGTTTACTAATTTATACAATTCTAGAACTTCTTGTCACAACCCACACAATGGATGTAATTTATGGAAGCTTGATTCTGTTTCCATAAGTATCCCTTATTTTTTTTAAAAAAAGAATAGGTTATTTGGTTATTCTCCTGAACCAGATAGATCGCTTATTTATTTGGAAGAAGTATATAGATAATAGCAGGAATATTACAAATATTTTGAAGCTGTCACTTAGGTCTTAATACTGTGCCACCATCAAGAAAATCATGTTTTGGTCAGCTGTTATTACAAAAATCATGGGGTAGGCATAAATAATATGCACTCTACTCTGAAGGAAAGTAATATACAATTACTATGCGACTTAGGACCTGGGTACTTAAATAGTCACAATTTTTCACATACATGCCCAGGCATATTATTATTACTATTATTGTTATTATTTCTTACTGTGCAAATGCCATTCATTACCAACTAAATGGGGGCTGGGGGCGGAAATGGCAACACTAGCTTTTGCTGAATGTTTAGTTCTTGCAAAAATAACTTAATTTTTTTCTTACCATTAGATGAAGATGAGGATGAAGAAGATGAAGAAGATTTCGAGGATGATGATGAATGGGATGACTGATCAGTATATTATATATCATATATATTTTTAAGGTGAAATACTAAACTACTTTCTGTCTATGGATTCTGTAAAATTATCATGTAAATGTTCTACCAATTTGCTGTATATTTTTGTTGCCTTTTGCTTTTTTATTAATCTGTGCAATACCTCATTTAATCTGTAAAGGTTTGTCATAATCCTATACAAAGTTACTCCCGAAATTAATGTGTACAAGTTTACACCAGGTTGCTCAGTGTACATGTGAACACTTTCCATTCCATCAATAAGGGAGTTTTAATGTAATATGCGAGATTGACAAACACACCTTAAATGTATTTAGTTATAATGCAAGAAGGAAAACACTATTTTCATACCCTACTTTTTCTGTATCTAAATTTTCTTATTAAAACCTAGTATAGCACTACATTCTTTAAGCAATGCAGCTCCTAGTTTTAGCCCCTTCATCTTGGAAACTCTGCCACGTGGGTGAGGCTGATAAAACAATGAATCGTTGCAGTTCATACCGCTGCGATTTAAATTTAGCATTTAAGCTGACATAAAACAATCGTAAAATAATAATAACAATAATAAAGCAGTTGTGAAAATTTCCCCTGATTCCTGAGCACTGTGTTTCCTGCTATCGGGCAGCGTTGACACCTTGAATGCTCAATTTAGGAACTTCCCTGTTGGTTTCAGAGTGTGACATCTCTGATGTAAGCCACCTCTGATTTTTACCAGCTACCTTTCACAATGAAGAGGAGGAGTCTACATTTATGGCAGCTGCTGCGGGCGTTTATTTATTTTTATATGCTGTTTTTTACTGAAGGGCTGTGGTTATAAAGTTTGCTCTGAATAATAGCGGATTTAAATTAATTTTAAAATGTGTAGGGCATGAGAATACTAATAAATGAATTTAGGTGGTGTCACTCTGCAGTCTTGATGGATTACGGTATAAACTGAACACAATTTAGGCACCAGATCTGTGATCTAGAAATTGAAAGCATTTATACAGGGATGGATGGATGGATGGATGCCTTAAATATATACTTCTCCTGACTGTGACGGGCTTTCCAAAAGCGATGGGGAAAGTTTGTGGGGAGAGAAGGGATATGAGCATGAATTCTTCACTGATGTTTCCTTTCAACTCCCTTTGGCTGGATAAGCTGAGACTGGGTAGGCTCTGTGCCTGTTAGCCTATTAATGTTCAGAAATCCACTCCTCGCATGCACCCCTATGGGTTTATTCAAGCATAATGGGTCAATGTTGCCCTGTTTCCTTTGGACACTAAATCTCCAGGTAGAGCTCACTGAACTGCTTGCCTTTTGAGAGGGTCTCACTACTGCAAAGTTGGTTTAAACCACTGCTTTTTATACGGACTGAACTTGCATATTGCAGTTTGATTTGCTTCACACTTAGAAATGACGCCAAGGGATGTGCTTTGAAATCGCGTTCCGACATATTATGGGGAAAGTTGAGTTCTCATCTTAATTTTCGTATTTACTAATGGACTAAACGTTTGGATTATCTCCCTATTTTATATGCAGGGTGGTGCATCTAAGATAGGCATTGGCAGTGCTAACCCCATACTTGCAGCAAGGAGACACTGAAGTAGAAAACACTTGCCTCGCTGCTGCACAGTGTTTCAAGGGAGGAATATCTGGTGTACAATTAACACATGCTTCTTTCTCCTCTCCCCATCTTCTCTATTCATGGTATATTGGATGAAATTTGTATTTGCTGAAACCCAGTGTTGGCTTGATCTTGGCAGGCTGGACCTGCAATATGACCTGGCTTGGATATCTTAGTGCAGTTATAACGTATGTCTAGCATCCGGATTTTTAATACTCGAGGGAAACAGGATTTTAAAGGTTATGTTGATGAAGAGGGAGGTGTTGGAAGCAAAGCTACGTTATTCCGATGAGGGTAACTTTTCTTTTAAGCACACGGCTTGGGAAAGGAGAATTTTAAAGGTCTCCTCCTCTCCCTGCGGTTGTAGCCACAGCACTGCCTGCTGCTGGAAAGACTTTCAGCCACTGTTGCTGCTAGTATGGCTTGAGGACTGCGGGCAGGTTGGCTGAAGCCTGATTTGAATGCTCTGAAGTAGGATTAAGAATGTGCACATGAGAGGGAGTGTTAATGGCCTTCGGGACAGCGTCTAGTGCTGTCTCTCCAGCTCTGTAATCATAAAGGGCATTTTTCAAATAGATCTTGCTCAGGTGGCCTCCAAAGATGTTACTTACTAGCATGAATAAAGCACATGCTTCTAGAGTCGAGAGAACTTGGAAAGATTTAATATTTTATGTCTGAGATATTTGTGTAATCCATTAATCACTTGCCCAACAGGCTTTCGTTTCGTTTTGTTTTCCTATAAAGTGTATCCACATTATTGCACAAAAGTTCAGATGTTTTGCTTTCAATAGCATATTGTACGGTCTTAATTTAAGGCATGACTGCAGTTACAGTTAGGCTACAAAGTCACAGCTGCATGTTTCTGCATTTTCCCATGTGGGCTGGAGGCGACGTTTCATGTCATTGAATCACTACTGCTAACTGTTGTAACAAGGCAGCTTCATGCACCAGTTAAATTGACTGTCCAGGTAGCCTTGGCAATTAGCAAATGAGCCTGAGGCCTATATTTCAGCACTACGCATAGACAATATCAACTAGCCGCTTGTACTCTGAAAGCATCTCAATCGTTCAGTTTTCCGTTTCATCAAACTGAAATTCTTGGTATGTGAATTTTCTTTCTCTTTGGCTTTTTTTTTTTAATGTACAGTGAATAGGATGTTGCACTGGTGGCAATTCATCATGGAGCATAATAAAATTAATTTGACTCAAAAACACGGTGTGGTGTGACTTTTTTTTCTTCTTGTCTTCTAACTCATGCACAGGTTATGCTTCAGCCAGGATAGCAAAATCCAACATTACCATAACTAGCTCAAATTGGAAAGTGGATTGTGTTCTTAAATAAGTTTCAGGAGGGAATCTAATGCTCTGGCCCATAGGTCAAATATGACAGGTAGCCTGCTGCTCCCATGGAAACAATGGCTGTTGTAAACCAACAGATTGCATAATGCATTAATATTACAAGGTCAGGCAATGTTGGAAGGGGTCTGTACATTAAAAGTCTTGTTGTCTTTGCAGTTGCTGTGTGTATTGCCTGCTCTCTTTTGCATAAAACTTAACATATTTTTTGGTGACCAAATTGCATAGAATTTCACAAAGGAGATTTTATATCCACAAGCATCAAGTATTTTTATTGCCATCACCGGTTTGTTGCTATATCTTGGATAAATTCCTGGTTCTTCTTGCTAGTTGCATATCTGCACATATAAGTATGTTGATCATATTAATAAAATCAGAGATTTAGTAGCTCTCTTGGCTCTTTTGTTCTCAGTCCACAGTGGTGTTTATGACAGTGCCTTCACAACAAAGGTAAGGGACCCCTGGACAATTAAGTCCAATCTAAGGTGACTATGGGGTGCAGCACTCATTTCGCTTTCAGGCCAAGGGAGCCAGCATTTGCCCGCACACAGCTTTCTGTGTCATGTGGCCAGCATGACTAGACCACTTCTGGTGCAACAGAACACTGATGGAATCCAGAGTGCACAGAAACGCGGTTTACCTTCCTGCCACAGCAGTACCTATTTATCTACTTGCACTGGTGTGCTTTCAAACTGCAAAAACATCAAGATTACAATATTTTTGTATACCTGACACATAAGTAGGCTGCACTTTTTTAAAATGTGAGTATCTTAACTTGCTGCTGACACACTGCTTGCAAATAGCTTCTGCAGTTTCCTGACAGTGCAAGCCATGTGAGATATAGCCTGTTCATCCCAAGTTTGAATAAATTGTGTTAAAACAAAGTTTGAATAAACTGTTTTAAAACAAAGCCCACAACGACTTTAAAATAATTTGGGAGAAGAAAAGAGCTGTATGTGAAAAATGCATCCCGGGTGACAGACGTTCTAGTTTCCCAAATGTCTGATTTCTTTGCAGATTTCTTTCCTCCAACTTCTATTGAAGCACACTGCCTACTCAATTTTCCTGTTAGTTTTCCTGGAAATTGCCATTATCAAGCTTCTGTTGCAGATCCTAAAAGCCCATGTGCTTTAGCAACTTGTGTCAGTAGTTGAGATTCAAGTTTGTCAGGGACATGATGTTCCTGACCAGGCTGGGCTCTCCTAGTTCCACTTCTGTCACTCTAATGTGCATTCTCTTCCCTTATCACATACCCCAATAAGCTCCGTGTACTTAATGTCTTCGCTGCAAGCCAGAGTGATGTTGCTCTGCCTGTTTATGGCTCTTCGCTGCCAAAAGATCAGCATAAAGTCTTGCAGTTCTCTGTTTCTGTGGAGCCGGTTCAAAGCTTTTGACACTCCTGAACTTCTGCAAGGCCAAAAATAACACTTTGTTGTGGTCTCCCTATAGTTAGCCTTGGGGCTTTTGAGGTTTGCAAAGGCAGGGAGCACGTTGTTTATGGGGTGGGTTTAGCACAGCGGCGTGTCAGCTGAGTCCTTTCTCTTTATCTTTTGTTTGAAAGAGGACCTGTTGTTGTGCACTGGCACAATTTCTCTGTTCTGGAGTTAAAGAAGCAAACTGCAACACCCCTCGTTTCTGGGACCAGAACTACACAGAACCATTTTCAGAGCATGAAAGTACATCTAGTTCAGGGACTCCAACTAGAGGTCCCCTTTATCTATTCTCTCTTTTTCTTTTGGTAGCTTTTTTTTTATCTATTCTCTCATTGTATTTGGGTAAGCATTGCAAGCAGGTGAAGGATCGGTTGAAGGACCCTGTGTGAGAGGTGGGGAAGGGGAAAGAAACCTCACAGGATGAGAGGCTGTGAGAAGAGAGGAATGACCCCAGGTGAGAGCTGGGAGGGCTCCCTTCTTTCTGTATGGCAGAAGTTTTCAACCTTTTTGAGTCCATGGCTCCCTTGACCAACTGCATTCTTTCTGCGGCACCCCTGTGGGGCTCAGGAACCCAGTTATGTCACCCCTTGCCTGCAGAGCTGGCAGCCTCTCACCCTTTTTTGAACACCCTTCCTTGTGGAGTGTTGCCTCAGCCTCCTCTCCCCTCTCCTTGGGAGTCCTCTGGGCTGCTGCTGCTGCTGCCCTGGCCTCTGAGCTGTGCCCCCTGCCCCAAAGAGAGGTGCCTCCTCACACTGACCCACAGGGACCTGGGACTTGTCTTTCCATTCCCAACAACAATGGCTGGTGGACTGGCTGGCTTGCTTTCTCCGAAGCCACCTCAGCTCCTGGCAACCAGCACCCCCTAACCAGCCCCAGAGGCACCATTCGCCTGGGAGCTTGTAGTCTGGGCTGCTGCAACAAATAGCTGTCAAGACTTTGGGAAGCAGAGATGCGAGAGGGCACTAAAGGAGGGAAGGAAGGAAAGAGGGACAGAGGCCAGTGTTGCCCATGGCAATCCTGACCATCATTCAAGGCACCCCAGGGTGCCACGGAACACTGGTTGAAAACCACTGCTTTGTGGGATAAAAGTTATAGCAGTAAGAGGATGATACAGTTCTCTCTTCTTCCTTTTTAGTTTTTTTTTATTACTACTTTTGATTAGCCCCCCCCCCTTTGTTGTATCACAAAAATCTCAATACATCTTTATAGCAAAAAAACCACCCACATCCATCTAGTTCTTGAAGAGTCAATATAACACATTGAATATTGGTGCTTAATAGCTATTCAAAACCATACACACCGCCGAGGGCCTTCTGGCGGTTCCCTCATTACAAGAAGCCAAGTTACAGGGAACCAGGCAGAGGGCCTTCTCGGTAGTGGCACCCACCCTGTGGAACGCCCTCCCACCAGATGTCAAAGAGATAAACAAGTACCTGACATTTAGAAGACATCTGAAGGCAGCCCTGTTCAGGGAAGTTTTTAATGTGTGACATTTTAATGTATTTTTAATCTTCGTTGGAGAAACCCAGCCAGATGGGTGGGGTACAAATAATAACTTGTTGTTTATTTATTTCATCCAATATTTCTGCTACACATGGTCAGCTACCAAGGGTCAAGGAGGGTGCCCATTGTGTGACAAATGTTTCCTCAAGGTGAGGCCTTGTTGCAGTCCTGAGGAGCACTTCTCCCTTGTAGGCAGTCCCAGGCCTATAAATGGACAACCCAGGGAGGTTACCTTTCCAATGCCAATATTCTCATTTAAATTTTCCAGTTACGTTGGCCTATAGTTCATCATTGCTATCTTTTCATGATTACTTGGCAGATAGTGGAGCCATTAGGCCAGATTGAGAGCTGGGTAAGAAGAGGTGAAATCCCCTTTGGTGGGCTACATTAAGAGATACTGAGGCTGTTACTTTAAGGCCCAGCTTGGTGGCTGGCATGCCTTGCTACCCTGATCCATGTTGGATGTAGAAAATTAGATCTGGCTTAACCCAGTTGCCCCTTCTCTCTAGCCCTCTAGCAAGGAACAGATCACACACTGTTACGCAAGTATAGAAGCTTTACTTACGGAAGCCAAAGGTCTGATTCATGCATTGCTTCATGCAGCAGCAAGGAGAACACAGGTAGATTACTCGGGTGCAAAATCCACGATATAGTTTCAGGCATGCGGTCTGAACTTTGGAGCAAGTTCGGACCCGTCTGTCCTGGTGGATTACATGGCGAGAAGAGAAAGAGAGAATGGACAAGCAGCTTCACTTCCTCACAGAAGTAAGGGGGCGTAACCTAGCTGAGTCTAGAAACAGACCTCTCTGGTCTTAACCCCTTCCTGTGTTAACTAGCACTTCTGCATTGCTACGTTTGACTGCAATTTCCCACAATCCAGGCCATGCCACAATGTACCCAAGCCCTGCCTAGCATTCTCCTCTCCTCTGTACCCCACCCACTTAAAATAATCTGTCGGGAAGTGCTCTGATGTTTCTTGAGAGCTCCTTATTTTTTATTTTCTTTCATATACCAACAGCTTCCTCATCTTTGACCCATTGGCCCTTGCTCTGTATCACACAAAGCTGCTCTTCTCTCTGGGGCCTATATGTGAGGTTTTAATCACAACCCAACTTGTATATTTCCCGATAGAACCAGACACCTACCAAGTGAGCAATTCTTGAAATGGAAGCATTGTGGGCTATGACGTTGCGATCATTCGGAAGGCTGTGAACTTCCCTGCATGCAAATTTATACATTTCTGTGCGATTGTTCAGGGTGAAGTAAAAGGGAGAATCATGGCTAGGTGATGACCCCTTCTAGACTTGGTACCCAGCATACACACACAGGGATGCGGGTGGCGCTGTGGGTTAAACCACTGAGCCTAGGGCTTGCCAATCAGAAGGTCGGCGGTTCGAATCCCCGCGATGGGGTGAGCTCCCATTGCTCAGTCCCTGCTCCTGCCAACCTAGCAGCAGGTGAGGAGGAATGGAAGTTCCCCCAGAATGTCTGCTTTATATACATTATTTACACAATGGGCCCCACGTGCTTGGCTAATTCCGGGATTCACCTGTAGACCAATCAGGTTGTGGATTCACTTCCATCTGGAGCTGGATTGGGTGGCTCCTGTGGACCAATCAGACTGCTGCATTCTGGACCCTATTGTTCTAGGACCAATCAGACTGCTGCATTCTGAATCCTATTGTTCTAGGAGATCTAGGACCAATCAGACTGCTACCTTTTGGATCCTATTCAACTCAGTACATAACAGTTAGCTTTTCTAATAAGGCTGTTTCCCATTGGTCCATGCTTACTCATGACAGGTCTCTCCAGTGTTTGGCTATGACACTTCTGGCTGCTGAGAGTAGGTGGGTTATGAGCTTTTTATGATTGTGAGTGGGCATTATGATCTTGGAAGATGCAAGAGAAAGTAAGTGAACCCACACAAGGGACGCTGACAAAAAACCCCACACATACACTAAGTAGAAGAATAGGAGCATTGCCAGCCGACCCCACCCCACTCACCATCCCCCCCCACTTTCCCCTGTTTTCTTCCTAACCTAACACTGTATGTAACAACAACACCAATAATAAAATTTTATTTATATCCCGCCCTCCCCAGCCGAAGCTGGGCTCAGAGTGGCTAACAACAGTAAAATAATACAGCATTCTAAAAACAATTCATTATAAAATCAGTTCAAATCAAATTGATGGGAACCATTGCGCAACCATGTCTCACAACAGATGAAACTGATCTGTAGAAAATGCAACTTGAAAAAAGAGACAATGCAAGTACAGTGGTACCTCAGGTTAAGAACTTAATTCGTTCCGGAGGTCTGTTCCTAACCTGAAACTGTTCTTAACCTGAAGCACCACTTTAGTTAATGGGGCCTCCCACTGCCGCTGTGCTGCCGGAGCCCGATTTCTGTTCTTATCCTAATGCAAAGTTCTTAAGCCGAGGTACTCTTTCTGGACTAGCAGAATCTGTAACCTGAAGCGTATGTAACCTGAAGCGTATGTAACCCGACGTACCACTGTATTTTTGCAAACTAAGATATATATATATCCCCCCAATAGTCAGCACTTTGGTGGTTCTTGAGATGACATGGGGGGGATGAAATAAGATCCCCTCTGCCTCCCCCCACAATGTAATTTCTATTACATTATTGAACAAATTGAAAATTTTGCCGGCGTACTCTTGAAATACAGCCAGCTTGTCTTAGCAGCTGCTATTTGATCGATGCAGCGCCACTCGTTGTCATACTTGCAGCATAGTCTAAGAACTGGATCCAGAATTTAGTAATCTTTCTGCATAATTCTCTGTGAGCAGCTGTGCTGTCATTTTAAGAGACTAGGAGTTCTTCCAAGAGACACAAGGGCAAACAGCTCTTCATATGCGACCTTCTGCTTTTATTATTTCTACAGAGGTTGGGGAGTTCTAATTTTGTAGTATCGATTTCATGCTGCTGGAAGGGGAAGAGGAAAACAAACTTTGCTCACCATTGTGATCTCTGTCGACCTGGATCCTTATTCTTGTGTCTAATGTCTGAATGGAAAAGTGGAAAGGGTAGGGGACCTGGGCATTTTCAGTCACCTCTGAGACTTAACATGTTCAATGGTGAACAGTCTGTACAAATGAAAAACTAATTTTTGTGAAGCTGAGGCTCCAATACTTTGGACACCTCATGAGAAGAGAAGACTCCCTGGAAAAGACCCTGATGTTGGGAAAGATGGAGGGCACAAGGAGAAGGGGACGACAGAGGATGAGATAGTTGGGCAGTGTTCTTGAAGCGACAAACATGAGTTTGACCAAACTGCGGGAGGCAGTGGAAGACAGGGGTGCCTGGCGTGCTCTGGTCCATGGGGTCACGAAGAGTCGGACACGACTAAACAACTAAACAACAACAATTTGGAGGGGCTGTTGAAATGCCTGGACCCTGGGCAGGTCCTTGGTTGTGTGTCATACCGGTTGCAATATCAAAACATCAGTAGCAAAGCCATAAAATATGAATTGAGACCGTGGTAAACAATTTGTGCTGTGTTCCTACTAGTCATGGGCAATTTCCTCAACAAAGACTACCTGCTTTTAGATTTAATGCTGGAGTACTAATAGTGATAGTCCAAAAGTTGTTGTTCTCCTTTTTAAAAATAAATTTTATTTTTGCATTTTCAATTTTACATAAACAAATGAATTAAACAGATAAACATATAAACCCTTCTGACTTGCCTCACACACACCCCATTGTCGATCATAATGTAATGATTCCCCCCTCTACATCTCTATCATAACTCTATTTTTATAAACCTTTGTCGATCCATAGTTCAAATTTTTGCTACAAGTTTTCTGCCAATCCTACCAATGTATGTAATTGTTCACAATAGCTTTTCAAACAAATTATAAACTTCCCTCATTCTCCTCTTCCTGGTTTCTAATTCCTCCTGTAAGTTTTGCCATTTCGGCATTGTTCATCAATTTTGTCTGCCACTCTTTTTCGGTTGGAGTTGTACAATCTTTCAATTTCTGGGCTAAGGGACTCTGCGCAGCCATGGCAGCGTACATAAATGGTTTCGTCTGGTCGTTCGGGATCTCTGACCCTATAGTGCCTAAAAGAAAAGCTTCTGGTTTCTTAGGAAAAGTTACTTTCAACATTTTTTTCTGTTCATTATATATCATTTCCCAGAGTTGTTGTTCTCTTATTAGTTGTTATCATCCATCTTTCTTGGGAGACAATGGAAGAGTAAAGTCAAACCATTGGAGAGTTTGGGGGTAAAGTCAAACCATTGGAGAGTTACAGCACCTGTAGAGATTGCTGTAGAGAGCCAGTGTGGTGTAGTGGTTAAGAGCGGTAGTCTCATAATCTGGGGAACCGGGTTCGTGTCTCCGCTCCTCCACATGCAGCTGCTGGGTGACCTTGGGCCAGTCACATTTCTTTGAAGTCTCTCAGCCCCACTCACCTCACAGAGTGTTTGTTGTGGGGGAGGAAGGGAAAGGAGAATGTTAGCCGCTTTGAGACTCCTTAAAGGGAGTGAAAGGCGGGATATCAAATCCAAACTCTTCTCTTCTTCTTCTTCTTCTACAGGAAAGACATGTTTTGTTGCAGCTGGGGCAGAGGAAGGTGTCCTGTTGTTCTGCTGCAGATACACAATTTCTTTTCTCAGTGCTCCTCCCAGCTGTCATTCTCCCTCCAATCACTGCTGTGGAGACAAAACCTGACTATCTGGTCAGGGGTGCCAGGTCAGGGGTGCCAAGCCCTTTTGCCCCATCCTATATTTTTGGTGTAGAGACTGTGCCCCCCTTAATGTCCGCAAAATGCAGAGGTGAAGTGTGGGGCCCACCACGGCACAACTCCAGTGGCCGGCTCCTTCTCCTCCGCCTCCTGCCATGGAGGGGAAGGAGAGTCGAAACAGCCTCCCACCAGTGGCGGCACCTGAAAGAGCGTCTCCACCACCATTATTCAGCCCTGACACTGAGGTCCAGCTCTGAGGGCCTTCTGGCGGTTCCCTCCCTGCAATAAGTGAGGTTACAGGGAACCAGGCAGAGGGCCTTTTCGGTAGTGGTGCCCGCCCTGTGGCATGCCCTCCCATGAGATGTGAAGGAAATAAACAACTATCTGACTTTTAGAAGACATATCTGAAGGCAGCCCTGTTTCGGGAAGTTTTTAATGTTTGATGTTTTATTGTGTTTCTCATATTCTGTTGGGAGCCGCCCAGAGTGGCTGGGGAAACCCAACCAGATGGGTGGGGTATAAATTTATTTATGTATTTATTTATGAGGAGGAGGAGCTGCCAGCCATTGGAGCCACATGGCTGCCATGTTCGGTTCTGACCCCGCTACCTCCCAAAGTCCTGACATCACGCGCACAATGTGGGTTCCCTCAATTGCCCTCGCCACAGGTGCCTCACTGTGGTTGTCTGAAAGGGTTTCCCACATGGTGGGGTTAATATTGCCATCCTTCAGGTCACATTTGCAGACGCCGAGTTGGTCTGCCAATGAGCCCACTGCCTGATGCCAGCTTCCTGTAGAACACAACCTTAGGGATCCAGCCATCTTCCATTCTGTGGGCATGACTAATCCTGGCCTTCTCCATTTAAAAGAAAGGTAGTCAGAAAGTTGCTTTGGGTCTTCTAGTTGATTTTTGAGTGTATTGCAGTAAATCAAGCATAGGCAAACTCTGGCCCTCCAAATATTTGGAACTACAATTCCCATCAACCGCAGCTAAGAGGACCAGTGGTCAGGGTTGATGGGATTTGTAGTCTCAAAACATCTGGAGGGCTGGAGTTTGCCTATGCCTGCAGTAAATAATCAAAATCTCTATTATTTAACTGCAGCAAAGACGAAAAAGCTTTCCTCATTTAAATTAGGTAGCTGAAAAAGAATAGGGGGGGCAGTTCTGTATTTTGTTTGAAAGGATTTATGAACTTGATTTTGCTACTGCTCACAAATTCTTGAGCTCAAAAGCATCCAGTTCCTTAATCCTTAGAATACGTCCACCCAGCATAGCTGTCAACATTTTCCTTTTTTAAGGGAAATTCCCTTATTCCGAATAGGATTCCTCACAAGAAAAAGGAAAAGTTGACATCTATGCCACCCAGCCAAGCCAACTGTTTTGCACCTATGTTTGCTTGGTGGACCTCAGGGATCTAGAAAGAAAGAGAGAAAAATCAATAGTGCCAAAGTAGACCCTGTTATCCTCCTCACCCCTGGTGTAAAGACCACATAGCTAAAATAAAATGTCATGTATCGTTGGTAATCTTTGGCCCTCTCTAGTCCCTCCGCACTCTGAGGAATATTTCTCTACTCTCTTAAAAAACAACAACCCACACAGCCACTTCCAGAAACTGCACAGATTGTTCAAAGTGCAGAAGGCTTTCAATATGTCCTCCACCTACGTCCCAGCATGACATTCCACAAATGTCAGACTTGAGGAAATTCAGTGGATGTTGTTTTCCTTCACGCTTTGGAGTTTAGAGAATATTTTTTCTTCCCCTACAGTTCAGGCTTTGCAGTGTACCCTGAAAATGTTTTGGCCTTTTCCTTGGTAGTGCTCAGATGATGAATAAAAAGTTCAGGCCGGGGAGTGGGGGTGGGAGAAGGCTTTGTGAAATTCACAGCAAATGAATTTTGTGTGTTGCAATTTTATCTAATTTATTGTCCTTGAGCTCTTTTGCAGTCAGTAGCATCTCCTCAGATGTGGCCAGCCCAACCATTACACAGAGTGAGCCAGTACAGCCTTTCTAGTCTTCCCTAAGCATGTCTACTTTCCTCAGGTGTAGGCAGTGTTTTTTTCCTTAAAAAATGTTTAGGGGAACTCTCATTCTGTCTGAGACTCAGGAAACACCATGACAGGAAAAGAGGTCGCTATTGGGGGTAGCAACGGAACTGACGATTCACCGTGCTAGAGAAGAAACTAATTTTTTTTATTTTTTAAGTTTTTCCTCCGATCAGATTCACAAAATGCTTAGGGGTATGCATACCCCTGTGTCCCTGTCTCCCCCCCCCCCCCCCGAAAAAAACACTGGGTGTAAGTGAGATTCAACTGCCTGTCTGGTCAGCTTCTGCCCATAGAAAGGGGAGGGCCATGTTTGGTCCTTTGCCTCAGGCAGCAAAATGTTCTGGGCACCCTTTCCTAAGGGGTTATGGTGTACCAGTGTAGTGAGCAAAATGAGAGCTGGCAAGACTGGCTTGAATCTCACCAGAGTTACTGTCTTTCAGCTTTGGCATACCCTTTGATTGTCCCAATTAAATTGGGACATCCCATTTTGGGGTGCGGTGCTCTCAGCGCAGTGCCCCAAAATGTGTGAGAGTGTGGAACCCAAAATGGCATGTGTGTGGCATGTGATTTATGCAGAAGCATGAGCAGGAATATATGCATCCTGATTTTCAGCCTCAACATGTTGGAGGGTCTGCTTTGGCCCCAAACATTCACAATATGTGTGTCATGTTTATGGTCTGTCTCATTCGGAAACATGCCTGGCGTGTAAAATCAAAACTCCTCTCCTGGGGTGTAGCTTCCTCCATACTTAAATGGGAACTCATTGGAGACTTAGTCTGGCCTATGGAGCAAATACAGTCATACCTTATGATATGATTGCTTCTGATACGAGAGCCAGTGTGGTGTAGTGGTTAAGAGTGGTAGTCTCATAATCTGGTGAACCAGGTTCGCATCCCCGCTCCTCCACATGCAGCTGCTGGGTGACCTTGGGCTACTCACACTTCTCTGAAGTCTCTCAGCCCCACTCACCTCACAGAGTGTTTGTTGTGGGGGAGGAAGGGAAAGGAGAATGTTAGCCACTTTGAGACTCCTTAAAGGGAGTGAAAGGCGGGATATCAAATCCAAACTCTTCTTCTTCTTCTTCTGGTTACGTGTTTTCAGGTTGCACACCGTGGCAAACCCGGAAGTACCGGAACGGGTTATTTCCAGGTTTCGCCGCTCGCACATGCGCAGAAGAGCTAAATCGCTTCACGTGCTTGCGCAGACACAGCGCTTCAGGATGCGAACACTGTGGGTTGAGAACGTGCCCTTGTCATGGATTACGTCCACAACCCGAGGTTCCACTGTACTAGCTGCTGTGCTGAGTTGTTAATCTGTCATTTACCAAGAATGACTACTCCTGAAGCTTTTCTGACTCATTATTTATTACGTATTCATTGCATTTATATTTCACTTTTTTCTCCAAGAAGGTGGCATACGTGGTTCTTCTCCCTCTTCAGATAATCCCCAGAACAACCCTGTGACATAGATAAGGCTAAGAGAGGCAGTGACTGGCCCAAAGTCCTCTAGTAAGCTTCATAGCCAGGTGGAGATTTGAACCCAAGACTCAGGTCCTAGCACAGCACTAATCACCACACCATACTGGTTTTAGAGCAGACCCTTTCCAAGATTTCCTCACACAGCAATATTAAAATGTGGACACTGTTCCTCTAATCCACAAGATGCTACAAAGCAAATAAATGATATCATCCTCACTTCCAGACCCTCCAAGTGTCCCTGTTTTCCAGGGACTGTCCTGGATTTACAGAAGCTGTCCTTCCTTTCATTGGATTTTTTTTTTTTTTTTAGGGTATGGAGTTATGTGACCCCCAAGCTAAGGAGACTATACAACTTTCAGAAGACATCTGAAGACAGCCCAGTATAAAAAGTTTTTTTAATGTTTTGTGTTTTATTATGTTTTTTATATATTGGAAGCTGCCCAGAGTGGCTGGGACAACCCAGTCAGATGGGCAGAGTATAAATAATAAAATTATTATTATGGAATAGGACACCCCTATTTTCGTTGGAGAAACGATGGAGGGTATGCACTTCTCAAATGCTTGCAAGAATTACCTCTGTAGTGGGAAGTGCTTTTGACATTAGTCTAAACCACTGAGCCTAGGGCTTGTCGATTGGAAGGTTGGTGGTTTGAATCCCCATGACAGGGTGAGCTCCCATTGCTCTGTCCCAGCTCCTGCCAACCTAGCAGTCAAAGTTCAAGTAGATAAATAGGTACCACTCTGGCGGGAAGGTAAACAGCATTTCCGTGCGCTGCTCCGGTTTGCCAGAAGCGGCTTAGTCATGCTGGCCACATGACCTGGAAGCTGTAAGCTCCCTCGGCCAGTAAAGCGAGATGAGCGCCGCAACCCCAGAGTCGTCAGCAACTGGACTTAACTGTCAGGGGTCCTTTACCTTTACTATAGATTTACTGAGGGACATCGTTGCTTCATTTCCTCAAGGGCTCTCACTGCAAGTGGCAGAGCCATAGTTACAGTACAGCTGGGATGATGGTTGGATCACATTCTCTGTAAGTCAAACGGCAAGTCCTAGGAAACTATTTCCCCTGTCCTCATGATGACTCAAGGGAATAGAATAGAACATGAAGCCAAGCTGGCATGCAGGCCCCAGGGAAAGTTTGCATAGCTCGCATTCTCAGTTTCCTGTGCAGTTCCGAGAGAGATCTTGTTGACACAACCCTCACCCTTGCTCTCCTCTTCACACAGCTTCTCCCCCCTTTTGGAAAGTATCATAATGACTGCTGGGAAACGATCCCTAACCATGCTTTTCCTGACAGAAAATGAAGTGTTTTCCCTTCCCCATCTCATGCAATTCCATTGGCAGAGAAACATGGAAGGATAACAGTTTCTGGGTCACACTCTTATGTTTTCTTCTCAGAGTTGTGTGATGTAGTGGCGGATGCTGTTTGGTTGCCACTTTTGAAGTGAGGTCGAACTGTCTGCCTGGTCAGTCTTAGCCTTTGCCTCAGGTAGCAAAATGTTTTAGGGAGCCCTCCAACAGTGTACATGTCTTTCAGTCAGAACTTGGTGAAACTCAGTTCCAGCAACAATCAGGTGGGCGCCATTGCTATTTTTAAGAGAAGGAGGTTCATGGTGAGTTCCAACACCTTTTTTTCTAGAAAAAGAGCATACAGTGGTACCTCGGGTTAAGAACTTCATTCGTTCTGGAGGTCCGTTCTTAACCTGAAACTGTTCTTAACCTGAGGTACCACTTTAGCTAATGGGGCCTCCCGCTGCCACCGCACGATTTCTGTTCTCATCCTGAAGCAAAGTTATTAACCCAAGGTACTCTTTCTGGGTTAGCAAAGCCTGTAACCTGAAGCGTCTGTAACCTGAAGTGTCTTTAACCCGAGGTACCACTGCAGAGTACATCAAATCCTGAGCTTTGTGTTTTTCCTGGAATGACAGCATTCTATGTTGTAGGGGTGATCACCTACTTCGCTGAGCTTTGTTCACCTGCGTAACCATTTTGAAATGTCCCTTATTGCTGCTGTGAGCTCAATCTGTTTTCTCTGGGATGGTTTTTTATCAGGTACAGAATGAATATCATGGTGTGATGCTTGTCGTTGGCATGGCATGTGCTGTAGCAGCTTTGATTAGCCTGAATGGGCAGGATCTGATTCTTTTTCCTTCGGAATCTGGATCATCCCAAGCAGCACGTAATTTGTCAACATCAAAAGAGCATCACCAATTAACCTGTTGCCCTCCATCTGGACTCCAGTTCCCACCAGCAGCTCCCCAACCAGTGGCCAGTGGTAAGCAAAGGTGAGAGTTGTCATCCAGCAACACCTAGAAGCTTATGGGGTCCTTCATGCCTGAAGAAGAAAGCCTTGGTACCTTCCTGGCAACATGAGACTATTTGATGCACACTCTATTATGGCAGCCAGAGAAAAAGTGGAAGTCTGGACAATACTAACTCAATCATGCCAGTTTCCCTGAGGGTTTCTCATTTTCTCTGGTTATTTTCTCTTACTGCCACAGCACCATTTATTTATTTATTTTGTTTCAGCAAAGACATCAGGCCTATAAGGTGGCTGTGGCTACCACCCAGGAGGACTTAGCGCCTGAGGACCCCAATCCTGCCACTCACCACCTGGCCCAGGGCGGGGCCTGATGGGCTCTATAAAGGACTGCTGCCGCCGCGCAGAAAGGGCTCCATTTTGTTTTGTTTTTGTTTAAATTACTGTTATTTTTTACCCATGTCATTTTAAACTGTGATATTAATGCTGTATTCTTAGTTTTAGATTTTGATTTATGTGGAAACTGTTTCCCAGTTGGTTGTGTATTTTTTTGATGTGGTTTATTTATTGTTTATGACTTTTGTAATTATGTAGATCTTGTTATGCTGTAAGCCGCCTTGAGCATTGTTTTTTTAACTGTGGAAAGGCGGCATACAAATGAAAAATGATGATGATGATGATGATGTGGCTCTGCACCATTTCTGTCTTCTTTGAGCTTCTGCGACCCACATAAATATATGAATCTGGCAGGTTTGCTCCAAGGATATCTGAGATGAGGGGTACACTTTGAGCAAATCATAGAATTGTAGAATTGAAAGGGACTAGCGGGGTCACGAAGAGTCGGACACCACTAAACGACTAAACAACAACAGCTCAACCCCATGCAATGCAGAAATCTCAACTAAAGCATCCACGACAGATGCTAAAAAAACCAGGGAAAAGTGTACTTAATTTCAAAAGGAACAATGTACTGCATTAGTATCTTCTGCCCACACTGAACTCTTTCTTCATACAACATAGGAAGCTGCCTTAAAGGTAAAGGAACCACTGATTGTTAGGTACAGTTGAGGAGGACTCTGGGGTTGCAGCGTTCTTCTCACTTTACTGGCTGAGGGAGCTGGCGTACAGCTTCCAGGTCATGTGGCCAGCATGACTAAGCCACTTCTGGTGAACCAGAGCAGCCCACGGAAACGCCATTTACCTTCCCGCCAGAGTGGTACCTATTTATCTACTTGCATTTTGACGTGCTTTCGAACTGCTACATTGGCAGGAGCAGGGACCAAACAACAGGAGCTCGCCCCATCGTGGGGATTTGAACCACCAGCCTTCTGATTGGCAAGCCCTAGGCTCTGTGGTTTAACCCACAGCACCACCCACACCCTTAGGAAGCTCCTTCATGCAGAGTCAAAACATTGATTCATCCAGCTCAACACCGTCTGCATTGACTCCAGGATTTCTATCAGGGGACATTCCCAGTGTTACGCAGAAATGCAAGGGATTAAACCTGGAGACCAGGTACTCTACCACTGAACTACAGCCCTTCCCCACTCAGAAACCCCACTGGGATGATAGTGAATTCAGCATGCGGAAGCCTCAGATAAACAATGAATAAAGAAATTATACTTTTTTTGGTGTAGGCTTGTGCAGACTTTTATGTTGTGCAGAACAGTGTGATTGCATACAGCAGAGTCCCATGCAGGTACTCTCATGTATGGTCAACTCCTAGGTAGTCCTAATGTGCAGGAACTTTGCATCATGTTGATCCATAGCTTTGTGGCAGAGTACATGCTTTGCGAGCAAAGGGTCCCTGGTTCAATCGCTTGAATCTCCAGCCCGGTTGGGAGAGGCCCCTGTGTGAAATCTGTATGGTGTCAGCTGTGGGGTGGTAGACTGGCAGGCCAAATGGGGGAGGCATGGTAGGACATTTTTGCCTTGCAAGCTGGAGGTTCTCCATGTTAGAATTCCTGCTCCATGATTGCAGTCATGGGATTGTTGTCTTTCACATGACGGTATATGTTTTGACTCCACAGAGTGGGAAGTGACGGAGACAGGATGTTTGTGTTACTGTGTTCCGTGAAGTGGGACTATTGTTTCTTTTTCTCTTTGCTGTCTGATGCTAGAGAGAGAGGGAGCCATGTTGCAGTGCTCCGTGTGTGTTTATATGTAAATAAAGTAGATTAGCCAAAATGCTGAGTTGCTCAGGTCTGTCACACAAGTTGCAACGACTCTGCAGATCCCGACAGACTGTGCCGGTGTCTGTTGGCATCGGTCGCTGTGATGTTCGGGCAGAAGAAAGCTATTGAAGCTCCCGAACGATTGACCAGGGGGGAGAGAACATGCCAGTCGGGCATGTGTCTCTGCCAGGGTCCTACTTGAGTGTAGGCTGAGCTCCTGACACTCCGTCCCTGGTGTAGAGAATAGTCTACACCCTCCCAACAGTCTCAATACATCATAGTTCCCTATGTTTCTCCTGCTTACATAGCACTGTCGAGGGGACAAATCTGAAGTACTGTTTTGGGGGGACATGTGGGGTACTCCCTGGTCCTGAATGGGTTAACAGTGCCCCTGAAGGACCAAGTGTGCAGCCTTGGACTCACAGCTGTCCATGGAGGCACAGGTCAATTCTGTGTCCAGGGCAGCTGTCTACCAGCTCCATCTGGTATGCAGGCTGAGACATACCTGCCCATGGACTGTCTCACCAGAGTGGTGCATGCTCTAGTTATCTCCCACTTGGACTACTGCAATGCGGTCTACATGGGGCTACCTTTGAAGGTGACTTGGAAACCACAACTAATCCAGAATGAGGCAGCTAGACTGGTGACTAGGAGCGGCCACTGGGTCCATATAACACTTGTCCTAAGGATCTTCACTGGCTCACAGTACAATTCAAAGTGTTGGTGCTGACCTTTAAAGCGCTAAATGGCCTCAGCCTGAAGGAACGTCTCCACCCCCATCATTCAGCCCAGACATTGAGATCTAGCTCCATGGGGTAGGCAACTCTCTTCAGTTGTATACCTTCTGCCTATATCTGCCACCACAAGAAGAGAATTTCTAGCTTTTTTCACAGGGTGATCATATCAAATGAGTCAATCCAAAATCTCAAGTATATCGAGAACCATCTCCTGCTATTCCCAGATGCTCCATATCCCAACATAACTTAGGTGACAAACTCATGGCACTCTGGGACAAAGACTGTTTTGTCACTTGAAAACCCAAACCTCCTTTATTGTAAATTCACGAGGCAGACATCAGAATTAAAATGCACAGGTCACTGAACAATTCCTTCTCTGTATAAAGAACATGTTCTGTGAAGTGGTACTTGGTATCAACAAGAACATCTAAAGAAACTACTTCTTCTTAGAAATCTCATCAGATAAAAAAAAATGTACGTTCCAATATTTACAAATGAAAATGCTGGCGCATCCTTCGAAGCGTTGCTTGATGGTTTAATCGGTCTCTGTTCATATTCAAATATAAGAGTGCACTCTTGAAGCCTTTTACATTAGTCTATAGAACCGCTGCAGAACAATTTGGTACCTTTCTCTTAACCATCATTAAACTCTCATCTCGGTCATTTCCATTCCTGTTTCTTTGTTTTTCATCGCAGTGCTTCTGGGATTTCCACCTAAAAAAAAGAGGGGGGAAATTTTGTTTTTCTGATTTAGAAATATTAACTGGAAGGAAAAGAATCAGGTGGTCTAACTAGGAAAAGAGTCAATATCTAATATATTGAATGGTTATGAGGTAGTAAAAATATTATCCATGATACTGGAGCACTGCTATTGTTTTTAATGTTTAATATTATCCATGATACTGGAGAACTGGTTATTGTTTTTAACAATTGTTTGACATTTTATTATGTCTTTATATGTGTTGAAATCCACTCAGAGTGCCTGGGGCAATCCAGCCAGATGGGTGGGGTATAAAGAAAAAATATTATTATTATTGGAACACATAAGGAGAAAATGGCTAACATGTGGCCTACAAAGCTATGTTATCTGGTACCTACTAGACCTACCAGATATTAACCAGGATTTGGTTTTGAAAAATCATTCCAGACAGATTTGTAAGGAAATCTCAAAATATTTTGTAAATTTCATATGCATGTTGGATTTCTTTGCCACATGCATTCTTATGAGATACAAGCCTACCATACATCTTTCTACTGAGGGCAACTTTCTAGAAGCACATTCATTATTTCAAACAGGCTGACAATGGCCTATCTGAGTGCATGTACACTATGCTCTGAAGCTTAGGGCATGGTTGGGGAGCCTTTGGCCTTCCAGATGTTCTTGGACTCCAACCCCCATTATCCTAGACCAGTGTTTGCCAAACTTGGGTCTCCAGGTGTTTTTTGGACTACAACTTCCATAATCCCTAGCCAGAAAGAGCAGGGGTCAGGGATGATGGGAAGTGAAGTACAAAAATATCTGGAGATCGAAGTTTGGGAAACCTTGTCCTAGGTCATTTGCTGGGTGGAGCTGATGGGAGTTGGAATCCAACAACTATGGTTCTATGATTCTGACATCTGGAGGACAATAGTTTCCCATCCTTGCCCTACCAATAAGTGATGACCAACTTTATGGAACCTGAGCATCTATGAGAAGGGTTTGCTCTTGCTCTCAGGCCCGTGGGTGGAGCCTCTGGGTGCCACTTATACAGCAGGTGGCCACAGATGACATAACGGGCATATTCCCATGTCCACTTACAGGATTCTCCTAAAAACTCACTCGTTAGTCTAAAAGCCTATTGTGGAAACAAAGCACAAGATAGGCATGAACTGAGTAAACTCTTCCTACCATACAGCTTGAGATGTTATGTAGACCTCTGGGACTGAGGGCCACTAGCATTTTTGAAACTGCAACAGCAGCTCACACTACCAATGCACAGTTCTCAAGCTCTGAGTTGGGTGGCCTTGTTTCCTACTTTATGAGAAGCGGTTCTCTGTTTGAAGGAGACTTCTATTTGAAGGGCTGCCCAGTTCAAAGATTTAGAAAAACCCTAAGAAAGGAGAAGAGGAGCATTGAAATTGCCCACAAACAGCTCATGGAAAGCAGATTGGGTGGACCTGCAGATCAACTGGTCACAGTCTTACAGAAATTATTTCTAAATTTACCTCTCTGTGTTAAATGGAATGTAAATTGAGTCACCGTTGGCTCATAGTTCCCCTCTTGGGGATTACGCATAATGACTGGAGAATGTACAAAATTCAGCAGAGATATGCAGATTCCCCAAAGCATGTTAGGCATTATGTCTATTGACCAGGAAATGTGCACAATTCCCTCTTCGTGGAAGGATTATGAACACATTCTGCACAATGGCCAGCTGTTATGCACATTAGCTGCTCAGCTTACATTCCTCTTAAAATATACAAATAATATGTACATGTATTTTTACGCAAAGCCCTATCCGTCTTCATTCCCCTTTTGTGATGCACAAGTGGTCACCTTGTGAAGGAAGGAGATCCCCTCCCAAAACCCAACTGTAAGATTTCATCTCTCTACTGGTCCGAAACCAGCCTGCTTTCTTTTCTTCACTGCTGACCCTAGACACCTGATTTGCTTCCACTTTGTTTTGTATTTTGAAGGTTCAATTCCTGGCATCTCCAAATAGTAGGTAAGTAGAGAACCTTGTCTGAAATGCTGGAGTACCCACTGTCGGTCAGAGTCAATAATACAGATTTAGATGGCCTGACTTGCAACTTCCGGTGTTGTTCTTATGAGAAGACTGGTCTTCGCACAATTGTTTCCTGTGTTTGCTTTTCAGGGATCTGCTTATACCACTACCACTATACTACACTACACGTTTTCAACCAGATTAACTGCCATGAAGTTCCTTCTACTCCTCAGACTCACTTAGGAATGGAAATTGGTTAAAACAATGAAGCAGGCCATTTTTTCCCCTAGCCAAAGCTCGCCAGAGCTCAGTTCTGGCACCTCTCAGCTGGGCGCCATTACCATTATAAGAGAACAAGGGAGGTGTTCACGGTGAGTTGCAGCACCTCTTTTTCTAGAAAAATAGCACTGCAAAGAAGCAAACTTTTAAAAGTGCTGAAGAAAATGTTATTTATTTGCAGCAGCACTCCAGTTACGTGATGCCCAACAGGGCCAGTTCCAAGTTTCGGGGGACCCTCAGGCAAAAAGGATATTACTTAAAGGGATGGGTTTTTTTTTTTTTTTAAAGCTTGGTCAGGCATTACTTCAATAAAAATATCCATACCTCACATCTTAATTCTCATGTGCATGTTATTTGAATAGATAACTGGGAATGGTTTTAACTGAGACACCATATATATATATATATATATATATATATATATATATATATATATACAAATTGACACAAATTAATGTGTTTTATTTCTTTTAATGCCGTTAGAAATTTTTCTTGAATATTATGCGGTGATCCCCTTACTTTACAGTTTAACTATAAAGGTGGGGCAGGGGGAATAAAGAAAACCTCATGCTACTTTCTAAACAAAATCTATGGCTGGATCTACACTAATCTGAAAAACACTATTAAAAACCCTATAAAAATATAGCTCTCGACACAATTTCTCATTGGTGAAGATCGTTGCCCTACACTACAGCTCCCTCTGGGGTCACATTTTTATATAGAGCCAGGGCTTTTTCGGCTGCGGCTCCAACCTGGTGGAACGCTCTGTCACAAGAGACAAGGGCCCTGCAGGACTTGATATCTTTCCGCAGGGCCTGCAAGACAGAGCTGTTCCACCTGGCCTTTGGTCAGGGCGCAGCCAGACTCCCTCCTTTGGCAATCTTTACAAAACTTTAGTTTATGGTTGCCATCAATTTTGATTTTAATTCATTTTTATAATGTTTTATAATGTTGTACTGTTTTAGTGTTGTTAGCCGCCCTGAGCCCGGCTTCGGCTGGGGAGGGCGGGATATAAATAAAATTTATTATTATTATTATTATTATTATTATTATTATTATTATTATGCATTTTTAACGTTGTAACTCACCAGCGTAGATTAGTCCTATCTTGTACCTGTGAGATGTGTTTCTATTTCGGAATGAAGACACTTACCCGCCTCAGCTGTTTCATGCTACTTGCACGAATTGCATCCATTAGATCACTATGAATGGATCTCACTGGAGTAGAAGGTCGTGTGGAGGGACGTGAGCCTTCCTCTGCCTTCTTGTCTGGGACTGATTTTAATGAATTTTTGATTTCCTTCAAGATCTCGTTCTCGTATTTTTTGCTCTTCTTGCCTTTCTTCTTTTTCTGCTTATTTTGTGGGGCCTTCTTGGCACTTTCCTGTTGTTTGATAACCTCTGCAATATTCCTAGTTGGTGCCTTCTTTTCGGGAGTTATTTGAGGTGGGGGAGGTGGGGGAGGTGGAGGGGGTGGTGGGGGAGGAGGAGATGGAGGCTGGTTTTTAACAGGAGGAACCTTCTTAGGAACCTTCGGAGAGGAACATGGCGAATTTCTTGGAGAAGAAGGGTGGATTTGAATAGATGAGACTTTCCTAGCAACCTTCGGAGAGGACCAAGGTGAACTTCGGGGAGATGAATAAGGCGAAGAACCAGGAGTTACTTTTTGCAAAGCTTTGGTCTTTGGATTGATGGCTCCATCCCCGCTGGCCTCTAGCTGTCTTTGCTCCTGTATCCTTTTCTGCCTTTGCTTATCCATGTTTCTTGTCAGGATGCTGGTCATGCTTATTCTTGGTCCTGCAAGCTCAAAGTGATACCCCAGTTTCACAATAGTCGTATTGTCCTTCAGGAGTTTGACAATGTCCATTTCAACCTGGCTGCCCATGATATGCCTTTGGTTGTGGAACCGCAATTCCGTCAAAACCTTGTTGTTCTGCAAAGCCCTCATGATAGCGAGGATTCCTTTGCCCGTGATGAAATTGGAATCCAGATTCAGATTCGAGATGTGCTGGTTCACTTTTAACATGCCGGCAATAGCCATCGCGGCGTTGTCGTCCGCATGAGTGTTGGCCAAGCTAAAGGTCTTGACCACAGTGTTGTTCTTGAGGGCCTGTGCAAAATGTGTCAGCATCTGTGGTGTGATGTTTTCAATGTTGTTTAAGTTGACTTCTGTGGTGTCGGGATCATTGTTCCTGACTTTTTCCAGGGCATCTTCAATCACCGTTGGATTTCCACATGGGTGCATGGCGCCCACCCTGCAGCCCACATCTTCAGTATTCTTTTCACTATGGCCATTGGTAACAATTTCATTTGCATTCTTGCTACTTTTTTTTAGTTTAATGCTGAGCGAACTTCTTCTTTTTTCGGTATCTGCAGCATTTTTACACGCTTCAGCAGGTTTCTTTTCTTCATCGTCGTCTGCAGCACTTTCTTCTTCAGCGTCGTCATCTTCTTCCTCCTCCTCCTCTTCCTCCTTTTCCTCCTCTTCTTCATCTTCTTCTGTGAATGCCTCTTCGGAAACTTCGCTGTTACTTTCCGTGAAATATTCTTCATTAATTTCTTCCGATCCATCTTCATCATCCTCCTGTTTAGAATCCTAAAAAAGAACGTAGGTTCAATGACTGTCAAAATAAAAACATACCTTATCATAAGGGTTCTCAGAGTTTTCTAGGGATACAACCCTGAGGCTTTCCCAGATGCTAAGTTTGTCAAGTAAACATAATGCACCATTATTTTTCATTCATTTCATGCGACCGAGGCATCATTCCTCATAAAAGTGGTTTTTTCATCAAAAAACATCTCATGTAATATCTCAGTACATTGTGGACTGTCTTGATTTGGAAAGTTATGGCTATGGACACCCATTTGAGAATGTCCACAGCATCACAATGGGCAAGAAATGCATGATCTAATATTATTGTTCCCCTGTGTTCAAGTAGGGCAGGCATGGCCAAACTTGGCTCTCCAGCTCTTTTGGGACTGGAGTTCCCATCATCCCTGACCACTGGTCCTGTTAGCTAGGGATGATGGGAGTTGTAGTCCCAAAACAGCTGGAGGGCCAAGTTTGGCCATGCCTGAAGTAGGGGAACAGTAATGTTGGGGGAAATGGGCATACATGAAAAACTGACATACACCAGGAAGGCCGAACTGGTTTTGCTGGCCAAAAGAAAACTCAGGGCACTTTCCTGAGTAGAAATAACTGTTGGCGTTTTGCAACTTTGACCTGTTGCAGGACCTTAGCCAGACCTTAGCAGAGTTCTCAAAAGCAATCAGTTGCAGGCAGGATGGATGAAGCAGGAACCAGTAACTTGTTACTTATAGGTGTGTTTATTACTTACAGCAGACTCTACAAGTTACTATGTACAGAACAGATACGCGGATCTTAACTAACTCTCTCTCACAAAACCAAACGACTCTTCGACTCCACACTGACCAAACACATACCAGTCAGTAGGTCATAAATCATTATGCCTGTGTGAGACCTTGACCAATGGTAGAGCTGTTTCCAGGCCTCTGTATCTCCAGGCAGAAATTACTTCTTTCTGCTCAGTCATCTTTGGCTGTCGGCCAACTCTTAATTGATTCTGTGTGAAGCTGTACAGAATTGCACGTAGTCAAAAAGCCAACAATAACATGCAAGTTCTGGTCTTGGGGATGGAGGGACAGATACACAGACAACACCGGCCTAATGGGTGTATCGGCTGGTAAATTGCAGTGCATGCAAGACTCAGGAGAGGATAGAGGACTAACACAAAAGAGCTGGACCATAAAGAAGGCTGATTGCCGATTGATGCTTTTGAATTATGATGCTGGAGGAGACTCTTGAGAGTCCCATGGACTGCAAGAAGATCAAACCTCTCCATTCTGAAGGAAATCAGCCCTGAGTGCTCACTGGAAGGACAGATTCTGAAGCTGAGGCTCCAATACTTTGGCCATCTCATGAGAAGAGAAATCTCCCTGGAAAAGACCCTGATGTTGGGAAAGATGGAGGGCACAAGGAGAAGGGGATGACAGAGGATGAGATGGTTGCATAGTGTTCTCGAAGCTAGCAGCATGAGTTTGACCAAACTGTGGGAGGCAGTGGAAGACAGGAGTGCCTGCCGTGCTCTGGTCCATGGGGTCACAAAGAGTCAGACATGACTAAACGACTAAACAACAACAACAACAACAAAAGAAGGAAATAGAGGTGGTCCATGAAGGGAGGCACTGATCCTTCCCTTTGCAATGATTGTGTTCCCATGAGCAGGCATGTTCATCTGTGTATTGTACCCATGCAACATTATCTTTAGGTTACAATTAATATGAGATGAATAAAACCTAAACTTTGGCAAGAAGTGCTTGTGTTAACACAAAGAAAGGTGATTCACCAAAAGACAGCTATTGGCTTGCAGGGCTGTTTTAAATTCTGGTCACCCTACAGTATGATGGGCCACAAGCTAAGAACAAATATTTCTTGGCCTGTTAAAAAACCCCCTCAAATATTCACCCCACCCTGCAAAAAACCAAATGAAAGTATGACCATCTCAGGGTCACACTGGGCTAAGCAAACGTTTGTTGAACGTGTGCTTAAAACTGGACAGCTGCATGGGTCTGCAATCTTTCTTGAGACCGTAGCATGCAAGTAGAGGTTTTTAACCTCTTCAGCATCACACTATTTTCATGCTATTTGCCCCACAGAGCTGCTATTTACAGTAAACAGCACCGCTGGGAGAAACACCAGCTCAGGGAGATGATTGTTTGGTTAGGAAACATCACAAGGAGGAAAAATTACGAATACACCCTTTTTTCTCTCCTGTTCTGAACCACCACAAAGAAGTGGCCAGTGCTATGCTACTTAGCCTCATTCCGTATTTTCTAAACTTTGTGGCCCATGCTACAGTTGCCAGCAATAGCTGCATTGCAATCAGTGACTGGGACTGAAATCACACGCTAGAAAGAATTGTGGGACCCTTGCCCCATTTGGACTGCACACAGAGGACTCCATTGCCGTCTCTCCTGGTATGCCCCACGGAGGACCTTAAGGTCCACAAATAACAACACCTTGGAGGTCCCAAGTCGCAAGGTGGTTGGATTGGTCTCAACTACTAGGACCAGGGCCTTTTCAGTACTGGCCCCGACTTGGTGGGATGCTCTGTCACAAGAGACTAGGGCCCTGCGGGACTTGACATCTTTCCACAGGGCCTGCAAGACAGAGCTGTTCCGCCTGGCCTTTGGTTTGGACTCTCAGTCTGACCCTTATGTTTCCCTCCCCTTATGGTTTTGATCTATGGGCTACTATTAAAATGAGTCTGCATTTTAAATTATATTTTAACCTGTATTTTAAATTGGTTTATTTTATTTTTTGATCTATGGGCTACTATTAAAATGAGTCTGCATTTTAAATTATATTTTAACTTGTATTTTAAATTGGTTTATTTTATTTTTTATTGTAATTTTACTGGTGTTAGCCGCCCTGAGCCCAGCTCTGGCCGGGGAGGGCGGGGTATAAATAAATTTTTATCATCATCATCATTTCTGACCTGTTGGCGGTGCATTTTGGAGGAACAGGAGTCCTATGTCATCCCTCCCTCTTTGCTTGATGCGGGTTATGCCTGTTGCAAACATGACAACAGTCAGAAACAGAGAGAGGAAGGACTGGATGAGATATGGCAGTATCATACAGACCCCCTTCATCCCTCCTAGCATCCATTCCACTACAGTGGTACCTCAGGTTAAGTACTTAATTCGTTCCAGATGTCTGTTCTTAACCTGAAACTGTTCTTAACCTGAAGCACCACTTTAGCTAATGGGGCCTCCCACTGCCGCCGCGCCGCCAGAGCACGATTTCTGTTCTCATCCTGAAGCAAAGTTCTTAACCTGAAGCACTATTTCTGGGTTAGCAGAGTCTGTAACCTGAAGCATATGTAACCTGAGGTACCACTGTACTTCTTTTGGTGCTTGGCTGAGTTGGGGAGAAACCAGAGCTCTGCTCAGTCCTTCTGGAATCTTCTGCACGTGGGGCCATTGCCTACTCTGCAAGTGGATTGTGCCATAAACGTTTGCAGCTAAAATTACAATAAGATAATTGTGCTTGAAACAGAGAGCGGTTTCAGAGAGATGTGCCAATCAGCCTCAACAAGTGTAGGCTGAAATTAAGTATAGCATTAACTGTGCTTGTACCGTCCCAGATCTAAACATAATGATCGTTGCTATTTGGGTATAATATACTGCGCTACACAGCTCTGAATCCTTGTTGCATCCCTATCTTTACTCTAGGTTACATTATTATTCATTCGCTATTTGTTACCTTCGGAGAAGCTGCATGGCAAAACTATAGTAATCCCTTGACTGCATACCAGCACCCTGGGCTGCAGAGTTTGGATACATTCCTCTAGCTGGGTTCTGATAAGCGCCAATCAAGGAGTGAGATAATTCCATGGCAGCCAACCGAATGATGCTGCTTTGCACTGGTGGAGAATGCGGCTGTATCAGTTCAGTGGTAAATATAGCCCTATAATCTGTATACTGCTAGGAATTTTATTCCCCTCCTTGGTTTGTTTTTCACCACGCTGCTCTACCAAAACAAGTGATTATGTTTCAAAAGAAGCAGAGGCACGTATGAGAAAAATGACTACCTCAAAGGAACTGTGTAGCTCGGCAGTTGTTGAAACACTCTCATATATAATTTTGTGAAATACCTTTCATTTAGTCTGGTCTTTGTAAATTACTTTGCCTACCAGGAAGGAAGGAACTCTCAGGTGGGTTGCTGAGAGAAGAAATGGAAGTTCCCAGCTGAGAGATGGGAAGGTCCACTCTTTTTTGTGTGAAAAAAGGGTTAAGATATATCCTTCATAGAAGGCTCTGTTTTTTATTTCTCTCCCTCCCTCCTATTTTCCTTCCTTCCTTCCTTCCTTGGTTTTCTTTTCTTCTCTATTTTTATTTAGATTAGTTTGGTCTTTATTGTATTCTATGTTGAAAACTTTCAACAAAAACTCAGATAAAGAAATAATAAGTTACTTTGCCTACCCAAGAAGGACTTTCCCCCACATGACTATTCATAACAGCCAGAATGATTTGGTAGATAGAATATGGGCCCAATACACATCCTTTTCAATAAATTAAAAGCAAATATAGATCAAATAGTTACTTGCTGTTTGCTCTGTGATGTTTTGATTGTGAGACATTTGTGTGTGTTTGACAAAGTCTTTGTAAATGTTGTGACAATGATTTATTCTTTTATAAATAAGCTTTCACTATATGAGGAGGGTGGATTTAAAACTCTCCTCAGCCCTGAACAGACTGGCAATTAAACTAATTCTTAGCTTTAATTGTGTAAAATGAGACTGATAGCCCAAACTTGAATTTGTTTTTCAAGCAACGCAGGATATTTTTAATTTGGAAAATATATTTTCATTTTGTGACTAGGATAATCCTTTAAAGACCATTATTGCCTGCTAATGTATGGTGACTGGGATCCAGTAAATACATAATGCTTCGAATCATAAACTACAGTTAAAGGATTAAGGCTGTGATTCTATATTTAATTCCTGGGAGCAAGCCCCACTGAACTCAGTAGGACTTAGATTTTAGTGTACATGTATAGGATTGCCCTGCAAAAATGAACCATTGGATTATGTAGTCCTTTTCCCAATGCTTCATGCACAAATTACACTCTTATCCTGAACAGTTTTGGTTCTTTCTGCTTCTCAGTTTTCCAATCTTAAATTCAGTCCTTACCTGTTTGTAGAAGTTAATAAATTTTATTTTAAAAAATATTCTCATGAAAATTATTCAGCATTTTAATGCGAACTTCTCCTAATAAACACATTTTTGAATGCAGTTTTGATGAATGCACACATTCTCGCAAGTGATTTCTCCTGATATAATGAATGTCATTTTCACAAATATATTAACCCTTATGGACATTTTTTACCTAATATATACATTTTTTGTAAACCATGGTTGATTGGAGAACTACATTGCATAGTTTGAAGTACAAATTTGGAAGGATGGCTGTTTCAGTTCTCATGGTGTTTTAGAAAGGGCAGATTTGATAAAAGATAGCTTGAAATGTGAACTGAATCGAATTCACCACCATACCTCATCCTGAATAAGCTTAACCGTTATGTAACATGAGTCAGGTTAAGATAACTAGCCTGGATAAGACAGAAGCTGGTTGGCATTAACCATGGCAAAGATGACCATGGAGAGATGGACAGGACGACTTCACATGAAGGATGGGGCATCTATACCCTTCAATAATGAGTGGTTGCTGTAAAGACCAACACAATAAAGGCCAAAGAGCTCTGAGTGTCCTGAAATTCTCTGGAGTTTCGGAAGCACATTGGTGTTGTGGCTGCTTTCAGAGGGGAGCCCCAGAAATCTCACTATACCTGTATACCTGAAGGAGCATCTCCACCTCCATCGTTCAGCCTGGACACTGAGGTCCAGCGCCGAGGGCCTTCTGGCGGTTCCCTCGCTGCGAGAAGTGAGGTTACAGGCAACCAGGCAGAGGGCCTTCTCGGTAGTGGCGCCTGCCCTGTGGAATGCCCTCCCATCAGATGTCAAGGAAATAAACAACTATTTTACTTTTAAAAGACAACTGAAGGTGGCTCTGTTTAGGGAAGTTTTTAATGTCTGACGCTGTATTGTTTTTAATGTGCAGTTGAAAGCCGCCCAGAGTGGCTGGGGAAACCCAGCCAGATGAGCAGGGAATAAATAATAAATTATTGTTATTGTTATTATTACTATGCACACTGATCTTGGGATCCTGTCTATTGATAGCAATGCAAATTATCCGCTCTGGGGTTATGTACACATTAGCAGCTTAAAATATGGCAAGGTTACCTCCCCCTTTGCATTTCAAGTTACATCAGCAACTCCTATTCCTGAAGCTGTAATTTGCGTGTGCGCAATGGCTGTCGCAAATGAGCTAGGCTAGGCTGAGAGCTGGCTCAAGGTCACCTAGCAAGTTTCATGGTTGAAGAGGGATTTAAACCCTGGTTTCCCAGCTCCTATGGGAAACCACAGAGCCTAGGACTTGCCAATCAGAAGGTCAGCGGTTCGAATCCCCGCGACGGAGTGAGCTCCCGTTGCTCGGTCCCTGCTCCTGCCAACCTAGCAGTTCAAAAGCACGTCAAAGTGCAAGTAGATAAATAGGTACCACTGCGGTGGGAAGGTAAACGACATTTCTGTGCGCTGCTCTGGTTCGCCAGATGTGCCTTAGTCATGCTGGCCACATGACCTGGAAGCTGTATGCCGGCTCCCTCGGCCAGTAAAGCAAGATGGGCATCGCAACCCCAGAGTCTGCCACAAATGGACCTAATGGTCAGGGGTCCCTTTACCCTTTAACTTTACCTTCCCAGATCCTAGTCCAACACTCTGCATGACACACTGTCATGCTTGTCTCAGATACACATGCCTCAGTTTAACTGTGAAGTCAATGTGGCTCGCATTTTCAAATCGGATGGAAGTTGGTTTGCAGGAAAATGCATCAAACCACAGCATTTCTCAAGAAATTGCAGGACATGTAAGGATCGTGGCTAATGTCATGTATATACAGCTTCAAATGCCAGGAGTGGGAGTGCACTGGAGCCAGGGTAATTTGTAATGTGTATACAACAAAGGCTGCTGTGCATCCTTCAGAAATCTGTATCGGCACAATCCTGTCACCGTTAGGCACTTTCAAGTTTTCATGTGTCAGTGGAAGTGTTTTGCATTTGCTTATTCCCCTCCCCTACTGCAATCAAAGGAACATAAAAGTACTCAAGTCTGTCTCAATCATTCCCATTATTTTCTGCCCAACCACAGGCTCCACCCTTCGCTCTCTACAGCAAAATGTCCTTGAAAGTCCCTTGAGATTTTAAATCTGTTTGTGATGGACTTTCTGTTGAATAGAATGAAGGGAAGAGGCGCACTATAGGAATGGAACTAGGTGGGGAGTTCAAGACAATGGCCAATGACTATAAAGAATTTTGTACCTGAAATGTGCTATTGAAACCTACAGTTTGAGCTATACATTTAAGCCCAATGAAAGAGTCAATTCCTCCTGGGATTTTGCCATCCCTTCCTCATATATAGACTGGTCACATTTTAAAATGATCGCTCATTGTAAGTTAGGTCCTGTTGAATGTAAATACTAAAAAAAGTTACTGGTTTTAACAGGCTTCCTCAACCTCGGCCCTCTAGATGTTTTGAGACTACAATTCCCATCACCCCTGACCATTGGTCTGGCTAGCTAGGGATCATGGGAGTTGTAGGCCAAAGAATATCTGGAGGGCTGAGGTTGAGGAAGCCTAGGTTTTAAGATAATGTTTTTGAATCGACTGAAGTTTTTTTTTTAAAGTTATCTTTCCTCCAACTGAAGGCAATGCAGCTGAGAACAATGATGTACAAAAAACACACACCTTGCAAACAACAAAGTAGCATATCATGCCGTGTCTTTTTTTAGTTTAGCCCTCACTTTGTTCTGCTCATTTTCTACAAGTCTGTATTGTGAAAAGCTGGAAAACATTTTAAAAATCGTGTTCCTGTTTATGGTATTAAGATATAGCATCTCAGAAGCCCTCAACCATTGTTAATATGTACATCAATTGACTCTCCTTCAACAAAAGTGAATTTTCAGTGACATTCTACAGGGATGAGGAACTGACGACCTTCCAGGTATTGTTGGAACACAACTCCCATCATCTTGACTATGCTGGACAGACTCCAGGAGGCCCTCAGCACAGTTTGGCCACTATCAGTGCCTCCACCACCACCACCCTTCATGTTGCCGCTGGACCTCCCAATTCCTTTTGTGGGGGCAGCTTCACCCTCCTCCTCTGCTCTATCCTGTCACCTCCCCTTCCTCTTGTTCACCTGTGACAATGGTGGTGACACCGGCAGATTTTCTGCCACCTCCTCAGCACCTGGGTTATTATTATATTTATTTAATACACTTGTATACTGCCTTATACCACCCCAAAGGTCCTTCTCTGAGCCTGCAATTCAGGCTAGAAGAATGTCTACCACTATTACTTCTAAAAAAGAGATAAAATGCTAAGTCCAGAATGCGGCAGCTAGACTGGTGACTGGGAGTGGCCGCCGGGATCACATAACACCGGTCCTGAGAGATCTGCATTGGCCCCTAGTACATTTCCGAGCATAATTCAAAGTGTTGGTGCTGAACTTTAAAGCCCTAAACGGCCTCGGTCCTATATACCTGAAGGAGCGTCTTCACACCCATCATTCAGCCCAGACACTGAGATCCAGCGACGAGGGCCTTCTGGCGGTTCCCTCATTGCGAGAATTGAGGTTACAGGGAAACAGACAGAGAGCCTTCTCGGTAGTAGCGCCCAGCCTGTGGAACGCCCTCCCTCCAGATGTGAAGGAAATAAGCAGCTATCTTAATTTTAGAAGACATCTGAAGGCAGCCCTGTTTAGGGAAGTTTTTAATATTTGATGCTGTATTGTTTTTAACACTCGATTGGGAGCCACCCAGAGTGGCTGGGGAAACTCAGCCAGATGGGCGGGGTATAAATAATAATAATAATAATAATAATAATAATTTTAAAAAATAAAGTTCTTCTAACCACTGTGGCAAACTGGTGGTGGTGTATTCACACCCAGAATGTCTGGTTCTGAGAAGAAGGGCACTCTTAGCCTTTACTCAGGCACAACGTGGAGGTGGAGAGTGATGCTACACTTGATCTTAGCCAAAAGAGTGATGGTAGGTGGCTTTCCAGCCACTGTGGATGGGAGCTCATCTTAATTCCCAAGCGTTGCCCACAGCACCACCACCTGGGCCTAGCAGTGAGGCAGGTTGGATCAATGAGGGGCCTTTGGCCAGTGCCCAACCTGGCTGTCTCCTGCTACCTGCCCTGATGCTGGCTGGAGAAGATAGGAGTTCTACATTTCTCCAATAAATACTGCCCCCATTCATCAATGAGTTAAGCAAGCATTGTGGGAGAAATACAGTTTGAACAAGAATAGAAAATGAGAAGAAGTATTTCTGGGAGACAGTTCAAAGCATTTTTGAGCCTACCTTTTCACACGCCCCCATTCTCTCTCTTTCCAGTAGTTTCCTGGTCTCCCTTTCCCAATAGGCCATTAGTGCCTCCCGGCTGAAAGTTCCCGTTGGCGTTTTCTCCGTGAGACTTTTTTGCCTGTGTCCCACTGGAAGGTTCCGGTCAGGCTCAATGTCCTCCAGCTCTCTCTCCAACTCCTTCAGCTCCTCATCGGTCAGAGAAGCCAGCAGCTCATCTTCATCTAGCTCCTCGTATTTACTAAGCTCTCGCCTGTAGCCAAAGGTAGACATGGTCCCTTCTGTCGTTAGGCTGGTGCAAATCTGAAACTGCAATGCGGCATTCACGAAAAGCTTGAATCGAGGTGTCTGTATCTGATTTGGCCAGCAACTGTTTCCCCCGAGTGGCTGCAGCACCCTTTAAAAAGTGTTCCTAGGGGATTGCGACAATGTGCGGAAGGATGAAAGCATGTTCTGTTTTAAGCATCAGACGTCAGACAGCAAGAGAGTCGAACAGAAGGAATGTCCCAACACCAGTGTCTGGTCGTCTCTTAAACACAGGGATTATTGACATACTGACCATGACCATATTTAGCGTAGCATGATACAAGGAAAATGTATATTCATCGACATACTTTGTGGCCAGGAGGATGGTAGGGGAAAAAACAGGGACACTTGCATAGACCTTGTGTTGACTCCACAACAGAGAGTGGATGAATAAAGAACATTTGACTTCTGTAGGATTAGTGTCCTTCCAAATGGGCACAAAATATTTTCACAGCTGTTCAGAAAAGCACCCCTTATTTTCATGGTTTTTAGGAGGGAGGTGGGCAGGAGAAGGAGCTGTAACTTTGTCAGGCTGGAGATTTGTTATCTCCAGGAATGTAACAAAGCCAGGATACACATTCCCAAGATTGTGGACTGTGCCGTTCAGCTTATGTTCTTCATGTTTTAAATAATTAGATAAGGAGGACAAAAATGAAACCCTTGCAATTAAAAACAAAACAAAACCTTGAACCCAGCTATAATAGTAGCTTTATTATCCCAAGGATTTCTCAAGGTATGAGGGCGAAACCAAAAACCTATTAGTCTCAGATTTTGATATTAGCCCCCAATATCCCATAGAGCAAAAAGCGCCATAATCATATAGGCCATTTTGTGGGGATGTTTGAGGAACTTGGTCTTTGCGAATTCCTATTCAAAACAATCAGATCCGTTCCTCTTGATCTAACATCTACCTGTCCACATTGTCTTGATGTTCTGAGGTGGTTTTCAGCCATTTATGCATACCAAAGCATCATTAAATACATATTTTGAGAGGAAGAACACATTTAAATGAGTATTTAAATATGTATTTTGAGAGGACCAACAAATAAATTACATATTGGTAGAGGTAGGTGTCTGTGTGTTGGGTGAATGTGTCTCCACCAGCTAAGCCATTCTCCTGCAGGCCCACATTAATGAATTGTGGCTTCAATCCGCAGGTGCAGAACTTCCTATTCCACCTATTAAACATGTGGTCAGGTGGAAGTGCTGCCAGAGCAAAAGACCATGTTTCATGGTGGGCATGGGCTGAGTCAACCCGGGATCCATTTGATCCGTAACCAGCCCTACAGCAACATCAAGGCCAATCCAGACCAAATTGCTGTGTCATCTCCATGTATAGCAGGGCAGCAAAAATTGGCAGTAGCACCACTGCTTTGTAAAGCCCTGCTGATTGGAAGCTGGGGTTTGGTTACTCCCTAATGCAGAAATGGAACTGGACTGTGAATAGATGCATGTGAAAGTACAGTGGTACCTCGGGTTAAGTACTTAATTCGTTCCAGAGGTCCGTTCTTAACCTGAAATTATTCTTACCCTGAAGCACCACTTTAGCTAATGGGGCCTCCTGCTGCCACCGCGCCGCCAGAGCACAATTTCTGTTCTCATCCTGAAGCAAAGTTCTTAACCCGAGGTACTATTTCTGGGTTAGCGGAGTCTGTAACCTGAAGCATATGTAACCTGAAGCGTATGTAACCCGAGATACCACTGTAAATAGATTTGTCATGTCATCTACCGTTTTGCAACTTTCAGCTACTTTGTGTTAGCAACTGTTAAGTATTGACACCATGTTCTATTATCAAAATAATTCACCGTGTGTGTGTGTGTGTGTGTGTGAGAGAGAGAGAGAGAGAGAGAGAGAGAGACAGAGACCGACCAACCAGAAGTTGCTGGACTACAGTTCCTATCAGTCCTGCCAGCAGGGGTTGCTGGGAGTTGAGATTCAACATCTGAAGACAACCATGTTGGCTAAGCCAAAGGTTTAGGAAATGACACTCATTGACACTATGTCTTTCACAGATGGTGTTTTTGAAATGGCAGGTTTTAGGCTGGAAAAGCTAGTTAGCATGGATTCTCAATACAGTTCCTCAAGTAAAAACATTTCTCTTTGGTATGGTACCTGAGAAAAGCTATGCACTATAAATCAAGAAAATTACTTTGTACGCAGTATCTTTTCAAATGAATTCTGTTGAGCATCTCAAGAGATACTACAATCCTAGAGGTGAGTTGCCAGGGTAGCACACATATATTCTTAATATATTAAAATATATTGCATTCTGCCTTGAAGCTTCTGGATTGGGCAGACCTAATATAAACATAAGGAATCACTGTCTGCCTCTGGATGCGGAAAGGAGCAGGGCATTGTGCATTTCCTTACTCCAGGAACTCTGTAGAAGTCCCAGAACACAGCCCTAGCTTCGCGCAAACACAAAATTCCACTCTTGTAGGCGATCTCACACCTGCCATTTAATTTCACCGATTATATCAATGCAGCGGGATAGATTTCTGGAGCAGCTGCTTGTGTTTTCCACCTTCAGAATGCCTGGATTTAGTTGATCAGAGCGCTACTGTCAAGGATTGGACCCAAGAGCATGAGAAAGAGGAGGAGGAATGGTGAAGATGACCACCCCATCTCCTGACGCTGCAGGAGAAGAGGAACACAGTGTTGCTTTACAGCAGGGGTTTGAGGGAAGTCAAAGCTCATAAACAGGCGAACAGAAGAGTTGGGAAGTGTTAGAAGAGGAGGGGAACTATGGCGGTCCAGTCAGTTGATGTGTTGCCACTGGAGAGTCTTTCTGATCCCCCTTCTCCCAGAACTCGGCGTTCGTTAAGAGCGCAGGGACAACGGAATCAGACATTTGACCATGAGTAGTCACCGTAAGGGCAGATGCTCCTGCTAGGAAGGAAGGAGGAGGATCCCAGTTTGGAGCAACGCCATGATTAGGGTAGACAGTGTTCTTTTGTCTCTCTCTGTTATGAATGAATAAACTCATTAAAAAGGACTTATCTTGTTTCTCTGTTTCTTACTGCCAACGGGAAGGAGTCGAATTCCTGAAGCCCTGACAGCTACACACCCTTGTCTATGTTCTTTTCTTTTACCATTAAACTCAGACCCTGGACCCTAAGGAGTAAATAGGCTCTGGTTCTTATTCTCCGCGCCACCGTGGTCAGGGAACTGCAGATAATTCAACTCAGTCAGAAGCTGCCACTGCAGCTGCTGATAAAGGATGCCAAGCGATGAGTACGTTTCAAAAACTCTGCTCTCTGTTCACAACAGCCTAGCTTTCCAGTCCGAGGTGCAAAGGCATACCCACCAAGTGTCCTGATTTCCCAAGGACGGTCCCAGAATTAAAAAGCCATCCCAGTATCTGATTTGATCTCGGAATGTCCCTATTTCCCCCACTTGTGCTGAGCTCAGGGTGGAGGATGAGTCGGTACTCGTCCTGAGCAGAGGAAGCAGCAGTGAAGGCTGCAAGGGAGACCCTGTTGCCTCTCCATGGCCGCTGCTGCTGGCCTCTTCCCTTGGGCATCTCATAGCAGCTGCTGGAGAGTGGGTGAGGTGTCAGGGGTGGGTGCAGGAGCCAGGCCCTGTGACCAGTAGGGCTTTGCAGGACTGGGGCCTTCAGAAGTTTGTTCTGAAGAGGCAAGGCGTGGCTGCACAGGTGAGGCCATTTGGTAACTCAATGCACCTCGGGGCAAGAGCCGGGAAGGGATATAAGGTCAGCATTTCCCTTCGGCTCTTTGCCACAGCAACACATTTCCTGCCTTGCTGCGTTTGGCTTCTTGATCCTGATCCTTGAACCTCGGCTTCTTGACTCCTTGCTTCTCGACCCTCGGACCCTAGACTTCATGACTCCCTGCTTCCTGACCCTTGGACCCCTGGCTTCTGGACTCTCATTCCTGCTCCCACCCCGCCACCTTGCCCCTGGTCCCAACGTCCTCAGCCGGGACTTCGATCGCCCAAAGACTGGACTGTGACAGGGGGAGAGGCTGCTGCCACTGAGGCCCAGCCCTGTGTGAATTGCCAGGTCTGAGGGACAGGCAGAGGGCAGGGCTGCCCTAGGAGGGAAGGAAGGGGCAGCAGAGTGAAGCGCAAGGAGTCTTGATTTTTTTTTTAAAATTAAAAAAGCATGATTTGTGCATCTGCATCTAGTTTTGCTCCTTTCTAAAATTCAATGTGTGTACTTTTTGTAAATCTACCAAGGAATAAAATTAAATTGGGATTAAGGGGTTTTTCTCAGGACGGTAGAGGGTGTGTGTGTGCTGTGTTTCATTGGTAGGGACACGGGTGGCGTTGTGGTCTAAACCACCGAGCCCCTTGGGTTTGCCGAGCGGAAGGTCAGTGGTTCGAATCCCTGCGACGTTGTTTTGTCCCAGCTCCTGCCAACCTAGCAGTTCGAAAGCGCGCCAGTGCAAGTAGACAAATATGGCGGGCAGGTAAATGGCGTTTCCATGCGCTCTGGTTTCTGTCACAGTGTCCCGTTGCTCTAGAAGCAGTTTAGTCCTGCTGGCCACATGACCCGGAAAGCTGCCTGTGGACAAACGCCGGCTCCCTCGGCCTGAAAGCGAGATGAGCGCCGCAACCCCAGAGTTGCCTTTGACTGGACTTAACTGTCCTGTCTCATTGGTGAAGGGTAGTGACACTTGCACTTCTTCTGATAGGAAATGCTCTGCGGAGGAGAGGGGCAAAAACGGGGAGGGTCAAGGAAGGTCAGTTACGGGGGACTGAGAAATGTCCCTATTTTCATCTGAGGAATGTTAGAAAGTATGCAAAGGGACACAGCTTTCTGCCTCTCCCAGCACACCTTGCTCATCCTTCATGTTTTCCTGCAAATCCCCAAAACCGTATCTCACATCCCACAAATCCGCTCCACTTCCCAGTGGGGAGGAGTTGCGGTGGACTGCGTGGCCACCCACTCCCCACCAGGGGTGGGGGACTTTGTCCCCCGTTGTCCGGGGGATCCCGGCCACGTCAGAGCCTGGCCAGTCAACCCGCTGGCTGGGGGAGGGCGTGGCTGGGGCCGTTTAAACGGAGGAGCGAGCCAGAGGACTTCCTCTTGGCTCGCTTCCTCAATCACCCGCCCTCCCTCCCTATTTTGCAGGTTAGGCAATGGCCTTGCTATGGACTTCGGTTGGTCGCCTTGGTTGTCTGAGGGGCCTGGTAGGAATTTTTCCACTTGGCAAATTGGCACTGGCCACTTGGTTTTCGCCTTAGCAATCGTCACAACTTTGTTAGGGTTGCAGTTAGGCATTGTTTGACCTTGTGTGGAGGAGGGGAGGTGTGGCCATCACCTGCCCCTTCATGCCTAAGGGTATTCCGTTAAAGGAATCTGGGGGTGTTGATCTAATCCAAAGCCTGGCTGGGTGGCTAAGGCCTTGACACAACCCCGATGGGAAGACCAGGGGGAGCTTGAGTTGGTTCGCATCGACAGGGCTCCCCCTACTGGCGGCTTACCCTTACTGGACTTCCTGCACAATGGGCAGGAGTCAGATAAAGTCAGGTCGAATCAATGCCTAAGCCAATACTGCTCACATTCTGTAATTCAATAAAGTTGTGGCCAAAATTTGCCCAATAACATAAACCTAATATCTGTGTCCTTGTGTGAGTTATTTCCAACGAGGGGATGGCTGCGGGGTCTCGACACGCAATCCCTGAAGCCCTAACAGTTGTGTGCTGCCACCTGAGCCCCCAGATAACCCACTGCAGTGACAAATAGTGCCACAAGGGAAGGTGTGAAAGGTTCCACGTGCCTCTCACATTCAACTTGTGTCAGCTAGACTTGTGCAGCTATGCAAACACCTTGTGTGTTATCACGCAGGTACTACAGCGATACATTTTTGGGAAACGAAGCCTCCCTAACGTTGCTGCATGTAAATCTGTGTTACAAAGTTGTTTCTTTAATGGGGGGGGGGGAGGCTGAAAAGGGTGAGAGAGGTCGAGACTTTCATACATCTAAGCGGTGGCTGACGGACAGACAGATGAGACCATTTGAAAACTGGGCATACTGTATTGTCCTTGAGAACGATGAGTCATCCCCTACATTTAACAGTGGTATCAGGGCAGCAACGCCAGGCAAAACATATTGCTGAAGGCATGTGAAGGAATAACTTTTCAGCTGAGTGTTTTTGCCAAATGGCCCTGTTGTTCAGGTTATCTGCCCTGATGGTATTGTAAACATGAAGTCAAGGTGGAAATCGTGTTCTTTTTCATTCTATCAGGGAGTGATAGAGCAAGGCAGAAACTGTTTGACAGTGGAACAATCTCCCTCAATAGGTTGTGGGTTCTCCTTCCTTGGAGGTTTTTCAGGCAGAGATTGGATGGCCATCTGTCATGGATGCTATAGTTGAGATTCCTGTGTGTTGGACTAGATGATCCTCCCAACTCTACAATTCTGTGATTCTACAGTAAGACATGAGTGAAATATTTCCCGTGCGGACTTTGCCTCTTCAAAGTGTCTAGCACTAGATGCAAAGTTCAAGCTAGGGCAAGCCCACCATTTGACATGGGCTAATTCAAGCACCAGATGACAAAATACCATGACAGGACAGCAAATTGGTTTATTCAGTGTTATGTATACAGTGGTACCTTGGGTTAATAACTTAATTTGTTCTGGAGGTCTGTTCTTAACCTGAAATTTCTTAACCTGAGGTGCCGCTTTAGCTAATGGGGCCTCCCACTGCCGCCACACCACCACCGCATGATTTCTGTTCTCATCCTGAAGCAAAGTTCTTAACCCAAGGTACTATTTCTGGGTTAGCAGAGTCTGTAACCTGAGGCGTCTGTAACCCGAGGTACCACTGTATTTTCATGTACAGTGGTACCTTGGTACTCGAACGGCTTGGCTCCTGAACAAATCAGCTCCCGAATACCGCAAACCCGGAAGTTAGTGTTCTGGGTTTGCGAACGTTTTTCAGAAGCTGAACGTGTGACACAACTTCCGTGGCTTCAGGAAGCTTCCGCAGCCAATTGGAAGCTGCACCTTGGTTTCTGAACAGTTTCGGGAGTCGAACGGACTCTCGGAGCAGATTAAGTTTGAGAACCAAGGTACCCGCTGTATATATTTACCCTTGCGGAAGAGGGTCACAATTTGGATTCTCTGCCTCAGGTATCAAAATGCCTTGATCAAACACTCTCACTATATTGTCTTTCTCCCTAAACTCAGTTCACTTTGCTCACTCACTTTTTATAGGGCATCTACATGATGTTGTTTTCAAATCATTGCCCTCCTTTATTTTTTGTTGCTTTCAACTTATCTTGGATTGCATAAAAGTCAACGTTTTGAAAATAACAGAACAATAGCAATTATCTCTACAGCTGTAGATCACCTTAAAATACACTTTACTGTATTCTTTTTTTAAAAAAAGGCGTGGCTTTGTTGAGTGCAGTGATATTTTATGCCAGTGAACCTATCTTTACCAGCATAACTTTATTATTGCTTTTTTGGCCAGGCACTATTTTGTCACCATGCTTAATTTTGAATCCGCCTTGTAATTAGAACAAATTAAAATGTTAATTTTTAAAAGACAGTATTTAAATAGGCACACGATATAAAAACTTTATGCAAAGAAGTGTATAGTACAGTGGTACCTCAGGTTAAGTACTTAATTTGTTCCGGAGGTCCGTTCTTAACCTGAAACTGTTCTTAACCTGAAGCACCACTTTAGCTAATGGGGCCTCCTGTTGCCGCCGCGCCGCCAGAGCACGATTTCTGTTCTTATCCTGAAGCAAAGTTCTTAACCTGAAGCACTATTTCTAGGTTAACGGAGTCTGTAACCTGAAGTGTATGCAACCTGAGGTACCACTGTACTATCTGCAGATTGATTTAACATTTTTAAACTATCGCCTTTCTGGCCACTGAGATTTTATCCATCTATTTATTTTTGCCCTGGAACACTTTCTGATATTTTACATGGTTTTACGTATAATGCTCTAAAATGCACATGATGGGAGTAATCTATTAAAGCAGAGATGGGTCTTATGTTGTTGAATTCCCATACCCATCAGCCCCAACTAGTGTGGCCAATGGACAGCAGTGATGGGGGCAGGAGTCAAACAATATCTGATGGGCTACATCCTCTATCTCTGTATCACGACTCTCTTACTGTGAAATCACAGTGAAAGGCTCTTGCCTGATAATGCACAGCAGAAGAAGCCTAGTGGGTGGTACCCTGTATTACTGCTGAATACTTCTGCGTGCTACCAAAATTCCCACCCTAAGAACATGCTAGGGTGTTATTTAAAGAAGAAATACCCAAATAATTCTCACTTGACTTGAATGTGTATTATTGTTCACATTCACACAGCCCCCTCCTACTGACCTATTTTCCTGGCAAACACTAATTACTCGTTTCTGTAATGTAACTTTTGAGTGTGGAAGTAGGATGCTGTAATTATATACCTTTCCATGCCAAGGCACTTAGCGGTGCAATCTTTCGCTCACAACCCCAGAAACACAGTTGTGCACTAAGAGAAGCTAATCCTGAGAGTCTGTGGGGACTCCCTTCCTTTGCAGTTTTGGCAACTGAAGGAGATGGCCAAAAGCAGCATGGCAGATCCTTAGTTAGAAAGGAGGCTTTGCATAAAGTAAAAACAATCAGACCTTTTAAGTGTCCCTATAAAGCGAGATGAGCGCCGCAACCCCAGAGTCGGCCCCGACTGGACCTAATGGTCAGGAGTCCCTTTACCTTTACCTTTACCTTACTTTCCAGGGACAGTCCCGGATTTACAGAAGCTGCCCCGGTTTCTGATTTGATCCTAGAATGTCCCTGTTTTCCTTAAAGGTAAAGGTACCCCTGACCATTAGGTCCAGTCACGGATGACTCTGGGGTTGTGGCGCTCATCTCGCTTTTCTGGCCAAGGGAGCCAACGTTTGTCCGCAGACAGCTTCCGGGTCATGTGGCCAGCATGACTAAGCCACTTCTGGCGAACCACAGAAAAGCCGTTTACCTTCCCACCAGAGCGGTGCCTATTTATTTACTTGCCCTTTGAGGTGCTTTCGAACTGCTAGGTTGGCAGGAGCAGGGACCGAGCAATGGGAGCTCACCCCATCACAGGGTTTCGAACTGCCAACCTTCTGATCAGCAAGCCCTAGGCTCTGTGGTTTAGACCACAGTGCTACCCACCCCTGTTTTCCTGAGGACGTCCTTATTTTCACTGGAGAAATGTTGGGAGGATATGGAGTTATGTGACACCCTGAGCCAAGGATATAAGTAACTATACAACCTTTAGAAAACATCTGAAGGCAGCCCTGTATAACTTTATTATGTTTTTATGTATGCTGAAAGCCGCCCAGAGTGGCTGGGACAATCCAGTCAGATGCACAGTGCAGAAATAATAAAATTGTCGTTGTTGTTGTTGTTGTTGTTGTTGTTGTTGTTGTTGTTGAGTAGGATGTCCCTATTTTCAGTGGAGAAATGTTGGAGGGTATGCTTTCACTTATTCCAGCCATGGATCTATGTGGTATTGTATGCCTGTCCTTCATCTCTTCTAACTTCTCATTTGACACTCTCAGTTTCCCTTAAGTTTACCCCCACCCCACAACACACAAATAATTCAGTGTTTGCCTCCAACAACCTTGGGGCCTAGTACTGTGGTCTTGTACCATAGCCATACCGTGTCTCTCTTCCTCCAAAATAGGCACAAGTCAGCAAGAGATTATGGCCACATGCCTCATAGGCGTAGCATTCAGCTAGGTTGCTACTGGCGCTGTCAACAGGGATAATTTAAGCACATACAAATTGGAGGGGACTAAAATAAAACACATCAGGCATGCTTTGTATGCCCCAACACAGATACTCCAGATATATCCAACATCTAGATTGAAATGGGCTGCTTTATTAATTCCCAGTTGTTGGTTTTTGTACCGGGGCCAGTTCTGTCAATTTTTATGGGGTGATCAGCTTTTGTATTATATGGATAACTTGCTGTTTTTCTTGCATCGTATCCTGCATTTTGTATACCCTTTTTTTCTTATAAGCTGCCTTGGATCTTTTTTGATAAAGGACTCAAATGACATTTAACAGCAAATTATTTGCATCTCGCCCATCAATAGCGAATCATTGTGCATTCGCATAAAAATAGTGAACTGTTATTAGTCAAATAGCTTGATCGCTATTTAGTTTTCTACATTAAATGCCGTGTTGCTCCCTTTTTCCTTTGGATGCTGTAATTGCCTTGTTTAAGAATTGAACATTTTATAGTGAGGTGTTCACAGGCGGATAAAGAAGTGGCAAAGCTAGGTCCAAAGGGATTCCACGTGAAGATCGTAAGAAGGGAGACTTCCAGTATCCTCCTAGACCCAAGAATCTTTGGTACAGATCATGCCTGAATATTGGTGTTTTCTTTTGTGTTTTATTTCTGGTTTGGATACCAAGTGTTAGATGTATTAATGCTTAGAGCTGGAGTGGAGTCCAAAGATCAGGTTCAATTTTTATTTTTAAAAAAGGAAATAAAATATAACTGCGTTGTAGGATGGATATGTGAAAATATACAGAATTTAATTGCAATATGTATTGAGAGGCAGTTATTTGTATCACAGGAAGAGCACAAATTTATATGGCTTCGTGGGGGAGAGGAAGGGAAGGAATGTTGGTGCCAAGCAATCACAAGTGAAACTAAGTTTGTGGAGTTTGTGCAAGAGTTCACACAATGCTATAAGGGATTAACACGTGACAGCAGCTCTCATGTTTTTGAAGAACGTATCTGAATTTAGTTTCACTTGCCTCAGACAACATGCAAGAAAGCTTCTGGATCCAAAGCCACAGTTCACCGTTCTGGCATCCTTATGGTTACTCCAAATTTAACTTCCAAGTAAATGTGTTAATGTCTGGATTCTGCAAATCACGGCAAATGTAGGTCCCTCCCATAAAGATCATACTCTTTGTAGAGGATATAGGCTTTAAGAACTGGCGGAACGGGAAGCCTGTTCATGGACCGCGGCTTCTGTGTCCCCTCCAATCCCATACATTTACGTATTTTCAGGCGGCACAAATGCTTTAGCGGGCGAGGATTCTCTGGAAGACGGAAATGAAACAAAAGAGGGAAATGCAGTGGAAAATATGTCCCATTAACTTAGTGACTATCTAGGAGGCAAGGGGAGGGTGATCAGTTCACACTACAAACAACTAGCATAGCACATAGCAAATACAATGCCAGGACAACCTAAAAAATACGTCTATTTAACAATATGTTCAGTATGTTTTTCCTTTAAAGGTCCGTATAGTTAAAGCCATGGTTTTCCCAGTAGTGATGTATGGAAGTGAGAGCTGGACCATAAAGAAGGCTGATCGCCGAAGAATGGATGCTTTTGAATTATGGTGCTGGAGGAGACTCTTGAGAGACCCATGGACTGCAAGAAGATCAAACCTATCCATTCTGAAGGAAATCAGCCCTGAGTGCTCACTGGAAGGACAGATCGTGAAGGTGAGGCTCCAATACTTTGGCCACCTCATAAGAAGACTCCCTGGAAAAGACCCGGATGTTGGGAAAGATGGAGGGCACAAGGAAAAGGAGACAACAGAGGACGAGATGGTTGGACAGTGTTCTCGAAGCTACAAACATGAGTCTGACCAAACTGTGGGAGGCAGTGAAAGACAGGAGTGCCTGGCATACTCTGGTCCATGGGGTCATGAAGAGTCGGAAACGACTAAACGACTAAACAACAACAACAACATGTTTTTCCTCTGCCCTCCCTGTCCCTTTCCCCTTGTGTGTTGTTTTTCTTTAAGATGATGAGCAATGCAGGCAGGGACTGCCTTGTTTTAACTGATTGTAATGTAAGCCACTGTGGGAGCCCTTTTTTGGCTGAAGAGTGGGGTGCAAATTCTCTAAATAAATAAATGTAATAAATACTGCTGTTTTTGCCACTAATACCCATTTCTTAGAATACATTATGTGCTGCTGTGACATAATGGCTTAGGGCATATGGCTTAGCGACTCTTTAATACCTTGCCCATTCATGCATGATACTATAAAAACTCATGATTATGCAGGTCAGGTGAAGCATAGAGCCGGAAAGGGGGGTTTGTCACCTAGTTCAACCCTCTGCAATGCAGGTATATATCAACACGCAATCTCCCATCCGATCTGAAACCATACCAGACCCTGCTTAGCTTTGCAGACATGCCAGCAGCTTTATCGCTGCACCACTAGGAAGAAAGCAAGCTTTTCTCGCGGCTCACTGCCTTTACCAATAGAGTTTCTAAAGGGCCATATTCAAATTAAACCACATTCACATATGGATTACCACTAGTGCACTGGGATTCCCACCCCACTCATCCCCCTCATGCGCCCTGTCTCAAATCTGCTCAAGGTTTTAGGGAAACTTAGCACTATGCTGAATGCAACCCATAATATTTCTTTTCTTTTCCACATCAGGGGTTACAAAGCAAGCTCTCTCCCTTGCTACATCCACTCTGACAATCCCACACATCGCAAGACTCATCCCTCCATCTGAGTTCTTATCTTTTTTTGCTGGGCAGAGTATTACTAGACTTCCCTCCACTATTCTCCTGATTCTTAACACATTTATATGGAAGTAAATCCTCTTTATTCTAAGTAAAAATGCTTAAAATCAGGGGATATATAATCCCTCGGAAATAAATGGGGCTATTGACAGAACGTATTCAAGTGCCCGAGATGCACACTTTTGGATCTGCGAAAAATGTGCTCAAGCTATTATTTACAGAATTCAACAACATGCATATTTCCAAGTCAGGACTGCACATTTACCTAATATCTGCTGGATCTCTGCCCATTCTTTCTGGGTCTCCAGGACAAACTTAAGTTTTGTGCAAAGGGGAACATAATCCATGTAATCTATCAAAATACGAACGATGGGTCCTACTAAATGTTTCATCCAAGGAACGGTGATAAAGTCACAGAACTGAAACGAAATATATCCAGTGTTATTTTTTAAATCTCCCAAGGTATATGTCCTTGCAATAAAACTGTGCAGAATTCACAAATATATCATGATAAAATACAATGCAATAATCCAAGAACTATGGCACTTTGCTTTAAGAGACTGAAGAGAATTGTAGATTCAGGTAGGTAGCCGTGTTGGTCTGAAGCAGTCAAAATAAATAAATAAAATATCCAGTAGCACCTTAGATGCCAACTAAGTTTGTTCTGGGTATGAGCTTCTGTGTGCACGCACACTTCATCAGATACACAGAGCATTCTTAAAAGATAAAAATGCCATCTTTAACTTCTACTATTCTGCGTGTCTTTGAGAGATATTGGGATGCTACATGCTGAAATGAAAACAGATACATTATTTGACATCTGTTTGTGTTTGCCCTGTGAGCAACCCAATCCACAAAGCTGTTAAACTAGTATTGCGTTTCATACTGATTAACAAGATTAATAAGATTTTCTTTAGCTGCACAGCACTGTTGTAGTAATGTTGATTTCTTATGACAAGAAAAGATGGCAGAGGTAAACAGATCTATCACTTGTTCATATATATTTCCCTTAATCTAGGAACTAATATAAGGTCAGCCAAACACAGGACAGACCTCTTTGCACCTAGCTGGTCTCTTCCAGCTTCCACTGGTACCACCTTAATATTATTTTACATTTGAGCTATTTTCTGTCTGGGATAGCTTTGTTGCCCACATAGCATTGCACATAATATTGGTGATGTTCCAGCAAAAGTTCTTATTAGCACCATGCGCCTATTGAATGTATATCATTTGTTCATGGAGTATTCCTTTTACCAATGGGTGATAAGATCAGGTTCCTATGAAGTCAGCGTCACTAAATCAGCTGGCTTGAATTTACGTACTCTGGCCTAAGTGATTTTAAAAAGCTAGACCAATGGGCCCATGTTATGTACACATCCCTAAGCATCCTTATCAGCTGAGGAAAGAACACAAAACATGTGCCAACATTTTCTTCCTACAATAGCCCTTAGCTAGCAGCATCAGCCTCACTCTATACTTGGACTTTGTTATCATGGCTAAAAATAGAGGAAGGGGTGATTATTCATAAAAATCTATACCCTTTGCTCCATTTTCCGTTGGAAGCAGGCACTCTAGTAATAATGAAATGCTTACGATCTTAACTATAACAGTAGCCAATATAAAACCCTAGATTTAAAATGTTAATTAAGAGTAAGGTAAAAGTAAAGGGACCCCTGACTGTTAGGTCCAGTCGTGACTGACTCTGGGGTTGCAGCGCTCATCTCGCTTTATTGGCCGAGGGAGCCGGCGTACAGCTTCCGGGTCATGTGGCCAGCGTGACTAAGCCACTTCTGGCAAACCAGAGCAGTGCACGGAAATGCCATTTACCTTCCCGCTGGAGCAGTACCTGTTAATCTACTTGCACTTTGATGTGCTTTCGAACTGCTAGGTTGGCAGGAGCAGGGACCGAGCAATGGGAGCTCGCCCCATCGCGGGGATTCGAACCGCCGACCTTCTGATCGGCAACTGATCTGCAAGTCCTAGGCTCTGTGGTTACCCCACAGCACCACCAGAGTAGTACAGAGCAGAATGGAAAATCCTGGAAGGTGCTTACTGGATTATCTTTAATGACACAAGATGTCCATCCCGGTAACACCTCTTCCTCCGGAGTTGACCATACAAAAGAATTTCCAAAGATGTCCCCATGCATGCAGTCAAAACACAGATCCACAAGGTATCCGTGATTCAGCAGCAGCCTTAGCATTACTTCATCATTCAAGGCGTACTGAATAGCGCTGGGGAAATGGGTGTCATTCACAAGGTTAAAGTAGCAGTTGACGTTTGCTCCGTAAGAAAGAAGCAACCTGACGATTTCATGGTTGCCAGCTCTCACGGCCACGAGGAGGCAGTTGAGAGGGTCTTTATTTGGGTCTGCGCCAGCTTGCAGTAATACTTCGGTGGACAGAATGTCGTTGTTGGAAACGGCAAAGTAAAGCGCCGTTTTCCTTTCGTCGTCGTAACTTTTAGAAATGTGCTCTGCCAGGGTGGCGTTGACATCAAAACCATTTTCAATGAGGAGTTCCAGGCACTGTGGATTTTGGCCATCGGCTGCTGAGTGCATGGGACTCTGCCCGCTTTTCCGGATTGCAGTTTGGGATGTCACGGGGATGAGGAATTTCAGGGCCCTAAGGGGAGAAAATGAACTTAACAGGGAATCTGAAAAACACAACAGGCTGCCACACTTTTTCTGCCATCAGGAAAGCAACCCTTGTTTCACTGCTGGAACAAGGTGTTGTGTACACTATTATTTTGCTACTTTTTCAGTTGTGGGCTTTATAGTATGTTCTGAGAACTAAAGTCCACTGTGTTAAAGTTATAATTACAGTGGTGCCTCGCAAGACGAAAATAATCCGTTCCGCGAGTCTCTTCGGCTAGCGGTTTTTTCGTCTTGCGAAGCAACCCTATTAGCAGCTTAGCGGATTAGCGCTATTAGCGGCTATTAAAGGCTTAGCGGCTTAGCGGCTAAAAGGCTATCAGCGGCTTAGAAAAGGGGGGGGAGTGAAAAAAATAGCAAGACTCGCAAGATGTTTTCGTCTTGCGAAGCAAGCCCATAGGGAAATTCGTCTTGCGAAGCGCATCGAAAAACGGAAAACCCTTTCGTCTAGCGGGTTTTTCGTCTTGCGAGGCATTCGTCTTGCGGGGCACCACTGTATATGTACAGCTTATCACTTGACTCTTTATGGGAGGACCTGTAACTCACTGAGGTCGTAAAGTTCAGTTCTAGCATTTCCACTTGAAAAGGTCTCAAGGTAGGAAAACACATTTACCTGAGGTTTGGACTTCTGCTGCTACCTGGAGCAAACAGAACAAGACTGGATGGACCCAGTGGTCTACCACACACACACAAATTGTTGGTTTCCACTTAATCTATGACATGGGTAGGCAAACTAAGGCCCAGGGGCCAGATTTGGCTAAGTCGCCTTCTAAATCCGGCCAGCAGACAGTCCAGGAATCAGCATGATTTTACATGAGTAGAATGTGTCCTTTTATTTAAAATGCATCTCTGGGTTATTTGTGGAGCCTGCCTGGTGTTTTTATATGAATAGAATGTGTGCTTTTATTTAAAATGCATCTCTGAGTTATTTGTGGGGCATAGGAATTCATTCATTCCCCCCCTCCCCCAAATATAGTCCGGCCCACCACAAAGTCTGAGGAACAGTGGACCGGCACCCTGCTGAAGAAGTTTGCTGACCCCCTGATCTATGAAATGGGGGTCTAGCCTACATAATCTTCACTGTGGCAGAGGTTCACTGTTGTTGTACTGAAAAAGTGCTCTGGTCTGAAAAGGGACCTTTACTGCATTTGGAAACTCTGTGTAGATAACAATATCAATGCATGACTGATGTGGTAGTACTAGGCATCTGTGACTGGAAATAGTTGTGCCCACACCTTTCCAACAGCACTGTGGATTTCTACATGATTTATTAGTACAAGGTCAGACCCTGCCAGTGTCCCTATTTTCCAGGGACAGTCCTGGATTTACAGTAGCTGTCCCAATTTCTGATTTGATCCCAGAATGTCCAGCTTTTCCTTAAAGGTAAAGGGCCATTAGGTCCAGTCATGACCGACTCTGGGGTTGCAGTGCTCATCTCGCTTTACTGGCCGAAGTACAGCTTCCGGGTCATGTGTGCAGCATGACTAAGCCGCTTCTGGCAAACCAGAGCAGTGCACGGAAACGCCATTTACCTTCCCACCAGAGCGGTATCTATTTATCTATGTGCACTTTGACGTGCTTCCGAACGGCTAGGTTGGCAGGAGCAGGGACTGAACAACGGGAGCTCACCCCGTCGTGGGGATTCGAACCGCCGACCTTCTGATCGGCAAGTCCTAGGCTCTGTGGTTTAACCCACAGCGCCACCCGTGTCTCAACTTTTCCTTAGGATGTCCCTATTTTCATTGGAGAAATGTTGGAGGGTAAGCAAGGTTGGGCAGCTTGTGACCAAGGCTCCTCTAGCAAATTTGTTTTTTTAAGTGGGGAGGGGGGAGGTAAATTTATAAGGAGAGCACAATAATTCTCAAATGCGCTGAGGCACACCAAGTTCACATCTTGTTATGTACTGTATCTACTTGTAACTTGCGGCCCTTAGAAAGTTAGCACAGTGTCTCTCAGTCTAAGCCTATTTTGCAAAGCAGTGGGAATAAAGTACAATAGGAGTACACTGTAACCAACCTGAGATAGGCCAGGAAACACATCTTATTAAAGAAAAGCAAGTGATTTTCAGTGAGTTCTATGCAGGGCTATTTTTTTAAATAGAAAAGATGTGCAGGAACCCACCATGACTGCCTCCCTTCTTCTCTTAGAATGGCAATGGTGCCCACCTGGGAGGTGCCAGAACTGAGCTCCGGTGAGCTCCAGCAGAAGAAAGTCTTGTTTCTATGCATGTTTACTTAGAATAAGGTAAAGGGACCCCAGACCATTAGGTCCAGTCACAGACGACTCTGGGGTTGCGGTGCTCATCTCGCTTTATTGGCCGAGGGAGCCGGCGTACAGCTTCCGGGTCATGTGGCCAGCATGACTAAGCCGCTTCTGGCAAACCAGAGCAGCACATGGAAACGCCGTTTACCTTCCCACCAGAGTGGTACCTATTTATCTACTTGCACTTTTGACGTGTTTTCGAACTGCTAGGTTGGCAGGAACAGGGACCAAACAACGGGAGTGCACCCCGTCGTGGGGATCCGAACCGCTGACCTTCTGATCAGCAAGTCCTAGGCTCTGTGGTTTAACCCACAGCGCCACCCGCGTCCCTTTACTTAGAATAGGTTTCTTAAAATAGAAGTCCCTTGTTCACTTGGGCTTATTTCCTGGGTAAATGGGCATAGGGATGCAGCCACAGACTTTAAGCTCATTTGGGCAGGACCCTGGCACCTTCTTTGGCTTATATTATATTGCTATGGTCTCACGGACATTGGTAGTGGCACATACGTACCAAAGTACTGTACAACTAAAATCCAAAACGAAAACATTTCTATTCTTTTCCACACAAATATATGTGAGCCAGGAGAGCGAATGGAAGAATACTCACAAATAATGCCCCTCGTACGCTGCTCTGTGTATAGGGAGCTGCCCTGCCTTATTAGGCAAATTACCATCTCCCCCATATTCCAACAGCAAAGTTATGCAGTCAGGATTGCCACCTCCAGCTGCTTCAAACAATATCGATGAGCCATCATCAGCTGTAGCATAAACATCGCCACCTAGCGGAGAAAGACAAACCAACCATTTAATTCAAAACAATATTACGGTAAGTAAATACTCACATTAAAAAGGGCAGCAATTTCTTCTCCTGTTTATTATTTTCTGAATTCCAAAACGGCCTCAGAGTAGAACAGAACATTTGAAGAGCTTAAAGAGATATGTTCTTCTTTAAGTGACAAACACTTGTGTTTTAAGGGTGAGCACCTTTTTTGTGTGTGCAGGATTTGACCACCACTTCTATGCTGACCCACACATCTCAGAGACTGATTTATTTGCAATTGTTATCGGTATACTTGGAATGGAATGACTACAACTCTTCCAATTTTATATAAGCTAAAAACTTAAATGCCTCTGTGGTGTGCCAGGGAGATAAAAATATTGTCTCTGTTGCAGGGACAAAAATCAACCATAAACAAAAATCAATGTTCGTTATCAAGGTGCTCTGTGATAGAATTGTCACATCAAACTTGGCAATTGCTCATTTGTGTCTTCTAGTTTCCTATTTCACTACATGTGTCTAGATGATTTACAATTACAGCAATTATTAGGACAGAAATTGACTTTAAACTCAACAACAGTGGGAATCAAAAAGGAAAACATGCAAGCCAGCCCAGGTTAAAACCAGACAGTTGCAAAAAGAATAGTATGTCATATTTAATCAAGGGAGAAACTGTCATGCTACTAGGTTTTAGAGAATAGGAAATGGTTATTTCATTTTGGCCTAAGATCTGCATTAAAATTACATTTTTAAATTACATTTTTATTTACATACCACCTTTCCTACAGAGAGTTCATAGTAGCATGCAAGGTTCTCACCCTCCCCATATTATCCTTACAACAATGTTGAGAAGGAAGTAAGCTGAGACAGTCATATGGTCAAGGTCACCCAGGGAGCTTCACAGCTCTGAGAAGAATTGAATCCTAGTCTCCCAGGTCCTAGTCCATCATTCTAACCACTACAGCATACTGGTTCATGACAGGCATGATGAGCTTTTTATAGGTTTGGGGGTTGGCGGGACCAGTCCTAAAACTTTACCAGGAGCAATGTAATCAGCTTTAATTTGAGGTGTACTTTAGGGGCTGAGCTAAAGGTTGAGAGCAGAGGAAGACGATATATATTTTATATCTTTTAAAATACCCCAAGGAGTCTTTTCAGATGAGAAAGGCTACAAATCGAAATTAATTGAGGAACAGTGGGTTGGGGACAGTGCTTCAATACAAAATACTTGAAAGAGTCCACTGCTCCTGAGTATAATGAGGATTCGGGTATAGAGAGCAAAACCAAAGAAATGAGGTTTTGTGCCTATGTGACCTTGTACTTCCTTATACAGCACAATATTTAAACACCTGTGCAATGCCACATCTTAATCTCAGTGTTGCAAATTGTCAAAGCACTATTACTTTTCTCTCTCCTCGACATTTTATGAACAGTTAGCGTGGTACAAAGAGATTTCTACAGTTGGGTTTTTCCAATTCTTTTTGTATACTGCTCTTACTTGAAGAAAGTCAATGCATTATAGATAGATTATACCATTATAAATTCAGACACAACCCTGTGAGGGAAATTCAGTGACATGCCTAACGACAAAGATGTTCAAGGCTGAGCCAATAACTCAACCCAGGTCTTCCCAGTCTGTCCAACACTCTATATCATTACACCAAACTACTTTTTTTCTGGCTAAATAGAATGACAGTTTGACTCATCTAAGGCAGCTACCTATGTTCCTAAATGGAGTTTAGGCTGGGTAAGCACAGAAGTGGACTTGAATAGATTCAGGCTATGCCCTCAGAGATCCTGGCTAGGTTCTGCTTGTAGACTTCCCATGGGGATGTGGTTGGCCACTGTGAGAACAAGATGCTGAATTAGATGGACTGCTGGCCCGATCCAGCAGGAACCTTCTTCTATTAGGGTTCATTTGAGGTATAGTGATACCAGGGGCAGCCCAAGCCAGATCCATTGAAATCAATGAATGCAAGTTAATCATGACATAGATACCCATCCTAGGTTTCTGTTTCCTGGGCAGATGTGGCCTGAAAGGAGCCCCTAAAGGCATTGAAGGAGATGATGATGATGATAACAATAGTACCCCACCCATCTGACTCCATTGCCCCAGCCATTCTCGGTAGCTTCCAACATAAATAAACATAATATATAAACATAATGAAAACATAATAAAACATTACATCCCTATAAAGGGCTGCCTTCACATGTCTTCTAAAGGTTATAAAGTTACTAATCACCTTGACATCTGATGGGAGGGCGTTCCACAGGGCAGGCGCCACTGCCGAGAAGGCCCTCTGCCTGGTTCTCCGTAGCTTCAATTCTCGCAGTGAGAGAACCGCCAGAAGGCCCTGGGAGCTGGATCTCAGTGAACAATGGGGGTGGAGACACTCCTTCAGGTATACAGGGCCAAGGCCATTTAGGCTTTTAAAGGTCAGCACCTACATTTTGAGTTGCGCTCGGAAACACGAGGGCCTTGCTGCAGCATAAACTGCTACCTGTTGAAGTACAAACCCACCTTTATGAATGAGATGCTCCAGCACATCACAGTGGCCGTATTCAGCAGCTACACCTAAAGGAGTTACTCCAAATCCATCTCTTAGGTGCACGTTGCCACCGTTCTTCAGCAGCAGAGCAATGATGTCATTGCGACCCTGTTTCGCCGCTTCGTGCATTGCCGACCAACGTTTTACACATGGCTGATTGACGGTGCAATTGAATTCAATCAGAATGGAAGCCATTTCATACGAGCCCTGTTTTGTTGCTTACAAATTGAAACAGACAGAAAGAAGAGATGAAACAATTTAGATATTGTCCTTATTCTGCACTCCTCGCAACCCTACTAAGTTCAATGAGACTTATTCTAACGTAGGTGAGTATAGCAGAGGCAGGAAATCACTTTTGGTCAGAGGGCAAAATCTGATCCCAACCAACCTCTTGGGAGCAGTATTCCAATGATGGCTACAGCAGAGCAACAACAAAAAATAAACTTTATGGCCAACGATACATATGCACATGCAACAGTTCCAAAAAGCATGCACATCATTCATCCATATTTGCAAAAGTTCCCTCGTGATCCTCTAACCCTTCCCCCAATCCCTTCATAAAATATATTCAAAATTTATATTGGCAGAGTAGGGCTTCCTCTTTCTTTCTGTACCACTTCTGAGACAGGATATGGGATACGGGGCAGGAATGTATATCCTTAGAAACAGCAGCTTTCTGCTGCTTCTTACCTGGGTTTTTTGATGTTAATTTGAAGGGTTTAAAGTACTTGTGGCCTCTTCCAGAGGGGCAAGACCTGTCTTTTTTCTGTATAGATGGTTTGTTTGTTTTTTAGGTTTTTATTGGTAGTGTTTATTGTAATTGATTTTAGTGTTCATATTGTGTGGCATAAAATGTGTTCATTAACATAGAAGTCAACTTATAGATTTGAAAATAAGGGACCAGCAGCCTTGAAAATAAGGGGCCAGCAGTTCATCTGTCTCAGGCACTCCAGTCTTCCTGTCCTCCTGCAGTCTGGTCAAACGCATGCTGGGTAGCTTCGAGAACACTGTCCAACCAACTTTGTAACCAGAGATTCAACTGAATAGAATCTGAATCACATGCACCACAAGGCCTATGCAGCCTCAACTTAAGATGGCTCCCCGGCCTAGCAAAGTTTGCAGCAGCACGTGCAACAAAATGGCGTCCAGCATTCAAAAAACCCCTCAGCTTGCATTAACTAGCCACACACACAAGGCATGCAAGCTTAGATAGATAGATAGATAGATAGATTCTTTATTGTCATTACACAAGTGCAACATTGCACAAGTGCAACGAAATTGGATGCCATCCCTTAAAAACAACAAAAGCAACACAACAACAACAACCAAACAAACCACATTCCAGCCACACCCACACCCACACCCATCAAACTCCCAGGTCACACTATCGAGTTACTGCATTTAAGAAGGCCACAGCTCTTGGATAGAAACTATTTTTCAGTCTATTTGTCCTTGACTTGATGTTTCTGTATCTCCTGCCAGAAGGCAGTAGTACAAACAGACTGTGTCCCGGGTGAGATGCATCCTGCAGGATATTGTTTGCTTTCCTAAGACAACGGGAACCGTACAGTTCTTCCAAAGATGGGAGGGGATGACCAATAATCCTTTGGGCTGTGGTTATGACCTTCTGGAGCACCTTCCTCTTCCTAGCTGTACAGCTGGAGAACCAGGCACAAATACAGTATGTGAGAATGCTCTCTATGGAGCCTCGGTAGAAGGACACCAGCAGTCTCTCACTCAGATTGTTCTTCTTTAAAAGTCTGAGGAAATAAATTCTCTGCTGGGCCTTCTTCACCAGAGCAGTGGTATTTGCGCTCCAAGTCATGCCCTGATCGATAGTCACTCCCAAAAACCTGAATTCCGCCACCCTCTCCACCCGTTCCCCGTTGATATACAAGGGCTGAATGTCCGCCTTTTTTTTCCTGTAATCCACCACCAATTCCTTGGTCTTAGTCGTATTAAGAGCCAGATTGTTCTCTCCACACCAAGCACAAAGCCGCTCCACCTCGTCCCGATAGGCGGACTCATCCCCTCCTGAAATGAGCCCCACCACCGTAGTGTCATCAGCAAACTTGATGATTTTGTTGCTGGAATAAATGGCTGTACAATCATACGTATAGAGAGTATAGAGCAGGGGACTCAACACACAACCCTGTGGTGAGCCGGTGTTAAGGCTAAGGGCTGTGGACATATGTGACCCTACTCTAACCCTCTGAGAACGTTCTGACAAAAAGTCCAAAACCCAGAGACAGGTGGAGTTGGAGAGTCCAATCGCCTCTAGCTTGGACACCAGTCTATGGGGGTAAAAAGGTAAAGGTACCCCTGCCCGTACGGGCCAGTCTTGACAGACTCTGGGGGGAGGATAGTGTTAAAAGCAGAGCTAAAATCCACAAACAGCAGCCTCACATAACTCCCCGGCTGCTCCAGATGGAACAGAGCAGCATGGAGAGTAGTAGTGATAGCGTCTTCCGTGGATCTATTTGCCCTGTATGCAAACTGGTAGTTGTCAAAAGTTGATGGAAGACAGGAAATAATGTGACGGCGCACCAGTTTCTCAAAACACTTCATGATGATTGGAGTCAGTGCAACTGGTCTGTAGTCGTTCAGACTACTGATTGTGGATTTTTTAGGCAGAGGAACAATAGTTGACGACTTCAGGCAGGGTGGGACAATAGACTGGTGTAAGGACTTGTTGAAGATCTTAGTAAAGACCCTCGCCAGCTGATCCGCACAGCCCTTCAACACCTTTCCCGTGATGCCATCAGGTCCAGCAGCCTTCCTCGGATTCACCATCCTCAATACCTGTCTCACCTCATGCTCCTCTACAGTGAATGAGGGGCCCCTATGGGCTGGTGGCTGTAATACCGGCGTCTCAGGTGGCTCCTTCTCGAAGCGAGCAAAGAAGAAGTTAAGCTCCTCCGCCAGCAAAGGGTCACCGTCGACAGCACCAAGGTTAGGTTTGTAGTTGGTAATATGCTGAATCCCCTGCCACATCTGTCTTGTGTTGTTACTCCTTAAATTATCCTCAATCCTCTGCCTATAGACCAGTTTTGCCCGTCGAATACCCCTCTTCAAGTTTGCTCTTGCCACACTGTAAAGCTGCACCTCAGTCTTTCTAGACTAGTCCCCAGTCTTTCTTAGACTTCTTATTGGGTGAGCAACACAGCCAAGCAACACAGTTGCAGCCTCCCTCCTTCCTGGCCGGCAGGGAGGGAGGGAGAGGAGCTGCTTCTTTGAAATTTAAGGGACATCATTTAAGGGACATTTAAGAGACATCCATCAATAAGGGACAGCAGCGGGACATGGCGCTGGAATAAGGGACTGTCCCTTCAAATATGGGACACTTGACAGCTATGTCATTAAGCTGGGGGGGAGGGCATTCTCGAGCTGCATGTCCAGTTTCCAGGGTGACCAGCCTTTGATTCTACATGAACTAGCAGCAAGCCCAAACACTGCAAGCCATTAATGAAGCAATTACCAATCAGAAGAGGAGTCTCTCCTTTCCGGTTAGTGGTATTGGGCCAGACCCCCTTTTCCAACAGTGTCCTGACATTTCCTATATGGCGAGATTTGGCTGCCAACGTCAACGGTGTCTCTCCATCGCATGTTTTATATTCCCACATTGCTTTATAAGACGCTAGATTAATTTTTTTAAAAAAACAAGCAAACACCTGTATCAATGCCACATTTGTAAAAATGCACATGTAACCTGAAGCATATGTAACCCGAGGTACCACTGTAGCTTGCTTATTAATTTGTGTCTTATGAGAACATGCATGTATGTTCATCTTTCATCTTAATCCAAGCAGGCTCTTCTGTACAGCTTCTGGATAAGATCTTGCCTGAGTAGCAGAATGCTACATGAAGGGAAGGGAGCTAGAGAGCATAAATCCAGAACTGTGAATGAATACGCATTGGCTATCAATGGCTGCTAATCATGATGACTATATATGCTGACTCTAGAATTAAAGGCCACATTCTTTCAAATGCCAGTTGCTGGGGAAAAACATGGGGAGACAGCTTTTGCTCTCACATCCTGCTTGTGAGCTTCCCATAGGCACCTTTGCAAAATAGAGTAATAGAAAATTTGATTTGACTTATTTCTATTCATTCAAATGAATCCCAAAGTGGCTTACAAGCAATAACAACATGATAGAACATAATAGAACATCATAAATACAGCATCTACCTGTGTTCTCCCTGATGCTGCATGGAATAATGCATGAACCAGACCTTTGAATTTAGTAAGGAAAGCATCTTAAACTTATTTAAAAGTGTGTGGTCTGTTCATTGCTAGAGGCATAGAAAGAGGCGGCAAACATTTTAAGGCAGACGAAATGGGATATGCAAAAGGGTTTAACAACTTATATTCCACACTACGCTGCTGGTTAACTCTTAGAGTGTTTTAAACCCTGCTGGGAGCTCTCTCCCGCTCGAGAGTGTGCAAAACCCCATGTTTTGAATCTAGGCACACAGTCAATACTTTTTGTTAATTACACACACATCTATTTCACCTCCACAACAATATTTTCCATCTCTGCTAACCTGTGCCAACTTACCATCCAAGATTACTTCAAGTATCTGCTGAATCGGCTGAGCAGCAGCTTCATGTAAAGGAAACCAACCTCTCTCATCAGCCTCATCCAAAGCATATTTGTATTTCACATAGTCTTGAAGCTCAGATACTCGACCTCAAATGAAAAATAATAATCCAGTGTGAAATAAACCCAAAGAGCAACGGTCATCTTTCAAAACCAGAACATCTAAATAATTTGGTCAGGGTTAATTGGCAAAAAATACAGTGATGCTGTTTTGGGGTAGAAGTCTACAGCCCCACTCAGTAGAGTAGGAGGGTGTCTGTTAAGTTGTGGGTGAACATATCAGATGACACAGCAATTCTTCAAACAGTTCTTGTTTATTCACAGGCCAGAACAGAACTGAACTGAAGGGTTCAGCCAGCCTGCTTATATAGAGCTCCACTACAACGCAACTGTAACCACTTTCTGTAACTATCCAATCACTGAACGTCACTTTCAATCCCTTATTTGCAAATGTGGACCTGAACTATCTACAGTATAACCCCTGCTGGCCCAGGGTGAGAACTTCAGTACATAACAGTGCCCAGATGCAGCATAGCTTTACCACAGTTTGAAGTAATACATATAACCATTGAAGGAGCTCCCTTCCATTAGACTATTAAGTTCTGAGTCTACAATTACCCAACTGCACCACCATTCACAACAATAACTGATGGTAATACAACCATCTTAACAGTGATGTCGTTTAGTACTTGTACCTTCTCTTATAGCAGCTACAAGCTTTCTGTTTTGATCACTGACTGGTAGAAACCTAGTGGAAAAAATGATAGGAGAGACAAGGTATAAATAATATCTCAAGCTTTGGGAGTGTTTGCTCATTGCACATATCTGCTACTTCCCCAGCCTAAATCATTGTACCAGTGGTTCTGGTTAGAGGTACATCTATGTTGAGCAACACAAAAGGACAGAAGCATGCAAAGGACTTGCTAATTTCTCAGCTCTTGGGCTCAGCATGTTTCCTAGTCCTCCCATATTTCGAAAGTGTTGTAAGACCTGCCAGATGCAGTTGGTTTTGGTTGGGCCAAATAAGGATTGCCTTTGTAAGAACTGACCGAATGCTATCACTCTTCAATAGACTGCATATTCTTTTAGCTTTATTAGTATCCATGTCAAACCATCGAAAACAGGCCATAAATTTAAATTATAAACAACTCCATAGGATCCTACAGCTTACTCTTCCAGAATAACTAGAGATTGTAGCCCAACGGTCAGAGGTTCAAACCAATTAGGAGAGATATGGGGGTGAAATATTGACATTCAGGCGCCAGACATTCAGACCTGGGCTGAAAGATTGCTGACATACCTCGCTTCATGATCAGGGGAAGAAGTTTGCTGGCTCCTTGCACTTTCAAGGGACTCCTGGATGCTAAACTGAACAGCATAGCCAGTGAGATGATCTTCATCAGTGCCCTCATTTCCTTCCATCTTCTTGGCATGGGTTTATGAGCTGTTCTCAAGCCACAAAATAAACGAGAGGTCATATCTTGCATGACTTGTGCTGAAAAGCACTCTAATTGTTTAAGTACAGTGGGGTTAATGGTTAAGCAGAGGTATATAAGAAAATATAGTGTCATAACTCTACACAGTAGTAGGGGAAAAACAAAGTTAAAGAATGACTAGCTCCTATGCCAAAGTGCTCTTAGGCTTCACTTTCCAGTCATCACTAGAATGTACTTCCACATTTAACTACCGTATTTTTCGCCCTATAGGACGCACTTTTCCCCCTCAAAAAATGAAGGGGAAATCTAGGTGCGCCCTATGGGGCGAATGCAGGCTTTCGCTGAAGCTTGGAGAGCGAGAGGGGTTGGTGCGCACTGACCCCTCTCTCTCTACAGGCTTCAGGAAGAAATCCGCAGCCTAGGCAGCCCTGCGGGAGTTCCCCGCAGGGCTCCCCACGCTGCAGATAGCAGCCTGCCGCCCGGTGGGCAGGGCGCCCTGAAGCAGAGCGCCCCTCGCGCCGGGCAGACATCGGCCAGCCCCACAAGCTCGGGGGACAGCAGGGAGGCGCAGCGCCGCCATCCCGCTGTTCCTCGACCTGGTTCGGTTTCCCCGACCAGCTTTTTTGGGGAAAATAAAGGAATTTTTTCCCCCTTTATTTCCCCCCCCCAAAAAAAACTAGGTGCGTCCTATGGGATGGAGCGTCCTATGGGATGAAAAATACGGTAACACTCATATGGGCACCCAAATGAATTTTATGCAACCAAACTGATCAGCTGTGGCTCTTTAGCAAGACACAAAGCTTCCCTGTTCAGCATTCATGTTCAGGATTTGCACAAAATATGAATTGATAATTGTCTCGGTTCTTTATTCTAAAGTGATTACGTATGTGAGATTCTAAGCTAGCTCTTCTAACTCCATATGTGGAAAAACATCACAATTTATTGTAAAAGGACTTGATGGCTTTCTTATTGGTGGCTGTTTGCTAGGTGGTGGCCCCAAACTGAAAAACTGCTAATAACTTGACACCACACTTTTGGCTACAAAAGGCTAGCATGACAGATGTAAGCACAGAATAGACACACAGACTGATGATTTTGCTGAAATCTTGTATTGCTTTATTCAATATATAAAAGAGAGAGAAAACAATTGAGAGATCCTCCCTCCACCCACAGGCAATTATAGAATGGCCTGTTAAAATAAGCAATGAGAAAAGAGATCACATTCAAAAATCCCATGAATTAGACACATTAGGTTAAGCTCACCTGCGACAAAGTGCTAGACATTCAAGGAAACACAGCAGGGTGGAAGACGGTGTTATGTTAATGTTATATTCAATTTTATCTTTTTGGTGATATACTGGTAAAATGATCTGAATTGGTATCATAATGGATTGTGTTAACAGTTCATAAATTAAAGCATATTTTTAAAGTTCAGCCTTCTAAGAAATGAATTAAGTTCCAGTGGCAGAGCACTGGGAGTTTCCTTTGGAAGGAAGTCAATGGAAGCTTATTGGTGCTTTGTAACATTTGCATTTATTTACAAATATACAGGTTGAAAGCACAGCTGAAACATTCCAACAGACAGACAAAGCTCACTGATTACACACCAGATCTTCAGGGAGATAGCCAGCACCCTAAGATGCTTGCAGAGCCCAGATTCTGCTTTGTGTCTCCTTCCCTGTCACACTCAAACTGTGTATTTTTCCATACACAGATATGAATTTTCATACAGAGAATGGGGGAAGGAGAATATTCAGATGAATCATCTCTTCTGACCATCCCCTAGCTTCTTTGGCTGCCACTGAATCACGTCACCAGAATATAATTGGCTATCAACACTATGTCATGTCCATATTTTTATTTATTTATTTGAAGTATTTATATATTGCTTTCCATCAGAAAGTTTGCAAAGCAGTTTACAAAGTGGTACAAAGTGCCTTAGGGCAACCCACACCTATAGCCCTACTCACAGAAAACTGATAGGAAACCTGCTGTTTTGTTTCAAGCTTTTTAAATAAAGAAATAAGCAGCATAATTCCCTTGTGCATTCTCAAGTTATGATTCAGCTAAAAGCTAAGCACTTCAAAGTCAGTAGTTTTTAAGATATTTAAATATTTTTGTTCTCCAAGAGTAGTGTTTTTCCATAATGGTTTTTGATGCTCACAAACATCCCTAGCAACCATAGTTTTATTAATATTAAGCACACTGGACTGGTGTTTAATATTATGTGGATAAAAACTGTAAATTGGAGTTGATTAACACATAAACAATCTAAGTGCCATTACCTTTCCTCCCAAAAACTGAAGAAAAGGACAATAAGCATGCTGGCTCGGATTATTCAAAGCAAGATAATTAATCGCAATCTATATTTGGATTTATTCCTAGTTTTAAGATACCACTATAAGGTTAATTGACAATCTATAGACAAAGGGAGCTTCTCACCTTTTCAAAATCTTGCCATTGTTTCATTGGGCCCTGAATTTCAAGCATGCAAGTATAGGCCTTGCAAATGGCTAGGTCATGTGGCGTTTCTAAAATTAAGTACACAGTTGGTAGTTAAATTAAGATCTGACCTTATCCAGCTGAAACACAAGCGGTCTCCAGCCTGCAGGAAAGTATGACACATGATAGCTCCAAAAGCTCATCAAAAGTAATCCGAGGGCTGACTGGTATAATAAGATTATCTGCAACCTGATTGGCTCAGCCAGACCACTTTAAGAAAACAAATGAGCTGTCATGTTACATTAGCATTGTAATCCCAATGAAAGTGATCATTAACATTCCCATTAAGTGTAGTCAAGGGTCGCACCTAGATATCAGATTCTAAAAGCACTGCTATGGACAGGGGTCCAGTGAATTTGAGAGAACTGAACTATGATAGCCTCAACCATGAGCTGGTATACTTTTGATCTGAAAGCATCTTAACATATGCCTATGAGGCATACAGAAAATGCATCGATTCTATTGGCAGCACTGCTTGGCAAGATGCCCAAATGAAGCTCACCAGTTCATAATGGTGACAACTACTGTTATCTGTTTATTTCATTTCCCCTCTCAGCATCTGTTCTTTACTAGAAGTACTGCTTCCATTCTGAACAGGAAGGCAGTTTCTAAGCTAGCTTGACTTTCTGCCAAAAACATGGGTCAAGGTGATGTTGATTCTGGTAAGTTAGGGAGTGATATTTAATAGAACGTGATGCACCATGCTTCAAAATTTAAGGCCAATGAAGTTTAAATGATAGCTCAGTGCTTCTTTACAATCATCGACATATCTTTTCTGTGCACCTGAATGTAAATTTCCTTTGGCCTCTATGCTTGTTTTTCCTGTGATATTATAGCTATTCATATTGCTTCCTCCCCTTCTAATTAGTGGGATTTTCAAAATGTGGGAGGACTATACTGTTTTCAGTACAGTAGACCCTCAGGTTACATTACAGTGGTACCTCGGGTTACATACGCTTCAGGTTATAGACTCCACTAACCCAGAAATAGTACCTCAGGTTAAGAACTTTGCTTCAGGATGAGAACAGAAATCATGCTCTGGCGGCACGGTGGCAGCAGGAGGCCCCATTAGCTAAAGTGGTGCTTCAGGTTAAGAACAGTTTCAGGTTAAGAACGGACCTCCAGAACGAATTAAGTACTTAACCCGAGGTACCACTGTACTCTCAAGTAACGTAAACTTTGGGTTGTGAAAGCAGCAAACCTGGAAGTATTTTTCAGAGTTTCACCACTCGTCTATGCACAGAAGCGCTCTGCCGCATGCACAGAAGCGCTCTAATATGCTGCAAGTGTGTGCAGAAGCCTCTGGATACAATTTTTTTGGGGTGCACACGGACCCCTGGAATGAATTAAATTTGTAGCCAGAGGGTGCACTGCAATGCCAAACATGCTGGCAAGCCCATTGTGCAGCAATGCAAATACAATCCACTAACTGCTAGGCTAGGGATGCGGGTGGTGCTGTTGTCTAAACCACTGAGCCTTGGACTTGCCGATCGGAAGGTTGGCAGTTCGAATCCCCGCCACGGGGTGAGCTCCCGTTGCTCAGTCCCAGCTCCTGCCAACCTGGCAGTTCGAAAGCACATCAAAGTCCAAGTAGATAAATAGGTACCGCTCTGGCGGGACGGTAAACGGCGTTTCCGTGCACTGCTCTGGTTCGCCAGAAGCGGCTTAGTCATGTTGGCCACATGACCCAGAAAAACTGTCTGCGGATAAACGTCAGCTCCCTCAGCCAGTAAAGGGAGATGAGCACCGCAACCCCAGAGTCCTTCATGACTGGACTTAACTGTCAGGGGTTCTTTACCATTACTTTTAAACGGCTAGGCTAATTTTTAAAAAAATAGAGTGGAAAGCAGCTAGGGAAATACTTGTATGGTTGCTGGCTACAAAATAGTTGGGAAGATGTCCCTGTTTAGTTCAGTACAGGATGGTAATTATTAATTCATTTGGTAGGAAGGCAGGCTTCTACAAACAGGTAGCTCTCCTCTTACACAGGGGTTATGCTCCTGGCTATCACGTTTAAGCAAAATCCTGCAAAGGCAGAAGAACCCCTGCAACAGCTCCACCTGCTTGAAGCCAGTGCCCAAGGGTCCTTGCCATGCAATGTGGAAAGCTTTTAAATCCCTAAGGCTCTGAGAAGGTTGCAAGGGGGCTCCCACGAGATCTCAGACAGCCAATGTTAGAAACTGAGATATGGAAGCTAGCGGCTAAATGGCACCTTGAACCTAGGTTATGGGCGCAACAATGGAATGTCTAGGCACGCTTGTTTTTATAACAAGAATGCAAAGCTGAAAATGAATGAACTGCAGCTGAAATAATTGTGTTCATTTTTCACATGCTCTAGTCCTTCCCCTAATATTCTTAAGTTCTCTTCTCCAGTCCTCAGAGAATAGCTGGAAGTGGGGAGGCAGAAAAAGGTCCGCCTTTCCTTCCATTCTGCAGTTTTAATCTGAAATCTCAGGTGCAGTACTGCACACAGAGTTCAGAAACTGCTCATGCTAATGAAATTCCCTGTCGTAATATGCGCCTAGAACAATGGGAGTTTCGAACACTTCAGACAGCCCTAGGAGGGCAGAATTTCTCACCCTCCTACTTATTTATGCATGTTACGCATGTAAAGTTGGGATCACAGGATAGCTGGGATAACTCTGTTGGTAGAACATGAGAAACAATCTCAGAGCTGTGGGTTTGAGCCCCATGTTGCAGGGGGTTGGACTAGATTACTCTCGTGGTCCCTTCCAACTCTACAATGCTATCATTCTAAGTAAATAAGCGTAAGATGTGTGTTACTTGTACATGTGTGCACACAGAACACAGGAAATTAAACACAATCATCTGAAGTTTTTATTGGAAGCATCTTACTGAGTCCAGTGGGACTTATTTCCAAATAACTGTACCTTCGATTGCAATCTTAGGCCACATTCCAGTAAAAGCACTTGATTATTGAGCTGGCAACAACATGAATGGGGTACGGTGGAAACGCTAACCATTAAATGAAATTTAGTGTGAGCTCCTTATACTAAACTTGGATTTTAACAGGTATAGAACTCATAATTTCAGCCCTTTTCTTTAGCCACTTTATTATGTTGGATCAATATGCAGCGGGCCAACTGGCTATCAGGTGACCATAAACCGTGTTCACCTTATTGCCAACCCACGCGGCACCTTCATATGCAGAAAATTAAGTTTAATGCAAGCATACAACAGATGCAGTATGCTTTAAACCGGGGCAGTGATGGTAGTTTGTGTATGGAGGGGTCATTCTTCTTTCTGTCAAGGGCAACGTTTCCTTAGCAGCCAGCGATCCCTGTGGGAAGGAAGAAGACAGAGGAGTTAAAAGCAGCCTCTAGGTCTGCTCCAACTGGACCACTTGCACAAACAGCTTTTATTTCATTTTACTTGATTATTTCAATATTTTGCAATCGCAAACCGCCTCGGGCACCTTGGCAGAAAGGCAGCCTACAAAAGCAACGAGTTAAGTAATGCAATGGTCCTTCGAGGGGACTATGTTGGAGGCAAAAAAAGAGCGAAGAACCAAATATGTGTGAACAACCTGAGGAAGAGCAAGAGAAATTAGGAATTTGTGCAGCGCTTCAACATATTCAAAGGCACTTCTCAAAACTACCTCAGCCGTCTACCACCGCTATGAAAAGGTAGGGCAGTAGCGCCAGCTCCGTATTTTAGGTGGGATTTTTTGTTTTAAACCTACCTAAAATTTACCCTAGAAATCCCAAACAAATATAAAATATTTATAAATATATATATGTATATGTATAATTATAAAATATTTATAAATACATATATATGCATATGTATAAATATAAAATATGTATAAATATATAGAGTGCTATTTTCCTAGAAAAAGAGGTGCCAGATCTCAACATGAACGCCTCCCTCGTTCTTTTATAATGGCAATGGCGACCACTTGATGGGAGCCGGAACTGAGTTCCGCCTTGAAAATTACCCTGAATATATTGTTTAAACTGCGCGCGCGCGACCATTGACCCTCCTTCCGAGCACGAGCCACTCGGGTGCAAAACAACCTCTCCCGCAACACGCCCCGCCCTCTTGGAGAAATATGGAGATCAGCGGGAGGAAACCAACCAATAGCCGCTCGGAGCGACTAAGGCCAAGCGCTTCCCGTTTTAAAACCCTCGCTCTGCGCATGCGCATCCTGGCTTGGTCTTACGGGCATACAGAGATGTACATCTTAAGTCTCTGACACGGAAGCGACCTTGCGCGACGTCTCTGACGCAGAGCCCTTTTGCGCATGCTCACGCGGAGGTTGCCTGTACGCTTTGCCCGCCTTTGTCATGTGATCGAAGGGCTGGCGTGGGCTCCTCCGCCCTCGGAGGCATTGCCTTTCCCTACAGCCGGCGGCTTGCGCACGCGCGTCGCCTTCGCTGGCTCGCCGGCTTCCGTAGGTTCTAAGGATTGGTCTGTTGTTGTTTTTTGTTGCTCCAGAATCCCTTGCGCGCGGCAGCTGACATATAGTAGCTATGGCCGGAGTCCTGAAGAAGGTGAGAGGGTTGAGGTCGGTCGCTGGGGCGGGCGTCGTGCGGCAGCTGGCGGGTCCCTCGTACGGGTTGCTTAACCAAGGGCGAAAGCTCGCTTCATAGGACGAGGGGAGGCTGCTTGTGGCTCCCTCAGTGGGGACGCAGCCTGACCCCTTGGCTGCGAAGATACCAAGGATGAGGCGAACCGTATGGATGCTGCCTTGAGCGCGTTAATAATAATTTATTATTTATACCCCGCCTATCTGGCTGGGTTTCCCAATGTGAGGGACATAAATGTCACCAGAGACTCATCACTTGGTGTCTTGTGGCAGCTCCCCTGGCAAAAGGGCTGGGTTGTTGTAGTTATCCAGTGCTTTTTTTCTAAAAAAAATTTTTAGGGGTACTCTCATTTTGACTCCAGAAAATCACAATTTTATAGTTCAAATCGAGAAAAATAAATACAGTAAATGGACGAAAGGCTGCCATCGGGGGTAGCAATGGAACTGATGATTCACCGCCACAGAACTGATTCACCGTGCTAGAGAAGAAACATTTTTTATTTTTTTTTTAACATTTCTTCTCCCGTTAGATTCACAAAATGTTTAGGGGTATGTGCACCCCTGTGTCCCCAGAAAAAAGCACTGTAGTTATCCTTTTTTAAACTCTGGTCCATGCAAGTGAAGTTGCTCGTCTCAAGTTTCCAGTAGCTTTGGGGTAATGTCCTGGGTGTGTCAAGGATCAAGATGATCAAGGATCTGGAAACCCGTGCATTGCAATGGGTTTTGGATTAGATGACCCTCGTGGTCCCTTCCAGCTCTACAGTTCTGTGATCTTCCAGCTTGGGATTCCAGCCTCGTGAGGAATGGTTGAAGGAGGTGGGTATGTTTAGCGTGGGAAAGAGAACTTTCTGACAGTAAGAGCTTCTTTGACGGTGGAACAGACTCTGGGAGGTTGTGGACTTTTCTGTGTTAGAGAGTTTTAAGCAGGTGTCATGGATTGAGATTCCTGCATTGTAGTGGGTTGGACTAGATGACCCATAGAGTTCTGTGATTCTATGATGTAGTAGATGTGTTGCTTGGTGCAGCATCCAAACAACAAAAGCATCTTTTGAGCTTCAGAAACAATATACACACGCAAATGTAAAACTCATATCTTAAAACAATCCTTAATTAAGGATACTTATTAAACTTATCTATTTTTAAATCTCTGCAGACCACTGGACTAGTTGGGCTAGCTGTATGTGAGGCACCACATGAGGTAAGTATAAAGCATTTGCTTATTTGAAATTGAAGAAAACATGAGGAAAGTATTGCTTACCAGGAGCATATTTCATCTTAATAAGTTGAGATATGAAGAACTGTTTTGACTGTGCACACAGCCAAGAAGTAAATCAGCAGTCTTCCAATAACTAGAGTTTTCCATGCTTCTGAATGTTAAGTTGGCTCATTTTATATGTTGCATTAGATTTATTAAAGTAATTAATCTTAATGTTCTAACTACCTTAGCATGCAATTTCTCCAGTATCTTGAATTTAAGGTGGTTAAGATTCTAATAGTTTTGCAGAATTGTTCCCTTTGCTACTGAAGAAAGCTGTGAACTTTATAGTCATTTTTATTACAATTCTTAGTTCACTGTATAGACTTTTATGGTTCACCTTAAATTAATGTTTGCTATCTGATCTTTTCAGCGCCTCCGGGTACTCTACTCAAAAATCCTTGCTGCTCTGGATAGTATGCCCAAAGATGCATCATATAGGAAGTATACGGAGAACATTGTAAATGAGCGGTTTGATATAGTAAAAACAGTAAGTATGTCATACATTTTAAGCATCTCAAATTATATTGTTCAAGTGGCCTATTGCCCCTTGCTTCACTTACCAGATTTGCTTTTTTAATGCTGTCAAATAGAGATGCATCATAAACTGGCACTAGTTGCCATGGGACTGGAGAGCTGAACAGAAAGGCCACTCTGGCCTCTCCTATCAGCTGTAAAATCTAGGGCTGCTGGGAGGCTGCACACATACACCCCCCTTCCAATTAGGGTATTAAGGCAAGGTGATCATCCATTGACCTGAGAAGGAGCAGTAGCAAGTTTGCTTCTCTCAAGACTGCAGAGCTGAAGGAAAACACACTTTGGCATCATCATTATTAGATTTATATACCACCCTTCATCAAAATATCTTAGGGTGATTCACAAAATAAAAATGCAAGAGGAAAGCACAAATAAATAGTTATAACAGAAGCAACAAAACATTAACCCCTCCCCCAAACACTGGACCAGGAACTAAGGGCTACTGGATGTGTGGATTCTTTGAGGATCATTCATTCAAATGTTTCCAGTGAATTCAGTAGGGCTTACAGGATTGCAGCCTTGGTTTTAGTTTCATCTTGCACTCATCCCAGAAGAACTATTATAGGTTATACAGTGCATCTGTTTTGTATTGTATGGGTTTGTATTGTCTGTGTGTTTTCTGGAGACCAGAATAGGAATAGTCTACTTACCTAATGCCTTTTAGTAAGTTTGTCAATATCAGATCAAGATATACATTTTAGTCCTCCATGATAACTTAATTTCCGCCCCCTCTTGAATGGTTAAAATACCAACAACAATATTTATTATTTATTTATTTATACATACATACATACATACCCCGTCCATCTGGCTGGGTTTCCCCATCATACCCGATGTTTGAAAAGCCTTAACTTTTCCACAAGGGTAATCTGAACTACTTATTGCTTGTTGAATTGAAAGGTTGTGGACATAGGCAGCTGGCAATCTATGGCTTCATATTCCTTTTAACATTCTGAGAAAGAACTACTATTCTAGACTATATGCCACTTTTGGAAAAGACTCATTGGGTTATTTTTTACTCTGAGTTAGATATAGAAAGATACTGTTTGAACATACATCAGAGCACATCTGAGCCTTTCACTTGTTCTTGAACTTGCAGGAACCTGATGTGCAAAAACTGGAAAGTAAAATCAATGGAGGCCAGATAGAAGAAGTGATTTTGCAGGTAATATCTTCTTCACAAATATCTAATTATTTAGCAAATATAGTACTTGCCAAATATGCAACTGTTTCTTATAGGCTCTTCTGGGGGAAAAATGAAAGGAATCCAATTATCTGTTTAAAATGCTGAATTCTGAAAGTGAGACATTATTTTTTTTTGGGGGGGGGGGTTCTCTGTAGAAAAAATGTAGTCAGTTTGTTGTCAATATGGAGACCAGCCTTTACTGCAGCAAAATATGAAATGTTAACTGTCACTATAAAAAAAATCACAATGCAATCCTTTGATTACTTATAAGTAAGTCTCACTGAATCTCACCAAATATGGTGTTATTATACATGGGAAACTAAATTTTGCTGCTGAATAGAAAAAAGAATTTCCTAGCAGTGTAGCCAATCACTTAACCTCTTACGTCCGAATAAGGCAGACATAAAGACGAGTGTTACATCATTTTGCTACACTGATAGAATCTTTTCTAACATAACCTTGTCTATACTGCCCCTCAAAACTATGGTACTCTTTGAAATATTGGTAGCAAAAACCCTTATTACAAAAATGTTGAGGGCTGCATACAACTAACTAGGCATGCAATCAGGAGTCAGTGCAAGGACTCCTGCTAGCACAACTGGGAATGATTTCCCCACCCTGTATACCCCCCCCCCAATGGGCTTGGGGAGGGCTGTGCCTGGAAAACCCCCAAAACAGCATGTGGGGGGAGGAGAGACCATTCCATTGGGCTATCTGAAATATTTGGGAGGATGGGACTATTGAAAGAGCACAGTGCTGACTTCCCCCCTTTGTTTTCTCTGTTACCCCATTACGGAGCTCTAAGCAGGCTTTACCAGACTATCTACTGTGTGCATTGCTGTTTGATGCATTGACAGTCAAAAGACTTGGTCAGAAGATATACAGTGTTTATGTGTTCCAGTGCTGTACCAATTAAATTGTTTAATAAAAATCAGTGTCAACAAAAATCTGTATTTTAATATGTAATTAGTGGATCTAACGGATCTAGTGGATTATTGTCTAGCTTAGATGCAGCAACTTTGGGAAGGCTGGTTTTTAATTTCTTTTCTTTTCTTTTAACAGGCTGAAAGTGAGCTCAGCTTAGCCAGGAAAATGGTGCAGTGGCGACCCTGGGAGCCTTTGGTTGAAGAACCTCCATCTGATCAGTGGAAATGGCCAATATAGTTAATGTTATTTGTAGCTTTTGGAAGTGAAAAGGATGTAATCAAATGTATGCTGGACATGAATGAAAAATATCTTAATTCTACTTATAAGATTTGTTTGCTATAATTATTGGTTATATATCCAAGTAAGCTGTACTCAAAGCAGACCTGTTGAAATTAATGGCTTGTTAGTTCAGTGCATCTTCCCTGAATATGACTAGCATTGATTACAACCCATTAGTTGGAAGATCACTGTGAACTTACCACCAGGTGTGAATGGTTCTCAACAATTTAACTGTTATAATCTTAAATTCTATAGATACTTGCATGTATGGGAATCTGTATAGGGCATATAAGAACCTTCTTCCCCCACTCTGCCACCAACAACCCAGTGCATGGGTTCCAACCCAGTGCATTCTTGAACAAGCAGATGGGCTAGATGAGCATTTGGAAGGAATGAACAGGCTTCCTGTTCCTTGGACTGCTTTGGTGTAGTACCTGTTTGAGTCTCCATGCTTGTGGAATGAGAGGGAGTGCAAAAAACCCCCAGAACTCTGTTATTCCCTACTGGACTTCTTATGTACACAGGAGAAAGACTATTAGGTTCTAGAACAAACTGCTAATAACATAGGCTGTATTGGAGGAGGAGGTCATCCATGGATTACCTCCACTCTCAGAGGAAGAGGAGAAGGGCTTAGTGGCAAAGCATCTGCTGCCTGTTGGAGTAGACAACATTGAGCTAGATTACCAATGCCTTGACTCTATGAGGCAGCTTCCTATGTGCCAGAGCTATCTAAGTTTTGTATCCCTGTGGAGGAAGGAACAGTTCTCAGTTTCCATGCTGTTTCCATTGGCAGAGCAGAGCTGCCTGCTTTCTCTGGTTAATTAGCCTTTCCCCCCAAGTAATACAGTGGTATCTCGGGTTACAGACACTTCGGGTTACAGACGCTTCAGGTTACAGACTCCACTAACCCAGAAATAGTACCTCGGGTTAAGAACTTTGCTTCAGGATGAGAACAGAAATCTTGCGGCGGCAGCAGGAGGCCCCAATAGCTAAAATGGTACCTCAGGTTAAGAACAGTTTCAGTTTAAGTACAGACCTCCGGAACGAATTAAGTTCTTAATCCGAGGTACCACTGTAGTTGACCTTGTTCTCTTTTCTAGCTTGGGTAGGATGAGAAAGGGAAGCTTTCAGAAGTGACTTGGTGAGTTCATTTTGTGGCATGGGAACTGGCAGCTTCCCAAACAGCAAAGATTTGCTCCTTCCTATCTTACCAGCCAAAGTGATGCCACCAGGGCAAGAGGCTGCTACAGATGAGTCTGGGGATAGCAAAAACCTGTGCATGCAACAATAAAACTTTTACTCTGTATGACACTGGCAGGGAGCCTGTGCCCGTTAAATGTTCTTTAAGTCCCATCAGTTCTGACCATTGGCCATGCTGTCTGAGATTGAAAGAAACTGGAGTCCCAACAACATATGGAGGAGCCACCCCTCGTTTTATGCTTTACTGACATTTAAAGCTGATTGCTGCTAGCTTGGAAATATATTTTAAAGTATTGTAATTCTTCAAATCACTGTGACTGAAGAATGCTTGGTGTTAGATGGCACCTGTAAACACAGTTAGTTGCTATCTTGTAAAAAATACTGTGTTTTAGAAGGAAAGCCACTAGAGGGCATCAAGTGTAACAATGTGGTAAACGTTAAATACAGAAGGAAGGGTCACAACTGGATGAAGATGACTATGGTAAAAAGAAACATAAAATCAGTGCAACACAAATGCTCTTGCAAGTTTCACCAAGATGAAAAGCCTGTATCCTTGTGACTAAAACTTGAATTTTCTTATTGGCTTCAAGCTCCTTTCCTCACTTTTTGTGAAGGTGGCTAACTTTTTGTGTTAATTTCTGGTATGTTTGAACATTGTTTCGCTTTTCAAATATTATACAGTTACCATGTTCTCCATAGCAATCTAAACTGAATTCCATAGAATTCCAACTAATAAAAGAAAAGAAAGGCAATATAAGAAAGAAACAATGAAAATACAGTTAAATCTGGATCGTTAATATTCCATCACATGTCAATCACAAATTCACAGGCTCACCATGGCGTGGGACCACCTGAGTGATGCTACTGGACGGTTGGTGGTCCACGGGCCACAATTTGGCAAGCCCTGACATAGAGGGAATAAATGCCATGTAGCTTTCCCGGAAGTTGTATTGTGGTGAACTCATACTCTGCCATAGTGTGACACTGCACTTCTATGCCCCTTTTAAAACAAAATGAGCGTTTATAAAGGCAGCCAATCATTCAAACCTGTAAAGCTTTTACTTCCAATTTAGTGTGCTTTAAAGTTTAGAATGTAGCTTTATGCACCTAGTCCAAGGCACAAAGTACACAGGTGTCAAAGAGGACAGTGATGCCTTTAGTGTGGAGAGGGATCTTCAAGAGGCGCAGCTGCAAAAACAACTTTCTTATTGGGCTAGTGCTATCATTAGATCAGCTAGGCAACTGTCTGGGATGCAGATCTCAGAGGGCAGCTTTATACCCATTAGTTTTTGTTATATCTTAAAAAATTCTGATATTTTACTTTTATATGTTGAAGTATTTTATCATTTTAAAAGCAATTCATACATTAGAATTAGTTTTTCACAAAATGACGGTCATACAGTCCAACCCTCTGAAAGGCAGGGAGAGCTCAGCAGCAAGCAAAGCAAGATTTTTGTGTGCCTGAAACTTGACACTCTGAAGAGACTTAAATTTTTACATTGCAATTCAGAAGATGTTTTTGTGCTAAAACATTTTCTTTTGTACTTGAGGAAGATAATCCAAGGTTGTGGTATAACTTATCCCCCCCCCCAACATCTTTGTTGAAAGTTAAAAAGTACATAACCATATGTGCACTAAACATTGTGAGAGAATAAAAGAGAAACAGCACCTGTAGAAGGGAAAGTAAAGGGGGGGAACCCCAAAAACTGTATACTTTACAAAATCGCGATTGTACTTCACCAGATCTTAACCTATTACGATACAATACGATATATCTTTATTGTCATTGTCCCATGCAGGACAATGAAATTGAAAGACTACATAACAGTATTTGTAAGAATGGATTCCAAAAACCATTGAATTTGCCCATGGCAATTCTGCGTTTATATGCAACTTGTTCATATGTTGCGAGTTTGTGTAAGTCTTCAATCGTTGAAGGGAGCTGCATTTTTATTTTTCCAATTCATCAGTATTATTCTTGCACGTTAGAATAAATGGAACAGTTTCAGGTTTTGTGCTTTTTTTCTGCAAGGCATTTTTCTGCAAAAGCATTCTTTTTGGGGTTGTGTGCAAGTAGTGAGCCTTGCCTAGCGCGCAAAATAACAGCCTGGCGCTGGTACTGACAGCCCCGCTTGCACCGCACAGCAGTCAAGCGCCTGCACCCTCCACCTCGCCAGCCCCGCTGTAAGGAAAACTCCTGGCATGCAAGAGTGTGTCGCGCATGCGTCCCCTTCAGCTACACATTGATTGGCACGCTTTGTCCTTCCTCTCGCGAGAGTTGGCGGCGCCGCGGTTGCTATGGATACAGCGACTCTCCGTTCCCGCTTGGAGGCGGAGCGGGTCGGGCTGATCCAGCGGCCGCTTCGGGGAACTTACGCGAGGACCTAGCGCTACGGTAAGCTCCTCCGCCTTTATTAATGGCGTCATTAATATCATTATTATTATCATTATTAACCACCCGGCGTGAGAATAACGCAGAGAAGCTGGAAGGGAGCGGGAGCTGAGGCGGAGCCGCCATGACGTGAAGCTGAGCGCTGTACTACAGTTCCCGACATGCTGTGCGCGAGGGCTACGTTTAAATGGCGTCATGGCGGCGGCGCAAAGCACCTCGGGACAAGTAGTCGGTTTTGAGCGGGTTAATTGAGCAGCGGGTTTTCCTTGTCCCCTCCCTCCGTCTCACATAAATAATGATGGATAGCTCGTGTTGCATTCTGGGAGCTGTAGTTCCTGTGCGCGTCGGGCACTAAAGACGTCGTAAATGTGATACCACTTGATTTAATTGATGATGATAAAATAAAAAAATTAAAAATTATAATTAAAAAATAAAGGTACTGCTTGCTGATTGCTGCTGCTCCTTAAACAACATTTCTCTCCTTTATTCAGGCTTAACTTTCCAAATGCAATCATTTCTGTGTAGTCCAAATAGTTTGCATGTGCCCCCTCAGAATGTACCAATGTTGATAGATGGGAGATTAATTTTAATGAGTAGATTCACTAGTTAAGAAATCTAATTTCAATGACAAATTTTAAAATGTATATTTCTTACTTTTAAGTCTTTTAACATAGAAAAGTAGGAATTGAAAGTGGACAAAGAAGAAAAGCACGCTGTTCATTTAGTGTCCGTGGGATATGCCCTTAACTAGTCTCTAAAGTTGCATTCTGGAATGTAAAAGTAGTCGGCCCCACAACACAGCAAAATTTTATAGTTTGTGTATGCTTCGTAGGATGAGGTCCATCCACCCAGCAGTTGTGTTGTACAAAGGGCAACCAGTTATTCAAGACAAAGGACTAAATGTACTTTTTTGTTCACATTTCCCTGTAAATTATGCTTTCAGCTCATGTGACGGTTAAAAAGGTGTACTTCTCCTTTCAGGAAAATGGCTGATCCAGAAGAAAAGGAAGGTGGCCTGGCTGAAGCAGAGGCTGAAACTCAAGTTTTAGAGGACACTTCTGAAACAAACCAAGCAGAAGAAAGTGCCAAGACTATAGGAACTACGCAAGAGCAGACACGTGCAACACAGCAGAATGAAGCAAACCTGCCTACGGAGCAGGAACAAGGCCCAGAATTAGCAACACGTGAATTGGGTGATGCTGAGGAACCACTACAGGAGCTGACAGCTACTGAGGAACCAGCCGCTGCAGAAGAACCGGCTGCCATGGCGGAAGTAGCCACTGCTGAGGACCCAGCTGCCACTGAGGAACTAGCCGCTGCTACGGTACCAGCTGCCACTGAGGAACTAACTGCTGCGGAGGAATTAGTGGAGGGGCCAAGCATTGCTGGGGAACAGGACCAGAATCTTCCTGCAGCTGAGGAACCTGGCGCTGCTGCAGAAGGGGTTCAGGAGCCAGCTACTGCAGACGGACTGACAAAGGGTTTGGACGTGATAGAAAAAGAAGAGGAAGCTCATCCAAAATCCCAGGATGTGGTCCCAGGGTTTCAGGAAGCTATTCTAGAGGTCCAAGATCTTGGTGTCAAAATCGAAACACCTATAGTTGACACAGATGCATCTAATATCACAGTTGCTGCTGATGCTGCTTCTGTTGGTGTTGCTGAAAGTTTTTCTGAAAGGGCGGCTGATTTTGCTGCACATATGCATGCTGCAAGTGCTTTGTTAACAGAAGCGTTAGCATCTGAAAGAGAAGAGTTTGAAGCAAGTACCGAAGAAGCTACTGTAACAGGTGGGCAGTTGTCAGATACCATATATTGCTGCTGCCTTTACGACTAAGAACTGTTACTGATTAGATGATGTTAATAATGTTGATGACTGAAATGCGTCACTTTCTTAGGTCCACTAAAATCACTTCCAGCTAGTGGCTCCTTAGTACAGTGGTACCTCGCAAGACGAATGCCTCGTAAGACGAAAAACTCGCATGACGAAAGAGTTTTTCGTTTTTTGAGTTGCTTCGCAAGACGAATTTCCCTATGGGCTTGCTTCGCAGGACGAAAACGTCTTGCAAGTTTGTTTCCTTTTTCTTAAAACCATTAATACCCAGGGTGCTTTCAGGGGGTGCGGTTGCGACTTGACTTCGAGGAGCAACTCATAGCACACGGTGTGGTAGCCTTTTTTGAGGTTTTTGAAGACTTTGGTGATTTTTGAAGCTTTTCCAAAATCCGTGCTTCGCAAGACGAAACATTCGCAAGACGAAAAAACTCGCAGAACGAATTAATTTCGTCTTGCAAGGTACCACTGTAATAATAAAAATTATTTTTATTAATAATAATTTATTACTTATACCCCGCCCATCTGGCCAGGTCTCCCCAGCCACTCTGGGTGGCTTCCAACACCGTAAAACATCAAACATAAAAAACTTACCTAAACAGGGATGCCTTCAGATGTCTTCTAAAAGTCAGAGAGTTGTTTATTTCCTTGACATCTGGTGGGAGAGCATTCCACAGGGCAGGCGCCACAGCCTGGTTCCCTGTAACCTCACTTCTCGCAGTGAGGGAACTGCCAGAAGGCCCTTGGCACTGGACCTCAATTTATATGCTTCTTTCCCACAAATTGAGCCCAATGAAGTGTACAAGGAGGATAGTATAATAAGTCAGCAAATCTAAAAACAAAAACTAAACATTGTATAGCAACCACCAATTTACAGAAAAGTGACAAGAAAAAAAATGCCGAAAGCTGTGTCATGTCTTGCAAAATCACTGTGATGCAGTTTGCTGAAGCTATAGAGTAGGAGAATGAATGCTACCATTTGGGTCCCTCAACTGAAAAGGGTCAGTTTCAGGAGCTTGCCAAGCCTCCATGGGTTTGATGTGGCTTTTGATATTCAGTAAGCATGCCTAGAATTGCACTGTCAGATTTGTATGTGGGAGAAATAATTATTTTTTGTATACATGTACTCCAGCATTTGTACAAAAGCTGTCCATATGAGCAAAAGCTTCCCAATTGATTTCAGTGGTCTGGGTCCCGCACACCCCGTGCAAGTGAAATTAAGTTTTGTTCATATCTAGAGACATCACTCTGGGTACAAGGTATATATTGCTGGTGTGTGCATAGAGTAAATTGTTGCTGCTTCTGATCATTATAACAGCTAAAGGATTATACATCATTGTCTCTTTTCTGTATGTTTTTATTTTAAATGGTGTCATAGTTATTATTCTATAGTAGCAGATCTTGAAATAATTACATTTAAAAGAAGTAGATTATAACATGTCACATAATCTGTTACATTAAAAAAAAAAAATCTACCAAGGCCAGAAGAGAAGGAAAGGTAAATTCAGCAGTAACTTGACTTAAGTAAGTTGACAGTTTTTAGAATCTGTTGTTGATGAAATACAATAACAGATGTTTTGTTTTTGTTTTTTTCAGTTCGATTCATGCTACATCCTGCTATCCAGGTTTTCACTAAGTCTTTTAACATTAACCAAACCGTGGAGCAAATGAAGAAGTACTTTGTAGGACGCTTAAAAATACCACTGGATATTTTACAAATTATGTTGCTAGGTATGTATAAACCACTAGTGAGAATTAGAGTGAGTATTGATCAAGGTTTGCTTATGAACAACAGCAACAGAAAAGTTGCTCGTATTTTGTTCGTATTTTGCTGTTGTCTTATTTAGTTTTCAATTTTTGTTTGGTCTATGTCAATTTGTCTTGATGTTAATTTGAGTCATTATTATAAAGATAAGTAGTTCCTTTGTTAAACTCTTGCTTTATAATAGACGAACTAGATAGAAGATGGATGTGGAGAAAAAAGCTTTGACTGGGATATCAGTTGGGACAGCATTGCCACAGGCTTCCCCTAAGTTTGGTTGCATTTCCAAAACCATCCTTAATTTTCTTTTCTAAAAAAAGAAAATGTTGATCTTTTTATTTGATGTGAAATATTAATAATCACTGTTTACTTTTAGGGCGAATAACTGACAATAGTGAAACACTATGGAATCTTGATGCTAAACCTTATGGGACCATACAAGTTGATATGTTCTCCCTTGATGAAGAAAACTTTCCCCTTAAAGCATCTAAACTCCTAGAGGAATACTACATGCCTGATGTTATAACTTTTAAAGTGCAAACAGGTAGACAGCAATGTTGCAACATGCACTCTAGCTCATTCTGGTCAGGTATTAGTCTGTAACATCCTCTGTATAATTTAATAATACTGTTTAATCTGAACAGATGCAGAAACATTTAAGGAAGTAAACGTGTCAATTAAAAGGCCAAATTTTCAGAAACCGTTTTTGGGTGGATATAGACATAAAGAAACAGGCACAGAATATCATAATGCAGGATCACAGACAGACCCAAAAAAACGTCCAGACAAAGGCTATGAAGAGTTCTGTAGGTCAACACAGGTATGTTTGCCAGAGTACAAAATAAAGCACTAATATGAAAATAATCGTATAAAGTAATTGGAAAGCTAAGTAGCTTCTAACAAATTAGAATCCTATAATTATATGAGTTGTTTCTTCATCCATTTGTAAATGTGCTTTGTAGTCATTTTAATTTGTCCAATGTTTCTAGCACAGCCTCTCTTTATTATGTGATCATTAAAATGAATAATTTTTTTTCTAGACAGTTGTTGAGAGGAAAAAGCTGCAAAATACGAGAAATTCAACTTCCACTCAGATGACCAAAATTGGTGTCTATATTTCAAATGTCACTGACAGATTGATAGAACCAAAAGGGTATGTGACAGCTGATGAATACCATGCAAGAAGACTTCAGGCAGTAAGTACTCAATCCATTGAATTATCATCTTTAACCCAGCAGATTAAAAGACCCTGCAATCCTATACCTACTTACCTGAAGAGAAGTCCTATTGATTAGACACCTATAACATTAAACTGCAAATCGCAAATGTGATAAGTGAAATTTACATTTAAAGGGGACTCACATTCATCTTAATACATTACGAGTCACACACAGTGTTTCAAGTGGAGTTCCACTCACACAACAGGACTTTCTCTTCATCTCCTTCCTTGCACAAATCTTCTTTGGAGGGTCCCCCCGGCCTGTGGAGCAGATTTTCAGGGTGGAGAGGAGCTTGCACCAGTCAGGAGTGGAAGGCGAAATTGGTTATGCAAGTGGAAGTCTGCTCCGTGAACAGAAAAGCAGCACTGGATCCAAATTTATAATCTTTCTTCACAATATCCTGGTATGGAGAAGGCACATAACTGTTTGTTTCTTTTTTGAAATGCATATTCAGCATAAATAGTATTTGAAGCCATTCTTCAGTAGCTTTGGATTTGATAGTCAAACAGCAGAATAGTGTGTATCTCAGAAGTGAATTCTTATAAAGGCATGTCCGTAGCTGTCAACTTTCTCCTTTTCTGGTGAGGAATCCTATTTGGAATAAGGGAATTTCCCTTAAAAAAAGGGAAACGTTGACAGCTATGCAAGTATATGATAAAGGCTTGTTTAAGACAAGTGTTAATTCTGTAAATTGTCAAAAGTTTAAAAATGAAGAAAGCTTGCTCATTTCTCCCCACTTCAGTGATTCTTAAATTGTGGTCTGTAAATCACCAGTAGACCTTCCAGAAGACCACAGCAATCAGAATAAAACAATCTATGACTTTTCCCGGGCAAATAATGATGCATATGAAATGAAAACCCACCTTTTTCTTTTCATATTTATCATTTTTTGCGCTCTGATATGGTTGTGTTGAATATGTGGGATTTGTCCACGATCTGTGTCGCTGAGATTTGTCTGTCAAGTCGCTATCGCTCAGGGCCTCTTCTTACATTGCAGTCATTAGCCTCAGTAACAAGGAACAAACCCAAATCAACAATGCATATATGGACTTCCCAGCAAGTCCCCCATCCCTCCCTCTCACTCCGCACATTCATTATTTTAATTAGCGTTCACTGTATAGCTAAGGGATGAGGAATCTGTGACACTCCAGATGTTGCTGAACTACAGTTTCCATCATCCCAGACCACTAGGCCACTTTTGCTGGGCCTGATGGGAATTGGAGTCCAACAACTTCTAGAATGCCACAGGTTCCTCAGCTCTGCTAGAGCTGCATTAGATTGCAGAAACCATCTGTTCTAAATCTAGAAGCATTCTAAGTGGCCTCTATACTTGAATTGCTTCCACCTTAAATTGTGGAACAAACAAAACAAACTGTAAGAGCTGCTCAGCTGTTCTGAAAGGGATATCTGCTGAACACAGTGGAGCTTGTGTTTAAACATGTTTAGTTTCTAAGGGTATATCTGCTGTTGCATTTCAAAGCTTAATTTCTGCCCATGGTCACAATTTAAACAACCATGTATGCATTACACATTTTAAAGAACTCTTTATAATAAGGGTCAATTCATCTATTGCTTCATTTAAAGATGTGACATTCTGGTTTGTAAATTACTTACTAAGAAAGCTAGCAAATTTGAAACATATTTTTCTCGTAATTGCCAAAACATATAACAGATGCAGCAGAATATTGCTTTTTTCTTTCCTGCTATCTCCTATTCCTGTCTACAGGTAATTGTGATACAAACATATTTCCGGCGATGGCTAGCTAAGACTTTAGTAAATAAACTAAAAGAAGAATTGCGTTTGAGACTGGAATGGGAAGAACAAGAAGAACTAAGGAGGCAGAGAGAGAGGGAAGAAAAACTGCTAAGGGAGTATAATCGAAGGCTGAATCCTAGAACAAAGGATGATTTTGAATTACTCTATCATGCTTTAGAATGTAAGAGAATGGAGTGTTTTTTGTTTTTGCATTTAAGAGATGCATATTTTTGGAAATTCTGAAATTTGCTTGGTCGAAAACAGGATATAACCATTGGAATTTTTTCTGGGAGGTTTTACACCAAACCACACTGGCTGTCATGAAATCACTGTTGAAATGGGATAGCTCATGCAGTTTTTCAATAAAACCATTCCAAAAGTCCGTTCAACTTCCAAAATGTTTGGAAACTAAAATGCATCCCTGTCGGATGTTCGGCTTCCAAAAGAATGTTCGAAAACCAGAACACTCACTGCTGGGTTCGGGATCCACGGTACGACTGAACAATCAAACTTCAGCTCCCAAACGCCTCCGTTTTGGAATGTTTCGGCTCCCAAATACCAAAAACCCAGAAGGAAATGCTTCGGTTTTCAAACATTTCAGACGCCGAATGGGCTTCCGAAACGGATTACATTCGACAACCGAGGTTTGACTGTAAAGTGTTTTTTCTTTGCCAATGTAGCTGAGTCCAATGTTAACTAATGAAATGAACTCAAGACACTCATTGGCTGCATAGACATCAGGTTTCATGTAAATTGTGGGCTGGTTTCCAGGAGTCAGAGTTTGTTTGCTGCTGAAGATGCGGTGTGTCTTTAATTCCCGTGTGAACTGAGCTAGGCTGTCATGTTGCAGAAGCTCTTGGAATGCATGCTCACTTTGTTCTAGGAGAACACCTTGCCTGAAGAAGTTGAGCGTAAGCCTTGATTGACTCATATGCTGCTTCTGGCTTTAGATGGAACAGCTTCAGATTGTGTTGCTTCATATCGCTGCCTTATCTGCCAATAGTGTAGTCTCCTGCCCTGTTGTTTGCTTCTATTTCTGTTTGTTGTTGACTGGTTGCTTCCCTGCAGTGGCTGCTTTTCATTTTCGTATGGGAGCTTAGTGATTCTCGGAAGCGTTGTTTAACTTGCTAGTAGAACTGCTTTCACATTCTTTCACTGTTGCACTGAATTGCTGAGACAGCGATCCACTGAGTTTACTGTCCTTCGGAGGTTTGCGAAGGGCATGCCTATTGATTACAGTGAAGGGAGCTTTTTACTTAGGTGACACGGTGCAGCTTGCGAAATGTATGGTTTGATTTCATACCAAAAATGAGTCGTTCTATTAAAAACAAGAAAGGCATTAAATAATACTACAGTGGTACCTTGGGTTAAGTACTTAATTCATTCCGGAGGTCCGTTCTTAACCTGAAACTGTTCTTAACCTGAAGCACTACTTTAGCTAATGTGGCCTCCCGCTGCCACCGCGCCGCCAGAGCACGATTTCTGTTCTCATCCTGAAGCAAAGTTCTTAACCCGAGGTACTATTTCTGAGTTAGCGAAGTCTGTAACCTGAAACGTATGTAACCCGAGGTACCACTGTACATGGTTAACAAGGGGTTGTCCTACTCAGAGTAGACCCGTTAAAGGTAATGCACCTAAGTTAGTAATATTTATTAATTTGAATAGGTCTTCTCTTGAGTAGGACTAGTGTTGGCTGCAACCCAAGATGTCTTGCAGGTTCCTTATCCTTTCTGAAGCTGGGAGTTCAATAATTGGAGCTCTTCAAATATTTTTCAAAAAGCAAGCGCAGGTGAGATGTGAGATTTTTGTCTAGCCAATGGAGACGGGGGAATACAAATCACCCTCCTGAAGACCTTACTATCCCCTAAGGAGAAAACACTTGTAGATGCCTGTTTGATTTTTTTCCTCCATGCTTCAGCTGGACAGGGGATTTGCCTGGGAGAATAAGTGCTCCATGACCCCATCTAAATCACTTCCGTTCCTTCCAGTGAATCAGTCATTCTAATCACGACAATGGTCGTGAATAACTGGGCAGATGTAGTAACCCACATAGGTAAGCCGTAAGGATCCCTAGATAAAAATATAAATGACTTGATGGGGATGTTTATCCAATTTGCAGATGACTTTGTCTGCAAATTGACAGCGCTAGGCGAAAACTGACAAAATAAATTTCAACAGAGATAAGTATAAAGTTCTGCATTTAGGTGGGAAGGATCAGAAACACCTGGCTTGACATCCATTTGTACATGTGAAAAGGACCCTAGGGCCTTAGCAGATCACAAGCTAAACAAGAGTCAGTAGTTCAGTGCAGCAGCTAAAGAGGCCACTGGATTTCTAGGCTGTGTGGACAGAAGTATAAAGCTCAGATTGAGAAAAATAATGGTACCACTCTGTTCTGCTTTGGTCAGATATGACACAAAGTACTGTGTGCAGTTCTGGGAACAAGAGTTTGCAGAGGATATCAACAAACTAGAACACGTCCAGAGATGGGCAACAGAAAACCAGAAATGGTGATGGGCCTGAAGACCAAGTCCTATGATGAAAGATTAAATGTGTTGGGCATGTCTAGCCTGGAGAAGAGACAGCTATTAGGCAATCTAACCAGCTTCAAATATGAAAAGGGCTGTTGTATAGAAAATGGAGCAGATTTGTTTTCTTCTGCTACATGGGGATGGGCTCTGCTGGTTCAAATTACAAGAAAAAGCACAGGGGCTTAATGTAAGGAAGACGTTACTGACAACATGAGTGGAAAAGATGGATGGCCTTAGAAGGTGGACTCTCCTTCATTAGGGTTTTTTATGCAGAGCGTAGTAGATTTCCTGAATCAGCAGGAAGTTGGATTACATGACCTTTGAGATGCCTTCAAATTCTGTGATGCTATGATGTAAAGAAGTCACTGAACTAGATCCATAAGGCTTCTCAAGCATTTACAGAGCAAAGTAAAAGATCCTGTAATTTTAAAAAGAAAGGCTTGGGGGTTTTATACACCAATAACCACATTATATGTATTATGTGTGTTGTAACGTAATTACCATCAAGGCTACTTGGTTGTAAATGGTTCTGAAATAGGTCCATAGTAAATCAAGAGCCTTCTGCTCAAAGTGAAAATCAGAGGAACACTGTAAACCCAGTACACTTCAGCACCCCATTTAAAGACTTTCCCCCAGAGACAGAAATAAAAGATGCATGCTTAGTATTCCTATCAGATGGCAGGAGCTTTACATTTCTGGTCACATCCTGAAAGAGTAAGTTGAGGGTAATGAATACTGAACTTTTGGATAACCCACATGCCTCTAAGACTGATGGAGAGCTTTCTTCATTGCTTCAAGATGGAAGAAATATTATCTTCCCACTTGCCCTGCCTTATTGTTAGAATGCCTTCTTCGGGGATCAACTATAACTATTAGCCTGTGAAAATACAAAATGAAGGGAGAGAGGAAAGTTCATCTCCTTTGTTTTGTATTATAATAAAATAGCTATAGCTGATCTGAAGAAGAGCAATACTCGAGAAACATTGGGATCACCATACTTTATTCCATATTCTTTTAGGTGCGTGCATATATATATTTGTTATGCACCTATGTGAATTTCCATATTTTCTTCTTTTTATCTTGTTATGCTCATTGGGGAGGGGGAAAAGGGCTCCATTAAATCTCTCAAGCACTTGTAGCACCAGGAGGCTCACTGATTTCAGTTTGGATATCTATGCATATAGCTGTCTATATAGGTACCAAAATTAGTTCTTGTTGCTACAGCAGAACTGTACTGCCAGGAGTAAAATACAATCTAGTCTTCTGATCCAAAAAAAATTCTGTTTCACCTGAGTAGCTTGAATTTAGCTAGAGTTTATCATACAGATCACAGCATTGCAGAACTGAGACTATTACATTCTTGTTCCTACTTTAGGAGCTATTAAAAATATGCACATCCCATGTTTCTGTCTCCCACTGTTTCTTATGTAGAATAATAACATCTTCGGTTCCTAAGGAGATTATTAACCTTGGCACAGAAGCCTAATTGGATAATTTATGGTTTTGCTTGAAGTATTTGTCTCCTTTGCTAATACTCCCATAATAGAATGCTGTGTTCTCATTTTAATGCAGATTGAAAATACTATTATATAGTAATAGCAGGCATTGGAATGCTGTATAGGATGGCGTTCAACAGATGCAGGTTTTTAGTTACAACATTGTAACTGAATGCCCATATTATTTTAACAATACAGTTTTTATAAATTTCAGCTTACTCACTTGATGTATTTTAAATAGCTGTTTGTGTAATATATTCAGTGAATGGCAGTCAATATGCCAGTATGCAATGATACAAGATGTAATATGCTTAATTCTAATGTTGAGTAGGAACCTTGAGACCTTAAAAACTTTAGGGGGTTTTGTCTGTTTTTGTTGAATAAATGTGCGTACGTACATCAGACCTTTTCTTCTTGCATTTCAGTGCAAGAAATAAAATAAATTCTGAGATGGCAAAGGACAACTGCTCTCTAGATCTTAGCATGGGTATATCACACAACTTGTACTGGCAGTGACTGAGACATTGGACTTCACTTGTGGTGTATTTCCACTGCCATATCCTATACGGGGACATGAAACCCACAGGTGAAAGAACTGCAGGAATTAGTGTGCTTCATAAGCACACACAAACCCTGTAGCAAGCTTTGTGCAGATGCCCTTTTTTCCATAGTTTCTCCATTCTTGCTGATCTCTAGTACAGTGGTACCTTGGTTTTCGAACAGAATGTGTTCCAGGAGTCTGTTCGACTCCCGGAACCACTCAAAAACCAAAGTTCGGCTGTGGAAGCCGCGCTGGCTGTTTGGCTTCTGAAAATCGTTCGAAAACTGGAACACTCACTTCCGGGTTTCAATCGTTCGGGAGCCAATTTGTTCAGGAGGCAAGGCATTTGGCTTCCAAGGTACCACTGTACTGTATGTTAAAGACAGAAGCAAAGTGGGCACAAATGCATAGGTACAAAACACCAGCTGGTGTTGGAGAGTTGCAGGAAAACAGCACACAAAGGCATGCTACCTATGCTCCTGAAAACAGAGTACCAAAATAACAAAGCACAATCCCTTTCACCGCTGATTTAAGCACCTGATTTAAGCACCAGGCTGGCACATTTCCTATTCATAGCATGTGAAGGCTAAATCAAGAAAACAAGAGTTGAAAAAAAAAATCAATAATATTGTCTTTTTGTTGATGTAGTATGGAGGCAAGAGGAGCTTGAGAATATCAACAGCACTCTCACTGGAGCCGAACGGAAGGCAGCTCTCTGTGGACTGTTAGAAAAAGAGGCCCAGCTGATTGCTACCATCGGGAGACACAAAATAAACGCATATGAAGAGAACACACACCAAGCAATCCTGTCCTTCTTGGAAAAGGTCAGTGAGATAATTTCTGTCTGAACACTGAACGCAGCCAGAGTTCAAAAACCTGAATTAACATTTACAAAGTAGCAGCAGACTGAAGAAAAGCACAGTAATTAACTTGACCAGTTGAAGATATGATTTGTGGGTTTCATGCATGTCTGGCAGTAAAATTGGCTCATTAGGTACAGTTATTAAAAGCCTTTTTATATACGCCTATAAAACTTGATGAGTGCTTCTTTTCACCTAAGCACAGAAAAACCACCACTTACATCTTAATTTACTTAATTGTGCCGTCTCATTGGAGTTGATGAGTACCGTGCCCTGTGCAGCCCTCAATTAATGCTACATTAGAGGCACAAGGAACTCAGTGTATTATGGTAGTCTCATTCATACTTCCCTGAATGTACATTCTAAGAAGATTTGCATGGATGGGCCATTCTTAGAGGCTTGGAGGATCCAGCAGTTTGATGCCATCACAGGGAGATATGTGGTATTCCAGATTTTGTGAAGAGTAGCTGTTAAGAGTGGTTGTTTGGGGTTTTTTGAAAGACTTGAAATCTGTTGAGTGATGCCAGGTCCTCCCTCATTAATTATGGTCACAATCTTGCTCTCTCATATGGACGAAAGAGTAGAGTGGCACTTTATGCCAAGTCCCTCTGTCTTCTGATGATGCTCCCATGCAGGGTGTATGGCTGTGCTGGGCACAGCAACATGCCAGGCAATTGATGGCATAGCCTTCCTAGGCCTCACCTTTTAAGCATCCCGTAGTCCACTCTTTTCTCCATGCTTGCATGCCTTGGTGAGGAGAGACGCCTGCAAGCCTGAGTCTCAGGGAGAATACTTTGGATACTTCAGGGTGAGGCACTGGAAGGTTTTAACTTGCCATGAACAGCTTGTCAGTGGTATTGGCATGTCCAGAGTGATATTAGCAGTGCGTGGAATAGATAAGTTGTGCTGCAGTTCCTTGAGTGGATCTTGCTATCTGCACACTGAGAGAGAAGAATAGCACCCCGTCTTCCCCCTTGATCTGTTCTGCTGTATTTGGTATGCAAAAGCTTTTACCAGAATCCATCTGATTGTTTGGATGTGCGTCCAAGATCGCCATATGACTGCAGACTGCCTAAAGTGGCTTGAGCAGTGATATGATAAGCTGTGATATAAGTGCATGGAACAGCAGTTGGAGGGCCGCTTCGCTATGGGTACCTGATCACCAGAAGCAAACAACCCCCATCCTGCACCTTTCAAGGTGTTGTGCAAGTGGTCCTTGTAGTGGCTTAAGCTTAGAGCAGTGGCTTAGTAGACTGGTCAGTTTCTGTAAAAATTAGATGGCCATAGACCTCTTGCAATCAAACTGCTGACTTTATAGCTGGATTTCAAGTTTTACGTTGTTATCCTCCATAGTGCTCTACTGATGCAAGCCTTATCCAGCAGCTGTATCCTTCAAAGAGCAGCTGCATCACTAAAAATATGGCCTGAAAACAGGAGGGTTTAATTTCTACTCTGTTCTTATAATTCTGGTTTTGCAAACCAGAAGGGTGGTTTCACCATACTTCACCATACATTTTAGACATAATAAGAATAGGACTTCAAAGGTAGGCAATATCTAATTCATCTCTCCTTTTGAATAAAATAACCATGAGAATAGTGTAGTGGATAAGCAAAGTTGGCCAATTTATCGTATGTCAGAATGGTGTCCCCCCCCCCCCCCACAATAAATATGTTAAGTTTACTTACCCACCACCAGATGTCACTAGTGGCCACTATAGTAGAAATAAATGTGGAGGTTTTGAAAATTTCAGTATGTACAGCAACACTTCATTTCTCGCCTTTAATGTCAGGTATAGGTGAAGGTATAATGGCTTAGGAAATGCCTTTTGAAGGAAAATGGATATTAAAGAGCAATGTGAAGGAGTGGAGCACTAGAGTAAAGAATAATAACAATTCAGCCACCATTCAGCTGTTGTGTTGTTGTTGTTGTTCCAAACTCCACTGGAAGTGCATATGGTGAAAAGCAGATTTTCAATCTGGACGGATTATCATGGAGGCTCTGAACGAACTAGTGCCTCCATGTACTGAAATTTGTACAGTTTCTGCTGCTCAAAAAAGGGCTGCATGTACAGTCACACAAATCATGGTGGGCATATATACAGTCCCTACGTTTTAGTGGTGATTCATGATTCTGGCATTTCCAAATGTTCCTAGCTGATGGCCCAGCCTGCTTCTAGGAGATTAGGGATGAACCAACTACTTAACAAGACTTCAAGGCTGGCAACTGGACCTTGGTACACATTTAATATAGAAGTGAATTCAGCGAGATATTTCATAGAGATAAGAGAAGCAGAAAAAGGAAGTAGCTTTTGGAAATGAAGACTAGTAAGAAGGGGGAGGGATTGGCAGCTACTTGGTTTGGAAAAAAGAGCAAAATGACCCTAATTGTGCAAGCCCTAGACAAATAAGAGGTAAGTGGCTCTACTCTTTCTGCTTGGTGCTATAGTATTCTTGGCTTAAGCACGGGAATTAGTTCCCTGATACTGGTTTCGAATTTTTGTGGATCTTCTCCTTCTTGAAAAAAGCCACTTGATTTGGAATGATGCTTTTAGATAACCATTTTCAATTTCAATGCAGAAATAAAATTTGCTGAAAAGAATTCTGACCTCCCCACCTCCTTGAATCAAATGTCCCCTCTAACCATGACTTTGGCTTTAGGCACCAAAGAGACTTCATTGACAAATTGTTCCATTGTGGTCTTTAAGACCAACTGAAGTCACCAATTTGGATCAAATGTGAATGTGTTGAATAGATATGCTGCATGCATGATGTAGACATTAAGGCCAACATCACAATTTACAATTTTTTTTATTTTTTTTAAATCCACCCTACCTCCAAATAGTAGGAATGTAGCTACATGTGAAGGGATTTAAAATGAGTTCTTGGCTGTCATTGGATAGAGGAAAAAGGGGGTAGTAGGTTATCCACTTTCTGCCAATTTAATATACAGAAATCCCCTACCTCCACAAGCTATTCAATCTCCATGACAGTTGAGAGAATCCTGACAGCTGCTCTAGTAAATGTATGTACTCTGGAAATGAAATGCTTTGGGGCAGTAGTAGGAGAACTGATCTTCCTTCTTACACTAGCTATTCAATTGAGATCCTGTCCTAAATAGCATCCTCACTAGCCTGAACAAATGGTCAGCTTTGCTAATAGCACCAGATATTTACTCAAAATATTGGTTCATAGAAGTTTTGCTGTTCCTTCCCTGTTTGTCTTTATTCTCTGCAATTCTTCATTGCATCGCCTCCTGTCTCTCCCTGCGCAAGGTGTATTCCCCACCCCACCCCTCTGGCAACACTCTGTGCAGCTTTCATGTGGTGGCAACTGGAATGCAGTTTACAATAGACCTGCTCTCTGAAGCAATTTAGATAACAGGATTATTGTAATTTCCATGTTGCAGCCAGCCAACTAAAAAAAGCAGAAGACAGCTGGCAAGAGAAAACTGGAGATTCAGAATTTCTTGCACCAGTTTTGAGCATATATCTAAAAAAGCCCCAAAACAGAATTTGAGTATGGATAAAAGGCCTTGAGGGGACACATTCTTTGGCAAAGAATGAACACATTTTATTTAGAAAATTATATGTTCTTATCATAATTTATGAAAATGTGGAGTGAGACCCTTCGTTATACATTATACATTTAGTTTACTATATAAATTAAAATGGCTACACCTCCAGGTTTTTATCTAAATTTAACAGAAGCTAAAATGAACAGTAGCTTGTCTCCAAAGAACTCTGGGCAGAGTTCAGCTGCATGTTGGGGTTTTCCATCTATGCATCCCCATTCCGTTGTCTTCTGTTGAAAATCTGTCTCTGAAGGTCAAGAAAACATTTTCACACTGTTCAGTCCATATGGCTCCTCACCTCAGAGGAGCTAGTAGAAATTGGAGGTCTCTACTTAGCTTAAGGGACGCAGGTGGCACTGTGGGTTAAACCACAGAGCCTAGGACTTGCCGATCAGAAGGTCTGCGGTTCGAATCCCTGCAACAGGGTGAGCTCCCGTTGCTCGGTCCCAGCTCCTGCCAACCTAGCAGTTCGAAAGCACGTCAAAGTGCAAGTAGATAAATAGGTACCCCTCCGGCGGGAAGGTAAGCGGTGTTTCCGTGCGCTGCTTTGGTTCGCCAGAAGCGGCTTAGTCATGCTGGCCACATGACCCAGAAGCTGTACGCCGGCTCCCTCGGCCAATAAAGCGAGATGAGCGCCGCAACCCCAGAGTCGGCCATGACTGGACCTAATGGTCAGGGGTCCCTTTACCTTTACTTAGCTGAGAAGAAGCACCTACTGCTTACCCTAGGATCTCTTTTGAGCAAAACCATTATGTTCTTATTTGTGGGTTCTATCCAATGCTTGAATTACTGAGAGTTAGACCCATTGAGGTTAGTAGCCATAACTAACTTAAGTCCATTAAGCGAGTCTACTCGATGACGCAGGTGGTACTGTGGTCTAAACCACCGAACTTCTTGGGCTTGCCAATCGGAAGGGCAGCGGTTCAAATCCCTGAAATGGGGTGAGCTCCTGTTGGTCTGTCCCAGCTTCTGCCAACCTAGCAGTTCAAAAGCATGCCAGTGCAAGTAGATAAATAGGTACCGCTGTAGCAGGAAGGTAAATGGCATTTCTGTGTGCTCTAGCTTCCGTCACGGTGTTCTGTTGCGCCAGAAATGGTTTAGTCATGCTGGCCACATGACCTGGAAAGCTGTCTGTGGACAAACGCCAGCTCCCTTGGCCTGAAGCGAGATGAGCGCTGCAACCCCATAGTCGCCTTTGACTGGACTTAACCGTCCAGGGGTCTTTTACCTTTTTGCCTTTTACTCTGAGTAGAATGTAGTTGGATACAAGCCTATGGTTTGTTTAAAAATAAATAAATCTTAAGCTAGGAGAGCAAGAGGACACTTGCTTAGCTGAATAAGCTAAAACTAGTTGTGTATTCAAACAAAAAACTCATCTGTTAGCATTGGCTTTCAAAAAACCAAAACCCGACTTACTAAAATACAGGCTTAGAACTTAAGCTTTATGGTCCTATATGAAGGATTTGTTTTATCATGCATGCATGGGAAAACAAATTAATAAACCTTTAGTTATGCTAGAGCAACAATCCTCTGTTTCCGATTTTGCTGGAGTTTGCTAGCTCTAATTGAAAGATTTAGAACTTCATAATTTAGACAAGCCTGTTTCCTGTCGGATTTTTTAATCAGTTTTGGCTGCAACCCGTCAGTTCCAATTATCAGCCCCTCATTTAATTATAGAACTAAGCCTGCTAAGAATCTGTCAAATTCTCATTTATGAACTCTTATTTTCTTTTATTTCCCTCTTTTTGTGCTTACATAACTTGAAAAAATGGATGAATGCTAACACTCTACAGATTTGTGCTTCCAAGAGGAAACTGGCTGAGCATTTGAGTTTTGTACAGAGAAGAGCTTAACTGAGAATATTACTTCTTGGGTTCGGAATAGCACATAGCATTATCAGCTTTGGAGTGGTTTTTTTTAAGGTCCCTTTTTAAGGACCTGAATGGTCAGGGAAGAAGGGGTGGACTGCTGAAGCCAGGTGAGAGATTGTTTGGAGTATATGTAGTTTGTTGATAGAGCACCTGATTTCATGCAGAAAGTCTTTGGTCCAGTCCCTGGCATGTACAGGTAGAGCCAGGTAAGACCCTTGTCCCCAAACCCTGAAGACCCACTGCAAGTCAGTGTGGATAATATTCGGCTAGATAGACCCAACCATCTGACAGCTCTTTGTGTTGCTAAGAGTGTGAGAACAAGGAGCAAGCTCTTGAGCTAATCTGGATCATTTGAAGCTTTTTGAGTGGGCAGGGGAAAGGGAGAGAGAATATTGCCACAAGCTAGGATTGGAAATCTCCCCCTACCTACCCATCCTTGCTCAGTTATTCATGCCAGCCTTGGTCTTTGCTGGGAGGTAAAGGCTAGCCCTGGGCTGAGGATTTAGTCACACAGACAAGGGGCTCATTTCTAGGCATAGGTCCATGCTTTAAAGCTCTTTTATTGAAGAACAACAAGATATTTCAATGCCATCATCATCGCAGAGGTGTCTGTGGAGGGGATATATTGATTGAAAATGTCTAGCCAACCAGATCAGTAATTGGGTTCCTATTGAGGATATTTGATAAGCCAACATGACAGTGATGTGGGATTCAGGATTGGAGTGATCATTCTGTGATATCAGGGCAGTGGACAAAGCTGTATTGTGACTTGTGAATATATGTTTTAATATATCTCTTTTTAAGCTCTGTGTCCAAGCACTTCTTTTTCTTTTGCCACAGTGCTTTCCTCACGAAAACCTGCTCTTTGACACTGAACTGGAGCAAACAGCAATCCACAGAATTGCTGTTTGTTCCGATTCAGTGTTAAAGAGCAGGTTTTCTTGGGGAAAGTGGGGCCAGAGGGAATGCACCCTGGCATAGAGCTTGAAAGCATGGACCTGTAGCTAAAAAGCTCATAGCAAGAGGTAAGTGTGGATGGGCTCCTATGCATCTCATTGACTAGAAAAGGAGCATGAAAATTGGGCTATAGGTCTGAGGCTAATATTTGTGGCATTTTTGTCAAACTCTAGACAGCCAGATTCTGAAATCTGGAGGGAGCTGACTGTCAGTCCAAGGGGCGAGAAAAGGGCTTTTTATCCAAAGCCAGCAGGGCTCAAGAACGAACTTTTCCCGTGCATGACATCATCAAGCTTGCACAGCGACAGAAAAAGGACCCAACTTCTGGCTGAAAAGGAATCTATCCTCAAAAAGGATATTGCAGAGCTGAAAAAGGTTTAGAAAAATGGCAATATATTCAGGTGGATGGAGCAATTCACTCCCCTGTGATGGGGGGAAAGTTTATCTCCCTCGCTCATAGTACTAGGACACCCAATAAACTTGGGGGCATCCAATGAAGCTGTATATTTGGGACAGATAGAAAATTCTTTCTTCACACAGCACATGGCTAAACTGTGGAGTTGGCTCCCACAAAGAGGTGGCGATGGCCACCAACTTGAATGGCTTTAAAAGGGAATTATGGACAATAAGGCTATTAGTTGAAGGCAGCATCCCTCTGTATACCAGTCTCTGGGAATCACACTCAGGAGCATTATTGTCCTCAGGTTCTGCTTTCAGGCATCTGGTTGGTCACTGGGAGAACAGGATGCTGGACTTAGATGTGCCTTTGTCCTGAACCTGCAGGGATGCTCTGGTGTTCTTATGGTTATTTGCTCTCCGTTGACTTCCATTATCTTATGAAGGATCTTTCATCTAGCATCACAACCCCTTCTGCTAAAAGAAGGGCTGTGGCTTCAACAGCAGTAAGGCAGACAGAAATTCAGCAGGTACTGTATAAAGTTATCACCACACTCATAGAATTCCCAGACTCCCAGTGTGGCTTGAGAAACCCAGCCAGGTGGGCAGGGCATAAATAAAAAAGTTGTTGTTGTTGTTGTTGTTGTTATAAATAATAAAGTTGCTGTAATAAATAATAAAATTGCTGTTGTTGTTGTTGTTGTTACATTGTTCAAAGATGAACAAATTGTTTCCATATTTTGAGAATATTGGTGGCAGTCCTGATGTTCCTTCATCTCCATGCATTAGCAGAGTTTATTATGGCGTAATACTGGTTTTTAGTTGTACTCTGACAGCAACCAGTAAATTACCAAGGAAGCTATAGTGTATGGAATGAACAGTCTCTCCCCTCCCCCCACTTCTAATTATTGTTTATCTGGTTTTGTGTTCGTTAGGAAACGGCAATTTGGCAACAAATCTACTGAAATGGACAGGAAAATGTCTCGTTTCAGATAGTTGCACATTTCTTGGGACAGCGGCAGTTCTTATTAGCAGGGCGTCAGATTTGTAGACTCTATAAGCTTCCTTTGGTCACATTGTAAAGCATTGTCCTCGATTCCTTTCTCCATTCTAACTCGGCGATTCAAAATGTTTCTCAAGTGTGCAGCCCCCAAAAAGTGGAAAGCATTTGATGGCAAAGTTACCGAGATGGATACACAGTTCACGCTGCGGGCCAGGGAGCTGCTCGAAATCTACCGCAGCATTAGTATGAAAGACCTTCCGCAGGATGAACGGCTGGATGTGCTGCTAACGCTGAAGCACACGGTGAAGGTATCTCTCTCTCTCAAGCTTTTAAAGAAGCCCTACTGAGATCACACACAGCACACTGTCAATTACGGATGGTTTGCAAGGGCTTAAGGGGCCCCTGCTTTCATCTTTCGACACCAGGGTGCCCACTATATACCGATACTTTTACATTAGCTAAGAAGTGTAAAACCGAAGTCCTAAGCACACTTGAACGTAGCGGGACTTCTGAATCAACCTGTATAGGAGGATTTATTTGCTGCATTAATGTATCCCCTTTTTGCCAAGGCAGTTTACAGTTCAACATATGCCTGAGCTCAATTCCAAACAGCCAGGAAGGAAAATCTCTTTGATTTCAGGAAGCATCGGAGCCAAACTGTACCACACACTGTTCAGTTATTTACAAGTAAATATCACATGTCTGACCAATTTACTTTAAGAGCCTGGTGTGGTATAAGGACCTTTAACCCTCTTATTCATGCACACTCTCATAGAGTCATAGAACACAGGAGTGTTAAATAAGTCATATACTGTATTTTTCACTCTATAAGACACACCAGACCACAAGACGCACCTAGTTTTTGGAGGAGGAAAACAAGAAAAAAAATATTCTGAATCTCAGAAGCCAGAACAGCAAGAGGGATCGCTGCGCAGTGAAAGCAGCAATCCCTCTTGCTGTTCTGGTTTCTGGGACAGCTGCGCAGCCTGCATCCGCTCCATAAGACGCACACACATTTCCCCTTACTTTTTAGGAGGGAAAAAGTGAGTCTTACAGAGCAAAAAACATGGTAATTGTAGGGTTGGCAGGGACCACAAGTGCCATCTAGTCCAACCCTCTGCAATGCAGGAATCTTTCGCCCAACGTGGGGCTCGAACCCATAACCCTGAAATTAAGAGTCTCCTGCTCTACCAACTGAGCCATCCCAGAGCTAGCAAGCACACACATGCACTGTAGTACCAGTCTGTTCTGGGCAGGACTGTGCTTGATACTGCATTGGGGGAAAGAGCTCTTATTCACTCCAGTCAGTGAACACTTTCTGTATATAAACATAGCATAAAATTGATCTGGACAGACAGTTATTTAAAGACAGTGAGATAGGTGTGTGGATACACGATTCCCATTTCCCAAAAAGCTAAGCTTTAAGAAGCCTTGGAGCATTTGCTCTCTCATAATTGACAGGCAATCGGTGTAAGGAATTAAGAAATGATGTGCATGTGATTTGCTAAACATCTTGCTTGCCTTTGCAGGAACATGACTCTAAACTCACACATGAGATAGTGGAATTGATTGACAGAGAAGCAGACCTCATGATGAGGGGAGTGAAGGAATGTAACTTAGACGGGCTCAGACAAAGAATATGTACATTATTTCTTCAGTATATCAAAACACCACTTTTTAATCCAGAGGTTGCTCGACATCTCAAGGTATTTTTTTTCCTTTTCTTCTCTGTTACAATTGTTCCTTGGCATGCAACTAAGTGAAACTACTCGCTGAAGAGTCCATAGTCTACCCAGAGGCAGTTGAATTTCTGCATAATGGAGAGAGGAATGGTTTCTTTTTCCTTATTCAATTATTCAACTGAAGACATTTTGAGAAGGCTGTGCTGTGTATATGAATGAAACCCAGGTATCGCTTCTAAACAGCAGGACAAAGGATGCTAACTTGGAGATCAACATGGAAAGCGGTAAAACAAACTGATAACAGTGGCTAAGAGTATGAGCTGGGAAGTCAAGCTCAAGTTGTACTTTAGACACATAGTCATTAAATTGCCTTAGTCAAGTCATTTTCTCAGTCTCTGCCTTCCTTTTATCATATGAGGATAATAATACTGCCAAGGCTATATGGCTCAAGCATGTTGAGTGATAAATGTTAGTGTTGCCATTGTTACTGACCTTGAAATTAATTCGCTTGAGATCTCGGGTTCCATAAAAAGGTAAGATGAACATGTTTACAAAATTTAAGGTGCCTTGCTGAAATCATTCGGATGGCACTCATTTTTATATGTCATTTTGATGGAGATGTCACCATTCTCTGGTGATAATGACATCTGTCAGAAGAACAAGTAACTTTCTCCTGATACAGGCAGATTGGTTTTAGGCCAGAGGCATTTTTTCCCAGCCAGCATCATGAAACTAGAATGGAGAAATGTTGAACAGGGTTATTGGCTACAGCTTTATTTCTCCTCCAAAATTTGGGCTTCTGAGTCATTACATCTGGAGACCAAGGCTATAGGATAGCTATGTTTGGATTTAATACACCTTGGCAGGAATGCCAGGCTCAGAAATAACATTTAAAGCAGTTTTAAGAACATTAGTGGCAACCAGACAAACCAAACTAATTACTTACTTAGTATGTTGGAAGAGTTGCTCATTTGGCACTGAAAATGCCAGACAGGTTTGAGTGCATGAAACCACATTGGAAAGAAATGGGTGCTTCTCTTTCTTATTTAACTTTATTGCACAAAACACACATGAGAGTAGCGTTCTAACCATCTGATAATTTGTGTGTGTTTAAAACTGTTTTAAATAAAGTATTTTAAAGTGTTTCTGTCAAAGCAACTGAATGCTAGCTGGAGGGTGGGTTTTATCAGCTTTGCAGCTGATATTCTCTCTGTTTTGTAAAAGGTTGAAGGCACTGAAAGTGAAAGGGCACACATATAAAACTGAAAAATGAAAAATATTTCCTCAAAACAAACGCCTGTTGTTACTGGCAAATAAAGAGAAGGACCATAACTAAAATGTGCACTTACTGCTTCTTCAAAATCGTTATGGCAATTAAAAGGAGATCATTCTATATAATTTTTGTAGTAGGTTGCATTGGCAATAAAGGAATAAAGAGATAAAAATAAAATAAATGACTAAACAATGGTTTCTGAAGCCTTTAGTGTTTCCGCCTTCATCTCTTGCTCTGCATCATCTCAAAAACACAACCATAGTAGTCCATATGGACAATTTCATTCTTCTCAAAGTGTTTTTATATAATTTAGCAGAATATTTAGCCCTTTAAACCCATCCTCACATATCAAACTTCAAAAATATGTTCATAATCACTCGGTTTACTGTATATAATGGGGAAACAGATTGCATTTGACAGGCCGCATGCTGTGCTGCAGCATAATTGTTTTGCAGATATATATTTCTTCAATTTCAAAGGTTTCTATGCATACAGTTGTCAGCAACTACTGTACTTTGGGACGAGATCTGTGGGCTAGGCTAATGACTGAATGTGGAAAATACTGTTATCCTTCATTAGCTGATCTGTTTTCATTGCAGGTTCCACCTGATCCAATGAGGCTTTACCACAACATCCACTTTTGCCTTGGCTGCAAGAGGTACCTGCCCTCTACGGATTTTGCCATATCTGCTAGTTCCCACACTGTTGGCCGTTGTCGTCTGTGCTGCAAGCTGGATAATGAGGCTCGCCAGAGGGAAGCCTTCTTGAAATACAAACGTATGCTCCGAAATCTCCGAGAATCAGAATTGAATTATAAGGACGGTGCTAAGATTGCCTTCATATTACAGGTATGCAGAGGACAGAGAATAGTGATGTTAAAGATAATATTTTCAGACAGCACAAAATGGAACAGAGTTTTATATTGTGCTGGCTGTAAGTAGTGGCAGAGCACAGAGGCTTTTACATTACACGAAACTTTCCTTTTCGTTTTGTTTCTTGCCTTGATGATAAATCAATTCCTGCCAGTGGCCCGTTTGCAGTTCCCAACCCTTTTGTGACACCAGTCGTGCTATTTCTGCTTCACATATAGACTTGCTTCCACACGTGGGCGTGCTACCAAATCCAAGTCTAAACCCAATCAGAGTAGACAGAGATGAACATTTGTGGAAATCTTGAGTCATGGAGATTTTGTATGGTATGTGTGTGTATGTTTTGTTTCCAGAGGCATTTTGGAGAAAAATACTCATTAAATATGATCTTACTTTGCTACTTTAAGAACGTGAAAGACAACTTAGCAGCACATAAAATTGTATTGTTCTATGTAGTCCTAGAACAGGGATTTTTTGGGTGAGGACATGTCATGCTCCTTCTGGGGCAGTTTGCCCACCTTTGGTCCTCACCCTGCACTCAGCTCTCACCTGCGGCTCCTAGAAACATCAGCCACACCCCAGGAAGCAGCTTTGACTGGCCAGCTGAACCAGGTGAGGGTAGCCAGTGGGTCTCAAACTGTGAGTTAGTGACTTCCTCTACATGCAAAGACAGATTCTGGTGGATTGAGTGGACAAGACCAAGAGTGGGTCCAACGGTCAAGAAGACGGTTTCTGCACATGCTTTAGAGGGAAGTGGGGGGGCAGATGGGACTTGTCAACTTGGGAAGGTAGCCCATCTAGGAAAAGGAAAACGCTGGCCCTAAACCTCCGCTGCCTTGTGGGATATCTTCGGGAGAAATCTGGAGAAGAGTCCCGTAGATGATTGGATGGCACCTTGTACACTTCCTTCTGGCAACTCCTACAGCTAGGCTTGTGTCAAGCATATTGCTCTGCTTTCCTTTGGCTGAGAGGTGGGGGTGGGGGGTCTTGTCATCTAGGCAGCCCAGAACCTCCATATATGCTGCCCGGGCTTGTGTCCCAGGGAGGTCACTTTGATGGTGCCGACACAGCAGTTTGACTTCACCCTGGGGTCACACTCCCTTGTCTCTTGAGACAGACGGATGCCAGCAACAACAGTTCTGAAATAAAACAGCATAACTGCTGTTGTTTTATTAAAACAATAGCTACAAATATAGGGTTGTGTTCAGTTGTATCCCTTACCTTACAGAATGTTCTTTTTTTCCAGTGGAGGCTTCCATGCATGGAAGGGAGAGGTCAATTTTTATTTTTTACAAATTCCTCCTTTCTCTTGCAGCTCTCCATGCCATGTCCCATTCTGATCCAAAGGGTCCCTCGACCCTCTGGAGCAGATTTTGGATGGGTGGGGGCAGCAGGGGGATGGATAACTCCTCCCCCACTTCACAGAAGCAACAGCTGGACCAAAGAGCCTTCCATGAGCAGAGGGACACAATCAGATGCAATCTGGTGCCACTGTTGGAATCTGAGCTGCATCCTGCCTTACCTAATTATGATGTTCTACCTAATCCAATATGATACAGTCGTACCTTGGCTCCTGAACGCCTTGCAAGTCGAACATTTTGGCTCCCCAACGCTGCAAACCCAGAAGTTCTTTGGAACCTGAATGTCTCAAGCGGCTTCCACAGCTTCCGATTGGCTGCAGGAGCTTTCTGCAGCCAATCGGAAGCTGCGCCTTGGTTTCCGAACGTTTTGGAAGTTGAACGGACTTCCAGAATGGATTCCACTCTACTTCTGAGGTACCACTGTATTCTGTCTGCATCACCCACTCAGAAGAAAAGTGAACAGTAAGCAAGGAAAGGGGGTTTATAGAAGCGGATGAGACATTTTGCCTGTGTTACTTCTTACTCTGCCACTGCCAAACCTGCCTCTCATCTCTGACAAGTTGCTCAGTTCCTCTGCCACGCCACACTCAGCTGCTGTCTGAGAGTGAAACTTGTTTGCACAGGCACTGACAGAACTAGTTAAATTTCCTATCACCCCAAACCTTTATTGTGGTGGCACCTACATTTTGGAGCAGCCTCCCAGTACATTTAAGGCTCGTCTTTTAGGTTTCCTTTTACAACAAGCCTTTTCAGTGAAGATTTTTATCCCAGTCCTCATTTGTATTGGACTTGATTTTTGTTTTGATATATGTTTTTATGGTTAAATTGCTTGGGGACGTTTTACAGGAAGCAGATTCATAAATGAAATAAAAAATTTAAAAACATCTCAGCATAATCTGCAAAAGAGCATGTTTCTTAAGATGAATTTTTAATTTACTCCCAAGTTTTCAGTTTCTCCACTTCAGGCCTCAGGAGAAAAATGAGGGAAAAGGAAGGGATTCTGATACCCCCCCCCCCTTTGCCTTCACATCTCTAGGCGCTCTTTGCATTAGTACCATATTACCAGGCCAATATGAGGCTTTCCCTTCCTTTCTGCATTCCCCTTTCTTGTTCTCCTATTATCTCAGTTCTACTTGGCAATTCTGGATCCCAAAACCACTGAGGCCAGCTTTACACAATGCAGCAGACTTTACGGAACATTATAAGACTGAGTGTCAATGGCACTTTCTTTATGCTTTTACTGTACGGGACGCGGGTGGCGCTGTGGGTTAAACCACAGAGCCTAGGACTTGCTGATCAGAAGGTCGGCGGTTCAAACCCCCGCGGCGGGATAAGCTCCCGTTGCTCAGTCCTGCTCCTGCCAACCTAGCAGTTCGAAAGCACGTCAAAGTGCAAGTAGATAAATAGGTACCGCTCTGCCGGGAAGGTAAACAGCGTTTCCGTGCGCTGCTCTGGTTTGCCAGAAGTGGCTTAGTCATACTGGCCACATGACCCGGAAGCTGTACGCCGGCTCCCTCGGCCAGTAAAGCGAGATGAGTGCCACAGCCCCAGAGTTGGTCACGACTGGACCTTATGGTCAGGGGTCCCTTTACCTTTACCTTACTGTACGGGGGAGAGGGGGAACACCTTCCAGTAAGAAATCTGGTATGTCAGAGAGTTACATTGCAACCTAGGTTGCTCTCTTTGTGCTAGTTTTCTCCGTGCAGGAAGTTTCACATAGGGAAACATTCAAAAATACGATCTCCTACCTGGAGCGTTGAATTGGTTCAGTCCACTCTGCCGGCTCAGTTTTCTGCCACATGGGCAGGCTGGGCTTCATTCATTGGCTCTTCTCCACTACTCTGACCACCCCACTTGTTGCTGACAGCCAATAAACAAGCTATCATTATCGTTCGGCAAAGTCCCAGTGAGGTTATTCTTAAGCCATGATACGCAGAGGTCAGGCAGCTCAAGGAGAATGTAATAGAGATGAAAATATTAGCAACAGCTCACATTCTAGATTTTGTTTCAGTGAGAAGGATATGTCCCTTGGATTAGATTTCATCTTGCTCTTACCTAGTTGTCATTTTGTTTAGAACTCGGGAGTGATTTCTTTTAATTGGCACGGATTTAAAAATAGACTGCTATCCTAAGTTTATAAAGAATTATTCAGTCTCTGATCCGTGCCGTGTGTATAACGGATGGGATTTTATTCTATGGACTGTTATATACTGCCTTACAATGCTGGTGGCAAAAAATATTTATTATTATGATTATTAGATTTTCTAGCGATATTCTTTTATTTAGTCATGGATGTTTCCTCCCATCTTCCACGACAGTTATTAAATTCACTGCTAGAACTGCTGTGATGCTTGTCATACAGATACAGAACTATTCATGTTCATATTTAGGTTCTCATGGGAAAAATACCCCCCCCCCGCCGCCCCCCCCCGAAAACCCCCCAGATTGCCCAGTGAACGTGGAGGTTTTTGTTCTCTGCCTAGTCCACTTTCTTGAGTCATATAGACACATTTGTTGTATAAGTACCTTACTGCAGTGGACTTTTTGCAATCTTTCTAACATCACTCTCTAACCATTTACATCAGGTTTTTGCTTTCATCATTTTAGCTCATTTTAGCTTAAATAATTCAGCGTCACACTAACCATGATCGTTCATTCTGGGCAAGCGTTTTGATCACCCCTCCTTGCCCTGTGTTGGTGTTCTGAGGGTTCTCCTGACCCAATTCCCTGAGCCCATTTCAGAAGGGCATGGGCTGAGGAGACAGGGGAAACCCTATTACCCAAGCCACAGAACTTATTAGATAATAGAATCATAGATTCAGAGAATTGTAGAGTTGGAAGGCCATGACAGATGGCCATCGAACCTCTGCTTAAAAACCTCCAAGGAAGGAGAGCCCACAACCTCGCTAGGGAGACCATTCCACTATTGAACAACACACTGAGAGCCAGTGTGGTGTAGTGGTTAAGAGCGGTAGTCACGTAATCTGGGGAACCGGGTTTGCGTCTCCGCTCCTCCACATGCAGCTGCTGGGTGACCTTGGGCCAGTCACACTTCTGTGAAGTCTCTCAGCCCCACTCACCTCACAGAGTGTTTGTTGTGGGGGAGGAAGGGAAAGGAGAATGTTAGCTGCTTTGAGACTCCTTAAAGGGAGTGAAAGGCGGGATATCAAATCCAAACTCTTCTTTCTTCTTCTTCTTCTCTTACTGTAAGAAAGTTTTTTCTGATGTTTAGATGAATTGCCCTCTGTAATTTTAAACAAGTGTGCAAATGATTTTGGCGGACATTTCCTGATTGATCATGGTGGATTTCCAAACATTTATGGCAGAGCATCTGCCTTTCTAGAATCATCCATTATATAAACAACCTTTATTATTTTGTTGCACAAATATGCAATTTCACTTATTAAGTCAGCAGCCTTTGGCAAATCCAAGTTGAACATCCAGGCTTTCACATGTTTGAAGGACAGAGTACCTTTTATTTCATTCACCAACATATTGCTATAGCTTTGAATTTAATTATGTGCATATAGTTGAAGGCTTGACAATGTGGATTGTTTATTCTTTTTAAAAAGCACGGACTTGGTGTGGGGCAAGCTGCAAGAAAAAGTTCTAACAGCAAGTTAATAGTTAAACAAGCTGTCAAGAGAGGATACAGAATTTCCATCTGCAGAGGGATCCAAAAATAAGCTTTTAGAAACTTGCATTTTAGGCATGCATGTCTTAGAATAATAGAAACTGTGCCTTATTTATTCAAATAAGAGTCTGAATGCTATTTGAATGTGGCAGTTTTGTAGTGAGTTTTATTTCTTCTTTTTCCCCTCCTTGCTTGCTTTTCCATTGCAGCTGCAAGACCTGCGCTATATGGTTGAAAATTTCTGGGGTTCTCAGTCAGCTATCAGTGCCTGGGGTGATCTGCATGATCTTGTCATGGTCAGGTGGAATAAATACCAAGAATGGTCTCCCTGGAACACTCTCCTGATCAAAAAGAGCGAGGCAGAGGCTCACCTCAGACTGAAGGACCTCGAAAAGGTATGTTGTTGTTTAGTCGTTTAGTCGTGTCCGACTCTTCGTGACCCCATGGACCAGAGCACGCCAGGCACTTCTGTCTTCCACTCCATCCCGCAATTTGGTCAGACTCATGTTTGTAGCTTCGAGAACACTGTCCAACCATCTCATCCTCTATTGTCCCCTTGTGCCCTCAATCTTTCCCAACATCAGGGTCTTTTCCAGGGAGTCTTCTCTTCTCATGAGGTGGCCAAAGTATTGGAGCCTCAGCTTCAGGATCTGTCATTCCAGGGAGCACTCAGGGCTAATTTCCTTAAGAATGGATAGGTTTGATCTTCTTGCAGTCCATGGGACTCTCAAGAGTCTCCTCCAGCACCATAATTCAAAAGCATCAATTCTTCGGCGATCAGCCTTCCTTATGGTCCAGCTCTCACTTCCATACATCACTACTGGGAAAACCATGGCTTTAACTATACAGACCTTTGTTGGCAAGGTGATGTCTCTGCTTTTTAAGATGCTGCGAAAAGGTATAGTTAATGTTAAAATTCAAAATGTGCTCTGTGTTATAGTGACTAAATTCTGTACGCATTGCACCTCTGCAGACTAGTGAAATGGAAAGCTCTCTTTCATATACTTCATGAGGGTTCAGTATTCCTTAGTTTTTGGCTGGCTTTCCCATTCTTCTGATGTAGAGATGGAGAACGTCAGGCCTGGGGGCCAAATCCAGGCGCACTGTCTGGCTCTTGAGGCGCCCCAAGCCTCACACCCTGTGGTAAAATTTGTATTCATTGCTTTCACCCAAGCTGAAAAAGGTCCCCTCCGTTCTAAAGTCTTTGGGGCTGCTTTTAATTGCAAACACTGAATCATTTCATGTCGCATTAGGGAGTTTTAAAAGAGAATGTTCACCTCTAAATCTAATTTGTAAGATTTTCACATCTGGCCATGCCTTACTCATCTCTGTTTAAATCCTGCCATTCTTGCCCTAGTCATTTCTGATACATTCTTCACCAGGTGTTCTTGACTATATTCTTGTTCTGGGAAGTCGGTTTTTGAAAGGTTTTGTGGTTTTTACTTTACTTACAGTGGAACCCTGGTTCTCGAACTTAATCCGTTCCAGGAATCCATTCGATTCCTGAAACCGTTTGAAAACCAAGGCACGGCTTCCGATTGGCTGCAGGAGCTTCCTGCACTCAAGCGGAAGCCTCGTTGGATGTTCAGCTTCTGAAAAGTGTTCAAAAACCAGAACACTTACTTCCGGGTTTTCGGGAGCCAATTTGTTTGTCAACTAAGCTGTTCGAGAACCAAGGTTCCACTGTACTTAAAAGCCGGTTCCCCTAGTTCAGAGTCCCACAGCAATGTCCAGCACTCACATGCAGTTCTCAATAAGCATGGGCTTCCCATGTTGCTGCAGGAAATTTTATTTTTTTAACAAGTATTCACTGACAGTTCAATCCTTTGCATGCCTACTCAAAAACAAGTTCCGTTGTGTCGAGTCGGATGTACTTTCTTGTGTGGTGTTTTGAAATTGCAGCTTAAATTAATCATTTCTCAGTATTTTGTAAACACGCTGCACAAGTTGATTTGCAGTCGTTAGGAACTTCCATTGTAGGGCTATTCTGTTCAGAAACAAACGAAACCAAGATTATTATTGTGCTTTCTATTTTTTTAAAAAAATTATGACTTATTAAATTCTGGGCTTTGGGGCCTGCAATACAGACATGTGATCAAAATAATAAGGTTAATTAAAATAGATTTAATTAACGTTCTTATTTTATTTCAGCTCATTTAATAACCTTGGGTATTTTTCTTCCTTTCAGGCTTATGAGATGATGTTTATCCATAAGATAAGGCACAAGCATATCCTTGCAAGAAACTATTTCTCCCAGTTTCCAGAGCTGGCAGCAGCTTTGCATAGGGATGACAAGCAGACCAACACTGATGATCTTTTAGTAACAAGGTCTTTAACGGCTGGCCCATCCAAGTAACACTCCAAGGAACTACAAGCTTGCTTCTGCTTGGAGGATATACATACAAGTATTCACAGCACTGATTTGTTGTTTGAAGAACCAGTGCAATCTCAAGAGGCAGAAACACTTTTTCTGTCTTTTTCTTAATTGTGCCTTGGCAAGCCTGCAACTATGTTAACAAATGGATTCCAAATAATTAAAGTTGTGCTGCGTTTATCTCTTTGAAATTTAACTCCGCTTCATATGTAGCCCCATTGGTCTTTACAAAAACCAAGCAAACCCTTTTGTTAAACATTCTTGTTATTCAACAGAAAAGGGCTGCATTATCCTCCTTATGCAACCCCTAGGGGTAGGGAAATAATATCAGTTGGTTCCTTGATCAGCCTTTGCTTTACTTTACTACCAGTGTTTCAGCTGAAGGAAGCATCACTTTTAAAATCAAAACAGAATTGAGATAGCCGCAGTGGATGTTAAATCTGCCCTTCAGCGCAAGGCGCAGTGATCAATATTATTAGCAAGCGCACAAATTCTGTCCAAACCACTTCCCCAGCATTAAATACTGATACGAAACAGGTTACTTTTGGGAAAATACTTTTCAAAAACCTCCCTATAAAGAACTATTTCTACGCATTTGGTTAGAGTAAATGAACTACTTTAATCGCACACATAGACCTCCTTGCACCTAGTGGAATTTTGACTGGCTTTCAATGCTGTATTACGAACTGTCTTGAAAACTCTTCACATTTTCAGAAGGCAGCATGGAACTGCTGTTCAGGAAACACCAAGCCCAAAGGTACCCCCAGAACTGGCTAAGGAGTTTATTTGGAGTTAGGAAGAAGGGCCTTTGCTGTTGTGGCCTGTTTGGTAGCTAACTAATGCTACATCACCTTTACACATAACCAAGTACAAGTAGTTAGTTACATGCTAGTTATTTGGCATACTTTGAGCTGCTGAATCAAATAATCAGCATGCAGGTACAAACAGGGTATTAAGGAGCAAACTACAGCTAACGGAACTAAGCCACTTGCAAAGAGGAAACCTGATCGCTACTATCTGCTGCCTGTTGCAGATCTGTCAAGCAGTACTTTGTGATCTCATTAAACCTCAGTATTTATTATGTGAGCTGCGTTTGGGGGCAACTCAAGAGCAACGCCCTTTTCAAGTCCGCCTCCACACTAAGGAAGTCAATAGCATCATCTTCAGTTCTATTCATACAATTGGCACCTGCTCCTTAATAGCCCCCAGGGCTTGAAGTTTATTCTGGGAGTATTATTATTATTATTTATTGAGTTTACATACCGTCCTATACCCAGAGGTCTCAGGGCAGTTCACAGAAAAGATCACAACATATATAATCAGAATAAAAACAACAACCCAATAACACGCACACACCCGGATGAGTGCACAAATTCTTCTGAACATCAGAGGTGTTCTGTTGAGCTTAAAAGTTTTTTGACATCTACTTGGGAGTCATGAACCTTTCGGTCAGTCACAGAACAAGGACTTCAAAAATGCTGGCTGTCAGCTTTTGTATACTATTTATACTGAACTGCTAATTGGGGTGATTCCTGCCTGATGTATTCAGAGAAACATCTGGCTTGGCAATGCACAAGTGGAAAGCTGTGTTTGTTTATGCAAAATCAAACCAAAGTCAGTCTTCCGTTGGCGTTCAGACCCAATGAAGGCACAGGAGAATACAAAGAACCAAAGTTTCAATGTGACTTATATATTGCTTTTAAAAATTCAGCTCACTGAAATGAAATAATCTCTGAAAAGAGTGAAGTAAGCGCCAGTTCAGCACATTTACTATAGCAAATACTAGATAACTGCTACAGAAAACAATTAAGTTATATGCATAGTATCTTTTCCTATCTCATTGATAGGACAAAATTTATTCACACTATTCATTCATATTGCATAAAAAAGTGCAATTGAACCTATCTTTTCCCCTGAAAGATCTTGAGTTAGAAATTTTTGCAAAATAGTAGTTAACATTAGTTAAATTTGGCTAAATTAAATGTTTAAAAAAGTAAGGCCGTGCCTATTGCAAGATTCTGCAGTGGACCACGGTGCGTTGCTGTAGAAGTATCTATGTTGACTGTCAGCAAGCTACGGTTTTGAGGCACAACAACATGCACATAACATAAACACGAATGTTGTTGTCAAAACACACTTCACAAGAGTTGTTGGTTTCTGCTTGAGATTCTTCCATTTTTGTTCCAGACCAGTTCCCCTGCTTTGGCGTACAGCAGGGGTCAGCAGACTTTATCAGCAGGGGGCCGGTCCACTGTCCCACAGACCTTGTGGGGGGCCAGACTATACTTTTTCGGGGGAAATGAACGAATTCCTGTGCCCCACAAATAACCCAGAGATGCATTTTAAATAAAAGCACACATTCTACTTATGTAAAAACACACTGATTCCCGGACTGTCCACAGACCAGATTGAGAAGGTGAATGGGCCGGATCCGGCCCCGGGCCTTAGTTTGCCTACCCATGGTGTACAGCAATGTCACCCACTTCCAGTCAATCATTTGTCATAATCAAATCTTAAGTCTTGTTCAGAGAGGAAAAGGGGTAATATCCAGTTATCGTGGAAGGAAGTACTGTGCATTTGCAATGCTGAAAGAGTTGTTTTCAACAGCAAAGTGGACAAGGACACGATTTCACACTTTCATCAATTTTCCGCAAGCAAGATTTGTGTGTGCACCGTTAGCGTGGATTTGTGCGCATGTTTGAGCCCTTTTGAAATGCCTGAATGTGTCTTTTGATGTAAATGGGGATGTACAATTCCTATGAGCACCTGCTAAGGCGTAGCAATTGCTCACAGCAAAGGTCTATGGAGGTGCTTCACTTTACTGAAAGAGTTGGGAGTCGGACTGAAATACTCCCAGCTTCCAGTCTCATCAAATCTTAGGCTGAGTAAGGAAATAAAACCAGCTGTGAAGTAAATATATAGGACAGAATGTGGCTGCACTTTGATGATCAAATGTTCAACATAGAACTGAGCATTTGGCCCTAAGAGGAGCACTGAATGGGCCACAGTTCTAGTTACATGGTTTTACAATAGCCTTTTATCATAAAATACAGTTTAGGATATATCTTAGCCAGTGAGATTAATCTGAGGCATGCATGATTGCTGCTAATTGAAAACTTGGGAAGGCTTTTAATTGAAGATTTATAATTGAAGACTTATAATTAATGAACTTACCCCGACAAGTAAGAAGGAAGATACCTTTTTAAGTACAGGATTCCTATAGTGTTAATATTATGCTAATTGGGTCACACTGCAATCCTATTGAAAGTAGCTGGATACGTCAGGCATGTCAAATTTAAATGATCTCAGTGGGACTAAAGCATAGTTAAGTTATTCTGGATCCATTTCACCATTAAAAAATTATATATATAAAAAACCCTTAAAATTTATCTAAAGTGACTCTCTAAATCAAATATGCACTTACTTTCATTTTGCCCTAAAAGCTGATTTCTTCATCAAAGAGCCTGTATTTTTTGTTGCACAGCATCTCAAAAATGCCTCTTCAGAAATGCAGTTAGCAAATACCCATAAATTGTCTCTTTTACAGCAGTACCACTTTTATCCAAGTTTAGATCTCTAAATTTATCATTGTACCACACGAATATGGTGTTGACATGTGTTCGCAGTCAAAATAATGTACATCAGGAAGTAAACACTTATACAGCTGGAGAATATATTTCAATATGCAGGAAGGATATCTGTAAAAGAACTGAAGACCAAATAATTCTGAACATCCTCACCTATTACCTGCCTTGTGTACCACAGTGAAAGGTCGTGATTAGCGCTGTCAACTACTGGAAGACAAAAATCTGGTACCTGGGCAGGGCCCTAAGGTCAAAGCTAGAGGTTAAGGGGCAGATAAAATCATCATTAGCAAAAGATTCCTATGGAAGAGGGGGAAGTCATCAGTGGTAGAATTACTGCCACTCCCTATGTAATTAGAGAACAACTTTTTCTCTTTTTACCCCACAGTTTTTTACTCTCACCCCCTCTCCCACTGACACAAATCAGAATCGCAGGAATATGCAGCTGTACCATACTGGGATTGAACCTGCAACCTTAGCGTTCTCAGTACCACCCTCTAACCAACGGAGTTATCCAAGCTATATGAGGGAGTTATCCAACCTATGGGAAGGAGATTGCGCTAACAGGGCTTGCATAGTTCTTGACCCTACTTTGGACACAGGGCGACAGAGGTCAAGCCCCACATCCATAGTTGCTCCCCACAAGGGTTGGAGTTTTCCATAAGGTTTCCATCATAGACCTTCCCTCAACCATAATAGGGGATCCTCAGGGCCAAGGTCCTCTCTGCCAACGTAAGCACCAGCCCCCATTCCCAGGCAGCTCCTGGCCATTTGTAGTTTTGTAGCCTAAGGGACGCAGGTGGCGCTGTGGGTTAAAGCCTCAGCACCTAGGACTTGCCGATCGAAAGGTCGGCGGTTCGAATCCCTGCGGCGGGGTGCGCTCCCGCTGCTCGGTCCCAGCGCCTGCCAACCTAGCAGTTCGAAAGCATCTCCGGGTGCAAGTAGATAAATAGGGACCGCTTACCAGCGGGAAGGTAAACGGCGTTTCCGTGTGCAGCTCTGGCTCGCCAGATGCAGCTTTGTCACGCTGGCCACGTGACCCGGAAGTGTCTCCGGACAGCGCTGGCCCCTGGCCTCTTAAGTGAGATGGGCGCACAACCCCAGAGTCTGGCAAGACTGGCCCGTACGGGCAGGGGTACCTTTACCTTTACCTTTAGCCTAAGGTAAGTCACAATTCCCATAATTCCTGGAGGATGTGTGTGCTTTAAATGTATGGTGTGTACACTAGTGGGCAAAATGGTGGAAACCTTTGGGGGAAAGTGCATTTCCGAGGTTTGATGGCTCATAACACCACTTTTCTTGGAGTAATACCACTTATCAGTGGAAAGAGAAGGTAATGAAGAATGTAATGCAACAAAGTTTGTTCAATTATCTGTATTTTGTCAATAGCCAGAAAAAATAATCATCCTTGCTTAGGTTGATATATGCAGCAGCTTTCCTTCATTTGAATGTAGCCAATGAGCATGAGTGTTTAGAGAGCCAACCAGGTGTTGTTGTTGTTTAGTCATTTAGTCGTGTCCGACTCTTCGTGACCCCATGGACCAGAGCACGCCAGGCACTCCTGTCTTCCACTGTCTCCTGCAGTTTGGTCAGACTCATGTTGGTAGCTTCGAGAACACTGTCCAAGCATCTTGTCCTCTGCCGTCCCTCCCTCCTTCTTGTGCCCTCCATCTTGCCCAGCATCAGGGTGTTTTCCAGGGAGTCTTCTCATGAGGTGGCCAAAGTATTGGAGCCTCAGCTTCACGATCTGTCCTTCCAGTGAGCACTCAGGGCTGATTTCCTTAAGAATGGATAGATTTGATTTTCTCGCAGTCCATGGGGCTCTCAAGAGCCTCCTCCAGTACCATAATTTAAAAGCATCAATTCTTTGGCGACCAGCCTTCTTTATGGTCCCCTTCATGGATCACTGCCTTGCTGTGGCGAAGAGGCTTGAATAACTCAGAGAAGCTATGAGCTATGCTGTGCAGGGCCACCCAAGATGGACAGGTCATAGTGGAGAGTTTTGACCAAACGTGATCCACCTGGAGCAGGAACCGGCAAGCCACTCTAGTATCCCTGCTAAGAAAACTCCGTGGACAAAGACAGCCAGGTGTTATGACCATTAAACCTCGGAAATATATTTCCCCCAAAAGGTTTCCACAGTTTTGGCCTCTAATGTATGCAGAGGCTGTGAGAATAGCCGTGTGACCTGTAAGCACACATGTTGGGTTTTCTAAAGAGGTGAAGATCAACAGTTGCTTCCCTTTCTCCTTCTCCACTTTTAGTCCTCCTGTTCAGGCAGAACTCCTAAAGAGGACCAGAACTGTCTAGCTGTCTAGGGATCTGGTCCAGCAATGGACTCTTAGGGGACGGTTTTTAGTCACCACTGCACCAATGAGTGGTTTTGCACTACAAATTTAAAGAGAAAAAACAGGATTTAGGAGAGGAAATAAAAGGCACTTGGGCAAAAATTGCGAATATATGAAATGAATTTGGTATGTTGTCTTTGCTTGTAACTACAAACTACAAGGGAAAGGGAGATTATCCTGAGGCACAGAATTTTGGAAAACTGCTGCTGTTGAACTGCATTGTTGTACATAGGCTATTGTGGGACATAGGAAGAGCTTTATTGGATTGGACTCTCGGATGGTGACCCAAACAGTAGCAGGCAAAATTAAGGTTACCATTAAGGTTATGGATAATTAAAGTTATCCATAAAGGTTGCCTTTATGGATGTTCTGATACCCATACAGACATGAGATAAGAACTGGGTTCACCCGCCTTCACAAACAATAGGTTACTTAAATCAGTTCTATGTCTTCAGCTGATAAGAGCTTGCATTATTGTCTTCTCATCGTCGCCCACAGGGAAGGGTGGTGGTGTACAAATATATGCCATAGTTTCAACTTGCCAACATCCAAAATGTGTGACATGAGCTTTTGGAGGATGTGTGAAGGAGAAAAAAAATACAAGAATAAACTAGAAATGTGTTGAGTTTAATTTCTGGAACCAAAAAGGACGTCCCCGTTTTCATCGGAGAAATGTTGGAGGGTCCCTATTTTCCGAGAAATGTTGGGGAGGGGGTTGTACTTCAAGTAAGAAAACGATTGCTCAGCTGAGCGATTTGTGACCGTGAATGTTAAAAATCCAACAATGGAGAATTTCCGTGGTGTCCCTCTTTCCTGTGATGGCCCTAAGCACGTGCTTATTTTTCTCAGTAGTTAATCCAGCCTTGCCAATGGCTCCCAGCAAACTCTGCTTAAGTTATAAGGTAATGGTAAAGGGACCCCTGACCATTAAGTCCAGTCGTGACTGACTCTGGGGTTGCGGTGCTCATCTCGCTTTATTGGCCGAGGGAGCCAGCGTACAGCTTCCGGGTCATGTGGCCAGCATGACTAAGCTGCTTCTGGCAAACCAGAGCAGCGCATGGAAACGCTGTTTACCTTCCCGCCGAAGCGGTACCTATTTATCTACTTGCACTTTGACGTGCTTTCGAACTGCTAGGTGGGCAGGAGCAGGGACTGAGCAACAGGAGCTCACCCCGTTGCGGGGATTCGAACCGCCGACCTTCTGATCGGCAAGTCCTAGGCTCTGTGGTTTAACCCACAGTGCCACCCGGGTCCTTGCTTAAGTTATAGCTGTGGGAAATTCAGACGAGGTAAGTATGATCCTACTAACTCAAAGCAAACTACTAACTGCTGCCTCCAGAAAATGTATGTGAAGCCGGATAGAATAACACTTTCCCTTGACGTCAAAGTGATCTGAAAGTTCACACCCACGTTAGACCTGGTTTGCTTTCTCTTGTTATCATACAACACTTCCACCTTTGTTGGCTCAAAACAGTCCTGCTGGAAGCCAGAAGCTTCAGTACCCAGCCGTGTCAAAATCTCTCTTCCTTCCTTCCCCACCTTCTCTGACTGGCTATAGTTTCCTGTTCAAGCGGCAAACCACACACAAACCCTGCCGGCATCATGGCAAGATGCAGCGCTGTTTCGTGGATACAACTCATCTGCTTCTCCAGCGTGCTTTGCAAAGGATTTTTGTCCTTGGATCATGTGCCAATGCTGCTCTGGTCGACACACAGGTGAGACTTTCTGATAAGCCTCAGTACAAAATCGGTCCATTTTAGAACGCTGCTCCTTACCTTTAAAAAAAGCCTAAATCCAAGGGGTGGGAAATTGTGGCCTTCTAGATGTTGCTGGATTCCAGCCCCGCAGCAGCCCCAGCTGGCATGCCCAATGGTCACAGGTGGTAGGAGTTGGGGACTAGCATCATGTAGAGTAGGGGTAGGCAACCTAAGGCCTGGGGGCCGGATGCGGCCCATTCGCCTTCCCAATCTGGCCTGCGGATGGTCTGGGAACCAGCGTGTTTTTACATGAGTAGAATGTGTCCTTTTATTTAAAATGCATCTCTGGGTTATTTGTGGGGCTTACCTGGTGTTTTTACTTGAGTAGAATGTATGCTTTTATTTAAAATGCATCTCTGGGTTTTTTGTGGGGCATAGGTATTAGTTCATCCCCCCCCCAAAAAAAAATATAGTCCGGCCCCCCACAAGGTCTGAGGGACAGTGGACCAGCCCCCTGATGAAAAAAGTTGCTGACCCCTGATGTAGAGGACCATAGGTTCCTTACCCCTAGCTTAAACGGTTTTAAGGCCAGGATATTTGAAGGTCTTAAATCCCTTCCTCTGGGCTTCTGCCTACCTTGACCATTCAGATCCTTAGCACTGTTTCATGTCAAAGGTTTGGTTGGTAGGTATGCAGGAGAGGGGCTCTGCAATGGCATGCAGTCTCTAAGGCTATGCTGAGGGGGAATCTGTTTGTCCCCCTTGTGCCTTATGGCCTTGTTCTAAGACATTTCTATTATGGCACGTTTGATTCTTGAGTCCTAATAATTTAGTATCTGTTTTGGCCAGATGGCTGTCCCGCCCCCACCTCCATTATGATGTGTGTGTTGATTTTAATCTGGCACTACTATTCAGTCACTATATGCACTCGTAAGGTATCAGGTTGGGTAGATATACAGTGGTACCTCGGGTTAAGAACTTAATTCATTCCAGAGGTCTGTTCTTAGACTGAAACTGTCCTTAACCTGAGGTACCACTTTAGCTAATGGGGCCTCCTGCCACCACAATGCGATTTCTGTTCTCATCCTGAAGCAAAGTTCTTAACCTGAGGTACTATTTCAGGTTTAGCGGAGTCTGTAACCTGAAGCGTCTGTAACCCGAGGTACCACTGTATATATATTGCCTTGGACCCCATTTGTCCAGGAAATGGTCTGAGCTATAGGATGGCCATATTTTCATCGGAGAAATGCAACGGAACTGGAAGAACTGAACATGTGATTCCAGGAGGTTCTCCATTCTTGCAGTTCTTTCAATGTGGGCAAGAGGGGTTCTAGATGCCTTCCAGAACTCCAAGGCCCGTAAGAAATAACTAGATGGGGATAAAATGCGATGAGGAAAGGGGTGTATTGCTTCTTCTTTCTGCCTCTGAAGAAGGACGATTCTCTGTGGAGAGCTCTAGCACAGTGTGTGCTCGCAGTAGGATACGTTTTCTGGAAGAAAGCTAATCAATACTTTCTCAGGATTTGTGGGGTGAGGGGCTTGGGTCTGGCACCTTCCATGGGACCCCCTAAACCTGGAACACAGAGGGCATGGCAACATAATTTTATTAAGCTGTATTGACTTGCCTTCTGTGGCACGTTTGGCTGTTAACCAGAATACATCTTAGATATTTTCACTATATGGAAAATGGAAATATTAGCAACTGTTTAGGGCAATGTGCCCTCTGCTGGTTTGGGGGCCCTGGAAAATGGCCTACTTTGCTACCTGATTGAGCCAGCCCAGAGCTTGCTTGTGTGTGTGTGTGTGTGTGTGTGTGTGTGTGAGAGAGAGAGAGAGAGAGAGAGAGAGAGAGGCGCTAAGTGCATTAAAAAACAAACCTAAGTTCTGTAATTTTGAAAGAAAATAGTCAGTTGGGAAAAACAATAATGTATTCTGAAATAACACTGCTTATTAAAAATGAAAATGCTTTCAAGTCCCCTTCGCCCTTTATCCTTATCTGATAATGGCTGCACCTGTTGTCACCACAAACAGGTGAAACAGGAGCTCTTCTCTGTAGAAATAAGATGACCTAGAATTAGAAAACTTCAGTTCATGCAGGTAATAAAGCCAGGCTTCTCCCTGAAGAACAGCCAGAAACTTGCTCTGTGCAGTTTCTTTCTCCTCAATTCCATATTAAAGCCGGTTTATGTTTGTAGTGTGATGCAATCAGGAATCTGTGAACTTTGAATTTCAAGAATCCAACAGCCTGACCTAGGAGGTGTTTGACAACAGGAAGGGGGAGGGTGAAGAAGGTGTGGTTGTCCTTGAAGTATCTCCTCTATTGTGGTGTCAAGAAGCTCTGCTGAGATAGGAAATGACTGCTGTGGTTTGAACTGTGATTGTGGGTTGCACAATCATTTCGTGCATAGTTTCGATGTGCCCATAAAGCAGGTCTGGACAGAGGGTGCCCATATGTTCTATTTCTATTTGAAGACATTATTCAGAAGTGGTCTGTAGTCCTCCAGATTATTTCGGTCTCCAGCTCTCATTATCCCTGGCCCACATGAAACATCTGGAGAGCCACATGTTTCTCATCCCTGCTCTGTTTGAAAGGCCATTCAGTCCTAAATCTGGTTCTCTAGTTGGTCAGGGAGCAGATTGGGACAGAGAAATCTTGTTGGGATAAGCAAGGGAAAATCAACAGTTGAAGACCTGCCAAGATGGTGGAGTAGGAGCAGGAACGGGAGTCCAGAGCCAGGACCCAGGAAGCCGAGAGCCGGGAGTCAAGAAGCCAAGGGTCCGAGGATGAAGAAGAAGGGGAGTTTGGATTTGATATCCCACTTTATCACTACCCTAAGGAGTTTCAAAGCAGCTAACAATCTCCTTTCCCTTCCTCCCCCACCAACAAACACTCTGTGAGGTGAATGAGGCTGAGAGACTTATGAGAAGTGTGACTGGCTCAAGGTCACCCAGCAGCTGCATGTGGAAGAGCAGGGAAGCAAACCCGGTTCACCAGATTACGAGTCTACTGCTTTTAACCACTACACCACACTGGCTCTCATTATCAGGATCAGGAAGCAAGGAGTCAAGAAGCCAAACTCAGCAAGGCAGGAAGCGTGTTTCTGTGGCAAAGAGCCAAAGGGAAATGCTGACCTTATACCCCTTCCCGGCTCTTGCCATCAGGTGCTGTGAGTTACCAATCAGCCTCACCTGTGCGGCCATGCCTTGCCTCTTCAGAACAAACTTAGGAAAGCCCCAGTCCTGCGAAGCCCTACTGATCACAGGGCCTGGCTTCTGCACACACTCCTGACACTCCCAGCCCTATGGGTGACTCTCCCCACCCCTGGGTGCGCCGCCCCAGGTGCCCGAGCAGCTTCCTGCACCTCTGTTTGCTAGCCAAACAGTAAAGGTAAAGGGACCTTTGACCATTAGGTCCAGTTGTGACCGACTCTGGGGTTACGGTGCTCATCTCACTTTATTGGCCAAGGGAGCCGGTGTACAGCTTCTGGGTCATGTGGCCAGCATGACTAAGCTGCTTCTGGCGAACCAGAGCAGCGCACGGAAACGCCATTTACCTTCCCACCAGAGTGGTACCTATTTATCTACTTGCACTTTGACATGCTTTCAAACTGCTAGGTTGGCAGGAGCAGGGACCGAGCAACAGGAGCTCACCCCATTGTGGGGATTCAAACCGCCAACCTTCTGATCGGCAAGTCCTAGGCTCTGTGGTTTAACCCACAGCGCCACCCGCGTCCCTCAGCCATAGAGTAGGTAGGAGCAATTGTAAGGAAGGCCACATGCCTGTTCTTTTGAAATATCCATAGCGTTCAATCAGAGGAAACCTTTGACAGTTTGTATAGTGACAGCCTGCTTTTGTGCCCAGATTGGGAGTGAAAGAAGCTCGTAAATGATTTCCCCCGATTTGACAGTGCCACTCTGACCAATATTTCCCCCTTCCTGCTTAAAAGAGAGATGCGGGCTGTTTTATTTGGCATATGGAATGATCCGGTGAATACAAACAAGGTGAGCTTTCTGACTGCATGGGCAAGAGATTTTTTTTTTTGAGGAATCAGACATGCTAAATTTGAAGATGACATTTCATATCAGACCATTGTTGGGTTGCCACTCCAAATAAAATTCCCTCGGCTAGAAGTGAATTGGGCTGTCACAGTCATATCACTCAGCGAGATGCTTCGGTACCTGTTTGAAATTCCACTAAAGCAGCCGCTGGTTTTAATTATGTACCTCCAACTGCCACCGCCGGCAACCAGAGCATCTTCCATCGGTTTCTAGCAGCTGAATGCAGATCCTGAAATTGTTTTAATTGGGGCATCTGTTTACATGAGACCAAGCAGGAGAGGAGTCTTCTTGTTTGTTGCCTCCTCCTGGTTGAAAACCATACCAAAAATGATCAAAACTCAACAAATCTGCCACTGTTTGGGCTGATAGATAACTTGTGGACTTGCAAGCTCTAAATGTTTGGTTGGCAAATTGTTTGGCTATGTGACTATGGACAGTTGCAGAGTGGGATAGTGATGGTCCTTACCTTTCAGCTGTTTTCTAGATGCCAAGAATAGAATTCCTTCTCCTTTCTCTCAACTAAAGCAGGTCTGCAACCACATAGATCAGCTTTCCTCATCCTTGTGCTTTCAATGTGTCTCTGCCTACCACTCCCATCAACCCCAGCCAGTGAAGCTATGCTCTCAATAGCCTCACCATCGTATGCCCATGCTGGCAGTGGCTCATGGGCGTTGTAGTCCACAGCATCTGTCAGGGGTGGACTTTAGTAATCTTTCATGATATGGAGCCATGCAAGACAAAAACTTGGCGCCCGCAATATGGATCTTCTCAATTTTGTATCTTCTTGGTTGGGCACCCTGTGGGGGAGATCACCTGCACCACCCAAAATCTAGAGGGCAGCAAGTTGAGAAAGGTTGACCTGGAAATAACAACATGGGGGGGGGGGGTTGGTGAAGATTGGTTCCACCATTCGTCTCAAAAATGCAAAACAGTTCTGAAAGAAAACCAATTGTTCTAAGAGAAGGATTCTAAATAGGCCATGAACCCATGAGAAGTAAACTGAGCTGCATTTTAACAATGAATCCTAGCTTTCCAAAAGTTTTCTGTGCTCATATCCCTTCGAATGTAATGTCATTTATTATTTTTGTTACATCTAATTAATTCTGATTCATGTTTCACATATTATTTTTAAATTAATAGCAGATTTTTTTAATTAAATAAAAAACCCTAGGAAAAATCCATCTGTGAGTATTTATTTCACACAAACTTGTGCTATTTTCACACATTATTTAAAACAAAATAGATGGGTGTTTGTTCTCTACAGAATCATTTTAGGTGGTGTTTATTTATTTCTCTGCTCTGATGTGAACCACGTAGATAATTTAACAAAGCCAAAAATGCTACCGTGGTCCCAAAACACCAATGAGCCCTCAGAGATTCTACTAATTAAATTAAAGGAAGAACTTACATCGATTTAGAGAGCTTATCAGATTTATAAAGCCACTTACAGAACCTGTAAAATATAATTATATTATTCTAAATTATATATTTGTAGGACATGCAGATAAACATAATCCCATGTAACCACATATAATTAGCTCCTTCAACCTGAAATCTTATACACATTTAGGAGTAGGGATGGCTGAACTAATTTCAGTTTGCCTCAGTTTTTTTTTCATTTGTTCATTCTTCAGTGCTGTTTGCCACATTTTTGCATCTGTTTATTTTATTTTTTAAAAAGAAACCACACATTTTCATGTACATTTCTCCCACTAAACAATTTCCCTATATCTACAGGTTTTTTCCAAGCATTTCCCATCAATATGATGCATTTTATTTTCTTTCTTTTTGGAGAAAGTGTAAATTAGATAGGATGTCACAGAGCAAGCTTGCCAGTAAACCGCCCAGTTCAAAACTAGTGCTGACTCTTTATTAGCGAAAAATGATCGCCACAGACTTGGCTGAGTGTCAGGCCTTAAGGAGCACAGCACCTCATGCCCTGTAGGCCCTACACCATGAAATCAGTTGCCAAGATTAAAGGTCCCTGCCTCTCCACAGCCATCTATGTCGTCTCCTCTCTTTCCAAGCAGTTGGAGAGTGCACCTGCATGCCTGTCTTTGCTCCTCGCATTTCATGCCTCTTCTGGTTCTGGGAGTCAGGCAGGTAGGGGAGCTTGTCACAGTGGGGTGTGGGAGACACCCGTGACTCTTCACCAGCCTGACTCCTCTCTGCTTCTTAACCTCCCTCCTTTCACTCACCTGCTTCAGCTTCTGCCTCTGATTCTGGACTTCTTTCTGCCACAGGCTCTCCCTGCTCACTAAACCCCGTTACCCCTTCAGCTTCCAACACCTCCTCTTCCTAGTCTTCTCCCTCTTCTCTCTTTGACCACTCATGTCAAATTCTTCCAGGAACAATGCATGGAGAATCAATTCTTCTTTCTTTTTTTCTTTAAAGTACTATGTCAGTTTCCTAGATGTGACCATTTCCACCAAAGAGCCAAAGGGCGACCTACAACAGAACTGCGTTGACATGATATATTGAAGGAAGTCTATCATACAGTCCATTTTTGAGTGAAGGCCATGGCTCCTTCTTCCTCTAGCCCCGGAAAACAGCAAACTATTAAAATCCAAAGGCTTTATGTGAGCAAGCACAGGTGTGAAAGCTGAATAGATTGTAAAGAGGATTATTTCCAAAATGAGCCCAAGTGTACTGACATTCAGTGGTGTCTGTGAATAACAGGAAGAGGACTTTGTGTGTGCCATGCTTCTGTATGCTGCTGCTTCTTCTTCTTCTTCTTCTTCTTCTTCTTCTTCTTCTTCTTCTTCTTCTTCTTCTTCTTCTTCTTCTTCTTCTTCTGTGATTACTCATAGCTTCCATGAACAAAGTTTTAACAGTGAGTCTGTAAGTGACTGTGGAGGCCAATTCTGGATCCACATAGGGACGCGGGTGGCGCTGTGAGTTAAACCACAGGGCCTAGGACTTGCCAATCAGAAGGTCGGCGGTTCAAATCCCCATGATGGGGTGAGCTCCCATTGCTCGGTCCCTGCTCCTGCCCACCTAGCAGTTCGAAAGCACGTCAAACTGCAAATAGATAAATAGCTACCGCTCCAGCGGGAAGGTAAACGGTGCTTCTGTGTGCTGCTCTGGTTCGCCAGAAGTGGCTTAGTCATGCTGGCCACATGACCTGGAAGCTGTACGTCGGCTCCCTCGGCCAATAAAGCGAGATGAGCATCGCAACCCCAGAGTGGGCCACGACTGGACCTAACGGTCAGGGGTCCCTTTCCCTTTCCCTTTCCCTTTCCCTTTACCTGTAAGTGACTGTGGAGGCCAATTCTGGATCCACATGTCCTTCCACAGTGGGGACATAGGTTTCCAGGTGGGAGTTGATCACGGTGTGGGTTTGCCGAATGTGCCTTCCTCTTAGCACATTTCTCCCTTTTGTCCTGAGGTTGAGCATCTTCAAAGCCCATGACACCTTTGGTAAAGGCTGTTCTCTAATTGCAGCACTCGCAGGCCAGTGATTCCCAGTTGTTGGTGTTTATACTACATTTTCTTTGATTTCCCTTGAGAGACTCTTTAAACCTCTTTCATTGACCACCAGCATTACGCTTTCCATTTTTAAGTTTGGAATAGAATAGTTGCTTTGGAAGACGATAATCAGACAACTACACAACATGTCCAGTCCAACGAAGTTGATGTTGAAGAATCATTGCTTTGACACTGGTGATCTTTGCTTCTTCCAGTACACTGGCATTTGTTTGCCTGTCTTCCCAAGTGATGTGGAATTATTATTTTTTGGAGACACTGTTGTTGGAATCTTTCAAGGAGTTGGAGATGGCATTTATAAGTGGTCCATGTTTCACTTTGTGTGTGCCATGCTTCTATATGCAGAGGAGACCAGACTGTGTTATAACTGTAATGGGTTGAGAGAGAAAGTTTGACTCTTTCGCCCCTGTTGCAGCTCCCGCCTCCCAATTTGTGTGCAAACACACCCCAAAGCTGCTATTTTAGTTGGGGGTGGAGCCTCCACTGGCACCATGCAATAGTTTAAGAACCCAAAGTCAGCATCTGGCTGCTTAGTAAATGGTGAGATCAGCAGGGCTTGGCAGATTGTACTAGCTGAAAAATTAACATCATTTGGTAGTTTGATCAGAAGGTTAATGAAGAGAAATCAGTTCATGGCTAAACTGTTCCCATTCACCACATGTAAGGATGATGTGACAACTGAATGTCTGCCACCAACTTCTTTTGGGACTGAGTTAAAACAAGAATATATTAACCAAACTTACATTTGTAATACACAGAAATAATGGTGCAGCCACAGGAGCACCTGTTATAGGGATTTCGTTTTGTTTTGTTACATGTTGTTATTGCTCTCTGGGCTTTCATTTTATACAAAGCTTAATTTTAAAAATCAGCTTGCTTCAGTCTCAGATTTGCTTCAAAGATCAAGAGATTAACCTAGCCTTTGTCAACCTGGTATCGTCCACACGCTTTGGACTACAATTCCCATCAGCTCTTGCCACCACCTGCTGGCTGGGGTCTACAAGCATCTTATCCAGAGGGTGGCAACACAAGAACGGACCTTTTCTTCAATGGCTCCCCTTCTGTGGAATGGTCTCCCCAGGGAGGTTCAACAGGCAACAGGCAAAAAAGTTCCTTTTTAACCAGACCTTTGTTTGTTTGACATCCTATGCCCTTTTAAAAATGTGTGTGTGTGTGTGTGTGTGTTTGTGTGTGTTTTATTGGGTTGTTTTTCATTGTTGTTTAGATTATGCATTTTGTGGTTTCATATTCTGATTTTATCCTGTGAACTGCCCTGACACCTTTGGGTATAGGGCGGTATACAAATTTAATAAATCACCATCATCATAAAGATTACTTGTATTTTCCTCTGTCACCCGTCGCTTAACTATCTGAAGCTGCCTCAAGAGTGCAATGAAGGAATGTTTTCCTTCATCCTCGAAATGATGGATCAGGAAGAACGCACAATTGCTCTCTGCTAGCAAAGTCCTGGTGTGTTTTCTCCTTGCTCTCCTGTGCACTGGGGGGTCATCCTTATGAAAATAAAATTAATGTATGGTTTGTACATTGATTAAGCAAAATGTGCTTTGCAATACCAGTTGCATAATGTTCAACAGTTTCTTCCGTTAAGAACAGAGAGCAAACAATTCAGAATTCTGATGGCTTTCGCTGGTGAGATTTTACAGGTTTATTTATATCTTCTGCTCTGAACACTGTGATAGTAGATGTTTCTTTGTCTGCAAGTTCTAGACATAGCTCTGAAGTAATTTCTAATCTCATGGGCTATGTATGTGCCTATTTAATGTCACCTTCAAAACACAAATGAATTAGCAGACAGTAAATGGAACATGTTTTAAAATGCTTATGGAAGCAGCCCATGGGAAAACAGCTTCATATTGTGTTACGTAACTCCCCTTGCACCCTCACATTAAATGGCTGGAAATCATTTCACCAACAGAATCAAAAGACGATTTACAAAATTATATGCATTCATGTTTTTTTAATATTAATTTTTCAAATATATAAATAGTTCTCAGCCTATGTGTTTGTTTGCATGGATCCTGCCACGAAACTAGCCTACTTTAAAGTTGCATGCTGTGTGTGAGAGAGGGAAAGACATACCTGAGCAGAGATGGAGACATGGATTGTGTGGTTGTGCACAAGTAATGAGAAATAGGGAAATGTATGTGTGTCTGCAGCCTCTGTCTATGGTGAGTGCATGTGTGTGCTCTCTCTGTGTGCAGGAGAGTGTGTGGAAATAATAATAATAATAATAATAATAATAATAATAATAATAATAATTTATTTATATCCCACCCATCTGGGTTATGTTGGGTGCTCCTGAGAATTGTGGGAAATTTAACATGGTAGGTGGTTTTCTGCATTCAGTTGATGCTCTACCTGGAAAGCACCAACATTGTGAACCGCCCTGAGATCTGTGGCTGTAGGCATACATCATCATCATCATCATTATTATTATTGAATATAATAATAATAATTTATTATTTATACCCCACCCATCTGGCTGGGTTTCCCTGAGTGGCTCCCAACAGAATATTAAAAACACGATAAAATATCAAACTTAAAAAACTTCCCGAAACAGGGCTGCCTTCAGATGTCTTCTAAAAGTCAGATAGTCGTTTATTGCCTTGACATCTGATGGGAGGGCGCTTCTCAGGACGGGCACCACCACCGAGAAGACCCTCTGCCTAGTTCCCTGTAACCTCACTTCTCGCAGGAAGGGAACCGCCAGAAGGCCCTTGGAGCTGGACCTCAGTGTCCGGGCTGAACGATGGGGGTGGAGACGCTCCTTCAGGTATACTGGACTGAGGCCGTTTAGGGCTTTAAAGATCAGCACCAACACTTTGAATTGTGCTCAGAAATGTACTGGGAGCCAATGTAGGTCTTTCAGGACTGGTGTCGGCCACTCCCAGTCATCAGTCTAGCTGCCGCATTCTAGATTAATTGTAGTTTCCGGGTCACCTTCAAAGGTAGTCCCATGTAGAGCGCATTGCAGTAGTCCAAGATGGTTGGCCATCTTGTATATTTTCTTTGGTACCAGGAAATGCTCCCTGTTGTTAATAGGTGACAACAGCATCAGTATTTTGTGATTGTGAAGACCTGCAGGACCTAGTACTGACTTCCCATGGTAGTGGAGCTGTGGCAAGCACCAATGACTCTCTCTCATTTTGTGCAATCCTCTACCCCCGTGACAGACATTGTGTACTAGGCCACACACCTCACGGTGGCCATTTTGTGACTGGGACCCTTGGCACCGGTCTCAATTTTTAAGTCTTTATAGCTCATAGTGATAAACATCATCTCTAAAATGTTGTAAATAATATTTTTATTGTGTAGAATTCAGTAGAGAAGCGGAAGGGGCAGCAGTAAGAAAGCCATTTTCTAATTTATCAACATGCAAGCATCGGACCTCTCTCTCTTTTACGAAAAGGAATACATACACACGCACTTCACAAACATCACACACACGTACAAGCTGTTGTGCGAAATTTTCGATCCCGTTAAAATAAAAGTAAACAGCCCTTTGAAAAATTAATTTCTTTCAGATCTTTCCAAGACTTGGCAACCACTTTACATGAAGGGCATGTTATCTCAAAGCAGGAGCTGCATGCATTGCTGAAGCAAGCGCTGGCTTCTCCAGACCCCAGAAATGTCGCCTTGTTTCTTCAAGATGCGGTAGGTGTCAGCAATTTGTCTTGTCTCATAGCCGAGGAGTGCAGCTTGTGTCTAATGAGCCGAGATGTCCCCCCCCCCCCAGCGACCTATGCTATCTTTTTGTTTTTGTTTTTCAGCTTAGTGTGGATGACTTCACACGTTACGCCAGCTCCTCTGGAAATGAGACACCGTTTCGCAATGTTCAGGCAAGCAAAACTATCTCATATGGCGTCTCCCAGCAGTTTTCAAAAGCAAAACTAAACAACACCTGAAAGGAATGACAGAGACATTGCAATTCTGGTAACAGGCTGAAGGCTCTTTCCAGCTTGAGAAAGCAATAGTCGTAAAATAAACTTAAGCACCTGCAATTTTCAGGAAAGTGTTTGAAGTTACCCAAGACTTGCTGTTTCTTCTGTGTGTGGATCTTTGGCAGTGTGGGAGTTCCTCAGCTTCTGAGGGGTGGTTCAGTTAAGGAGATTCTGTCAGGTTCGGGGGAATATTTTGTGAACTAAATTATAGGTGATAACTAAAGGTCGTATTCAACTTAATTTTACTCACTGTAGACCCATTGAAATGAATGAATTTACTCTGAGTTGAATACCTACGTTTCCACTGGAGTTAAATGAATGATTGGTAGAAGAATTCTCATTCCAGCAATAGGGCATATGTTAAAAAACAAACAAACCTGGATGATAAGCAATCTAAATGCTTTAAGGGATGTAGTGATGCTAATTATCCATTTATTTGATGATGCTCACATAGCCATTACCTGAGAGGAAACAGATGGCTCTTTGATCTCCTTTTAACAAAGAGTACTAATGAGTCTGTGTTTTGGAAAATTAACATGTACTGTAACTAAAATAATTATAATCAGGAATGGGGAACCCCAAGCCACGGCCAGATTTCATAGGGATGTATGGATCCGCTCCTGGCCATCAGTTGTACAGTGCGGAGCAGATTAGAAAGGAAAGGACTTTGCTGTTGTAGAATCATAGGATTGTAGAGTTAAACAGGACCACAATGCAAGAACCTTTCACCCAACATGGGGATTGAACCCATTGCCCTGAGATTAAGAGTCCTATGCCCTATCAACTGAGCTATCCAGCAATTGAGGCTGGATAAGATCTGTAAGAAGATCACCTGCGATAAATGTCTCAGAGGTTTTGTGTTCCTTGTAAATATGGAAAAAGTAGTCTGTGCATTTTGCAAGTGCATGCAATTTGGGGGATACAATTGCATCCTGAAGCATGAGGCTTTAAATACAGTACAATAGGACCTGGGCCAGAGAGATGTGGAGATCTGTGTTATCACCTGAACCGCAAGTCACTTCACTGCCTGACGACTGTAATAATCATCGTGAGAGAATTGCGTGGCGAGTACCTGCCTCCCCCCTTGGAAAATAAAGACACAAGACACAGCATTTAAGGTTAATGGGCAAAAAAGGCCACAACTTTATTGATTGCAGGAATTGAGCGGTATTGGCTTAGGTATTGGTTCTGTCGACTAACTGTCTTCAGCCTGATTGCTTGAAGGGTTAACCGCCAGCAGGGGGAGTCCTGCTGATGTACATCAACTAGGAACTCCCCCGGGGTCACCACTCAGGGGGGTGCCTTAGGCCCACACCTCCATAGGCTTCGGACAGGGCAACGCCCCCCAGAATCCTTTACCGGACTACCCTTCAATATGCGGGGCAGGTGATGGCGCTTCCTCCCCCCCCCATCTGCATAACAATACCCTTACCAATGCCGAGGAAGTTGTGACGATTTGCTATGAGGTAGGTGAAAAACCAAATGGCTGGTGCCAATTTGCCAAGTGGAAAAAATTCCTATCAGGCCCCTTGATGGCGACCAACCGAAGTCCATTGCAATGTCAGAGAGCCAAACCTAAGGGCGGGCAGGGTGGGAAACCGGAGCAGCTGGAATGAAGAAGAGAGGGAAATCCTCGGCCGTGCCAGCCCTAAATTGCCCGGGCCGAGTGGCTGGCCAGGGAGATGACGCGTCCGAGGATTCCCCCAGTCTTGTGAGGGCTGTTACTAAGCCCCCGCACACGTGGGGAGGGTGTGGAGCCCACAACCCCACCTCCTCTCCAGCTCGGAAATGGCTTTGTGAGGCTTTCTTAAAACTGCTAGTATGCCACATCATAGGACAGGACCATTCGTAGTTCTCTCTCTCTCTCTCTCTCTCTCTCTCTCACACACACACACACACTATTTTAAACACAAGGTTGACTTTTTCATCAACCTATAAACTGCTTGCAAATCAGCCAATTTTCACATGTACACACAGAGATTAATTAACCCCCCCGCCAATAAAAACATTCAGAAAATTGTGAACACTTGAACATTTTTTTTTTTTAGTTCTGCTTGATGATGATGATGATGATTATCGGGTTGTTTATATAATGAAATTGCATGTCAAATTCTTGTTGAGGATAAAGAGTTTATTTTGCATAATGGAGGCTCTAAAAGACTGTAATCAAGCCTATCAGAGTAAAAAAGAAAAGGAAAGCAATCATTCCTGCTTTAATCATCCAATTCATAATTAACTGTGCTTTGTGCTTACTACAGGAACTTCTGAGAACTTCATCATCTTCTTTAGTCTTGCCAGCTGTGGACTGCCAGGCCGTAAGTCACCTTTCAGGGTACCTCCAAGAAACGCTGAACTGGGCCTTGGTAAATGTAGACAGCAAAGAAACATCCCAGCTGATGGTTAATGGATCCAAACCCAATGTGTTTGTGATAAAGCTACCACTGACCAGCAGGTATGAGGCTATTATTATTATTTATTAAATTTGTATTCCATCTGTAGAAATAAGGATGGACGTGGGAGTTGAATGCATGTGAGCTGTGCAGGAGCAACCAAGCAACCAAGCTGCCGGCTAGCTTTGCAGAGCCTCTTTTTATTAGCAGAAATCAACAGTTGGAAACAGTAGTGAAGCCACTCTGAACTTAACAAATTTCCAGCAAGACACATTTCCAGCGTTAGCAATTTACATGTCAAACCAGGTGCTTCCCCCAAATTTTCCCTTAATACTTGATAACAGCTGCTTCAGCCAGTGTGGTGTAGTGGTAAAGAGCGGTAGACTCATAATCTGGTGAACCGGGTTCGCTTCCCTGCTCCTCCACTCGCAGCTGCTGGGTGACCATGGGCCAGTCACACTTCTCTGAAGTCTCTCAGCCCCACTCACCTCACAGAGTGTTTGTTGTGGGGGAGGGAGGGAAAGAAGAATGTTAGCTGCTTTGAGACTCCTTCAGGTAGTGATAAAGCGGGATATCAAATCCAAACTCCTTCATCCAGAAATCTCAGGGAGTTCACAGCACTCTTGCATGCATGTACAAAACTCTTGTGGCTTTTTACGCAGGCCTTATGTAAGAATCATACATGTAGCAGACTCACTGAAATGAATGAAACTAAGCTAGTCACATTTATAGGCGTTTTCTGTGTAGGACTAGCATTGGATACAGCTCATAGATACAGCATCTCCACCCCCTATTGTTCAGCCTGGATGCTGAGATCCAGCTCCGAGGATCTTCTGGTGGTTCCCTCACGGAGAGAAGAGAAGCTACAGGGAACCAGACGTGAGCACTCCAATTGGAGAACAGCCTTTACCAAAGGTGTCATGGGCTTTGAAGACACTCAAACTCAGGATGAAAGGGAGAAATGAGCTAAGAGGAAGGCACATTTGGCAAACCCTCACCATTGTCAGGGAACTGCCATCGGAGCCAGAGGGAGAGAGAGGGCTCCAGAGGGATTCCGGAGAGCGTCCCGGGATGGGGAGAAGCAGCCCATCTTCTGGGGAAGGAAATCAGCGTAGCACCAGTGGAGAAGGGGGGCAGATGGGGGAATCAGCGAGGTGGTCCCATGACTCCTCGCCGGGGTCCAGCGGGGAGAGCACGGGTCCTCCGCTGCCCACACCCTCCTTGCGCAGAAGGCTTCTGCGCGGGGAGAGTAGGCGGAGACTAGGCGTCAAAGAGCTTCTTTGCTGGAAGAAGTTCAAGAAACGCCCACTGACGGATTCTGCCAGCGATTGAGACAGCCATGGGCGAGTGGCTGTCCGGACGGAAAAGGTTCACTCAGGCAGCCCAGCCAGGTGTGGCGCCAGTTTACGCATGAGCAACCCCTAAAACCATTACAACCATGATCAACTCCCACCCAGAAACCTATACTGCCACTGTGGAAGGACGTGTGGATCCAGAATTGGCCTCCATAGTCACTTATGGAATCACTGATGGAATCCAACTCCCATCAGCCAGCATGACCTCTGAGCCAGACAACTCCCATCATTCTTGACCACTGGCCATGCTGCCAGGGGCTGTTTAGAGGTGTAGTCCAAAACATCTGGACTACAAGTTGAAGAAAGCTAATCAAGGATTTTGGGAACTATAGTCCAACAAGTTCCAGAGAGTCACAGCCTCCTCCATTCTGTGTTACGGTGTAGACATGACCTTTGAGAATCATCTTCCAAGCTTCCTGGAGATGACGGATATTGAACCTGAGTCCTTGCACATGCAAAATTTATGTGCTATGATTGATCTATGGGCCTTTCCCTAAGGGGAAGAACCCATACCACTGAGGAACAATGTTAGGAAAAACAACAGCCAAACACATTCCATATTATTAAATTTTCCAAGTGCATCATTTGAATAAAGCTGGGAGGCGAGTCATTCATCTTGACTCCTATTGCCTGACACCAAGAAACCCGCAAAAATAAAATTGGTGGCACATTTGCAAATGATAAATGGATTTTTTAAAAAAAGGAACCCTGAGCAATTCTGCGAAATCCAGTATCGTCTGAGTAAACAGAAAAAAAAGATATTGATATAATAAAAATGTTTTAGATGTGCTGTGTCTCTTTCATTATCCGTAACCTCCTAAGGTTCTGTTTACCTGACTTACACCATCATTTGTTGTATGTTAAAAGTCAGCACAGAGCGATTTTTCACCTTCATAGTAATATGGTGAACCTGCCTTCTGAATATTTTATCCTCTGGGACAACCACAGAAAAATGAAAGCACTCCAACCGGCGGGTAAAATTATTGCCTTATCATGTAGCATCATATTCAGAAGACAATTTCATGTCTCACATTTTCTTAAAGGCTTTTTGGAATGACCCCTGAGAATTCACATACACATGCATGTATGCTCGCATATACACAACTCTGAATGGTTTGAGAGTGTTTCTTGTGATTTTTATCCAAATGCACCACCTTGCAGTGCAAAGCAATCGCTTAAAAACCTCACCTATGCAAGCACTTCCACAGTTATTGCCCTCTACCATATCCCAATGCACACGACACGCAGATACCATACAGCCAGTTTCCTCCAGAGACACATGTATATCTAACGTGTGCTGGAATTCAACAACATCCTGTGAGCGCACAGCACAGGATCCTCACCTCTGGCTCCAAGAAAAGGCGGCACAACTTGAGAGAACCAAGTGGCAATTTAATGCATCCTTAGCATGAGTTCAACTTGGCTAAAGTTTGGCAGTTTTGCTTGCCCAAGAAGCTTGGCTAGACCTGGCTAGTTTGGGAGGTATGCTTGGGGATAGTTGCATTGTCCCTTTCGGAACAACTCATGTAGTTTTGGTGGCATGTGGGGAGGCATGTCAGCGCCAGTCTCCCCTTTACAGAGGACAGCATTTCCATTGCAAGAGTTATCGGGAAGTGCAGTTCTCGATCTAAAGTCCAAATATGGTTTAAATGTAGAGAACTATAAGACAGGAGAACAGTAGGGTCCTTTAGGTTACTAATCAACAGGACACCTACCCAGCGGTGGAGGAAGCCTCTCGGGCAACTAGGGCAGCGTGCCCAGGGGCAAGGCGAACCGCCCATAGGGGTGGGGTGAACTGCCCATAAGAATGCCCATAGAAGAAGAAGTTTGGATTTGATATCCCGCTTTATCACTACCCAAAGAAGTCTCAAAGTGGCTAACATTATCCTTTCCCTTCCTCCCCCACAACAAACACTCTGTGAGGTGAGTGAGGCTGAGAGACTTCAGAGAAGTGTGACTGGCCCAAGGTCACCCAGCAGCTGCATGTGGAGATGCAAACCCAGTTCACCAGATTACGAGACTACCGCTCTTAACCACTACACCACACTGGCTCCCTCCCACAGGGAGGGTCAGGATGGGCAGCACCCATAGGGACGTATGGGGCACACGACACCCATAGGGATGGGATGGGACGGGGGTGTGGCGCCCATAGGGACAGGGCGTGCCATGGGGCCTCAGCTGTCCTACATCTGGGGGTAAGAGGCAGTGGGCGGACAGCGTAGAGTGTCACGGTCCAGTTTACAGGCGGTCAAAGTCCTGGCGGAGGACGTCCAGACCAGGGGCAAGATGACGGGGTGGGAGCAGGAACGGGAGTCCGGAAGCCAGGAGTCTGGAAGCCAAAGGTCAGAGAGCCGGGAATCAAGAAGCCAAAGGTCCAAGGATCAGAAAACCAGGAGTCAAGAAGCCCAAGGCAGGAAGCATGTTGCTGTGGCAAAGAGCCAAAGGGAAATGCTGACCTTATATCCCTTCCCGGCTCTTGCCACCAGATGCTGTGAGTTACCAATCGGCCTCACCTGTGCAGCCACGCCTTGCCTCTTCAGAACAAATTTAGGAAAGCCCTAGTCCTGCGAAGCCCTACTGGTCACAGGGCCTGGCTCCTGCCCGCACTCCTGACATAGGGCCCGTGGGCACCGGAGACACATGGCTTGGGAGTGCTGCAGGCCCCACAGTGAATGCTGCCCGCCATTTTGTCACCCCCATCAGTGGTGAAACCCGGGGTGGGCTGCACCTATCGCACCCCTTTCTACGCCCCTGCACCTATCTGTTCAAGGGCAACATCATGGCCCCTATTTTTCTTGGACTAGATATACTAAAATTACGTATTATGCAAGATACCTAGATTGCATTGAATGGCTCTGTTGGACTACCCTGAATGGACTTGTTAATCTAATATAGACATTTCTGCCTCCCTGTCTTGCTCTTCAAACATGATCTCTCATTATAGGCTGTCCTATAGGCGTTGTCAATAGTCACATTACGTAAAGTCATTCAATGGAGGCATAAATTATTGAGTCTGACAAGGATCTGATTATCTGTCTTATCCAATACCAGCTTGTTCTTCTGTCAGTTTACCCATCGTTGGATTTGTTTTTTAATCAGCTTTTCCTTACTCAACAGCAAATTACCCTGAAAACATTAGATCTCTTAGGAAGGCAATCATTGTTAATAACAAATCTAAGTTTTAAGGGGCCAGCCTAAACACAACACATTCATTGTTTTTCCCCATGGAAAATTTTATTAAATTTTTAAACAATAAAACAAAAATTGCAAGGCAACCATTTCATCAAAAACAAGAAATCTGGTATAAACATTTACATCCAGTTTATATAATTTATGGGTTGTGCAACTCTTTCTACAATATGTTATCCATAAGAGTTCTCAATGTACATATCCTCTCCACAGGCTTTATTGAGATAAGGGGGGAGAAAAAGACCCCCTTATTAACATATGCAAAAAAGGGAAGCCATATGTTGCCAAAATTGCCATTTTTTGTTATCCTTTTCCATACCCTCCAACATAAAACAAAGGAAAATCGGGGTGCGCTTTTTGGGGGGCTGTGCTCCTGTGTAAGTTGTGATTTTTTGAGAACGCACCTCCCCCAATTACTCACATTTCGGGGCTGAGTTCCTGTGGGAGCCAGGTGACTTGTGTGAGAGCACGCCCCAGACCCCAAAATAGGCATCTTGGAGAGCTGTGCTTTAACAGGAGACAAAACAAGACATCCCAGGATCCAATCAGAAGCCAGGATGGCTCCTGTAATTCCAGGGTGTCAAAGTGCAACAGTTGAGGGGCATACCTTTCATAGCTCTTCTATGTCACAATGTGGCATGAGGGAAAAGGTTAGCCGCTCTTCCCAATTCCATGGTCCCAATCTGGATAATCCCCTCCCCTCACTAAATAGCCTTGGGACCGTGATGTTGGGGGGTGGGGGTCATTAACCCTTTATCTCTCACCACTGTCCAATTGCCATTTTGTATTCTCCATTTTGCAATCTCTACCCAAGACAACTGGCATCTTTCGGAATTAAATTAAACCGCTGATTGAATATTAGATTTCCAGCCCTGGAGTTATCCTTGCATTCTATATGTGATCTGATTTTGCAGCCCGCCCCTCTTTCTGGAATACTGTTCCCTTACTGAGTCCCCTGGATGCTTCAGTTTGGAACATGCCCTGTCTAGGAAAGCTAAAATCCTTAATTTTTTTTTTTTAAAAAAACCCCAGAGCTACCGGTAAGTTGTCCAGTTGTTATATTTCTGTGCTGTTCTTTTTTATTTCCTGTGTTTTCATTTTCATTCAAATCATAGTAGTATCGTTGTTTCAACTGCAAGTGGTAGGCCATGTCAGTATTCTTCCCCTTCCAACATTTTAATTTTCTTTCTTTCTATGTTTCCCATGTAGGACGAATGACCTATCCACTCGAAAGGAGCTCCTGGAAAATGGTAAGTGAAACAATCCACAAGTGATCCAGGTTGTTATTAACAATTAAGCATGAAAGATCAGCATTCAGGGGGAAAAGAGGATTTCATGCATATTCCCTTGCTAGAGAAGGAATAACGTGTACAAAGTGAACAGAGATCTAGTTGCAGTGGATCCACTGTGATCCGCACCTACTCTGTGGATATGTGTCCCATAGCTGTCAATGTTTCCCTTTTTTACAGGGAAATTCCCTTATTCCGAATAGGATTCCATGCAGGAAAAGGGAAAAGTTGACAGCTATGATGTGTCCTCAGATACCATGGTTCTTATAAAAATCCACTAAGTTCTTCTTGGGGTCATATGCCAGTTGAGTTCAATAATAAGCAATTGTACTTTTATTTAATTAATTAGTACATCAATATCTCCATCATAGAGCTCAAGGCATGAAACATTACAGTTTCCCCAAATTCATGGTCAATGGTCAGTGATGTCAGAAGTTGTAGACCAACAACATATGGAGGAATACAGATCTCATCTTGTTTTAAAGGAATTTTTTAACCACTTCATGTGTTATCACCCCAGTTCACATGTCAACCAGATTCATATCTTAGCAAAAAATTGAGCTGCCTGAATAGTATTTGGGCAGTGCTGGTGGTCTGCCTGCTTCATCTAATCTTTCCCTCACTTCAACTTACTTTTTAATAACTTTCAATAGTCACTAACCCTCTGGACCTTTTCTGAAACATTGTTTTGATCGGGGAAACTTAGATGTCTTACTTTGCTTTTGTGATTTGTCAAGTACATTGTTTAACGGTTAATATTTCAATATAAATGAGCACGGACACTTCTTTACTACCTGAGAATTGTTGCCTTCCAAGATATCGTAGCAATTTTGGGTGAACTTAATGACATTGTTAAGCAGTTATAATAAATTTTATGTCTACAGACAAAATAATTGGAGAGTATACTAAGTCTTTGCAGCAACAAGGAATTGAGTCTGTGGCCATTTATACAGCAAGGCAACCTTCAAAGGTGAGTAGAGTCCTCAAATGTTTGTCATGTGGTAAGACAGCAGATATAGTGTTTGATTTTCCCCATTTCACAAGTGTTGTGTTCGCTGTATATTATTTTGCTCAGCAAATGGGGTGAGACTCTGTGCTTAAAGTCAAAGCAACCTAGGCTTCTAGCAAGAAACTTAGAATATGAATGTTACTAACAACGATGAACACTTTAAATATAGCACTAATGTTCTGCCATAAGGATTAGGCAACTGTTATGTTTTGGGTGAAGGGACAGTCCCCACGTCATGACTTCAAACAAGACACAAGATTTGGTAAGAAAAATGAAATAAGATGGGTTATGTTTTTACACTGGTAGGGTTATTGACCCCTGGAGTGCTCTCAGACAGAAAAACAGATGGCTTCTAATGTGCGCACACAGCTGTGAGGAAACAGGAGCTGCTCGTTCATTTAAATATTGTGGAGACAACCATTCACTCATCGCCGTATTGTAATGCGACATTTTATGAAGTTAATTGGTTAGGCCAAGGCTGGGCTCCCTGATGGATATCCTCCCATCCTTCTTTACCATTGATGATGATTAGAGGTGAAGTTCAACAACACCCGGAGGACCAAAGATCCCTCAGCTGGGCCCTGATCCTGCAGAGCTTCCTGTGCTCATTATAATATGCAGAATTCATGGATTTAGCAACTTTCTCTCACCCCCTGTTTTTCACTTGTCCTTCTGCAAACCTGAAGGTTTCCCGAAGCCTGCTGGTACCTCCATTTTGTACATAGATGGTGCTGTTTTGTTTTTCTACATGAGGATACAGACTCAGAGTGAATTAACAATTCGTCTACAGCAGCATTCTCCAACCCAGTGCCCTCCAAATGTTGGATTACAACTCCTATCAGCCCTAGCCAACATGGCCAGGGGTCAAGGATGATGGGATTTGGAGTCCAATAAAACTTTGGAGTCCATCAGGTTGGTGAACTTCAAAACCTGCAATGGATAATCCAAAGTAACACACAGTACAGTGGTACCTCGGGTTACATAGGCTTCAGGTTACATACGCTTCAGGTTACAGACTCTGCTAACCCAGAAATAGTACCTCAGAATAAGAACTTTACCTCAGGATGAGAACAGAAATCGTGCTCCAGCAGCACAGCAGCAGGAGGAGGCCCCATTAGCTAAAGTGGTGCTTCAGGTTAAGAACAGTTTCAGGTTAAGAACAGACCTCCGAAATGAATTAAGTACTTAACCCGAGGTACCACTGTATCTGGTTCCAGAGACCTAGTAGTCTCTTAGCAGAAATCTCTCAAAAAAGGTTGGTGGTCCTTAATTTAAGTGATACTGCAATGGACGGAAACCAGAACCTTCATTCATAATCCATTACTGATGTACATATTTTATTTCCCCTTCCGATGAAGGCATTGTTCAGTGCCTGAAGAATTGGAAACGCAAAATTAAACTTAAAGTCTTTGGTTAAGTGATCTTTACTGAGCATCACAGACCTCACAAATTTTATGTGCAGCTGAGGTCAAGATGGGCATGAATCGTCTGATTCGTGGGTCAAAGATAATGGATTAATTCCAGAGTAACAGAGTAGCATCATGGAGAGCTGGTGAGGTGACTCTCTGTAGGCTCTTTGAATATACTGCAAAGAGTTCTGCAGGCATATATCTGCTGCTGGTGATATTTTCCCCAGTAGTGTGATATGAAGGTGGCGCTGTGGGTTAAACCACAGAGCCTAGGACTTGCCGATCAGAAGGTCGGCGGTCTGAATCCCCGCAATGGGGTGAGCTCAGTCCCTGCTCCTGCCAACCTAGCAGTTCAAAAGCACTTCAAAGTGCAAGTAGATAAATAGGTACCACTCCGACGGGAAGGTAAACGGTGTTTCCGTGTGCTGCTCTGGTTCACCAGAAGCGGCTTAGTCATGCTGGCCACATGACTCAGAAGCTGTACACCGGCTTCTTTGGCCAATAAAGTGAGATGAGTGCGGCAACCCCAGAGTCGGCCACAACTGGACCTAACGGTCAGGGGTCCCTTTACCTTTACCTTTAGTGTGATATGAGACACCCGAACAGAGCATTCTGAGGGTTGATTGAAGGGAGGGCAGAAGCGGCCTTCGATCCACGGGGTTTAAAGCTTCTTCATCCCTCCAACAGGCCCAAGATTGGGCTTATCACCTACATCAACTTGTAGCTGTCATAGTTAATTTATTAGCTTCAGTGGGTGTGAAATTTTAAAAATGAGATCTTATGGGGCAAATAAGAAAATCCCCACCTCCCATCCTGGTCAGCATGACAGCCAATCTGCCACTTCCCTTCCCTATGTACCCCATTGGTTTATTCTGCTGATCAGTATAATTTAGTTCTCATTCAAAGGTGGGTGGGGAATCCTGACTTCAGCCCCATTGATTTCATTGGGAACTATGCACTTACAATCCTAAGCATGTCTGCTAAAAAGTAAGTCTTATTTAATTCAGTGGGGCTCATGCCCAAACAGGTGGGGTTAGGATTTCAGCCTTAGTTTGGCTCCAACAGATGCAAGGGTAATTCATCTACTGTTATTTTCAAAGCATTATAAGTGCTGGAGGGGAGAAATGAATGCACGGGAGACAGACGAAAGGGAACAAGGCGTCCCATCCATTCCCCAGCTTTTTTTTCTGTTTTCCTTGAGCACTGCTTTACATTAAGAAACTAAATTTTAACTTGTAGCTGTAGACAATATACTTAATTATTTCCCAGCTGGGTCAGCCAGAATCCTACATGCAAAACAAAGCAGAGTTTAAAATAATTACAGCAGAACTGCTTCAAGCTGGCTGAAGCTAGCTGTGCGTTACTCTGGGGAAAGCAAACATCAGTTTGACTAGATAGTAGACGGAACGGCGCAGAGACTGTGAAATATGCTTGTTAGTAGTGTCTTGTTATTCATTCTGTGCGATAGTCCTATATTTGGTAAAAGGAAGAGCACTAGTTTCTGCACTGGAATTTTGTTGTTTGTTTTTCTGGAACAGCATCTCTTTTGATTTTGATAGTATCTTGGTTTTCTTACAGTGATAAAGGGGGATTTTATACCCATTATGCCACCGTACTCTTATGAAGGTTAGAGGCAAAGTGTACACAAATGGGTAGGCCAGCAATGACATTTGTTCTCATTTCCTAGCATGACACCCGAAAAAAATCCAGAGCGGATACTAAATTGGGGAATTTGTCACTATAGCAAGGAGAAGGTTAGAGACAAGGTCTGCTTCCAGATGAGGGGCTCTTAGTTGTGAGCTACACACAGGATTGCAATAGACTTTCAACACTTTCTCCAGGAGTGGGGAATCTTTTTCAGCTCGAGGTTCACATTCTGTTCCGCGACAGGAAAAGTGGACAGGAAAACGAATGTAAATTGGAGCAGTAGGCTAGTTTGTTGTTGTTGTTTAGTCATTTAGTCAGGTCCGACTCTTCGTGACCCCATGGACCAGAGCACGCCAGGCACTTCTGTCTTCCACTGCCTCCCGCAGTTTGGTCAAACTCATGCTCATAGCTTCGAGAACACTATCCAACCATCTCGTCCTCTGTCGTCCCCTTCTCCTTGTGCCCTCAATCTTTCCCAACATCAGGGACTTTTCCAGCTAGTTTTACACATACTCAAACAGCCCTCTCTGTCCAGGGCTGCCTTCGGATGTCTTCTAAAGGTTGTATAATTCTAGTGGTACCTCTGGTTGCGAACGGGATCCATTCCAGAGGCCCGTTCACAACATGAAAGGAATGCAACCTGCGTCTGTGCACGCACGGGTCGCGATTCACCGCTTCTGCACATGCACGTGGCATCATTTTGCGTGTCTGCGCATGAACGTGGCGAAACCTCGAAGTAACCCTTTCCGGTACTTCCAGGTCGCCGTGGGACGCAACCTGAAAAAACATGAAGCAAACGTAACAAGAGGTATGACTGTACTTATCTCCTTGGCTCGGGGGTCGTATAAGTCTGTATGCTCCAACATTTCTCCCATGATAATAGGGACGTTCTTAGCAAAATTGGAACATTCGGGGATCAAATCAGAAACTGGAACGGCTTCTGTAAATCTTGGGAAAAGTAGGGACACTTGGAGGGTCTTTAAGAAGCTTTGTCAGAGTTCAAGGACATATTCAAACCAGGCAAAGTCACTCAGGGAGATGCAAAACAGGGCTTCTGATTAGCGTAGCAGAGACAGGAATATGGTCTGAGGACCAGAGTCCAGAAGTCCAGACACAGAGGGCTGGAGGCCCACATTTGGCCCCTGGATCGGAGGTTCCCAATCCCTGGTGTACATCCCACTATGTTCCGTCCACACCAATGGGTGTGATTTAGGCTGTATTCTTTGAAAGCACTATGAAACCACTTCAATCAGCCATGCCTTTGCCAAATAATCATGAGAGCTGTAGCTTGTTAAGGGTGCTGAGGCTTGTTAGGAGACCCCTATTCTCCTCATGGAGCCGCATTTCCCAGAGTTCCCTGGGAACAGGGATTGGTTGCTGAGCCACTCTAGGAATTGTAGCTTGGTGGGTGGGGGGAGAAGGGTGTCCCAAGAACTTTCCGCACCCCTAACAGATGACAAACCCAGGGTTCTTTGTGGGACTGATTAAAGACTGATTATAGTGGTTTCATAGTGCTTTCAGTGAATGGTGTGACTGTGGCCTTAGTTGCTTTGAAACTCAGCACGCTATAGTCATTGCTGTGGGTGGCATTTTATGACACCCCATCACAGATGGGAGTTGTAATTCAGCAGCATCTGGGAGGTCAAAGTTTTCCCACACCTGATGTACACCTGACACACATACAGTCATACAGGTGCAGAGTTTGATCACAGAATCTACTGAACTTAATAATAATTTTATTATTTATACCCCGCCCATCTGGCTGGGTTTCTTCAGCCACTGTGGACGGCTTCTAGCACATATAAAAACATAATAAAACGTCCAACATTAAAAATTTCCCAATACGGGGATGCCTTCTGATGTCTTCTAAAAATAGTGTAGTTCTTTATCTCCTTGACATCTGCTGGGAGGGCGTTCCACAGGGTAGACACCACTGCTGAGAAGGCCCTCTGCCTGGTTCCCTGTAACTTCACTTCTCACTGTGAGGGAACTGCCAGAAGACCCTTGTAGCTGGACCTCAGTGTCCGAGCTGAATGATGGTGGTGGAGACACGCCTTCAGGTATACTAGGACGAGGGCTGAAAAGGTCAGCAGGAACTATTTGAATTGTGCTCGGAAACGTACTAGGAGCCAGTGAAGATCCTTTAGGACCAGTGTTATATGGTCCTGGCAGTCACTCCTAGTTACCAGTCTAGCTGACACATTCTGGATTAGTTGTAGTTTCCGGGCCACCTTCAAAGGACATTTGCACATTGCAGTAGTGCAAGCGGGAGATAACCAGAGCATGCACCACTCTGACGAAACAGTCTGCGGGCAGTCTGGTAGAAAGCTTCTGTGGTACTGATAGACAGCTTCTGTGGACACAGAGTTGACCTGTGCCTCCCTGGACAGCTCTGGGTCTAAAATGACTCCCAGGTTGCGTACCTGGTCCTTTAGGGGCACAGTTACCCCATCAGGATCAAGGAGTCCCCCATACCTGTCCCCCAAAACAGTATTTCTATCTTGTCAAATTCAACCTCAATCCATTGGGGGCTGGGGTTGCCACTGTGATTCCACTCCATCTGAATGTACATGGTTGTCTGAACCAGGTTGCAAGGTATTCCTGAAAGAATAGTATGTGGTTGTTTGGCCAGGTCCAGCTCATAGTAAGCATGCAGAACAAGAAAAACCCAGACTGCAATGCCTCCGGATTCCAGTATTGAAAAGAAAATGATGGCATTGCCTCATGACGCATGGTGGAACAAAACTTTAAGCACTGCAGCCAGGCGCTGAAAGGGCATCAGTATTGTGAGGTTTTCACAATATTAAATAACGATTCAATCACCTGTAGACAAAGATGACATTCTCACAATGCAAAATTGCTTGGAAAAGTCATCGTGCTTTCTGCACGCCAAGATTAAAATCTTGAGCATGCTGGCTCATGAATAGGCCTCGTTGGAGGCAGCAGAACTTCCTTCTGAGTAAACAAGCTTAGACTCAGGTCACCAAAGTTGTTAACACAAACCATGCTCCCCCCACAAAAAACCCCCAGGGAAAAAAGCATGAGCTTTCCCTCAGTACCACACAAAATTCTGTTTTCAAGGAAGTGATGAGAGGCACTATGCGCAGGCATGGGTGAAAGGATGTACTTCCCAGATCCCCCACCTGAGAAAAGTCGCACTCATTTATTACTGCAGCAGTTATTTTTTGCAGCTTTACACAGTTGCAAAGCATGTACAAGCCATGGCGTTAGCCAGAGAGGCCTCTAATGATTTGTTACCGGCTGTGATCAAAGTCACCCATGAATGTGAAAGAGTGCATTTTTCAGAAGGAGCACATTTCCTGAAAGTTTCATTTCATCTTTGCGAAAAGTCAAAGAGCCCATTCCAGTTTCAACAAGTTAAGCTGAATCCTGTTTTGAAAATACGGTGCCTGCTGTGCACTTGTAAATGCAACCACTGCCTCAATTTTCTCTACTTTCTTCTTGTGAATAGGCTCTAATCTAAGGCTCGCCAGCATCCTCCTGGCTCGTTGATCCATACAGACTGCTGCAATTTCATTTCCTTGTGGCTCAAGTCCTCTGCTTTTATGGATGTGCGCTCTCACCTAAATGCTGATTCCTATACATTGCCACGCCAATCATGTCTTTCCATGCAACAATCTTTTTCTAAAAGGGTATCTTCCGCAGAATCTGGAGTTTTTAAGGCTGCATATTGTTAGCTTTAAGACCATACGTACATTTTTTTGAAGGGAGATATCAATCTTTAATTATTATTTTCTTTCATATTCCAAATGCTCTTCAGGTTCAGCGTGTTGATTTTAACGGTACAAAGAGGTAGCTTGTAGGAATAAGAAGACAAACTTTGCATTCTGTTTGGCTAAGCAAAAGGAAATTGCAAGTAACTACCTGAAAGACATAAGGGACACGGGTGGTGCTGTGGGTAAAACCTCAGCGCCTAGGACTTGCTGATCGCATGGTCGGTGGTTCGAATCCCCACGGCAGGGTGCGCTCCCATCGTTCGGTCCCAGCGCCTGCCAACCTAGCAGTTCGAAAGCACCCTCGGGTGCAAGTAGATAAATAGGGACCGCTTACCATCGGGAAGGTAAACGGCGTTCTGTGTGCTGCGCTGGCTCGCCAGATGCAGCTTGTCACGCTGGCCATGTGACGCGGAAGTGTCTGCGGACAGCGCTGGCTCCCGGCCTATAGAGTGAGATGAGCGCACAACCCTAGAGTCTGGCAAGACTGGCCCGTACGGGCAGGGGTACCTTTACCTTTACCTGAAAGACATATACCTCTCTCTGTTTTAGCTGTTCAGTCCCCAGTTCCCTCACCACAGTAAGCCACAGTTAACTTATCTGGAATATTTTGCTTCTTTCCACTGGTGCAAGGAGGAAACCAAACTGATCCCTGGATTAGTCTTATATCCAAAACCACTGGTTTTGATTTGTTTCACTTTAACCAACAACAATCAGTTACAAGCCCAAAACAAGTCTTGCTCCAGATCATGGTTTGTTGGGAGAACAGCAAACCATGATTCCTGAATCAGACACAATGCTAAGCCACTTTGTTTCTTCCCATCTCTAATGGGAAGGAGCCAGTTGCACATGACTGGCTTATGCAGTATAAGTAGGGATTGGTGAATAGGTCAATACCTCCCAGTTTCTCCTTTTTCTAACCTTCACTTCTCCACGTTTCTGTATCAGCTTGCAGTTTTTGTTTTGGAAGGGAAAATATCTCATGAACATTCACCAGCATTTTTGTGTGAATTTCTCCTACTGTACTCGAATCTGCATGCGATTTTCCTGACTATACACATTTTTGCAAACCAATCTCCTCTAAATACATATTGCCTTTTTGTATGCTATTTTTAACTACTACATGCATTTATGTACACACTTTACCATAGCATATGCGCTTTTCCACACACTACTTGGCTGGAGAACAGCATTGCAAAATTCAGATAAGTGTTTCGCATTCGGATAATAATTTTGAAGGGTATATGTGTGTTTTGAATTGCAAATGGTTTCAGAAAATGCAGACTTGGTAAGTTTACCTTTAAATATTTCTTCCCCAACTCTAATGTGTTGACATGCCCTCATGTTTAGAAATCACCATATATAAATTCTCAGCCAATATCCCTCCTCATTTCCACTTCCAGCCTTTCTCATTTCCCAAGCTGTTCTTGTATTGGCAATGTTTATTTTTCACAGAGATTTTTTAAAAGTCCTTTCAAATACAATGCTTGGCAGAGGCATTCTTTCACAAATTTAGTGCTATATTTCATTTTCTAGTTACCTATTAATTCACCTATCCACCTATAACCCCCAATGTCATGGGGGCACATGTCTAGTAGTGCATGGCAGTTCTCGGTTTTCTGCATATATTTCAAAGACATTAACTCCCATCCCCTAGTTTTTGCTTTCAGCTAGCTAGTAACATCCAATAATTACATACAGAGAGATGAGTAGGTATTAACATCAGTTTCCATGGAAAGTCAGAGACGTTTTTCCTCACACGCTTTTGTTGCCCATATTTTTCACTCTTGTGCAGAGCTGCCAGTAGGCCTGAAAAGACATGTCTTTTTGTGAACTGTTTTGAAAGGTTTTGTAACGTATAAATCTCCAGTTGTCATTCCATTTATTCTGACAATCTCCAGTGCTTTGAAAGATAGGCTACATATAATTTGGCCACCTTTAACTATGCCCTCTCTCAATTTTAATATCCCACTTAAGGTGTTATAACTGTTGCCCCTTTATCAAAACTCAAGGAACCACTAGAAAGAAAGAAATATATAAACTACGCCATAAAATGGTCCCTCTTGTTCATTTTTGCATTTATTGCCCACTCTGTGAATATTGTGTCTTCATTAACCCTCAGAATAGAAGCCAGAAATTAGTGTATCATCAATTCCTGTATCATCATGATTTCATCTGATCTCAACAGCAAAGAAAAAGATAGCACCAAGAATGCATAGCCATTGATTTAACATGTGATGAAATAAAAGTATCTCCCTCCACATGTCTTAAAGGACAAAATGCTCTAAAGGGATGTAGCATTTAAAATGAAGGCTTCATAGTAGGGTAGAAGACAAATCCAGTTCGGTTTGCATTTAGAGGTGAGCCTACAAAATCCACACTTTCTGAAACGAGACACAAAGCACAATCCTTCAACATTCTCGCTTCCATGATCTTTGCAGTTCCTTTTTCCAGCCTAGTAATGTGTACAAAATCCCACTAGGGTAAACTGTTGAGATTTCTATTCCACCTTAAGGAGCAGACGTGTAGAACTGTTGCGTGTCACATGTCTGTTTACATTCCAGCACAGCTTGCTGGGAACTTCCATTGTGTGTATAGCTTTTCCTTTTCCTGGTCTTTCTGAGAAAACGAAGAGAGAGATGACATGTTTCTTTGTCCTGATTTATGATTAATAAATCTGTAGTTATAGTATGCTTTCACAAGCCTCACGCCTATTTTGTGTGCGCATTTCGATCTGCTGATAGTGTGCCCTAGCTTTGAAGCCCGGGTCACTGATTTACATTGGAGCAGAGGCCGATGGGTCTTCGCAGCGGACGGCTAGAAGGAGATGGTCCAGCTGGCCTCCTAGCCCTCTGCATGTTGACATAAACATGTATATATTAATAAAAAGGGCATATAGTTAGGGAACTTGTTTTGTAAAAATGTGTATATCAGGGGGGTGCACTATAATGCTGGCAATTTTTCCTGAGGAATAATAATAATTTAAAAATTGCAAACAGATGTGGAAGTGAATTTAGGATTAGAAAAAAGAAGCCGAGAGAAACTTAAGTCGACAAAGTAACCCATGCCTACTTCGTAGCATTTCAGAGGGTTGCATGAAATCAAATTCTTTTTCTTACTTTTGCAAAATAATGCTAATCATCCTCACTAGTTGTCAAATGGGGCTTCAGTATTGAGAGGCATTGGGTTCACCTGCCTATGAAGAAAGCAGAGGTGGGTTTATAGACAGAGAGAGCACCCCTCCCCAGATCTGCAGGTAAATCCTAGCTTTTCTTCTCTCTCTCTCTCTCTCTCTCTCTCTCTCTCTCTTTCTTTCTTTCTTTCTTTCTACCTGCTCCCAAAACTCTTTGAGGACAAGTGATGCATATGGAGCTCAGGCAGCAGTGGAAAAAAACATTCCCAAAATGACTGCATTTCATTTCTGTATATTGCAGCCACAAGAAGGCTCCATCAGGACCATAGTGTATGGGTTAAGCCTTTCCTTCCCTGTGACCATAATGACTAAAATGATTGCCTCTCAAAGTTATTATTCCCTTCCCCCAGAAATGTTTGCTCCTAAATTTGCTGACGATAACTCATGTTTGAGCAGCAGCGGCATATTGTGGCTTTCAAATGGTGGTAGTACTTTTGTGCAACAGCCGGGTTGTTCTAGAAGAGCCATTGTATACTGCAGCTACAGGGAACCGAATCTGACTAGAGCCTTCGCTCCTCCACTCTCTTGAGTCGGCTTTGACCTACCCACCTGTCTATCACCTGAGGTCACCATGACACCTATTTGTTTTTGCATAGCACTGTACACAGAAGTCCGGATGATCGGCTGATAGTTGATCATATATGATCATATGCATGTACAACTACCAGACTTTTAGAAGATATCTGAAGGCAGCCCTGTTTAGGGAAGCTATTAATGTTTGATGGACTATTGTATTTTAAAATTCTGTTGGGAGCCGCCCAGAGTGGCTGGGGAAACCCAGCCAGATGGGCGGGGTATAAATAATAATTTATTTATTTATTTATTTATTAGATGGTAAGTGTAGGGCAGGTGTTTGTGGCATGGCCAAAATGGCCTCTCGGGAGTAATCGTAAAGTTTACCAGATCTATGTGCATTGGTGTCCTCCTCTTCTGAAGAAGCATGATGAAAACTGCAGCCATGCTATGTTGTGCAGCTTAAATTCTGCTAACTTCAGTGAGCAGCTTGTGTGTGGGATTCCAGCCAGCACCGCTAGTTAATCAAAAGTTTGCCCGAGAGGCTGCATTTATCCCTTTGTAATCAAATAGCACAAATCAAAAAGAAGATTAAGCCCTGATTATTGTCATGCTGTGCTTTGAAAATAAGTTTCAGTCTACCATTGTCTGCCTTGTTTTTGTGAAATCAAAATTACTGATTGCCAGCACAGCAGTAATGAAGATGGCAAAGAAGTACCGCTTATGTGTTATCCTGCGAAATGATGATTTTGACATAGTGAAGAACATGCAGAACTGCGCCTGGAACCTCTAGTTTGGGTACCTAATCATCACATGCACTGACAGTGATTCAGCAATGACCTGAACAGAGCTGCCATCTTCTCCAGTTGCTTGAGGGGGCCCAACATGACATCCTGACATCATGCTTGTGGTGTCATGTGATGTCACAAGGAGCCAAGGAGCAGAACTGAACACCCACTGAACATTGAGGGGGTCCAACCCCCTGAAAAAACATGAGGGGAGGGCATGAGCAAAAGATTCCCAGAGCAATCCTATATAGATTTAGTCAGGTGTCAATCTCACCCAGTGCAACTGGGAAATGTACGCAGGATTTCAGCCTTAGAAAGGAAGGGGATAAATAAAGACAAGACTTGGAGTCTGAATGGTGCAGCTAGACTTTTCCCATAGAAAGGTGCCAGGTACATTCTGCTTTAGGCAGCAAAATTCCTTGAGCGGGCACTATTTTATCTGGATAGGTTCAAACAGGCATCTCAGTATTGCATATCCAGTTGGAGTGGCCACATAAACACTAAACTCTCTCCCTGACTTCCAACCAAACACACACACACACACACACACACACACACACACACACACTCTATAGGACGTTGTGCTAAGTATTGTGAACATCACTTTCACAAGATGAATTCCTCTATCGTCCTCTCTGCTGCAGCCAATCAGAAAATTTAAGGAGAAAAAGTTTGTGTAGGGATGCAAAACACTTGGATTTGGCAGGAATGTGCCCTTAGCAGAAATAGCCAAGAATTTAATCTCCTGCTTATTGATGCTTCCTGCATAATCCGCACAGCTTTCACTTTTTCGAACGATTTGTTCCCTTAGGTTATACCTGTGTTCAAGGAAAAGTTGTGTTAAAACTTGCTCTCATTCTCTTATCTGGGTAGCTATTTAACCAGACTCTTCGTACTCAGCCAGGATTACTCAGTGCTAGCTATTGCAGAAATTTAAATATGCATCATATACATTCACACATTTGCCAGGGATCTTATTTTAATCTGGTTACGTGGCTACTCACTTCACTTTTGCATGCCATATAATTCAATAAGAAGAAGTTTCATGTAATGATTTTATGTTTAATTGTTTTATTGAAGGGTGGGATACTTCTGGCTAAACCTTGCTAGAGGAGTTGTGGCGCAGCTTTTGGATTCCTGAAAACCTGTTCTTGACTTCATTCTTTCTCCAAAATCAAAGTATTCCCCATAGCTCAGTCATCAGTTCCTCCTACAAAATCTTATTTCTGTTATTAGCATTATGATTCTCCCCAGACAACGTGCTAGCCCCAGTATCCCTTAACATACAGACAATTGATTAAACACAGTATAATTTAGTCTTCATAACCTTTTCCTTGTGCGAAATAAAACGGCTACACTTTGGGAGGAAGAAGAGAGATTAATTTTTTTAATTAAAAAGTGAAATCCTTAACGCTTTTCTTTGCGATATATTGCTTTCTTAAAGGGAACGTTTTATTCCTTAAAATACCACATTCTGGCAATAATAGTTGCAACTGTTGTTGTTGGCACCCGTCTGTCTCGAGAGACAATGGAGTGCACCTGCAGGGGTGAAAAACTGCTGTGTTAATAGCACCAAAGTGACCTCCCTGAGGCACAAGTCTGGGCAGTGCATATAGAGGTCCTGGGCTGCCCAGATGTCAATACCCCCACTTTCGGCCTTGCTGATGTGATCCAAAGGAAAGCAGAGCAATACGATCAGCATGTGAACCGCCAGCTTTGACTCAGTATCTGTGTTTCACCTCAAGGTTTTGTTTTCTGCTGAAATAATCTGCAGAATTCTCTTTTAGGTACCAGTGGGACCTGATGTAGAATGGCAGAATAGAAGGCACCTAATGTCTGTTGAAAAACAAGAAGCTAATCTGTATGCCCCAATAAATATAACCAATGGAACAGGCCCCAATGCCACGTGCATCCTTTTTTATGCCACAGATTTAAACTTTACAGCCGATGGCACTGTCATGAATCTAACCCATCGCACATTTGAATCTCACGAAGTGGATACCAGCAATTCCGCTTGTTCGGGGACCAATGCCACGTGAGTAGCCTGACTTTCACTACTAATTGTCTTTCATGGTACATTGACTGAGGAAGCTGATTTTTTTTTTTTTGTTCCCAGATAGGATTACCATTTAGCTTAGCCAAGACTTGAAATCAAAGTCCTAGAAAGATCAGATTAAGGTACAGTCATGAAATTGCATAGCTCTCATAGCTTTGGTTATCTCTGTTCTTATGCATTTTAAGTGTCCAAAATGCTTTACAAGCCTTCTTATTAATTTACTCCACGAAGTAGGCTATTAACTACTTTGCAGCTGGAGAACTGAGGCTGTCAACTTGCTAAAAATTAGAGATGGACAAGCTTTCCCCAGCAAATACCTTTTTGAACCCACTGACAGCCAGCCTTGCTCATTAAGATGTAGATGTTTTTGGTACAGCCTAAAGATATAAAACTTGCAGTTAACGGATTTCCCCCCCTGTTCAGTTTTCAAGAGAAACAGAATTTTGGGAGGAAATGATAGTTTTTCAATATTTTACAGATCAAAAGTGACTTTCCTGCATTAGAAACATAGTATATATTATGTATAACTTGATTTGCCATTAAATGACCATCTTTGTAACATTTAAAGCACGGTTTATTCGGACAATATTTACAAGTTGAATTAATTCCTTTCCATTTTGGTTACAAATGGAACTACAAGCTGTAGGACTGGAAAGAACCTAGTCTCTCATTGGTTTTACCAGTTCATGAGGAACATGCAAAGCACAATAGAAGCAGGAGAAACCATCAGCATTATAGGAAAAGGAAAAGGAAACTATGTATTTGGGGGGGGGGGAAGAATAATTCTGAAATACTCAGAAAATTATGATGTCTCCTCCAGTGTTCCATAATGCATAAAGCATTTATTTCCACAAAAGGGTCTGGAAAAAGGAGGGAGGAGCACCTGGTTTATATGCAGAAAGTCCCAATTTCAGTAGGGCTGTGAATAAAATCTGCTCCTGGAGAGCAACTCCCAGTTAGTGAAGACAATACTGAACTTGATGGACCAATGGCCTGGCTTACAATATTTTTATGTAGTAAACAGCTGTTTTCAGCTCTATGGGAACAAATAAACAGGGCATGGTTTTGATGGGGAGAAGATCTATCTAACCCCCCTGACCACAGGTGGTCTGACCTAATGGGGTGCTGCAATAGGGATGCTCAGGCCATTGTCTGTACCTCTCCCATCATTCTCACACTTGGCATATGTGTGGAAAGGCTGTATGCAGATACTCAGCTATGTCAGTATCCCATGTATTCCTGTGCCATTCACAGGCATCGTATTATTATTATTTATTCATTTTCTATACCACCCTTCATCTAAAGATCACAGGGCGCTTTACAATATAAAAACACAAAAATGCATGCCATAATAACAAACAGAAACAATAACTCCTGTCCATATATATCACAACACTGTAGGAATGACACCTGTGTCAATGTTGGCTTCATTTTGTTGATGTGGATTTGGTACCCCAAACGTCGTCATCCTCTAAAATGTGGCACCTCGTATTCTGAGCTTTTTGAAACCAAAACCAGAATTCCACATGCATTCTGATACGCATCCAAACTTTTGTATGAATTGTGGTCCTTATTCAGTGGCGTTGCGTCCTTTATTGTGCCCGGGGCACGTGAGTGCACCAGGTGGGTCCAGGGGCTGGGCGTGGAGGGTGGACAAAACCCGCTGAACCATCCGAACCCTAGCCCGCTGCCAGTGCCAGGTGGGCATGGGGCATGGAGGGTTCTTGGGGCCACGCTGTGCTGCCGCCCACCCACCAGCACAGAGGGAACCTGGCAGACCGATGTGGGCCAGGGGTGCAGCAACAAGACTGGGCTCTGGGGCCCAGAGACCCCCAGTGGCAGGCAGGGCAGGGATTGTGAAATTCAACGTCCGGTACACTTCCACTGCGACTCAGTGTTGTCCCTGCATTTAGCAGAGACTGCGCACAGCGGTGTGTGTTCTGTGTGGAGATATTTCAAGCATGCAGAAAAGACTCTGTACGCAGCTTCTTTCCTAATCTAAGAAGCGTTTATTTACAGCAGCAATTAATCAGCAATCCGGGAGAAAACAGCAACATGCTGGCTCTTTCAGTCGAAAGTAATCTCGCATAACAAAGCAGACAAAACCCCCGTATGTGGGCACACCCCCCCCCCCCCAGCATCAGGACGCACACTCTGAGCTATTAACCCTATAAGCTCTGGGTCTCCTCACAGGGATCCCTGTGTGGGGGTACCTGACTCACATCTTCTCAAAACCATGTCCCCGAGGCTACAACCCCCTGGCCTTCCCCATGCTATGCCCCTGTCCTTATTCATATCAGTGCAAGAGCCAATTGTGCAAAGAAATCTGTACATGGACTACCCATTCCTTTTGGTTCAGCCAAGAAATACCATGCCTTAAATCTCGGGCCGCCACAGCTTGTCACTCCTCAAACCAAACACAGCGAGCAAGCCATTCCTTGTGTTCCATGCTCAGATAGGTAGGTCAGTGGTAGGGTGTGCAGCTAGATCACAGATCCCTGTGAAGCCCTGTGTGTGTGTGTGTGTGTGTGTGTGTGTGTGTGTGTATTCTTCTGAATTCTTCTCTTATGTCAGGGAGCCTGTGCATTACATTGGCCTAGGCCTGTCATTTCCCATTGAAACAAGGAGCATTTCCCTAGCGAATAAAGAGGAGCGTGAACTTCAGAACACACAGGGTACTTTCCCTTCGAAGTACATACCGTATTTTTCGCTCCATAAGGTACACCTGATCATAAGGCGCACCTAGTTTCTAGAGGGGGAATTAAAGAAAAAAAATATTATTTAAAGGGAGCGCTGAGCAGAGCCTGTATGCATCCCAGGCTCTGCTCAGCACTCCCTTTCACAAGCCGCATAGTGTGTGTGTGGCTCTTGGGGGCTTTTCCTCGAGGAGGGAGAAGGGCAGCCCGTCAGAAGCCCCCACCTCCCACAAAAGCCCACAGGAGCCATGCACCCTTTAAAGAGAGCACTGCTTTTGGGGGCTTTTCTCTGAGGAGGGAGAAGGGACTGACGCAGCCAGTCAGTCCCTTCTCCCACCTCATAGAAAAGCCCGCAGGAGCCGCTCACTCTTTAAAGGGTGCATGGCTCCTGTGGGCTTTTCTATGAGGTGGGAGAAGGGACTGGTGCTGCCAATCAGTCCCTTCTCCCTCCTGGGGAAAAGCCCCCAAGAGCCGCACGGAGCTTGTGTGCGGCTCTTGGGGCTTTTCCCACCTGCCTCCCCCCTGCATTCGCTCCATAAGACGAACACACATTTCCCCTTGCTTTTTAGAAGGGAAAAAGTGTGTCTTGCGGAGCAAAAAATACGGTATCTCCTCCCAGAGAGCTGCTATTTCAGAGCGAAAAACACTGTAGGACCTTTTTGTGCCCCATTTCCAAACTCTTTCTCATCAAGCCAGATTTGTGTCCAGATCCATTATTTTCATGGAAAAGAAGAAGAAAGCTAATAAGCAGTTCAGCTTGTATGTATGCATGAGGTGCAAAAAAGAGAATTGTGCCAACATATAGCTGCTTCTTTTGTCTTCCTTTCATTGTTCCTTTCCAAGAGAATAATTATGCATGACTTCTATTCATCCACATGTCTTCTCTTACTGCCGCGCTCTCTCCTTCCCTGTGCCCTCATTTTATTCAAATGTCTTGGTCCCCACAACCACCACCACGATCAAAACTCCCATTAACATTACGCAAGGCAATAATTTCATTGTAAGGTGTCGTTGCGGGGAATCCTTGCCACCACTTAAATTTAAGTGAGCTGTAAATAACGCCATAGATCAAGGTCTTCAATATAGTCCCCCTTTTGTTTGAAAGGGAGATAAGGAAACAGCTTTCTGCTCTGCATTATTTTCTGCTCTGCCATCTCTTTGTCTTTACCTACCAATTTAGATGTGCTCCTATTTTTTAAAGAAATAATGAAAAAGGTTCATATGAAAATTATATGATGTAACATTTTCTTGCATTTCTCCCTCCTCCCCGACCCCCTTGTCAGGTTGTCGTTAAAATACACCAACCCTGTGAAGGGCATTGAGAGTCTGGAAATCAGGTATGTTTATGAATTGATTTACTTACACAATTTTTAAAATGAATGTTGAGGTACTTTCCACTTACAGAATGGGACATCCTCTTATCTCTCCGCAAGTCTACAAAATCCCAGGCAAACAGAAACTAATGGCGATAGTCTACCCACTATTGCTTGTATTCAAGTTTTATTCATGATTAAGACTTGTGATGATTAGTCCAAATATCATTGTACCGGTTGTGGAAACATGGAAGCAGGGCTGTGAGGAAGACCTGCTGGGTGGTTATATCTGCAATGGAGCCAGGTGATGTAGCATACAAACAAATGCCCTGTATACCTGGAGGAGCATCTCCACCCCCATCATTCAGCCAGGACACTGAGGTCCAGCACTGAGGGTCTTCTGGCAGTTCACTCACTGTGAGAAGTGAAGTTGCCGGGAACCAGGCAGAGGGCCTTCATGTCAGTGGCACCCTCCCATCAGATGTCAAGGACATAAATAACTGTATACAGTGGTACCTCAGGTTACAGACGCTTCAGGTTACAGACGCTTCAGGTTACAGACACCGCTAACCCAGAAATAGTACCTCGGGTTAAGAACTTTACCTCAGGATGAGAAAAAAAAATCACGTGGTGGCAGTGCAGCAGCAGCCGGAGGCCCCATTAGCTAAAGTGGTACTTCAGGTTGAGAACAGTTTCAGGTTAAGAATGGACCTCCAGAACGAATTAAGTTCTTAACCTGAGGTACCACTGTACAACTTTTAGAAGACATCTGAAGGCAGCCCCATATTGGAAATTCTTTAATGTTTGATGTTTTCTTATGTTTTTATATGTGTTAGAAGCTGCCCAGAGTGGCTGGAGCAACCTAGCCAGATGGGTGGGGTATAAATAACAAAATTATTATTATTATTACTACTACTACTACCACCCAAAGCCAGCGTTTCTTCTTAAATCACTCTGAATAAGGATGTATTTCACTTTATGTTAGTGCCTCTACGTGTCCTGGGTCTTCAACCCTGCCTCAGAAGGTGCCTTAGCAAATGGATTATACGGTACTTCAGGGAAAAGACAGTTTGGGATTGAGGTCAAGCTAGAATGTCTGGCCAGAAATTTGTAACAAGTAATAAAGACCATCTCGGGTATGAGTAAATAGAATAAAACGGAGATGATTTCAAATTAAAAAGCTTAAATCTTTCCTCACTGCGGTTCAGAGTGCTATTAACCGGGCAGCGAATGGTTCACCAAAGTAAGCAATGCTGTATCACAGCCTCTTCCACTAGAATAGCCTCAGGCACCGAGCCAAATGAAAGACTTATAATCAACACAATACGATCCTGGGAAAAATAAGTAAAAAAAATAACCCTCTGCTGACAGACAGGAGAGCTTGTCCATTGCACAACTCACATTGCAAAAAGTATCATGAGCTGTAAACAGGCTCCTCTAAGCTGGAAAACATGATTATTGTGTTATTTATTACAAATCCGCTCTAGCTACCTAGGCTTCCAGTCTGCTGGCCAGGGTGGGGTGGGGAAGCAATTCCATCCCCCTACATGCTCAATCAAGTTATTCCCTTCACATTTAACATACAGTATATGCTCCTCTGTTTTCTGTTAAGAAAAACCTATCGTCCCATTTCTTGATTTGGTATAGACACTGATAATTTCAAAACAGTTGGTGGATTGTGCTTTATTGCATACAATCACATCAAGTCAGTTGAAAAATCCCCCCCAAAAAACAGAGAAGGGGAGAAATGCAACAGCAGCTGAATCAGGCAACCAATGCTGCATGTCTTAGGAACAAAAGAAGTTGCCTTATAGTAAATTAGACTATTAGTTCATTTATCCTACTATAGCCTGCTCTGACTGGCAGTGCCTATCCAGGATCTGAAGGCAGAGGGCTTTCCCAGCATCTCTTACCTGAACCTTTTACTAGAGATGCCTGGAACTGAACCTGAGGCCTTTGCATCATCACCATTATTATTATTATTATTATTATTATTATTATTATTATTATTATTATTATTAGCACCATCCAGCCAGATGGGCAGGGTACAAATAATAAAGTTGTTGTTATTGCGAAACTGCAGGATAGACAACAAGAAATGGGAATCACGTGGCAAGGCCAAAATTGTGCTGCAGTTCTTGCAGGCTTATAAAAGGAGTGCATAAGTGCTGTATTTTTCGTTCTATAAGATGCAGACCATAAGACGAACCTAGTTTTTGGAAGAGGAAAACAAGAAAAAGAATATTCTGAATCCCAGAAGCCAGGACAGCAAGCGGGACCGCTGTGCAGCGATCCCGCTTGCTGCCCTGGCTTCTTGTTTGGCCGCACGCAGCCTCTCCCGGGCAAGGGGAGCCTTCATTCCCTGCCCGAGAGAGGCTGCATGCGGCTAATGCTCCCCCAAGAGCCGTGCTCCCTATAAAGAGAACGGAGGGCTGCCCTTCTCCCTCCTTGGGGAAAAGCCCCCAAGAGCCAGACACACATTCCACACAGCTCTTTAAAGGGAGCGCTGAGCAGAGCCTCCCGCCTGCATTCGCTCCATAAGACGCACACACATTTCCCCTTACTTTTAGGAGGGGAAAAGTGCGTCTTATAGAGCGAAAAATACGGTATTTTCCTCTTCATTCCCGCCTCATGCACATTCTTTCTTGTGCTCGCCTCAACGGCTTTTCAATGAATCTATCCATATTTGTATCCGTATTCACACATGGCCCTTTCCATTAAGGAACAGAAGCCTCTTTTCTTCTTCCCAAGGAGAATCAGCTTGTTCCCTTCTCTCCATTGCCCGTCAGCAGAAAGCTCAAACCCAGAAATTCTGTAGCCTCTCTGTGAGTATATCACAGTATGAACCACTGAACTCTACCCTTGTATCCTTCATTTGCTGTGGCATGCGAGACAACCTTGGGGGTCTCATTTTCGCTGCTAAGCCGAATGGCACGTTTGAAGAGACATCTCTTAAACCCAAATGCGCCTGCTTAATCCTATCTCACGGCCACCCAGTAATTCCTAATGGAAAAGATGCCACGGCAGAATCAATCGAGACATTCTGTTTCTCCTTTCTCTAGATTTTTGATGACCAACAAGATGTACGTAGGCTCTGCTCGAGAGTGGTTCACTTTAGATTTTGTTCACATTCAACAAGACAACAAGGAAACGGCTATATTTACTGCCCCTTCCATCTCTGGTCCTGCGGAGTATTCATTCCATTGCCAGCTGGTGGGAACAAGCGACCATTATGGGGCAACGTTGACTCCCAGCAATGCTGCAGCGAAAGAGTGGCAGGTTGTCATCTCTGAGTTCCAGGTGAGTACACAGTGAGTTTCAGAGGCAATTCTATCAGTTATTAGTTTGCTGTCGGAGGTCTGCCTCACCACTTACTTTCCCCTTCAACCCTAAGAGAAAGTTTTAACCAACACTCTTTTTTGGATCCCCAGCAGCGTGAAGATGAAATATTGACAGGGTTGGGGCAGCCTATAAATGGGGAGAACAAGGAAAAAAGAAGATTCTCCAGAAAGCCATCCATAGAAATCAACAGACCCGCACCAATCATTATAAATTTTTTATCCAGTCAAACAACTAAGCAAATTCTACAGTATTTTTCCGTGTATACAACGTTCCCATGTATAAGACAACCCCTATTTTTGGAACCCTAAATTAAGAAATCAATATTTTACACACCCAATATCACCCAAACTTGTTGAGTTCTCCCCCCGCAAAATTCACAGAACGAGCAGCTGAAGCTTTGGACCGTATTTTTCCGTGTATAGGATGCTCCCTGTGTATTAGATGACCCCCTATTTTGGACTAAAAAAAATAAGCAAAAAAGATTGCCTTATACATGGAAGAAGATGGTATTTTGCCACTTCAGTGAATGGAGTCATTTTTGCAAAGGAATGATGTGTGACTCATGGCTTAGTAATAGAGTATATCCAATATACATGAAAAGCAACAATCTTTGTCAACTTAAAAGTTCTTGGGGTGAGCTCCCCGCTCGAGATTCTGGAAAAGTGATGCCACAAGCCGGAATTCTTTTATAAAGACCTTGAAAAATCTTCAGTGAGTTACAGACAAAAAGAGAATATTGTTTTATAGGCTTTTGTTGCTTGTCAACAACAGGATGTGAGGTGGCACATCTTTATTTTATGAGTGGAAGACAACTGCCCCCTAACACTGCTGTGGCAAAATATAAGCAAGGATATTGCCAAGTGCAGAAATTACAATAGGTATTTTTAAAAACTAGAAAGGCACATTGAGACAGTCAAACTTCCAGACCGAAACTTCAGAAGAGACATCTCAGACTGGTGTGTTGCGGGTTTATTTTATTCTTTAAAAAAGATCAATATTGCTGTACCCTGCAAACATTGTCTTCCCACCTTTAGCCTCCTCAGTCTGTTTCGGCTAAAGTGCTTTAGCAACATCAAAGCCTTGATACATGCTTCAAGCACTTTGGCACCGAGAACGGTATCGAGTCTGTATTATTTCATAGCCTCTCAATGCTCTGTGGGAGCCATAACAACATTATGCAACCTCACCATTTTGTCAGCCAGCCAGCCAGATAATGTGTGTCTTCCCTTTGCAACTTTTGCCTGAAGCCTGAAGAGAACAGACCCTCCATTTTCCATGGACGGTCTCGGATTTACAGAAGCTATCCCAGATTTTTATTAGATCGCAAAATCTCCCGCTTTTCCTTAAAGGTAAAGGGACCATTAGGTCCAGTTGTGACCGACTCTGGGGTTGCAGTGCTCATCTCGCTTTATTGGCTGAGGGAGCCGGCATACAGCTTTTGGGTCATGTGGCCAGCATGACTGAACCGCTTCTGGCAAACCAGAGCAGTGCACGGAAACGCGGAAAGGCTCCCCCCCCCCAAACACACAGAATGGAAATAGAGTTGCTAAGCTGTGAGTAAACACTCAGCCTGCTTATTTCCTACCCCTGTTTGAGAGGTGCCTTAGCTCAGTGGGAGACCCCCGACTTTGTGTCAGATTCCAAGTTCAGCCTCAGGCATTGTCCTAAGGAGTCTTCCTCAGATAGAGGAGACCTTTAGAAAATCAACGGAGCTGGGTTCAAAGGGCAGCTTGAACTATCACTCTGTGGAGCTGTTTTGTTTTGTTTTTGGTGGAAGAAAAGTTGTTTAGCTACGTGAAGGTGGCCTAGCAATGTCTATTTGCAGAAGTTAATGGATGTTGCTTTGCCGTTCTCCCCAGGGCTGTATCCTTAGAATACCCCTCGATTTTCCATCGTTTTAACTTATATCTTTCCTATGCTTCAACAAACAAGATGGGCGTGTGGTTAATGAACACATTGTGAGTGGACATGGGACATAAAGTACAGATTCCTGGCGGCTCAATCCTCTCCCCCCCCCCTTCTCTTTTGCAGATTCAAGCGTTTAGCGTTGAAGGCCACAAATTTTCCTATGCCAGTGACTGTACAACCTTCTTCACCCCTGGAATTTGGATGGGTTTGGTGTCCTCGCTAGTCTTATTACTGATCCTGACCTTTGGGATCCACATGATTGTGAACCTCACAACCAACAATAGGTTTGATGACCCCAAAGATCAACCTCTGTCAGTCCCACAAGGAGAATAGCAGATGTGACATTTGTCATGTGGTTGGGCCCTGCTGCGCAAGCCATCTTCACCACCACCATCATCATAGCCAGCTGCAGGGCATCCAAACTGGATCAGGTCCATGATGGGGGTGCTACTCTAATCCTTTTCTTCATTGTATTGAAGGACATCCTTTCCGTCTCCTTCCCATGAGAGAAAAGTTCCAGTAGCATCAAACTGGAGATTTTCTCCCATTGTGAATAGCAGGTGAGAGCCTCCAAATCTGATCAGACCACAGCATGGGGCAGGGGGAAAGGATTAAAGGCCTACCCTTCTTCGAATCCTAGAACTGTAGAGTTGGAAGGGACCCACAGGGTCATCTAGTCCAACCCCCAGCGATGCAGGAATCCTGCTCACACCCATTCCTGGGTGGGCTCAAACCACCAAACTTCTTGTTAACAGATGCACTGACCCTCTGCGCCTCAGGAGAGCTCTGTCATGGCTGCAACCCAGCTAAGCCCTCCTACACCAGCTAATTGCACACCGGGGCTAACCATGTGCAACATCTCAGTATCATACCATGTTAAACAGTCATGGCTTCCGCTAAAGAATACGGAGAGGTGTACAGTCATACCTTGGTTCTCAAACAGAATCCATTTTGGAAGTCTGTTCGACTTCTGAAAACATTCAAAAACCAAGGCGCAGCTTCCGATTCGCTGCAGAAGCTTCCTGCACTCAGTCAGAAGCTGTGCCAGACATTCAGCTTCCGAAAAACGTTCACAAACCGGAACAAATCCGGGTTTGCGGCGTTCGGGGGCCAAAACTGCTGAGTACCAAGGCCTTTGAGAACCAAGGTACAACTGTAGTTTGTAAAGGGTGCTGAGAGTTGTTAGGAGACCCCTATTTGCCTCAGAGAGCTACAATTCTCAGAGTGGTTTAACAGTCAATCCCTCTTCCAGGGCATTCTGGGAATTGTATCCCAGAATCAATTCTCAGCACCCATAACAGTTCCTAGGACTCTGTGGGGCAAGCCATGGCTGTTTAATGTGGTCTAATCTGTTTAATAGAGACACAGGTGGTGCTGTGGTTTAAACCCTAGCCACTTGGGCTGGCCAAACGGAAGGTCGGCGGTTCGAATCTGCGTGATGGGGTGAGCTCCCATTGCTTTGTCCCAGCTTCTGCCAACCTAGCAGTTTGAAAGCATACCAGTGCAAGTAGATAGACAGGTACCGCTGCAGCTGGAAGGTAAACAGCATTTCTGTGTGCTCTGGCTTTCCTCACTGTGTCTCGTTGTGCCAGAAGCGGTTTAGTCATGCTGGCCACATAACCCAGAAAAGCTGTTTGCAGACAAACACTGGCTCCCTTGGCCTGAAAGCAAGATGAGCGTCACAACCCCATAGTTGCCTTTGACTGGACTTAACCGTCCAGGGTGCCTTTACCTTAATGTGATATGAGACTGCTTTAAATGCATAGTGCATGTACTTAGGAGAACTGTGAACTTCAGCTGTATTAATGCAGGAGGAAGCATCGACAAAATCAATAAAAGATGTAAGCTTTTGTGGCAATGAAATCTTTTCCTGAAAACAGGAGGCTTTGGCAGCAGTGTTTATTCTGTCATCTGTTCATTACTTCTTTTTTAATCACTGCCTAAATGAAAGCCCTCAGGTAAAGCAGAAAACAGCCACAGATGTTGCCAGACTTTAAGAAGACTGGTAGGTACAGCCAGGAGCTTCACAAATGATTAAAAAACCAAAATACTATTTTGGATACAGTTTGCTAAATAAAGCTTCATTAAGAAATTCCATATCCTTGAGACATTTTTAAAGGTGGGATAAAAATGTTTTAATAAATAGGAAAGACTTTTTTTTAATTAAAAAAAATCAAGCATTTCCTCCATCAGATAAAGTACAGGGAAATGATCCTCAGATTAAACAAACAAAGGAAGGGAAAATATTGCCTAGTTTGGCTCTAAGAGAATATAATTAGTGCATGCTATGCATCTACTGGGACACGGGTGGCGCTGTGGGTTAAACCACAGAGCCTAGGATTTGCCGATCAGAAGGTCGGCGGTTCAAATCCCTGCAACGGGGTGAGCTCCCGTTGCTCGGTCCCTGCTCCTGCCAACCTAGCAGTTTGAAAGCACGTCATAGTGCAAGTAGATAAATAGGTACCACTCTGGCGGGAAGGTAAACGGCATTTCCGTGCGCTGCTCTGGTTCGCCAGAAGTGGCTTAGTCATGCTGGCCACATGACCTGGAAGCTGTACGGTGGCTCCCTCGGCCAATAAAGCGAGATGAGCACCGCAACCCCAGAGTCGGTCACGACTGGACCTAATGGTCAGGGGTCCCTTTACCTTTACCTTTATGCATCTCCTAAACGGCTTGTGCATGAGATAGTTGGTCATATCTTATACCCACCCACTCAATTATTATAAAGGATAAACCACACATTGCACTAAATACATCACATGCGACTGTGTTTTTTATTTAATTTATTTAATTACAGATGTGGTTTTCAGAGGGAACAGCATGTGGGGAGGGGAGTTTAAAACGTTCTCTATCTAGTTGTGATCCCGTCAAAAATTGGCGCCCTTCTGGCTTAGAAAAGAAGTTCCCATTGGCCTGCAGGGGAGCTTTTATTGCTGGGAAGGAAACCATTGAAATTGTTCTTCTTGCATAATGTGGGTCTGAGGAAAGTCCCCTTGTGCCTGTAATTAAACAAACCAAATCCTAGTTGCTCGCTGCATAATAAAAGTAACTTTTAAATGGAGATTTCCACAACTGGGCTTTCTCCTTAACGATTTTCCTTAGCATATTTGATCTATGCTGAACCTGTGCTTAATGTATATTGAAAATTCTGGCGTAAAAATAAAGTCATAAGCATCATAGTTGATTGTGTTTTCATGGCTTTGCACACCTTATTGTGAGTTGCTGCGAACACTGTCAGTAGAAAGAGAGGATAGAAGAGTTTCAAATGAATGAATCGTGCAGGTGGAAAAACCACATCTCACCAGTTACACGGAGAACCAGGGTTTCTTAAGTGAATGTAGAAACAAGCCCTGTTAGGTTGTTCAGATTTTTGTTAAATAAATGTGAATGGGGCTGAGGAGCATTGCAATGGAAGATAATGTCCCAGCTATGCACATTCCATCCCCATGCATATATTGGGCTAAGCAAGACCTTCGCTAGATCACCAGGAGTCCTGCCTTTGCTATACATATCTATAGCGCACCACTCTCCTATATGACTGGACCTAATGGTCAGGGGTCCCTTTACCTTTACCTTACTCCTATGTGCATTCTCTCAATGTGCTTCTGAATGACTGAACAGAGATGATGATGATGAATTTCTTTTATTTTTTTAATTTTTATTTATACTTTTCAGGTTTATACATTTCATTAATTTTACAATCATTTTAACATTTCAAAACTTGACTTCCTTCCCCTTCTTCCTGCGGTTCCTTAAACTTATTTTTTTAAAAAAATAATAATAATATTTTATTAGGTTTTTTTTAAAAGATAGCAACATACAAAGGAAAGGAAAAAAGATACACATACAACAACAAAAACCAACAACATCAAAAATCACACAAAAACAAAAAAACAAAAATCTCTCTTTTTAAATTCTTATCTTTGATTGACTTACTTTCCTGACTTCCTCACGCCTCCCTTTTTTGTATCCCAGTTTGACAATTAGTTCAGCAAATTCAAATCCTACTACTTTACCCTTAAATCTTTTACCTCCCAATTTTATAAACTCAAATTTCTCTTGTCACCAGAACCCCTTCATATTATTTTAATGTCATCAGCATTCATACATTTTACAATGCTTCTGTAACTAAATTTAAAATTTCTTCCAATCTTCTTCCACCAACTCTTCTCCCTGATCTCGGATTCTGCCAGTCATTTCAGCCATCTCCATATAGTTGATTACTTGCGTCTGCCATTCTTCCACGGTGGGTAGGTCTTGTGTTTTCCAATGCTTTGCGATGAGTATTCTTGCTGCTGCTGTAGCATACATAAAGAAAGTTCTATCCTTCTTTAACACCAATTGGCCGACTATGCCCAGGAGAAAGGCCTCTGGTTTCTTAGGGAAAGTGTACTTAAGTACCTTCTTCAATTCGTTATATATCATCTCCCAGAAAGCCTTAATCCTTGGGCACGTCCACCAAAGTTGAAAGAATGTACCTTCAGTTTCTTTACATTTCCAACATTTGTTATCGGGCAAATGATAGATTTTTGCAAGCTTGACTGGGGTCATGTACCACCTATATGTCATTTTCATAATATTCTCTCTTAGGGCATTACATGCCGTAAATTTGATCCCAGTGGTCCACAACTGCTCCCAGTCAGCAAACATAATATTATGTCCTATATCCTGTGCCCATTTAATCATAGCAGATTTTACCGTCTCTTCCTCAGTACTCCATTTCAACAGCAGATTATACATTCTTGATAGTGTCTTAGCATTGGGTTCTAACAATTCTGTTTCCAACTTTGATTTTTCCACCTGGAAACCAATTTTTTTATCTTGATTATAAACCTCTCTTATTTGAAAGTAATGTAACCAGTCTCGCACCTTCCCTTTAAGCTTCTCATAACTCTGCAATTTCAGCTTGTCACCTTCCTGTTCCAAAATCTCACAGTACTTTGGCCAATTTGCTTCCATATTGAGTTTTTCCATAGCTTTTCGTTCTAAAGGTGATAACCACCTTGGAGTTTTATTCTCCAAAAAATCTTTATATCTAGTCCAGACATTAAATAGCGCTTTCCTGACAATATGGTTTTTAAATGCTTTATGCGCTTTAACCTTGTCATACCACAAATATGCATGCCACCCGAATACATTGTCATACCCTTCAAGATCTAAGATGTCAGTGTTCTCAAGAAGTAGCCATTCCTTCAACCAGCAGAAAGCTGCTGATTCATAATATAGTTTAAAGTCCGGCAGGGCAAACCCTTCTCTATCTTTAACATCAGTAAGTATCTTAAATTTTATTCTGGGCTTTTTGCCTGCCAGACAAATCTAGATATATCTCTTTGCCACCTCTTGAAACAGTCCATCTTGTCAATGATTTGCAATGATTGGAACAAAAACAACATTCTCGGCAATACATTCATCTTAATGACAGCTATTCGACCAAGCAAGGAAAGCTTCAAATTCGACCAAATCTCTAGATCTTTCTTAACTTCTGACCAACATTTCTCGCAATTGTCTTTGAATAAGTTTACATTCTTAGCAGACAAATTCACCCCCAAATATTTTACCTTCTTTACTAGTGTTAGATTTGTCTCTTTCTGAAACCTCTCTCCAACGGCGTTAGATTTTTCTCCAAAACCTTAGTTTTTAACATATTTAACTTAAAGCCTGCCACTTGACCAAACTCCTGGATTAATTCTAAAGTCCTCTTGGTACTAGGTACTGGCTCTTGTAGTGTCAATACAAGGTCATCTGCAAAAGCTTTAAGTTTGTATTGTTTAGTTCAGACCTGAATTCCCTGAACTTAAAGTTATTTTTTAAATACCTTCTGCATATCCAAATTCATTTAATTTGCTCATATATTCATCTACTTTAAATATATAGTCTCATGAAACTGCAGGTTATTACAATAATCCTGCCCATGTTTTTATCTGTTTGCAATTTATCTGTAAATATTCAATAAACCATTTCCATTCTTTTATTTTAAAAGAAGTTTGTTATCTTGATTTCTTATTCTTCTGGAGAGTTTCACGATTTCTGCATATTCCATAGGTTTTTGTATCCATTCTTCTTTTGCTGGGACTTCTGCTTCTTTCCATTTGATTATGATGAATTTCAGCAGCCTAAACAAGTTCTCTGACCAGTTTACACCAATGATAGAAATATAAAGGGTTGAATCTAGTGAAATTGCCCAGTTTGCACGACATAACTTTCCCTCCCTCTCCTCCCCATGTGCGTTCCTCAGATCTTTTCTGAAGGTCTCCCCAAGCATCTAGAGCAGATGAGGGAGAGGAGAGGGAGAATATCTGCTGCAGATCTTCTTGTGCGAACTGATGACTACACAAACGGATGACTTTGTCGGGTACAACCCAAAGTACAGTTCCCACTAAGAGTTAATCTATGTCACAGTTGTAAACCTCTTTAATGATTGTTCCCTCTTCCCAGGTGATCCTGGGAATTGTAGTTCTGAGAGAGAGGTGTCTGAAGGATCTGGAAGAAGAAAAGCCCAGCTGACTTACCAAAATACAACTGCCAGGATTCTTTTGGGGGAAGCATAAAGGGCAAGTTGAATGGAATTAAACCAATTTATGTTTCGAAGCTCCCCAGGCTAGGTAAAATCAGTTAGAGTGAGAAAAAACTACAACTAATATCAGCAGAGAACAATTAAAGGTAGCATAAAACCCAAAGGGAACTATACTGTATATAGTCAAAACTATACTCAAATAAGCAGGGTCAGCTTAAAGGAAAGGAGTAGTGATTTCTGGCTGAAGTGCGTAAGTAGTAGTAGTAGTAGTAGTAGTAATAATAATAATAATAATAATAATAATAATAATAATAATAATAATACTACAGTCGTACCTTGGAAGTCAAACGGAATCCATTCGACTCCTACAACATTTGGAAACCAAAGTGCGGAAACCACGCCGGATGTCCGGCTTCTGAAAATTGTTCAAAAACCGGAACACTCACTTCCGGTTTATGATTGTTTGGGAGCCAAAACATATGAGTTCCAAGGCGTTCGGCAACAAAGGTACAACTGTAATACTACTACTACTACTACTACCACTACTAATAATACCGTGGTACCTCGGGTTACAGACGCTTCAGGTTACAGATGCTTCAGGTTACAGATTCCGCTAACCCAGAAATAGTACCTCGGGTTAAGAACTTTCCTTCAGGATGAGAACAGAAATCGCGCGGCGGCAGCAGCAGGCCCCATTAGCTAAAGTGGTACCTCAGGTTAAGAACAGTTTCAGGTTAAGAACAGACATCCGGAACGAATTAAGTTCTTAACCCGAGGTACCACTGTAACAATAATAATAATATGGCATTTCTTATACCTCACCCATCTGACTGGGGTGCCCCAGCCACTCTGGGCAGCTTCCCTCAAACATATAGAGGGGGGGGGAGAAGAAGAAGAAGAAGAAGAAGAAGAAGAAGAAGAAGAAGAAGAAGAAGAAGACAGAGAGCATGACATGCTGCTCAAATCAGGGCTGCCTTCAGATGTCTATGAAAATGAAAGACAGCTCTCCCCTTCAGGTTTCTCTTTCATCTGACCTGACAGGGAGAGAAAGAGGGCAGGCGACATGTCTGAGTGGCTTGAGCGGGTTGTGTGTTCTTTAACCTGACCATTAAAATTCCACATCCCACACAACCTGTCATTAAAGCTTCAGTGGAAACTCGCCAGCCCATGCTTGTATTTATTATGCATCAGCAGAGCTGTGTTTGTGAGAGGCCTGCAAAGTTTAGGCTCGGTGCAAGTGGCTGAAAAGTATATTGTGCTGTGTAATGGGATCTCCTAAGAGTGTGCTTTAACCACTGCAGATTTGGAAGAGCCTGGTTGGACACTTCCACTTGTTCCATGTTTAGAAAGTGTAGGTCCAAGCAGTTTTCTGCTTGCCTTGCTCCTTTCCCAGGGAAAACCCACTCTTTGGTGCTAAATCGGGGCAAATGTCAATTTGGAGAAAACCCATGGTGCTGTTTGTTCTGACTGAATGCCGAAGAGCAGATTTCCCTGGGGGAAAGCAGCAGGAGTAGTAGTAGTAGTAACAACAACAACAACAACAACAACAACAACAACAACAACAACAACAACATATTTATACCCTGCCCATCTGACTGGGTTTCCCCAGGCACTATAGGTGGCTGCCAACAGAATATTAAAAACACAATAAAACATCAGACATTAAAAACTTCTCTCAACAGGGCTGCCTTCAGATGTCTTCTAAAAGTCAGATAGTTGTTTATCTCTTTGACATCTGATGGGAGGGCATTCCACAGGGTGGGCGCCACTACCAAGAAGGCCCTCTGCCTGGTTCCCTGTAACCTCGCATTGAGGGAACCACCAGAAGACCCTCAGAGCTGGACCTCAGTGTCCAGGCAGAATGATGGGGGTGGAGAAGCGCCTTCAGGCAACATCAAACCATCTAGACTTGGGTTATCCACATCCCCACCAGTAGGTGGCACACAAATAACACCTGTTATGGATACCTAGTTTATTATGCAACGTCTCCTGCCAACGTTTGTCTCATGAGCTCAGATTTGACAGAAGAAGAAATCCTGCAAATAACCAGCTCGTTCTGACGTGGAAACCTCTGCTGAGGAAGATGAGACAGATCTTGTGCAAAGCATTTCCTGAGATGTATCTCAAAATCAAAGATGGCACGAAAATGGGGAGAATGTAGCGGCTGATACTCAGTGGTGACTGGAGCCTGCTGGGTCTGGGTAGGATGAAAGGCATGGAGCCCAACTGCAGGTGGTGCCAGAACCAATGACAGCAGACACCAACAAATTCTCATCTTGTCTCCTTCCTTCTCCCTGCTGAGTTCTAGAAGGACAACACTGAGACTGAGAAGAAGGAAGCTGACAGGTGGTGCCACCTACATGACTGTCTGTAAGTAAGGAGACATGCAAGTCGACGCTGGCTTAAAGCAGATTGTTCTTGGTGGGGCAGCACCCCACTCATCCTGCTTGGCCAACCTGTGCTGGTATGGTGAATAAGGATGCATTTTTATCTTGTTTGTTTAAAACAAAATATCTGCTTCAGAAGATAGCCTATTCTCTCCAGCAATGTTGTCTGCGATACCCACCTTGGAAGAATGGCAGATGAAGGTGATAGACTATATGGGACTGGCAGAAATGACTGGCAGAATCCGAGACCAGGGAAGAGAGACAGCGGAAGAAGATTGGAAGAAATTTAAGGACTATCTTAGGAAACATTGCAAAATTAATGAATGTTAGAATGACGTTGGTTTAGAAATTATGTGGTTCCCAGCTGTAATGGTTTAAGTAAATAGAAAAGAAAGGTTAAAAACTAAATGAAAAATAAGGGAGAGGATTTGCTGAATTAATAATTAGAAATTGGAATACAGAAAGGGGAGGTATGAGGAAGTCGGGGAAGTAAGGTATAAGAAAATAAGGGAATGAAATTATACTTGATTTTTGTTTGTGTTTGTTTGTATTGTTGTTTTGTTTTGTTTTTATATAATTTTTGAAACCTTAATAAATATCTATTAAAAAAAAAAAAGCAATGTTGTCTGCGAATAGTAGAACACTTGTAGAAGCTGAAGACCAAAACAACCAAAGAGTAACTACTCTCATCCCTTCTGCATGATGTACAGTAGAAGGAGTCTGTGCATCTACAGTGGTACCTCGGGTTACATACGCTTCAGGTTACATACGCTTCAGGTTACAGACTCTGCTACCCAGAAATAGTGCTTCAGGTTAAGAACTTTGCTTCAGAATGAGAACAGAAATCGTGCTCCGCTGGCGCGGCTGCAGCAGCAGGAGGCCCCATTAGCTAAGGTGGTGCTTCAGGTTAAGAACAGTTTCAGGTTAAGTACGAACCTCTGGAACGAATTAAGTACTTAACCCGAGGTACCACTGTATTTAGGGGGCCAAAATTAAGAGCCTTTCCCATCGCTAGTTGGCCCTAGGATGGGGGAGCGCAAAATGAAAAGCAAAACGTATCGGACCCCATCCGCTTACAGAAAACCACAAGCTCAGGGTAACATTTAAACCATAACCTCCAAAGTTTCTCCAATGAAAATAGGGATATGTTGTTGTTGTTGTTGCATTTATCCCCTGCCCATCTGACTGGGTTGGTGCAGCCACTCTGGGCTGCTTCCAGAACATATAAAAACATAATAGAACATTTAAAAAAACTTTCCTATACAGGGCTACCTTCAGATGTCTTCTAAAGGTTGTATAGTTACTTATTTCCTTGGCTCAAGGGTCACATAACTCCATACCCACCAACATTTCTCCAATGAAACTAGGCATGTCGTAAGGAAAAGCAGGGTATTCAAGAATCAAACCAGAAACTGGAACAGCTTCTGTAAATCAGGTACTGTCCCCGGAAAATAGGGACACTTGGAAGGTCTGTTAAACTAAGGGCCCCTTTAATTACCGTGAGTCTAAATAATCTTTAAAATCCAAGTAATCAACTTGAATTGCTATGTGGATCACAGCCAAAACAAAAAACAAAAGAAAAAAACACTCTGATCCCTTTTGTCTCATTGTCCAGAGCACTTGCGTTCTACAGTGATCAGAGTAAATTGGGCACAACATGCCATTGCCTGTTATGAAGTCAGAAACTGAAATGAAAGATGTACTTGTTCAAAGAAGTTGACTTTGGGAGGAAGAGAAAGAAAATGGAGCAACAACTTACCAAGAGGTGGTTCCCCCTTGTCCTAGTTTGCCTCTTCCACGCCTCTCCCTTGACACATAAACCAACCTCCTATTTAATCTCTCTTCCTACGTGGTGGAGACTTCCCTCAAAGACAGCCAAGGCAGAAGCACCTGCTCTTGGTTTACTACTCGGTGAAACTCTTTTCATCACAGAACAAGCTTCCGTGGACACTTCATAAACCTTCCTCTTGGATCTAGCTCCAGATTGGGTCGACTCCTTTGCTGGTAAGTTTCTGAACTCTCTCCCCTGTCCTGCGTGGCTTCAGTAATCTGAATCCCAATGGCTTTCCTATCTACGGTCTTTTATGAGCTAGGAAAGGTAGTTTGCTTTGCATTTTATAGTCTCTTTATCTAAAATATCGATTTTCTGCAAAATAGTTATAAGCAGCTGAGAAAAAGCCAAGAAAGTTGTCCAACTTCGAAGTGTTTCTGTTCAACATTGCAATCTGAACCCTGCTTACACAGAAATCATGGGGCTTACTCCCAGGTAAGGGGAATTAGGATTGCAACTAAAACTCAAGATCTCTAAGGGAAGCATCTTTTAAGATCAGCTTGAGCACAAAGCGGGTACATGTGCTTGGAAAAGAACAAAAGAACCCTGTTTTCCTTAATGAATGGTGCTTAACCTTGCAGAGTTGCTTCTGAAACAGGCTGAAGGATTCATAAAGATTTATCATGAGCAGGGTGAAGGTGAAGCACTGCCTCATATCTTAAAAGCTTCTCCAAACTGGAAATGGCTGCATTCCAGAATGCATACCCTTCAACGGTCCCGGAAAAAGCGGGACATCCTGTTTCCCCCCGCAAGAGCATGGCGGCCATTTTGAGCTGAGAACTTGCCCCAGAAAAAGCACTTTTGGGGGGCCACAAACTTGTGTGGCACCCCAAAAACAGGCATTTCAGGGGCCCTGGAAAAAGCACATCTTTGGGGCTCTATGATTTTGTGTGTGTCATGTGACTTCTGCAGACAGGAAGATGCATGTCCCAGTTTTGGAACTCAACATGTTGGAGGGTATGAGATTGTCCATTTCTAATTGAGAAAGAGTGAGCAGAAACTGTCGACAGAGGTTATAAATCTTTGTCCACTACCTCTAAAATGGGTAGAGCCCTTTTCAAACTCAGAGATCAGAGTGTTAAGCATTTTATGTGAGAGTTCCTTTCCTGACCCCACCCTGTTCCGTCTCACCATGCCATTTTTGTGATGCGTTTAGTGGCATTTTAAGGTTACCTCAGGGTCGGAGCCGTGTGCAACTGCGGGTCATTCAGACGCACATTAACAAGTCATTGTCTATATTGCAATGGAGGAAGCCACACAGCAGTGGTGGGAAACTAAAGGCCTGGACCCTCAGGCCATGCCCTCACCAGGCCATACTCCTTCCCTCAGGTCACAACATTCCTCACCCCTGATCTGTACCTTCCTTTAATGCTTTCTTCCTTGAATGTTAAAATGTGTCCATGAACTATTGTAACGCCTATTCCTTTCCTGGATGAAAGTGGAGGGGTGTTTGTAGCTGTAGAAATCTCCGGCATGCAGCCTGCCATACAAAAGTAAGAGCCATATCCATTGCTACACCCACTTTTGTCTGTGGTCAAACCCCCCACCCCACAATTGCCTCAGCCCCCGGCTACAATGGGCCTGCGATCCCCTGAGAGTTCAGTTTAGTCTGTGGCTGAAAAAAGTCTCCCACCCAGAGCAATCTAAAGATAATTCCAAAGATGTATGTCTTTTTATGCACATAGATCCATAATTGAACTAAGGGCTAAAGGAGAGCATGATAATTTCTATCTAATGTTAGGTAAAGGTAAAAGGTAAAGGACCCCTGGATGGTTAAGTTCAAACAAAGGCAACTATGGGGGTTGTGGTGCTCATCTGGCTTTCAGGCCGAGGGAGCCAGCGTTTGTCCACAGACAGCTTTCCGGGTCATGTGGCCAGCATGACTAAACCACTTCTGGAGCAACAGAACAGAAACCAGAGCACATGAAAATGCCGTTTACCTTCCCGCCGCAGTGGTACCTATTTATCTACTTGCACTGATGTGCTTTCAGACTGCTAGGTTGGCAGGAGCTGGGACACAGCAACGGGAGCTCACCCCATCATGCAGATTTGAATCGCTGACCTTCCAGTCCCCAAGCCCAAGAGGCTCAGTGGTTTAGACCACAGTGCCACCCACGTGTCTATGTTAACCCTACTCAGAATAGATGGATGGATGTACAGAAACTTTATTTGCAGTAGCCAATTGCCATAGCACAAAGATAAAATATAGTGGGGATAGACATAAATAGTTAGCTACTCAGAGTAGACCCAATGATATTAATTGGCTTGATTACCTTAGGCCCATGAATTTCAACAAACTCACTCTGATTAATGAAGAAGTTCTCTCTGCCACCTTTGGGAAATGTCCACATAAATATTACTCTGGAATTAGCTTCCGTGGAACGACTGGGCTGGCAAGCTGCAGGGTGGATTACATTTTCAAGTACCGCATCAGTGTAATCATTATGAGGCACACACACTTACATGGCAATTTCACTGCAATCTGCCAGAAACCCTCCAGCTCAAGGCAAGAACAACCTTTCCTTATCACCCATATTCCTTAACAACATGTTTGCTAAAAAAACCAAACCAGGAAATGGATGCTGAAAGGCAATTAAAATTTGGCTGAGCATATGCCTACATTGGATCTGACAGTTCAAAGCTGAGGATTCAGGAAAAAGTTCCGAAAGAGAAAACCACAAGGCCTGAAATCATTTTGATATAGATGTGTCTTTGGCAAACCCAGTGCTGTTTTTCTAGGAAAAGAGGTGCCAGAACTTGCCATGAATGCCTCCCTTGTTCTCTTATAACGGAGAGCCAATCTGAGAGGCGCCGGAACTAAATTCTGGTGAGTTCCAATGGCAAAAAATACCTGGGAAAGCCCATGACTAAGATGAAGGGGAGATGGGACTAAGCAAGCCTTAAGTCAGAGATTACTGTGAGAATGGTGAACGGTGGCTATTGAGGAACAAATGCACCTGATAACAGCTCTCTTTTTTTGGTACAATTAGTGGTTAGGTTAGGGAACTTGTGGCCTTCCAGCTATGTCGGGTTCCTGTTCCTATCATTTCATTAAAAAAAAAAACAATAGATACATTTCTATACTGTTCCTTTTTATTTTAAGAAAAAAGAGGTTTACAACCTATATCAATACATCAAATCAAACAATCTGAATTTTGTTAAAAAATACAGAAGAAAATCAGATATACAGCATAAATTCAAAGTGACATAATTAACAGGAAACTAAAATGTTATCTTAAAGATTTCAAAATAAGATGTAACAAAGGAGGTCAAGCATAGAATACACATTTAACACAACTAGCTTTTTTAATGTTTGATGTTTTACTGTGCTTTTTTATATGCTGTAAGCTGCCCAGAATGGATGGGGAAACCCAGCCAGATGGGCAGGGTATAAATACTACTACTACTACTAATAGGGGGACGCAGGTGGCGCTGTGGGTTAAAGCCTCAGCACCTAGGACTTGCCGATCGAAAGGTCGGCGGTTCGAATCCCTGCGGCGGGGTGCGCTCCCGCTGCTCGGTCCCAGCGCCTGCCAACCTAGCAGTTCGAAAGCACCTCCGGGTGCAAGTAGATAAATAGGGACCGCTTACCAGCGGGAAGGTAAACGGCGTTTCCGTGTGCGGCTCTGGCTCGCCAGAGCAGCGATGTCACGCTGGCCACGTGACCCGGAAGTGTCTCCGGACAGCGCTGGCCCCTGGCCTCTTGAGTGAGATGGGCGCACAACCCCAGAGTCTGTCAAGACTGGCCCATACGGGCAGGGGTACCTTTACCTTTACCTTACTACTAATAGACTTACATTTGTTGTCTGTTGGCATCCATCTGTCCTGGGAGACAATGGGAGAGTGCACATTTTGGGGTGAAGAAAATTTTTATGAAAAGTTGCAGTGCCATTTGTGGCTGTAGAGACCGGGGTCAAGTACAGAATACACTTTAAATGCACATAGTTCACCCAAAAAACTTAACAAATATTTCAGAATGAAACATTACTAAAGGAAGTCAGCTATAAAATACACATTTTAAACAGCATAATTAACAGGAGAATAACAGATTATATTAAACACAGAACATATCTGCTGCTGCTGCTGCTGCCGCCGCCAGTGGTGGTTCGTGGTGGGCAGTGACTGCGGAAGTTCGGGCTCAAGGACCTGGGTTTACACTAAGAGACCTGGTACCTGGCGGTGTAGCAGAGGGAATTCAGGGTGATGCTAAGAGTTGCACGTGGCATGTCACTATTTGCTTGCTTGCTTGCTGCCCATCTGACTAGGTTGCTCCAGACACCCTGGGCGGTTTTCAACAAATCAAAACACCCAACACAGTAAAACATCAACCATTAAAGGCTTCCTTATACAGAGCTGCCTTCATATATCTTCTAAAAGTTGTATGGTTCTTTGACATCTTATGGGAGGGCGTTCCACAGGGCAGGCACGACTACCAAGAAGTCTCTCTGCCTGGTTCCCCTTAACTTCACTTCTCGCAGTGAGGGAACTGCCAGAAGGCCCTCAGAGGAGGACCTCAGTGTCCGGGCTGAGCGATGGGGGTGGAGATGCTCCTTTGGGCATACAGGGATACCTTTCACAGGTACATCTCCGTTCAGCCCGGACACTGAGATCCAGCGCCGAGGGCCTTCTGGCGGTTCCCTCATTGCGAGAAGTGAGGTTACAGGGAACCAGACAGAGGGCCTTCTGGGTAGTGGCGCCCACCCTGTGGAACACCCTCCCTTCAGATGTGAAGGAAATAAGCAGCTATCCTATCTTTAAAAGACATCTGAAGGCAGCCCTGTTCATGGAAGTTTTTAATATTTAATGCTGTACTGTTTTTAACACTTGATTGGGAGCCACCCAGAGTGGCTGGGGAAACTCAGCCAGATGGGTGGGATATAAATAAATTAATAATAATAATAATAATAATAATAATAATAATAATAATAATTTCAACAACTCTGTACATTTCCCCTCCCTTCACAACCATAGGTCATACCACTAGCATGTCCACTGCTCCACTCGCCTGTTCCCCTGCCCCCCTGCCCATCCCTGCCATGCAGCCCCCAAACAGTTGCACAGAAGGGCTGAAAAAGGTTCTGCAGCTCTGATATGACTATAACCATGCAGCGTATCCAAAAGCCGCCGCTAGAAATACAGGAGCAAAATAATTCAACGGGGAAAAGCCAGCAGCCAGCTCAATAAAAGATGAAAGCGTGGCTTTAGCAGCAATACTCATGTAACCCTCCAAGCTAAATAATAAGCAAGGCTACCGCTTTCCGACATCAATGACCCATCGTGTCACAAACCCTTCCTTTCTTTTAAATCTATTTTTCATTGAGGAGTAAGCGTTCTCTTCTCCAGCATTAGAGGTTTAGAGTGAACAGCTCCTAGTTCCCCTTTTACTGTAGTTACACAGTTAATAAGTTGGAGGGCAGCTTTAAAGCTTAGCATGCCTTGGCAGTTAAATGCTTTGGCCATGAAAGTGATATTGAATTTGTACGATTCTAGTAGGACTGAGACTTCTGAGTTCTTCAGTACAGAAGCTGACAAAGGAAAGGAGTGGAAACCAACTGGGGAGAAGGTAGAAGTGGTGTCCCTTTTTTGGGAAATGCATCCTTTTCAAATACTTCATAGGAAAAGCTTTGAATTGAAATACAGCAGGGCTTCCCAAACTTGGGTCTCCAGCTGTTTTGAGACTACAGTTCCCATCATCGCTGACCACTGGTTCTACTAGCTAGGGATGATGGGAGTTGTAGTCCAACAACAGCAGGAGACCCAAGTTTGGGAAGCCCTGAAATACAATGTTTGTTAAAATACAGTGGACTGGATTTAATAGTGTCAATAACATAATGAATGGCTCTTTAGTTATACAGTGGTACCCCTGGATGTGAACGGGATTCGTTCCAGAGCCCCTTTCGCATCCTGAAGCAAATGCAACCCGCGTCTGTGCATTCGCCACTTTCGCACATGCGCGTGACATCATTTTGAGCGTCTGCGCGAGCGGTGAAACCTGGAAGTAACGTGCTCCGTTACTTCTGGGTCGTGCGGAGCGCAACCCGAAAATACTCATCCCGAAGCTACTTCAACCCAAGGTATGACTGTAGATGAAATCCTTTAGTGGAAAACCCTCTTCGTGTTATGAAATACAGCAATCCCTCCTCTTACACACATTTGACTTGCAGGATTTCAACCATACGTGGTTGAAGGTGGGCTCACTGGCAGAGGAAGAGGGGGGTGGGGGGAGCACCCCAACCCCGGCAGTGCTATCCCAGTGGGGTTCCATTGCGGCTGTCCCCACACCCACGCTGGTGCCACGCCCCCGCAGGCAGCGCGCCCCACCTCAGAACACGTGCCCCGGCTCCTGTGGGTGACATGCCCTGCCCCTGGGACACACACCAGCCCTGCCCCCGCCTGCTTTCCGCCCCCGGTGCTGGAGCATGAATCTCCGCCACTGGGTGGGCTGGTTGAAATTGTACAAGTCAACTTGCAAGTGAGTTGGGGAGCTTGAAAGCTCTTTGCACTGGGCCCGCTTGAGGGTACCTGCTACAAATGGAGTTTTTAAGTCCTCTGCCTTGCTTGCCGGCTCCGGAAGGCTCTTGTGAGATCTCATGGGACAATTTGACTTCATCAGAGATCTCACACCTTCTAGAGCTTGTGCACCAAGCAGATCTAGCCTCATCATAGCAAGGCTTTTTGTGCCAGGTCACCCAAGCAGCCCCAGAATCCAAAAAGCTTTTTCAAGCTCCTGGCCTTGCTTGCTGGGCGAGTGTCATGGACTGGTTAGATGCAGAGGATTGGTGGGAGGAAACAGCTGGTGAACCCCCAAATGAAGAAGGCACAGAGCCCAGGGATTGTTGGTGGGGGACTGCTAAGTGGTCAGAGGGAGAAGAGGCAGAAGGATGGGAAGAGGAAGTGCCAGAAGCTGAAAAGGTAACATGGTTTAGCTAGCTGGGAGTGTTTGCGTATTGAGTCCCACAGTGCCACCCCCCAAAATAATTCACACTTCACACTTCAATTTTTTGTTTAAGGTTTTTGGCATAATTTTGGCCACAACTTTATTCAAATACAAAAAATGTGAGTGGTTGCTTAGGCATTGGTTATGACTATCTGTCCTTGCCCCCCAAGGACAGAGCTGGCCCCTTCCGGACACCACCGGAAGCCAGCGTGGGAAACAAGTATTGGGTGAGAAATGAAGCTGGGACACAGACCCTCAACTCTCACCCTCATGTTCTGGTGGGGCTTGCACAGCCCAAGTCCGGCTCCACGGACAAGGACGAAAAGAATGGCAAGCCCCTGGATTCCTTTAAAGGAATTCCCTTTCCGCATCATTTGGAGGGATAGGCACTTACCCCTCCAAGCACCAATTTAACCAATGCCTAACCGCCAACCTTACAAGTTGTGACGATTTGCTACGCAGTAGGCAAAAACCAAATGGCAAAATTCCTACCAGGCCCCCGCTCCAAGGCGAACGACCCCATGACAGGCATAGCAAGGTCAAGTGAGCAAAACCACCCTATTAAAGGGAGGGAGGGCGGGTGATCCGGTGCAAAACGGCCAAGAGGACGTCCCATCCATCGTCTCGCCCCTATATTTAAAGCCTCTGACCCCTCCTCTGAATTGGCAACAATCAAAATTCCCCAGCAACCCAATTAACCTCTTAAAGGCTGGGTTCCACCAAATTTGCCTAGTCATGACAGGGTGGCCTGTTCCCCCAACCGCAACACGTGCTCTCAGTTAGGCAGAACACACTTTGTGGAAGAGAGAAGTCCAGAATCAGAATCAGAGGCAGAGGCAGAAGCTGAAGCAGAAGGTAGGTTGGAGGGAAGTAAAGAGGCAGAGTTGAGTCAGGCTGGTGAAGAGTCATGTGTGTCTCCTCATCTTGCTGCAACAAGCTCCCTTCCCCCCTGACTCCCAGAATCAGGAGAGGCATGAAATGGGAGGCACAAAGACAAGCACATGGGTGTGGGGTGGGTGGGTGTACATGTTGAAAATATTATTTAAATTAAAGCAAATATTAAAAATGGCATTTCGGAAAATCACTATTTACTGGGAGGAAGACAACAAAGAGACAGGACGACAAAGATGCTTCTTGTCTAACTTGGGGTACCATTTGGTCTGGGGATGGTGCTGATTATTGGGCTACAGCTGCACATCTGTGCTAGTGACCTTGCTTATATCCCTGTTAGACCTTTGGTTCCAATAGCTCAGGAGTCTCCAAGCTGGTGCATTCCAGATAGTTTGGACTACAGGCCCTATTAGCCCTGCTTGGCAAAACCTGCAGTAGCTGGTGTAAATAAATAAAGAGTTTTGTTAACCCTCCACAGCAACAGAATAAATTGGGGTCAAATACAATGCCACCTTTTGTATAGCCACATTTTTGTGGCTACCTCCAACTCTTGGAACGAAAGCTGAGGTAATTCGAACCTTGTTGATGGAAGTGAGAGTGCTGCCAAGATACACATTCAATCTTCTATGCTTCCTTATTAGATTACGGAAAGAAGTTGCAAATAATTACTTTGCTTCCTAGAAGGGAAGAAAGAGGAGAGAAATTATGGTGATACAGTGGTACTTCTGGTTAATAACTTAATTCATTCCGGAAGTCCATTCTTAACCTGAAAGTGTTCTTAACCTGAGGTACCACTTTAGCTAATGGGGCCTCCTGTTGCCGCCATGCCGCCGCCGCATGATTTCTGTTCTCATCCTGAGGTAAAGGTCTTAACCTGAGGTATTACTTCTGGGTTAGTGGAGTCTGTAACCTGAAGCGTTTGTAACCCGAAGCATTTGTAACCCGAGGTACCACTGTACTTGAAATATCAAGAGGTTGCAAAACCTCTTGCTTCTCTTTTCATGAAGTTCAGGCCATCTGTCAGTGTCCAAGTAAGCTATAAATGTGGTTTGATGAGATGTCTGGTGCAGTCCACAGATGATTCAGACAGATGAACCAGAAAAGCAATTTGGTTCTTAGCGATGTGAAGCTGAGGCTTCATATAGACGGAAGAATTGGAAGATAACATTGAACTGGCATCGCGAGCAACCAGAATCAGAAAGCAGGGAAGGAAATCACCCGCCAGTGTAAATCTGTGATGGGAGAAATTGCACCAGTCAAAGTTACACCACCATTAAAGGTGAAGGTGCCTTGCTTTGAATTCAACAAATCTGTTTAAAGAATGTGCCAGAAAATCCAATGTATTAAAGGAAGCATGAAAAGAGTCAAAGGAGTTTTTGAACCGTGTTCCGAGTTCTGGGAAAATGCAAAGTAATCTGAATACTGCACAGGGAGAGTTGCATTATCTTACCATATACTGGTTTGCCATTCTGGTGCGATCAAATGTACCAATGCGGCTCAATGGTAGAGCATATTCCTTGCACACAAAGATTCCTCAGTTTGACTCCTGGCATATCCAGGTATGGCTGAGGTAGACCCTCCATTGAAACCCTGGAGAACTGTTGCCAGTCTGGATGTAAATAATACTGAACCAACAGTTTGACTCCATGTCTCCAGGTCATGAGTTCAAGCCCGATGTTGGGCAAAATAAAAATTCCTGCACTGCAGAGGGTTGGACTAAATGACCCTCACGATCCATTCCAACTCTGCAATTCTAGAATTCTAAGATTCTAAGGCTGCGTCCTACGTTCTTAGAGCTGCTTCATTTCACAATTCAAGAAGACAGGAAATATTTTCATATATGTGACAACAGCAGCACGGATGCTATTAGTCCAGAGATGGAAAGAAGACAAAGTGTCTACCAGAGAGGAATGGCAAATTAAGCTGTTAGACTACACTGAAATGGCAAAACTGACCGGAAAGCTCAGGGACCAAGAATTCAAAAAATTCAAGAAAGAATGGGGGAAATTAAATTATTACTGTAAGCAGATGAAAACATTAGCAGGATTTTAATCTCGCTTGAAATGTTACAAATACTATGGACAATATAGATAGATATAAAATATAGACTATGACATAATATGCAGTTGAAAACGTTGACATTAGAACCCATGGAGGGGATGGGGGGGGGGGAAGTCTCGAGAAATATATTTATATGGATATGTATTTGGTTTTGTTATAAATTTATATCTGAAAAATCAAATAAAAATGATTTTTAAAAAACAAGACAGGAAATAGACAGTGCAGGCTACCCAGGCTGTTGAAGAGATTGGGTGCCAAAGACAGCCTTGTTTCTTTTCCCCGTTGTGGAAAAGATGCCTTCTTCTGAAGATAGTTGTTGTTGTTTAGTTGTGTCCGACTCTTCATGACCCCATGAAGGTTAGCTCAACCATAGATACATTCCTGAAGAGGTAGCACCATGTACTTCTAGATGGCTTAGAAACTTTTGGTCTGAAATCAAAGCGTCAGAAACAGTATGGGAACATAATGAGACATAGTTAAAATAATGGGTAGAAACAGTTTATTCACTGAGCTTTGTAGTACAAATTAATCCATCTAAGATAAGGTGGGAATGCGCAAGAATTCAGATGCTTGCTCAAAGTGAAGGAGCCTTTGAAGGCTTCAAAGACATTCCAAAGGTGGAGACTTTGACCACAATCTGAGTTGCCTACCTCTGCCACCACCTTCCGCTTTCAGGACCCAAACTTATCCTGAGGGATTGGGAGGAAGCACGAGAAGTAGCAGAAAAGGAGGCCAATCTGTGAATTTGGGATCATCTAAGGAAGCTTAATGGCGGGAGACTCAAGACAGATTCAAAGGCTTCTTCATAAAATAATACATAATTAAACTATAGCATATGTTACCTCAAGGTATAGCAATGGCCGCCATCTTGGACAACTTTAAATGATTAGTCAAATTCATGGAGGATAAGGCTTTCAATGGCTGCACAGCGTGTCTCTGAATATAACTTGCTAGGGTATATGATTGGGAGAATGCTGTCGAGCTCTTGGTCTTGCTTGTGGGTTTTGGATAGGCCTCCATTTGGCCACTGGGGGAAGGGAACAAAACGCTTTCCTAGATGGATCTTAGGTCTGATCTAGCAGGTTTCCTCTTATGAAATCACTTTCAGATGTTTTACAGGAAGCAATTCATAAATGGAACCTAAATAAATAATAAAAATATTCTCGTATCTTTTTCTCACTGGGCCTTTTCTTGCCTGGAAGAAGAGGTAAGGCATAATCTCAGGCCTCAATGGAGCACCTTTGTCTACCAGGGATTGAGATTAGGACTACTGCTTGCTCCATCCATCATTTATGACAGCAAGAAAGCCCTGGAGGAAAGGATGCACATAAATTTTCTGCCAGGAATTTTACAACTGGTTGTCCTAGTCCAAGTCTCTGGTTGAGCCCTGAGACTGTACACTACTTCATCTTCCCCTCTGTGCTCCTAAGTAAGGTTCTGTAAAGAACCGGTTGAATGGTGAAGAACAGTGGGAGACGCCAGCCCAAGACACCCCCCCCCCCGGGATGACACAGGCAAAGAATATTAGACCCAGGACAGTGGTGGTGGGACACTGAGGAAGGGACAAGCTGGGAGGTGATAGAAGCAGGAAGTTTCAGAAGAAGAAAGCCATTCCAGGACAGGGTTGGGTGCTGAGGGTCACAGTGTGAGCACAGAATCTGACAAAGAGGAGTCAAATGCTGCTTCAGTTGCTCAGCAGCTGCACACCTCCTCTTCAGCTAACTCTCCTCCTTCACTGACACTCAGATCACATTGCTGAGCCAAACAGGCCCTGAGTGGGATCCTTTCCCCTCACCAGAGTTTTTGGCTGCTTGTGAGGAGTCCCGAGGGAGAGGACTAGAGAGGGAAGAAAGGAAGGACCAGATGCCAGTCCCAGCAACATCTTCAAGTAGGGCAGATTAGCCTAGATGAACTCTGCTGCGTTTTTACTTTTGTGAATAAAAGCTGATTGCACTTCACGTCTTGAGTCCTCTTCCTGACCTGTGGATGAAGCTTCATTCTTGACAGCCCCTTGACAGGTTCTGGGCATTGGGACAGAGGATGCAACAGCAGTTTGTGAGCATGACGGCATTGCCTTGCTGTTGCTCACAAGTATTTGAGCAGGGGCGACTAACATATGTGAGGATGCTCCCGCCTGAATATTCGTAACCCCCATAAGATAAGTATGCCTGTTCCCACACCACTGTAATGGTCCCTACAGTCCCACAACAATGTCTCAGGGGCACCTCTGCCCCACTGCCCTCCATGATCCTTACTTCTAAGTAATGCATTTAGAATCAAACGTCTTTCATATATCCTTTGGCTATGAGGCCGCTGGTTCTTTGCCACACATGGCAAAACACTTGCTATTGACTTTAGCAAACACCTGCTCCTCTCCCTTATGCAAGATCAGGTGGCAGAACAGCAGTCCACTGAAAGCTGAAGCATAAACAGTTATGTTAATATTTCTGGCTCCTTCACCCTCCCTTTCCTCTTTTTGATGATCTAAGAGCTTAGAGTGGCCTAAGAGCTTAAGAGTCTGTTGCTCCAAAGTCACCAGGGGACACAGAGCAGGCGGGAGAGCTGCCTAAGTACCCTTTATACTCCCTTCACACAGGGATAAAGCTGCTTGGTTGCTTGGGAAATAAAGGTCAAAAAGTTTAAGTTGTGTTATTTCAGACATTTCCATGGCAACAGGCTTGAACAAACGGGGCCTGAATGCAAAACTGAGGCATTATTTTAAACACAATATTAATGGTCCATGCCCCCATTTGCAGTGTAATGACGTCCTTCTTTCAAGAATGTGCTCATTGTTGCAGCATTTGGGTTCCAGAGCTGGGCTTCAGTCTTAAATCCTGCAGCCCATGGGTCCAGCGACAGTCCCAGATTTACAGAAGCCATTCCGGTTTCCTGGAATGTCCCACTTTTCCTTAGGACACGCCTATTTTCATTGAAGAAATGGTGGAGGGTATGGAATAGGTCAGCAATTAGTTGCCTTTTTCTGGGCTGCACTACTTCAGAATTTAGGTGGGGTCTGCATGATTGAGTATTTTTCTTTATAGTTTAAGAAAATTATTCACAGAAGCATACCAGAAGCATATATCACAGAAGCATAGCTATCAACCATCCCTTATTTGGCGGGAAAGTCCCTTACCACAGTGGCTGTGTCCCACTGCTGTCCCTTATTGATGATGTCCCTTAAATTTCCTGGGTTTCAAAGGAAGCAGCTCCTCTCCCTCCCTCCCTGCTGGCCAGGGAGGAGGGAGGCTCCAACTGTGTTGCTTGGCTGTGTTGCTCACCCAATAAGGAGTCTAAGAACGACTGGGGGTGGAGCTTGCATGCCTTGTTGTTGTTGTTGTTGTTGTTGTTGTTGTTGTTGTTTAGTCGTTTAGTCGCATCCTACTCTTCGTGACCCCATGGACCAGAGAACGCCAGGCACCTCTGCCCTCCACTGCCTCCTGCAGTTTGGTCAAACTCATGCTGATAACCTTGAAAACACTATCCAACCATCTCGTCCTCTGTCGCCCCCTTCTCCTTCTGCCCTCCATCTTTCCCAACATCAGGGTCTTCTCCAGGGAGTCTTCTCTTCTTATGAGGTGGCCAAAGTACTGGAGCCTCAGCTTCACAATCTGTCCTTCCAGTGAGCACTCAGGGCTGATTTCCTTCAGAATGGATAGGTTTGATCTTCTTGCAGTCCATGGGACTCTCAAGAGTCTCCTCCAGCACCATAATTCAAAATCGCATGCCTTATGTCGATCAAATCAGCTGCGTTGCCTGGGGACTCGCTTTTGCTCAGCCCTTCCCAGTGGAGAGGTGATGGTGGTTTTCCTTGCTGCATCCCCTTTGCCGGGTTGCTGCGCTGTGGGAACCACCGCTTGAGGCTTCGTTTGGCTGCTGGCTGGGCTTTCTGCCTTTGGCTCAGAGGGGTTCAGAAGTTGAACATACCTGTGCTGGGAAAATCAGCTGCTATTTTGGCTGCTGATCCCTTATTTTCAAATCTGTAAGTTGACAGCTATGCCCAGAACACTTGATAAAAGCGAAAGGCTTCCAATCTAACTCTCCCCTCCATGCTGTTTTTTTAAATATGCGGGGATTGTTTTTTGCCCTTGGGTGAGCTTTCTATCATGAGAACCTTCAACTGCAGTCAAAGGTGGTGTGTTCCAGATAGAGCTTCACTATAACGTCTGCTGTTTCTGAGATCTAAATCCAACGGACAGTTGGTCCTTCTCTAGCCCATACGGGGAAGTTCACACATTTTTGTTTTCTGCGTGGGCAACATACAGAGCATCTATCATGCTACTCACATCTTACGTAGGAATGAAATGGTACAACCATCTTGGGTTTTGTTTTTAGTAGAAAAATCATTGTTTTCTGTTCTTGTAGGGAGGTTCAAAAGGTCAGCCAAGGAAGACTTAAGGGGTGGTGTAAAAGCATGCCTATTATGGGGAACTTAGACTTAGAAAAACTCTTATTGCCCTTCTGGTAGGCTGAGAGGTTAGCTTGTGTGTGTGTGTGTGTGTGTGTGTGTGTGTGTAAAAAAAGTGTATATAAGTGAAGCTAGCAAACAGAGACGGTTTCCTGGGAATTCAAGAAAGCATTTTAAAATCCCAAGAAGAAGCCAGGACAGAGAGCATTACAGAGACATCAGACGCCAGGGATAAAAGAAGTTGAGCCAGAAGCTGCACTGCTATTAGACTAGGATGAGCTGAAATTGTGTTATTGGCTTAAGCAGGAAAGTGCCTAGATAGAAAAAAGGATTTTTCTATGCTACTTTCATATCCAAATTGCTTATTAGAGTTAACTGTATGGAAAGTACCTTCTAATCTTATGTTTCTTTCTTTCTGTTCCTTTTCTCTTGCTTTCTCTTTCTTCTCTTTCCTTTCCTTGTCTTTTCTTCCTTCTGACTTTGTTCCGTCTTAGAGGCAGAGGGCCTTCTCGGTAGTGGCGCCTGCCCCGTGGAACGCCCTCCCAGCAGATATCAAGGCAATAAGCAACTATTTTACTTTTAAAAGACTACTGAAGGCAGCCCTGTTTAGGGAAGTTTTTAATGTTTGGTGCAGTATTGGTTTTAATATTCGGTTGGAAGCCACCCAGAGTGGCTGGGGAACCCCAGCCAGATGGGCGGGGGAATAAATAATAAATTATTCTTATTATTAAAGTAGCTTTTTTTTCTCAGTATATTATAAAAAAGATCCTTTGTAATGGGAATGTGTTTTTGTACATCTTTGAATCAGTATCGATAAATACATTTTTTTAAAAAAAAGAAAGAAAGAAAGAAAAGGAAGTGCCTTCCAATCAAAGAAGAGGAATTGCAGATTTCTGCGAGAGGGAATTGACCGGCAAAGTCATTGTCCCGAGATATTGTGATAAGCCATTATCTTTAAAAAGAACGATTGCCAAACTGCGTGGATGGTACGGTCTTTGCTGGCTTCTGGTTACAGCAGCCAGGAAGTGCCACCTCTATATGATACCTTATTACCTGGTATCGGCAGTAGATATCTCCATCATAAAACCTGTATGTCAACTTCCCATTTTGACATTTTGCTGACCACTGTCAGTCAATGTAATTAAGTTGAGCTACCAGGAGCATTGATCTAACCCAATATGGCAGCTGACATGTCCCCCAGCTATAATCCAGCTCTGAAACAAAAAAAAAGTTTTGGCTCAGACTCTACCCAACAGCAGATCCAATTAAACTAAGGGCTGAAAAATGTTCCATCAAGTTTATACCTTTTCTGAATTTTGCTGTGATTAAGGGAACATTGTTCTGTTTCCTGTTTATTCATCCTTCTTTATTACCTTTCCCCTCATGAACTCCTGATTACTCAACACCTAAAGCCTCTAATATGCTTGTGTTGTTTATTCCCTTTAATTTGTTAAATGGTTCACTGCTTTTCAGGCAATGGATGTGAAAACTCAGTCAAAGCCACCCAAGGATTGATGTCTCTTTCCCAGCAGAGACTGGATGGCTGGCCAGATCACAGAATTTTAGGGACCCCAATGATCATCTAGTCCAACCCCCTGCAATGCAGGAATATGCAGCTACCCCGTACAGGGATCGAACCTGCAACCTTCATTATCAGTGTCACGTTCTAACCAACTGAGCTATCCAGGCTGACATGCATCAGCTAGCTTTCTATCAGGTTTCATATTGTCGCTCTTCCACATTAATGGAACTAGGTGCTAATAAATCCATACCAAAGGCTGCCACCGAAAATGACACAAACAGCCTTCATGTGTTTTTCACATTTTGTGTCCTTTCCCCCTTCGTTCAGCAGCAGTAGTACTGAAAAAACCATTTCAACATTCCCTGTGATTTTATTATTTCCCAATTGCCCTCTGCGCATCAAGATGGGCAGTATCAAAACATCCCTCGTAGCTCATGTTTTGTTTTGTTTTCCTAGCTTAAGGCATTCCTCATACGATACGGTTCAGTGTACTATATCAGATAATGAATGAAACAGGGAGTGAAAGAGCGTTTTATCTAGTAAGATCGCAAACATTGTTCAAGTGCGTGGAACATTTCTCTTGACCCATGAGAAAAAGGAGGCTGTGCAAACTGTCGTTGATTTAGCTCTAGCAGCCACAAATCTATTTTTTTCTCCTTTTGTCTGTTTAGTACTGAAATGTGCTTGGATAGTGGCTGTTGAGTGAAATATGTAGACAATTTCCTTATATATCATCAGGCTAATTTTTCAAGAATTGTTTTTTAGCTGTACTTTTAGATTGGCCATCTGCGTGGATTCATATATTATTTTTGTCATGCCTTGGAGACAGGCCACACCAAAAACCTGATTCCAACACAGGTGGAAAGAGAGCCAAGCCTGATCAGCAGCATCTCCTGAAGAGATTGAGGGGAGTAGCAAACTTAGATGGTTGGATTTTATAGGGCAAGGTTTGCCAGTACCTCCAACAGCACCCACGAAAGAAAAGATCCCCTCAAAACTTCACGAGAGCCTGCTTTCTCTTCCTGCTCGGTTTCTCTTTGACCAGACTCAGCCTCTCCTACATTGAATTATGACCCTCAAAACATGGCAGATGATGCCCCCCCCCATGATGGGGCAGCAGTTAAGGCGGGAGGAATGCCCACACTATTTTGTGGTCCTGTCTCTTTCCCTGCTCTTTCCGATGTGGCAGCCATTTTGTTTTACACAACACACACTGCATGGCAGCCATTTTGTGACTGGCACCCACAGGGGTGCCAACTTGAATAAAAATGGGGGGCAGGTAAATGTCGCCCTGCATAATGTGGCATGCACACAACATTTGAATGGCAATGGCCATCAACTGGGCGGGGGGAGCTGTTATGTATTGAAGTGCTCACCCTGGCCACCAGGGGTATTGTGTATATAGTTTTCAGTCATGTTCACGTCAGTTAATTTAGGCGGGAAACCCTGGGGTGTTGTTGTTACAATGTTGACAGCCGGCTGCCTATAAAAGCAGGCTGGCTGAGCTGTTCAGTTCAGTTCCAGCTTACTTATAAAGAACTACTTGGAGAAATCTCTGTGTCGTCTGCTTTGTCAACCCACTACTTGATAGGAGCCCTCTCAAATATTTTATTGGGGTGGACAGACAAAGGGTCCTCAGCCCCTAAGAGTTGGTTCCTATGGGTGCCCATGGTGATTTTCAAAATTCCAGCTGTGCCAACTGGTCCCAAATGGTTGGCGACCCCTGTAGGGGTCAGGTTGGTCTTGATTAGTCCATGGGGTGATCTGCCAGCATGCAGGCTGAGATATTATTGGCCGTATTCTGCTTTGGCATCACCTTTGCACTGCAGCACTTAAGCAGCATTTATGCTGTGAAACAGAGCAGCTATTTCACAACCCTCCCCTCACCCCCAGTAAGTCTATTGCATTTTCATTGCTGGGAAGATGTGGTTTGACTGTTGGAGCAGGCATTGTCAGGGGAGGCCGTCTGGTGTGTTGGGTGTTAAAAAGTAATTTTACCACTGCCAGAGACGGCTCTTTGGCCGTAAAGCTTGTTTAAAGTTCATCTAAGTGTGGCAAACATTCCTCTCTGCACTTTCATGGGTTTTGGAGAAGAAGGGGACCTGCAGTAATAAAATAGAAAACAAGATGTAAAGTCTAGCTTCTGCAGCATAGCATTTTGTGAACAAACAAGTCCTGGATGCGTTAACATCTCTCGCAGATTTTTTTGTCCCTGTTGCCAAGTGTTTGTTTTCTTCAAAATTCAAATCACACTTTAGGCAGGGACACTTTTGCCATGTGGAAGCTTAAAACTTTTACATCTCCATTTGATGAACATCTGTTGCGAAGATTGCAGGCGAGGACTCGGGAATGAGAAATGCAGAACGATTTGGGCCGTTTGTAAAAGTCGAAAACCACCTGGATTTATTGTTTGGCCTCTGCATTGCTACACCTGGGAAACATCTAGTGTAGGAACGTGTGGCATTCTGGAAATGGGTGACAAGCTGATCAGTGCTATATCTCACTTTAAGACCTTGCAGAACAAAACAGCCTAATTGTGATGGCCATCTGAAAAACAAACAGTCAGCTCTTGTGCCTTTTTGCTACCCTCTGATGAGGTCCAGCTCGCCTACCAACCTCTCTCTGCTAAACGAATATTACAGGAAAGCAGATCAGGGCAAGCCTGTCTGGAGAATTCCTCAAGACCAGCACTCACTACATAAGTTGATAATCTGAAATTTTGTACACTCTAAGTGTCCTGATTTTCCAGGGACAGTCCCAGAATTACGCAAGCCATCCCAGCTTCTGATTGGATCCCTGAATGTCCTTATTTCCCCTGCCAGTGCCACTCCTGCCACAATTAGAGAAGACGATGAGCTTATTCTGAACGGTGGTGGTGAGGGAGCATCCTGTTGCCTCTGCATGGTTGCTGCTGCCGCCTCCCCACAACCTTGGGCAGTTCATGGCAGCCTCTGGAGAACAGGCAAGAAGAGTTTGGATTTGATATCCAGCTTTATCACTACCCTAAGGAGTCTCAAAGCGGCTACCAATCTCCTTTCCCTTCCTCCCCCACAACAAACACTCTGTGAGGTGAGTGGGGCTGTGAGACTTCAGAGAAGTGTGACTAGCCCAAAGTCACCCACCAGCTGCATGTGGAGGAGCGGGGAAGCGAACCTGGTTCACCAGATTACGAGTCCACCGCTCTTAACCACTACACCACACAGGCAAGGAGGAGACAAGGCTGCTGCCACAACCCCATGTGATGCACCAGCTCTGAGGGGCAGGCAGAGGGCAGGGTCACTCTGGCCAGGGACAAAGGGGGAGCAGAGTGGAGCATGAGGAATCTTGATAATTTATTTTTTAAATGTTTGGTGAGTCCATGTCTAATCTTGCCCCTTTCTAAAATATATTCATTGGTGTGTATTTTTCTTCTTATAATTTGACCAAACCGGTCCTTAAAGACCTACATTGGCTCCCAGTACATTTCCAAGCACAATTCAAAGTTTTGGTGCTGACCTTTAGAGCCCTAAATGGCCTCAGCCCAGTATACCTGAAGGAGCATCTCCACCCCCATCATTCAGCCCAGACACTGAGGTCCAGCTCCGAGGGCCTTCTAGGGGTTCCCTCCCTGTGAGATGTGAGGATCTGAGGGAATGTGAGGAAACCAGGCAGAGGGCCTTCTCAGTGGTGGCTCCTGCCCTGTGGAACGCTCTCCCATCAGATGTCAAGGAAACAAAACTCTCTGTCTTTTAGAAGACATCTGAAGGCAGCTTTTAATGTTTGAAGTCTTATTCTGTGTTTAGTGTTCTTTTGGGAGCTGCCCAGATCATAGCTGTCAACTTTTCCCTTTTCTTGTGAGGAATCCTATTCGGAATAAGGGAATATCCCTTAAAAAACGGGAAATGTTGACAGCTATGCCCAGAGTGGCTAGGGAAATCCAGCCAGATGGGCAGGGTATACATAATAAAAAAAAATATTATTAAAATACAATTGGGATTATGAGGTTTTCTCAGAAGAGTGGAGGGTTCTGTGTCCCTGACAGGAAATGTTCTGCAGGAGGTGGGGGGGGGGACAGTAAATGCAGGGTCGAGGAGGGTCAGTTGGGGAGGGCAGAAATGTCCCTATTTTCAACTCTGGAATGTTGGAGGGTGTGAAATTTGTTGATAACAGAGCATGCAAATATATTCACAAATAGTTCCAAAGGTTAGTCTTGCTAAGCAAAGCTCCCTCTCAGATGTGCACGTATCTTTTGACATTGATCTTTTCAGAGAGATGTTGGCAAGATACGCTTGCTCTCACTTCCTGGATCTGTGAAATCTTGCCATTCCTACTACAGTTGCAGTCCTTAATGTAAAACCCATTTGGGGGGGGGGAAATATATATATTAAGGTTGCTGGCGATTCCCAGCAATGAATCATGCTGAGAGTTCCTTGAGGTGCAGTTATCTTTATTGTTATGGAATAGAGGAGGACACACGTGGATTATTTTGGCCACTAAGGCCCCTTTTAATGGCAATATATATCTGCCAGGGCCATTAACACATCACATTGTAGTCTCTCTAGCTTTATTAGAATTAACGAAGTGATCCTATAGAGGGGTGAAGATTGCTTGGTGGAGAAGCTGCCAGTTCATAAGGCCTGCCAGCTCACACCAGCCAAGGTTTTTAAAGCATTGATTGAAGCCAAGCACATGAACGTGAAAATATAGTTTCTCCCAGTTTCTCATTTTGTTCTAGCCTTACATTAAGTTCCTCACATTTCTGCATCAGTCTTTTTTTTTTAAAGCATTTTTATTGTATTTTCAGTTTACAGAAAAGAAAAAAAGAAAAAAGAATAGTAATCCATCTTTCAAAATACATTTTTAAGTTGTTAACTGAACTTCTCCACACCTCCCTCACCCTGCGTTCTTTACAATAAAACATATCAGCAAATTATTACCTTGTTTCGCGTCTTATTTATATCTTTCAAAATATTTTACTTCTAAATTTAAAGTACCTTTTGTCCAGTATTTATACCTTAAAATAAAAAAATATAATAACTTTAAATTTCATACTTACCTGGCAGGGGAGATACCATGATCACATTTCTGCATCAGTCTTGGGGAAGGGAAATTTACATTCTCATGGAAATCTGCCAGATTTTAGTGCACATTTTCCCCAATATACAAGGCTAGTTGTTGTTTTTTAAATACATTTTTATTAAATTTTCACTTTAAACAACAAACAATAAATTTCCATATTCATCTACGCAGCTCATTTTCCACAGGTCTGCTGAACAATGACTTCCCTCCCTCCCGGCCACAGGCTTTCTTTTTCAATCTACATCTCACAGTTTCCTCTCCTTTCCACAAATCCATGTCGTAAGATTTATTTCAGTCCTGCTAATGTCTTCAAACTTCTACAGTTATCACTTATTAGTCAATAAATTTACTCCAATCTCTTTGGAATTTTGATTCTTCCTGGTTTCAGATCTTACAGGTCAGTTTTGCCAGTTCCACATAATCCATCATCTTCGTATGCCACTCCAACGTTGGTAACTCCTGTAATTTCCACTTTTGGGCTAATAAATTTCTTGCCGCAGTCGTTGCATACATAAATAGGCTTTGATCTGCCTTTTGCAATTTGCAGTGGGGGTGGGCCAATATACACGTTAGTTAATTCAATTTTGCCTGGTGTACACATTGTTGCAAGTAATTTCCCTAGCACAATGCGTTTTAGGTGTTGTTTTTCATGACTATATGCATTTGATTGGGTTGAAGAACTGCAAACACCAAATTCAGAAGAGTGCAAATTTCAAAGAATAGCTGTACTTCATCTTGCACATTACTTCTGAAAGTGAGAACAGGCAGGTTTGCGTTAAAATCTGAATGGAACCATATATCTCCCCCATCCATAGCATAGGTGCATCTAATGAAGTTTGATGGCCATCTGCCATAGATGGGTTAGCTGAGATTCCTGCATTACAGCGGGTTGGACTAGATGACTCTTGTGTCCCTTCCAACTCTACGATTTTATGATTCAATAATAATAATAATAATAATAATAATAATAATAATAATTTGACTTTTATTTGTTGCCCATCCTCCCTGGCCAAAACCAGGCTCAGGGTGGCTAACCTGAAGCACCACTTTAGCTAATGGGGCCTCCTGCTGCTGCCATGCCGCCGGAGCACGATTTCTGTTCTCATCCTGAAGCAAAGTTCTTAACCTGAGGTAATATTTCTGGGTTAGCAGAGTCTGTAACCTGAAGCGTATGCAACCTGAAGCATATGTAACCTGAAGCGTATGTAACCCGAGGTACCACTGTACATTAAAAACACAAAATCAAACAATTGGTTAAAATACAGTTCTAAATCACATTTAAAATCAGAATAAAATTAAGTGGGAGTCCTCAAATCACAATCATAGGGGTAAGGAAATGTTCACCAGGAAATGAATAACTTACCCTCAGAGTCCATGCTCAGCTCATTCTTTCCCATGGCCTGATTTGATTGGGAAACTAGGAAAGCAAGGCACAAACTGGCATAAGTCCCTGCAGCAACTTTGTCCTCACATCTCCCCAAACAGAACCAGACTGGATAACTTCAGCCATACCATCAAGGCTCATTCAGTTCCACATCTGTCAGTGTGATACTCCATCATCTGTCAGAAATACCCCTCTACTCTGTCTATGTTGATCAACAGGACAGGCTTTATGCAAGATCCTAATATGAATGCACACAGGCCAGACATTTTTAAAAAAGATAATATTCAGAAAACTGTGACATGGCATTTTGCTGCCAGCCTTGACATCACCATCATTCAACAACCGCATCTGAAAGGAGAGCTCCAGCATGAAGCCACAGAATTGGCATTCATTAGCACTTTAGATATGAGGGAACTGGGGTTCAGAAGAGACTTTGGCCACATTCTCAACAAACACTTAAAGTGCTATGAAACCACTTTAAACAGTTATGGTTCTCCACCCCAATAATTCTGCGAGTTCTGGTTTGCTTGTACATCTCACTAATTTTATACATTTCATTAATTTTACAATCATTTTGACATTTCAAAACTTGACTTCCTCCTCTTTCTGAGGTTCCTTAAATTTATATTTAATATCTTTTGCATATCCAAATTAACCTATTTTGCTCATTTATTCATCTTTTTAAAATATATACTCTTATGAAACTGCAGGCTATTACAATAATCCTGCCAATGTTTTTATCTGTTTACAGTTTATCTGTAAATATTCAAAAAACATTTCCATTCTTTTATAAAAAGTTTGCTATCTTGATTTCTTATTCTTCTGGTAAGTTTTGCCATTTCTTCATATTGCATCAGTTTTTGTATCCATTCTTCCTTTGCTGGGACTTCTGCTTCTTTCCATTTTGGGGCAAGTAACATTCTTGCCGCTGTAGTAGCATACATGAATAAGTTTCGATACAATTTAGGTAGTTCTGTCCCTATAATTCCCAAAAGAAATTGAGAATTACAGAGCTACGATTTCCATTTTAACAGTCAATACCTCTGCCTGAGGAACAAGGGGGAATTGTCACCCTGTGAGTGGAATAGTGGGGCCTCCAAACGACTCTCAGCACCTTTAACAAACTACAGCTCCCAGAATTCTTTGGGGGAAGCCATGATTGCTTAAAGTGTTATCATAGTGTCTTAAATGTAAGGTGTGAATGTGACCTAGGAGTTAATCTGGCTTTGAGGGGTGGAAAGCATTGTCCCACTTTAAGCATTTCAGTATTGATTTTGCTAGGACTATTTTGTCAGAAATAGCTCAGAATGTGTCACACTGAGTGCATTCTCCCTGCATGTATAAACATAATATGTAAAGGTAAAGGTAAAGGAGCCCTGACTGTTAAGTCCAGTCACAGACGACTGTGGGGTTGTGGCGCTCATCTTGCTTTACAGGCTGAGGGAGCCGGCATTTTATCCGCAGACAGTTTTTTCAGGTCATGTGGCCAGCAGGGCTAAGCCGCTTCTGGCGCAACGGAACACCGAAACCAGAGCAGCGCATGGAAACGCCATTTACCTTACTGCCACAGAGGTACCTATTTATCTACTTGCACTGGCGTGCTTTCGAACTGCTAGGTTGCCAGGAGCTGGGACAGAGCAATGGGAACTCACTCCATCACGGGGATTTGAACCACTGACCTTCTGATCGGCAAGCCCAAGAGGCGCAGTGGTTTAGACCACAGCACCACCCATGTCCGGCTAGGCTACAACCTTTTTCCTCTAGTCTTACATATGGAGGGGATTTGTTATCATCTAGAAGCACCCAGATGTGAGAACACATACCCAGTCTGAAGTGGTGCAGTTCATGTAGAGGTTAACTTTCCTCAGTGAAAATCAGAGCAGCATTTCTGAAAGGCTCAGACAGCAAACATGAGGATATTTCCATGTATTTTGCTCCATGCATCACTACAGTTTTCAAAGATATAAAAAGGGACGATTATTTTTTAAATAAAACCACTGCAGCAATATTGAGACGGCTTGGTGGAAAAGTTTTTTTGTGGTTTCAGATATATGAGGCCACAGAATTACTGTTCACCTCACCAGATGGATGACCTGCTCAAATTATGTTGGGGTGAGGAACATAAAAGGCTTTCCAGCCTTATGACAGCTCATATCTGACCTCCTAAGGCTTTTGCCCCAGACAGCAGAGCTGCCATGTGGTAACTTATCTATGGCCAGCTGTTCTGGGAGAAAGAGATGGCTGGGAGACTTCTATTATTATTATTTCCATAGCCCTAGATGATTTTCGGGGGATTTGAGAGAGATGCCACATATGCCAGGAATTATTGCCTCAGAATCCCCAAAAGCCAAGTCAAAGATTTAAGATTCCTTTCCAACGCGTTCATCAGATCTGTTTGGGCCTCTTCCCCTCCATGCAAATATTTTTGCATGTGGGATGATTTACTGTTCAAACCAGCTGAGGCTAACTAGCTGCAGTTGCCATCTGGCCAACTTTAACCCAGCCTGAAATGGACTGTGTGTGCTTGTTTTAAATCTTCTGGCTGCATCTTTTAAAAACAGAGGCAGAAGAGACAACCTATCTGTAGCTCATAACCACCGCTTATGATGCATGTGAGCAGGGCTGGATTTAGGTTTGATGAGGCCCTAAGCTACTGAAGGTAATGGGGCCCTTTCTATGTCCTTACAAGCTGTCCTTGTAAACAATCAATTGTCACTGTTTTTTGTGTTGAATGTATGCTATATGGTAATTTATGTACCTAATAGGTATCTAAAGCCATTCACACATAACAAAATATGTACCGTATTTTTCGTCCCATAGGACACTCCGTCCCATAGGACGCACCTAGTTTTTTTGGGGGGAAATAAAGGAAAATTTCCCCCTTTATTTCCCCCCAAAAAACCAGGTCGGGGAAACCAAACCAGGTTGGGGAACAGCGGTATGGCGGTGCTCCGCCTCCCCGCTGTCCCCCGAGCTTGTGGGGCTGGCTCTGGGGAGAAGCGCACTTCTCCCCAGCGCCAGCCTCCAAACCAGGTCGAGGAACAGCGGGATGGCGGCGCTGCGCCTCCCCACTGTACCCCGAGCTTGTGGGGCTGGCTGATGTCTGCCCGGCGCGCAGGGCTCTCTGCTTCAGGGCGCCCCGCGCACCGGGCGTCAGGCTGCTATCCGCAGCCTAGGGAGCCCTGCAGGAACTCCCGAAGGCTCCCCAGGCTTGCTGATAGCTTCCTGAAGCCTGGAGAGTTAGAGGGGTCAGTGTGCAACGACCCCTCTCACTCTCCATGCTTCAGTGAAAGCCTGTATTCACCCCATAGAACGCACACAGATTTCCCCTTCATTTTTGGAGGGGAAAAGTGCGTCCTATAGGGCGAAAAATACGGTATTTTATCAAAGTGCATCCAGGTTTTTTTCTTTACATTTTTTTGGGGCCCCCAAGAGAGTGGGGCCCTAAGCTATAGCTTGTTTAGTTTATATGTAAATCTGGTGCCTCATGTGAGTTGAAAAGGAAAACTAGCAGATCAGCTTCTTTCCAAACCTTTCACAATAAATCAGTGGGATAGATTCACATACCTCAGGTGTGGTTCTCCAGGTGGTGCCAAACTACAACTCCCATCATCCTTGGCAGTTGGCTGTGCCTGCTGAGGCTGATGGGAATTGCTGTTCAGCAAAACCTTGAAAGCCAAAGGTTTCCCGCAACTGATATACCTGCTTAGGGGCAAGTTCAGTCTTGTTGGTGGCATCTGTCTGGTGTGCGCCTCCAGGAATGAAGTCAAACCACTGTGGTAGCAACAACAAAGTGACCTCTCCAGAGCGCAAGCCTGGGCAATTTGTATGGAGGTCTTGGACTGTCCAGACAGCACGATCCCACCCCCAACCTTGCTGATGTGGTCCAAAGGAAGCAGACCAATATGTTTGGCACCAGATTGGCCGCAGTTGATGGACATACGATATATTTATTGTCATTGTCCCATACAGAACAATGAAATTGAAAAACTACATAAAACATTCAAAACCCCCTAAAAACTCTGAAACCCCATTTTAAAATACACTATACTATACTATAAAAACGTAAAGGTACCCCTGCCCATACGGGCCAGTCTTGACAGACTCTGGGGTTGTGCGCCCATCTCACTCAAGAGGCCAGGGGCCAGCACTGTCTGGAGACACTTCCAGGTCATGTGGCCAGCGTGACAAAGCTGCATCTGGCGAGCCAGCGCAGCACACGGAAATGCCGTTTACCTTCCCGCCAGTAAGCGGTCCCTATTTATCTACTTGCACCCGAGGGTGCTTTCGAACTGCTAGGTTGGCAGGCGCTGGGACCGAGCAACGGGAGCGCACCCCGCCGCGGGGATTCGAACTGCCGACCTTTCGATCGGCAAGCCCTAGGCGCTGAGGCTTTTACCCACAGCGCCACCCGCGTCCCTATACTATACTATACTATAAAAACCCCTAAAAACTCTGAAACCTCATTTTAAAATACACTATACTATACTATAAAATACACTATACTAAAAATACACTATACTATAGAGACCCCTTATGCTGCGTTTAGAACCAGAATTGCATTTGCCTAGAAACTGTTTCTTAGGCAGCTAATCCTAGTCTTTATAACCCTGTACCTTCTTCCAGAAGGCAGAAGCTGAAAGAGATCATTTCCGGGGTATGTACTATCCTGCGCTATCTCTGCTGCTTTCTTATGGCACCTGGCAGCACAGATTTGATCCAAGGTGGGAAGAGTGCACCCAATTATTCTCTCTGCAGTCTTTACAACCCTGGATAGCATTGTTTTTTCCCTGGCCATGCAGCTCCCAAACCACACACACAGACCATAAGTTAGTACGCTCTCCACAGTGCAATGGTAAAATGCATTCAACAGGTCCTTTGAGAGATTATTTTTCCGGAGGATTCTCAGAAAATATAACCTCTGCTGTGCTCTCTTCACCAGGTCTTTGCTGTTCTCTCCCCAGGTTAGGTCGTCTCTCAACTCCATTCCCAGAAATCGAAACACCGAGACCTGTTCCACGCACTTCCCCTCAATAATAAGTGGCTGAATATTCAGTTTACATTTCCTAAAGTCCACAATGATCTCTTGTTTTCTTTAAGTTAAGGAGTAAGTTGTTTTTCCTGCACCACTCCCCCAACTGCTCAACTTCCTTCCTATAGGCCGCCTTCCCCTCTCCAGCCGTGATTAAACCAATGGAAGGAGACATACAAGCTGCCATCCAACTGTCTTAGGGACTCTGCTCTGGATTTTTGCAGGGTTGTCAAAATCAATTGAAAAGACTTTAAAACATGAGATAGACAAGGGTCCTTGATGCCACCAAGGGGAGTGCCTGAAGGTCTCATGGGGTTCATGGATGCCACGATAGGGGTTCCAGGTATATAAAATGAACTAGTCCACATACCCTGTCCAGGATGTGAACTGTCTGTACTGCTATAAACCAATGCAAGCTAAAGCACATTGCCCCCCCCCCACATGTGATTTGGGGTCATCCTGCCAGTTTAGAAGTACAGACCAGTCACAGAATATGAGGAAACCTTTATAAGAGGTGAGGTTCACAGGGAGACCTGCACTTAGAGAGGCCAATAAAATTCCAGTTTGCTCAGACAGGTTTTCCATTCTACGGAATGTGGCTCTTTGCACCTTCTAAGAGCAAAAGGTAGAAGGCAAAAATATATTTGTGCATCTGGGCTTCAGTTTGGCTCATCACTATTATTACCATAGGGTTCCTCACCGTTTCAGTGGAATTATCTGTGTAAGGAACCTGTATAAATAATTCCTCTGAAAGCATGGGGAAGCTGAGCCTATTAATGACTCGCTCAAGAAGATGAGCAGGAAGTCAGCCAGAAAACCTGTATTCCCTGTCTGTTCTGTGATGTCGCCCACGAACCTATAGCTATCTCTGTGTATATCTCTACAGAGGGAGAAACTGCATTGTGCAAGGCTACTCTTGAGCAAATGTGAGTTTCATTAATGTGCAAGCACAATGCTAGATTGTGCAGAGATATAGGGAATGCTATTCCAGGAATGTCTCAGGAATGACTCCCAATCATTCGCCTGAAAGTCTCAGCAGAGCTACATGCATGCAAGTTCCTGTGTATAGTTCAGGAACTATAGAAAAATCAGTATCTCTCATTGCTTGTACAGTTTTATTTGAAAAGACTCAGTTTCATATCTTGGAAATAGGAACAGGGCTTGCAGTCCAAATCCATCTCCCCTGAATTCTCTGAAGGTCTATCTGCTCACCCAGGAACAATTTCACTACACTTCCAGGCCACTAAAAGTTTGTGCATTCTGTGCAGATGCCTGAAATCTTCATGCACAAGCTTTTTGTACACTCCCTGCTTTAGATTCTTTGTTTTCATTCCCCATGATTGCAAATTACTATCTAATAAAAGAGTCCTCTCTAGGTTTTCAAGAACTGAAGCATAGCAAAAGGAACCCATTCATTTTCTAGTCTGTTTTGACACTCCAAAATTAATGCTGCTATATCAAAATTATACAGAGAAACCTGTTACACAATACATTGCTGAGTTCATTCATTGTGACAGCAAGTAAAACAGCTCTGGAGAGAGAAAAGAGCAGTGTGATCTAGGTTACAGTCTCTGCTTTGCATAAGCAAGATTTTCCCCTCTTTGGTGCCAACTTGTTTGCACAATAGCTCAAATTGGTACAGACAGCCCATTAGATTTTTCATATCACCAGGCTAATAGGAATCTAACTTTAGAAACCATTTTATAATCTGGGGGATGGGGAAGTGCATAGTTTAGTCTAGACATTTTCATTACTTGTTGACAATTTATACTAGCCACAGAATTGTGATCCTCTAAAAAAATATTTTGAAGGCAACAATCTCTTTATTTTCCTACATTCTGCTCTAGTTGGTTGCTTGGGTTGGCCTATCCCGGGAACGGAAATGTTCTATGAATGATATGCTGTGATTTTCATTCCCACATCCCGAAGCACATTACAGATTTAGCACTGGGAGACTAATGTAACAACAAACCATGTAGCAACAAATTGTTACAAGGAAAAAAATACTGTTACAAGAACAAACACTTCCTCCTTCCATTCTGCGTTTGTTTGAACATAAGGGGAGGAGTTTAGAAGCTTTTGGTTCTTGTTTCTGGTAAACCATAGACTGCTATTTTGTTCAAAGTGACAAACTATGGTTTCCACTAACTTTTCCATAGTTTGCCTTCAAAACCAGATTGCAAACCATGTTTTGATCCTGATTTGACTCCTAGCTTGAGGGTGACCAAAGGTTAGCACAAACCACAGTTTCTGGCATTCTGATGAAATGGCAAATTAGGAGGCGAACTAATCACTCAAACATGAAGGAAGGGAAAGAGGAAGAATGAATTATTTGAGCTCTAGCCTTGCTACTAATCATTCTTGGAATAGTAAACCATGGCTTGTCTTTATGTCTGAATTAAGTGTGATTTCCCAAAGTAACTTAGTTAAGCAAAGCCATTCTTTTAGTGTAATTCTATGTACATATGTACATGAGTATATAAATTTTCAACCAGCACACTAGAGATATTTCCTTTAGAGGGATGCAGATAATCACTAAGCACATGCATCTATTACCATGACTAAGAAAACATAAATCGGAAATTCTCATTGCAAAATACTTTCTCTTTCACCTTCTTCAGATATTCTGATGGTAGTCAAAGCTATGAGTTACAGCTATGAGTGATAATATAGGAAGAGCCAAAATGTTGCATAGAGATCCCACATCACCATGGCAGAAGCCTTGGGCAAAAGACATGTTTGCTGCCGATGGCACAACCACCACCCACATTAATTAGAAGATACCAGTGTTGCAGTGTACCTCTGAACAAGGAAGGACAAAGTGTTGCAGTGTACCTCTGAACAAGGAAGGATTCAAAGAGTTTCCTCTGTGCCAGTAAGAGAGCAGGAGTATCTGCTTGACCTGGTGCCCAGGTTCAGATAACCTCACAAAGCAGGGAATTGACTCCCCATGTTGTAAGGGTGTTTGAGGTTGGGTAGCAGCAAGGAAGATTTCCCCATAATTCTCTGAGCTGCGGAATCTGCTCTGGTCTCAGGTAGCCAAAGTTCTACAAGGGCAGTCACTTTCTATCTTGTGTGTGTGTGTTTGGCCACTTATGGTGGCTTGAATTTTATCTACTTCTGAGGGTTCTCCCTGGTATGTTGTGCCTTGTATGACGCTGGCTTTCATCTCATAGTGACTGGCACAGGCCACTCAAGTTCAGTGCTGGAGTAATGTTGACATACCCTCCCGTATTTCTCCAATGAAAATAGAGACCTCCCCTACGACATTTCTCCAATGAAAACAGGGATGCCCTATTCCATACCCTCCAACATTTCTCTGACAAAAATAGGGGCACTTGCGGGTGGCACTGTGGGTTAAACCACATAGCCTAGGACTTGCTGATCAGAAGGTTGGCGGTTCGAATCCCCACGACCGGGTGAGCTCCCATTGCTCAGTCCCTGCTCTGGTTCACCAGAAGCGGCTTAGTCATGCTGGCCCCATGACCCGGAAGCTGTACCCTGGCTCCCTCGGCCAATAAAGCAAGATGAGTGCCGCAACCCCAGAGTCGGCCACGACTGGACCTAATGGTCAGGGATCCCTTTACCTTTACCTTAAGGACCAGCAGGACATTCCGGGATCCAATCAGAAACTGGGATGGCTTCTGTAAATCCAGGATTGTCCCTTGGAGGAGCTGCGTTGAATATTTCTCACATAGAATAACTAATTTTATTTTGATAGGAATCTTAAACACTTTTGCCTTTATCCATAGAGATGAAAGATCTGGGAATCAAGTGACCAGTTCAGGCAAATATAACTAGTAGTGATGGCTATCAACCCGGATGTCTTTAAAAAGGATTAGACAAATTCATGGGAGGACAGGCAGACAGTGGCAACTAACCCTGCTGGCTATGTTCTTATGGCTCAGTGCTAGCTGCACCAGCAGAAAAAGGGTAGATGATAAATTGACAAAACTACAATGCAAGTGTTGGCAGTGGATCGATTTACAGCAAACGTGTAAAACTTGGAGTGCCAGCTTCACCCGCTACAATATGATCAGGGGATGGTAAATATTGTCAAGTATCAAAGTCAAACAACAAACTGAAATATCATCAGATGTGCTATTGCTATGAAATATTCAGTGAATATCCTGCAAATGTTTGAAGATGCAGAGAACATCTGGCGAATGTTTGACATCCTGGTTTGCAGAGAGAATTTGGGGAAGCAAATTCATTACAGCTGTGGGTTGGGAGAGCGTAACATGAAAAGTGACTGTAGGTGTTTTTCGGTTCACACGAAAACTGAGGGAATGGCGTTTAAATACTGCCAGCAATGGCTGGATCTACGCTGACCTGTTTAACGTTATTTCCCATTACTATAATATTATTAGATATGTTGTTCTAAAACATCACAGCGCATACTTGTTAATTAAAACGTCTTTTACCTTTTCCCTCCCGTCAAATGCACCCAGCTAAGATTCTCCCCTTATAGTGTGGGCAGGGTGGTCCCTCCCCCTACCAGCCCTGATCACCTTGGCAACGCCTCCCCAGGCGGGATTGGGCAACTGGCTGAGGTAGGCGGAGACCTCCAGGTATCCCACCTGGGGAAGGCGAAGCCAAGTCTGTGCTAATGGTGCGGCATAGGGTCCAGGGGGCTGTGCGCAATCACGCAAAGGGCCTCCCTCGTTTAATATGGGGAGCGGTCATTCCCATTATTAGAATAATATTAGGTATGTTGTTCTAAAACATCACAGGGCATACTTGATAATTAAAACGTTTTTTACCTTTTCCCTCCCATCAAATGTAAGTAATACCTGGCCACCCCATTTCCCAAAACACTGTTTCTTTCCCTGCTGCTGGTCACTGGTTGCTCTGCTCCACCCTCTGGTGTTACATTTTAATCCTCCCTCCAAGCTCAAATACCACAGGAGAGGGGTCAGAGTTTGAATGCAGTAAAGAAAGGTAAAACACTACATAGGGACATATGAGCAGTGTTTCTCCAATATAGCTGCATAAAACAACAACAACAACAATAACTTATTACTTCCCCCAGCCACTCTGGGTGGCTTCCAACAGGAGATTAAAAATACATTAAAACAGTGGTTCTCAACCTGTGGGTCCCCAGATGTTGTTGGACTACAACTCCCATCAGCCCTGAGCTCTGGCCTTGCTAGCTAGGGGTGATGGGAGTTGTAGTCCAACAACATCTGGGGACCCACAGGTTGAGAAAGGCTGCATTAAAACATCAGTCATTAAGCATTAAATTTATTAAGCATTAAACGATAAAAAGGCAAGGTAATAGCGCATTGTGCACGTAAAAAGCAGGGCGCCATGTGTCCATGCACATTAGCAAAACCATTCCTTAACCCCTCCTTAACGTTAAAAACCATGAGTGTAGACCCACCATATATACAGTGAAAACATTGTGGCTTGGATGCATGCTGAAGGAACTGCATGACTGTGTAAAACAGCTAGTGTAGATTCGCCCAGAATGGTACAATATGAGGAAGGGACTTTGGGTTGATGCTTGTGGCATCGTTCAGAGCCCTTAATACACTGGAGAATAAAAGAACCTGTCCACCCCCAATATTGTTAGACTAAAACTTGCAACATCCTTGGCCCATGACCTTTATGGCTGGGGATCACGGAAGTTGGCAGTATGTGTCTGAATATCAGTTGTTGGGAGAGTTCTCTTGTGCTCAGGTCCTGCATGTGGGTTTCATGTAGTCACTGTGAGAACTGGATGCTGGACTAGAAGGACCATTGGCCTGATCCAGCAGGTAATAATAATAATAATAATAATAATAATAATAATAATAATAATAATTTATTTATACCCCACCCATCTGGCTGGGTTTCTCTAGCCACTCTGGGCGGCTTCCAATGGAATACTAAAATACAATAACCTATTAAATGTTAAAAGCTTCCCTAAACAGGGCTGCCTTCAGATGTCTTCTGAAAATCTGGTAGTTGTTTATTTCTTTGACATCTGGTGGGAGGGCGTTCCATAGGGTGGGTGCCACTACCGAGAAGGCCCTCTGCCTGGTTCCCTGTAACTTGGCTTCTCGCAGCGAGGGAACCGCCCTCAGAGCTGGACCTCAGTGTCCGGGCACTTATGTTCTTACGTTGAAATCCGAAATCATCCGAAAGACCACTCGTACGATCTGTCCTGAGCAGGACTGGTCAGGTTAAGATGCTAATCCTATTAGCCTCACACTTGTCTGGGTCACTGCAAACTACTTCAGCACAAGGAAATGGCTACCCTGGCTGAAACGGGCACTTAATCAGATTAATTAACTTTTTCACTTCCCACTGCTTTTTGTACTCACTGCAGTACATTTCCTTCAGAGGAGCACGAGAAGTTCAGCAGTACCAAAGAAAATTACATCAGCGGCTATGGTTGGCAAATAGTCGTGGGTCAGTGAGGTTGCATGTTTGCAGGGTAATTAAAATCTGGATCAGCTGGCAGGCCAATCCAAAGTTTGATGACTGAAGCACAACTGATTCTCCAATGTATGACTGAGGGTGGGGAGAGTGGACTAGCAAGATGAGTAAGCTGAAATCAGCTGACTGGCATCTCCATTAGTTTGGGGTACTTGCCAGGGGTGGTTTGTGCAGTTTCTTCTTCTTTTTCTAGTTGTTGAACAAGGTACATATGCAACAAATCTACATGACTCCCACATTTAAAAACTGCAAAGCGTGAAGCGTTTCAAGGATTGAAACCCGATATAATAATTAATTGTACAGATGCCATGCTTCATGGGACTGATGAGAGTTATAGTTCAGCAGCATCTGCAGGACCAAATGTTCCCCACTCCTTATTAAGGCATGTCCAAAAACTTTGTCAGACTCTTCTTCAGGCTGGATCAAACATAAATACGAAGTGGGCTGTGGCCTTCTGGGTCAAGTGCAATGGAGTGCATGTGTGTGTTTCTTGGGGCATGGTAGGAAAAAACCCCTCAGAGCATGCCATGGCGTTGTTTCAGAAATGTAAAAAATGCCATTTCAGAATTAGAACAGAAAGTTCCCTTCCATGACTCCAGAGAATTTCTGCATTGGGATGGGATTGCGATATATGTGTGGAAGGGGCCCATGCCACAAATTTGTGTTGTCTGAGTCCCTAAATTACGACTCCCATCATCTCTGACCATTGGCCATACTGGCTGAGTACAACAACATCTGGAGGACCACAGATTAGCCCGGGGTTTCCCAAACTTGGGCCTCCAGTTGTTTGTGGACTACAACTCCCATCACTCCTGACCATGGGTCCTGGCAGCTAGCGATGATGGGAGTTGTAGTCCAAAAACAGCTGGAGACCCAAGTTTGGGAAACCCTGGGTTAGTGGGTCCAGTTTCATAGCCTGGCTCCAGGTCTGAGGGGGTCTTGAGCAATGTCTCCCTCTCCTCCTCTTCTTTCAGTTGGCTGTGGTGAGCAGGAACATTCCTGGCTGCAGTGACAGTATTCCAAGCAGTGTTGGGTACCTGGGTTTAGCCACCATTTGATTTCCTGGCAACTCCTAAGAGGTTGAGCGTGTTGTGGGAAATGGTGACTCAATTCAGCTGCAGGAAGAGGGCAGAATAATGGGGCTCCACCTCCAGGAGGCCCTGGGTGCTGATGCCAGTCCTATGCTTTCATCATAGCAAGACGATTCCTGCACATCATGGGGATATTTGGATTGACTCAGCATTTCTGCCATCATAGCATGCTTCATACATTACTCAGACAGCTGAACTCTGCACTCCCCAGGCTACAGTTAAAAATGGGAACTGTCAACAGGCAGCAGGGTGAGAAAACACATATAGACATGGGAAGCAGCTAAAGACTGCCACATTATTATTTTTCATAGATAAAAAAAGTGCAGAATCGCACACACCGGCCAGTTTCTGTTTTGACTTGAAATGTTCATTTTGCGCTTCTCAGAAGTACATAAAGGCAAGAAGCGGGCAGGAGGAACTCTGGCCTGTAATGGCGCCCACCTGAGAGGTGCTGTGACTGCACTTCGGCACAGGTCACAACACTGTTGTGGTTCAGAGGCATCCAAGAACACTGTGCTTAAATTTTCCCTTTCTCACTGCTCACAAGTAAGGAGGAACACCGGTATGGTGCTATCAGAGTATGAAGCAAGAGTTCTGAACATTTACATTTCAGTTCAATTTCCACTGTACTTCTGAATTTAACCAAAGTAGCTTTGAAACGTGAACAACCCCCTCACGAAGTCTCAGGACTCAGAGAAAGCGTGTTCGCCTTCATGGAGAGCACGTGTTGCGGTGGGGTCTGCTGAGCCACCCCTCTGTTACCAGGCAGGGTCTCTAAAGATGGCCTGGGGCAGTGATTGGTTCACTGGGTTGCTGGGGTAAAAGTTATGTTGCAATTTTGGTGGGAGGGGTAAAATGTTTAAATACTCTGCACGCAGCCTGGAGCTTTCTCTTTGCTGCGTGCAACGGAAAACCCGCCCACCCGCCCTTGAGTAAGGGGTTGTTGCATTGACCTTGCTATGCCTGTCATGGGGTCGTCTGCCATTGGGGCAGGGGCCTGGTAGGAATTTTGTCCATCTGGCTGATTGGCTGGGCCATTTGGTTTTTGCCTACTGCGTAGCAAATTGTCGCAACTTGTAAGGTTGCGGTTAGGCATTGGTGACTCAGCTCCATTTCTCCCCGACTTGCTTTCCCCCGCACTGTCTTTCGGTGGTGCCTGGAAGTCAGTTCTGTCCCCAGGTGGGGGGGACAGATAGTCTTAACCAATGCCTAAACAACCACTCACGGTTTTGTATTTAAATAAAGTTGTGGCCAAAATTATGCCAAAAACCTTAAACAAAAATTAAGTGTGCATTGTGAGTTATTTGGGGGGTGGCTTGGGGACCTCGACACGCAACACACGCCCCACCCAGCTTGTCTTCAGGCTTCATGAAAGGGCAGGGTGAAGAAGAAGGCTTCTCAACAGGGCCTGGGTGGGTTCCTAGATCTCCTTCTGGTATAACGGAAGAATAAAAAAGAGTGCAGTCAGGATAGAAAGTATTTCATATCTTCACTGGGAAAGGCACCTCTTATCTAATGGTAAGACACTAAAACAATCAAGAGCTATATTTATTTTTAACTTGGCTTGACTGAAGGCTCTGTTGCAAAGGCTAAAGGTGATAGTTTGGAGAAATATTAATCAGACACTTCTACTTAAGGTTCGATCTCTCTTTTCCCTTTTGGTTTATGGTTTCCACAGAAAAGAAGAGCCTGCAGCCCACCGCAATGAAGGTCATCAAAACACTCTTGGTCTACCGACGTTTTCTCCTCATCTTCTTCACTCCCCTCCTGCTTCTCCCATTGCCTCTCGTCATCAGAACCAAAGTAAGTGAATAATAACTGCTGCCCTACATCTTTATGTTTCCAAAGCCTCACTGAAATGTTTCATCTTCCTCTCAGTTATTTTTTCCTTCAGATTGGTCTCTTCACAAAACTCTGCTGCGCGATACAGATTGAAAGTGATTTAAAAAATCACAGAGAATCTTCTGCAAAGTCTTCCTGGTGTGTTCTTAGCAGATAAAATGGATAGGCTGTCACCCAGACAGTTTTAAATATTTTAAACATTTCACTTCCGTACCAAACCCTGGGCACTGTCAGGAGTATAGCTTTAGTGTGCTTTGTCATTATAGATATGTACAAGGTGTCAAGAAGATCTATCTTTTAATTGCCTTTTTAATTTGAGAGGGAGAATCTGTGGCTAGCTTTATGGGAGATATAATTCCAGTAATGACAGTTACTTGCTGCAGTATTTGGAGAACTGGAACAAGAGAGGGAATGTCAACATTCCCAGCTGAATGGAATGAAATAATTGATAGGCTGATGATCAGTTACGTTCTTGCTATCATTTGCTCCATTGCTCTGCATTATACATTTAAACCGGTGTCATACCAGTTTAAAAAATTGTGAGGGGCACATGACAGTTGTGCTGCCAACAGATTAAGATCAATGTGTGTGGCAGCTTCCACACAGCAACTAGTCATGAATCTTTCATGCGTTTTAATAAAGGATCCCGTACTTGCACGTAAATTCAGTATTTTACATTAAAGGCCTTCGTGTTGACTAATCACAGAAGGCCAAAGTGAGCAGAAATTCATTATTTCTTTGTCACCGGAGAAACATGGCCTTTTATCTTGCTGCCTCATCAAGACATATGTCAGAAGTTAATGGTATTAATGGGTGAAGTATTGACTCCACAAAAGGCAAAGGCAAAACTCTCGTTGATTTCAATGGATCTGCCGCCTTTCATCTTCTTCAGAAATGGTGCCAATTTTGATGTCAGTGTACTTTCACAGAGCTACTCTGCTTACAAATACACAGAATTGTATCCCCCCCCCACTCCCCGCCCCTCATTTAGGGAGGAAACAAAACTCTTGTTACTATTGTGTGGTTTCTTGTCCTCATTCAAGGTCATGTTCAAAGGAAGTATTTCTTTTCAGAACAGAGAATAATAGAATCTATGCAGATTCAAAGATGAACCTATGACATCCAATTGATTCTATTGACTTATAGATAGATACATGTCCTCCAGCATCAGTATGGGATATGTATTGTCTGGCACTAAGATACACACCACTGGAAAGCAATATTTATTTTTAAAGGTATGTGATAGTTGTCCAGCAGCACGCATGCTGATCTATACACAGAACCAGCATACTTCGAAAATCAACACACATCTTGCTTTAACATGATAATGCATATCTAAATCTGTGTGAAGCAGAGAATCTAATACTATATTTGGGGAAAACTGGTGTTGTTACGTTGTTTGTGTCTCCAGCCACTGATTGAAAGCATCTTAAGTCGAAAGAAAATATGACTTAGATGCTGTTGACAGGCTAAGCATGGATGCTTACAAATGGCAGCCACACCTAGGCTGGAGTTAAAACGTTTGGGTCTTTTTAGGTTACCCAAAAGATGGAAATTGGCAGGTATTTACGTACAACATGGCGAATGAAAATCGGGGTTCTTAAATGCACAAGGGAACCTACACAAGTAGCGCAAGCTCCCTGCTACAGATGCTCACCTCCCAAGTCATGGAGGACAACCAGGAATGCAAAAGGAGAAAAGGGATGGATATTCTAATCCTTGCACCATGTGATGGAGGAACAGAGAGTGCCAGAGAGTGAGTTTCTATTAAAGGGGCCTACCATGAGCAGAACACTGGCCATTCTTATCCCATGGAAAGTTTCCCCCACTCTATTTCTGATTGTGGCAGAGCGCAGGGGAAATGAATGAGATTTGTAAAATGGATGACATTCAGGCAAATTCACCCTTAGCATTACTTTACAGTACAGCAAAGTTATGGTTCATAGAATCCCAGTGTCGTTGCCTTACAACTCAACACACAAAAGTGTGTAGCAGATTTCAGGGCTGGTCACTGTTTGGCCCCTCTCTAGAATTATGTGTGAATGATTATAAAGGAAAGGGAATGATTTTGAAACCTGTGAGACTCCAGCATCTCACAGCATGGCTATAGCTGACTTTGACTTCACATCTAGGACAAGATTTGAGATAAGTTCACAGATGGCCTTTCTGTGTTCTCCTTTTTCTTCTTTGGCTATGTAACTGTGTGAGAATGCGGTTGAATATGAAAAGATTTGATGAAATAAATCACAAGCAATAAAAGTTAGAGGTGAATAAATTTCTCTTGTTTACAGCCTTGTTGAAACGTAGCCCTGCCTAAGAGATGGATAATATAGTTTCAGGCACAAAGAACTAACTTTGCTCAATCAGTTATTTTAATGACTAATCCCAGTGCTAAACTTCCCACCACCATAGGATATGTGCAATATGATCCTTTGAAGAATCCTTCAAATGGTGAAGAGAGACTGGCTACAGAACCTTTAATATGTATATAATGTGTCTCGGCTTTGCCTTGCTTGCAGTTGGCTTATGACTTTAATGATAGCTCGAGCTGGGTAATAACGTCTTCCATGGTTATTACTCCATGGCAAAATCTATTCCGGATGACTCAGAACATTAAAAAGTAGGCAGAGCTGTCCATCCCAAGCTATTGCTCCATCACACTCATGCCACACAGCTGCAGAGAAATCAGTTTCCCAGGATGTTAAACAGCTCTTGGAAGCCAGGTGATGATTGGATTGGAAAGATACATCATTAGAAGGGCGATGATCAGATAGAAAATGTTGCAAGCCATGAGGCTGCAGACCACAACCAATTATGAACCCAGCTTGAAGAAGAAGCTCCCAGGTGACTGTGGGTGTAAATCATAGTTTCCCAAACGTGGGTCTCCGGCTGTTTTTGGACTACAACTCCCATCACTTCTAGCTAGCAGGACTAGTGGTCAGGGATGATGGGAATTTTAGTCCAAAAACAGCTGGAGACCCAAGTTGGGGAAAGCCTGGTGTAAATGAAGAAGGCCTACATATAAACTGAGTTTAAATCAATGAACTTTTGAGGTTTCCAAAGTCTGAAGTTGGAAACACGCAGTAATCTCTTAAACTGCAGAGCAGGACTAGCCATTGTGATGCCCTCCACATGTTTTGACAGCAACTTCCACCATCTCTGACCGTTAGCCATGAGGCTGATGGGAGCTGGAGTTTACAATATCAGCGGGGTACCATGAGTGGTTGTAGTCCAGATACATCTGGACGGCCACAGGTTCCCCAAACTTGTTCTATGACTTCTCCCAAGTAGACCCTTCTTCTTCAGGAGATCTTTGGTGATAACATCTCTTGGCAACATGAATGGTTCTACACTGACTCTGCACTACCCACCAGGCCTGTTGCTGCTTTTGCTCTTGAGGTCCAGCTGGTGAACAGCAAGAAATAGTGGGGGCAAGGTAGAGTGCAAATGGTGATCAGAGAGGTTGTTGGGGGCCAGGTGAGAGGTTTATGAGACCAGCTTCTTTGACTTGTCATAGGACAAGAGCAGGTTCTTTCAGGTTTCCAGCTGGGGGTTCTCTGTGGGATTCCATGCCTCTTCCTCAGAGGAAGTCTCCCCAAGGTCCTAGTCAGACAGGACCCTGACATTTGTGGGCAGGTGTGGAGGATTCCCTGGTCCTGAATGGGGGTAACTGTGCCCCTGAAGGACCAGGTGCACAGCCTGGGAGTCATTTTGGATTCACAGCTGTCCATGGAGGCACAGGTCAAATCTGTGTCCAGGGCAGCTGTTTACCAGCTCCATCTGGTACATAGGCTGAGACCCTATCTGCCTGCGGACTGTCTCGCCAGAGTGGTGCATGCTCTGGTTATCTCCCGCTTGGACTACTGCAATACGCTCTATGTGGGGCTACCTTTGAAGGTGACCCGGAAACTACAACTAATCCAGAATGCGGCAGCTAGACTGGTGACTGGGAGCAGCCACCGAGACCATATAACACCGGTCTTGAAAGACCTACATTGGCTCCCAGTACGTTTCCGAGCACAATTCAAAGTGTTGGTGCTGACCTTTAAAGCCCTAAACAGCCTCAGTCCAGTATATCTGAAGGAGCGTCTCTACCCCCATCGTTCTACCCGGACACTGAGGTCCAGCAGCAAGGGCCTTCTGGCGGTTCCCTCACTGCAAGAAGCCAAGTTACAGGGAACCAGACAGAGGGCCTTCTCAGTAGTGGCGCCCTCCCTGTGGAATGCCCTCCCACCAGATGTCAAACAACTATCAGACTTTTAGAAGACATCTGAAGGCAGCCCTGTTTAGGGAAGCTTGTAATGTTTGATGCATTACAGTATTTTAATATATATTTTTGGAAGCCGCCCAGAGTGGCTGGGGAAGCCCAGCCAGGTGGGTGGGGTATAAATAAATTATTATTATTATTATTATTATTATTATTATTATTATTATTATTAATAATAATAATAATAATTTGAGATATTTGTGCAAGGATGGTCAATGTGGTACCTTTCAGGTGTTGTTGGAATGCTAATCTTCGTTATCCCTGACCACTGAAAATGCTGGCTAGGGCCGCTGGAGTTGTGATGAAGCTGGCTACCCTTGTGTTTGTCACAATCAAGATTCAAGGCCAGTGAATTGGCCCAAACTGTCATATCTCATCAACAAACGTACCTGTGATGTGGAGTGTGCATACACCTAGCAATTTTTTTACACTATATAGCAATGCATCTCCTTTGCTTCTGCCCTGCACATAGACTCAAGCTGCACCAGAAGTTCGAAAAGATCTTGAGAATTTTCCTCCATTATTTCTGCTGTGGTTCTGTGGTCCACCGGAAGGTTCATTATGGATCATCAATGGTCCACAGAATTACTTTTTTATGACGATCAGAGAGTTGATGCAGGTTGTAAACGTGAGGAAGTGATAGACATTCCATGCACTCTGATATCGGATGGATCTGTTGGGCCTCTTTCCACCTGCCGCATCAGTAAAATAACAACTCAGAATGTTTCACAGTCTGAAAAATGCAGAGAAGAGCAAGATTAAAGATATGGCAAGTTTTCCACATGTCAAAGCTTCTTCAAAATAATTTTTACTAGATTGGAATGAACTGAAAAGGGCACTTTTCAACCATACGAAGAGGCATTTTTATTAACCTTTACTTAAGAGATAGAGAGAGAGAGAGAGAGAGAGAGAGAGAGAGAGCTATAGCAGATATATCTTAATATCAAACGTTCATCATTTAAAGACGTTTACCATCTGCATTTTTGTTGTTGTTTCTTTCTTACTCCTCCCTTCTGCACCACTGCTTTGCATAACATCAAGCCTGTTGAAAGGTACTGGGAAAAGCTTGATCAATATTATATGACAATTATGGTTGGTCCTAATAATGTTTCAATTACTGAGGTATGTGGAGAAATTGATGTGATCTATCATCTATCTATCTATCTATCTATCTATCTATCATCTATCTATCTATCTATCTATCTATCATCTATATCTATCTAATCTATCTATCATCTATCTATATCTATCTATCATCTATCTATCATCTATCTATCTATCTATCTATCTATCTATCTATCTATCTATCTATCATCTATCTATCTATCTATCTATCTATCTATCTATCATCTATCTATCTATCTATCTATCTATCTATCATCTATCTATCTATCGCTATCTATCTATCTATCTATCTATCATCTATCTATCATCTATCTATCTATCTATCTATCATCTATCTATCTATCTATCTATCTATCATCATCTATCATCTATCTATCATCTATCTATCTATCTATCTATCTATCTATCTATCTATCTATCTATCATCTATCATCTGTCTATCATCTATCTATCTATCTATCTATCTATCTATCTATCTATCTATCTATCTATTATCTATCTATCTATCTATCTATCTATCTATCTATCATCTATCTATCTATCTATCATCTATCTATCTATCTATCTATCATCTATCATCTATCATCTATCTATCTATCATCTATCTATCTATCTATCTATCTATCTATCTATCTATCTATCTATCATCGATCTATCTATCATCTATCTTCTTTGCCCTACAATGCAAATGAGGGATTTCTCCAATGAAACGGATGCAATAGATGGGGGAGAGAAGGAGTTATTTGGAATACACAAAGACAGTTTGCCCCTCAAAATATTTCCTGTGACAAGTCATGGAGGCTATACATTCTCGATAAGAGCACAGCATGTCTGGGGGAGGTAATCGCATCCCTAAGGAGTTCTTAAGATTGTGATGAATCCAGCACAGTAGGGCTTAAGCATCCCCAGTGCTTGAGTAAAAATAAACTCAACCTGAAATTGTCACTGCCATATATGTGCTGGCTGGATATTTTGTCTGAAACTTCTGTTGAGCAATCAAATGGGAAAACAGTGTGCAATGATTATGTGTCAGCAGCACAGCAAGTTGGCTGAAATAGCATGGCTTTTTATTCCTCCTCTTGAAAGCTGCTCTGCCACGGTGCACCTCAGACCCTTCTTACATGACCTTGAGAGAGCCAGTGTGGTGTAGTGGTTAAGAGCAGTAGTCTTGTAATCTGGTGAACCGGGTTTGCGTCTCCGCTCCTCCACATGCAGCTGCTGGGTGACCTTGGGCTAGTCACACTTCTCTGAAGTCTCTCAGCCTCACTCGCCTCACAGAGTGTTTGTTGTGGGGGAGGAAGGGAAAGGAAGTTAACCACTTTGAGACTCCTTAGGCTAGTGATAAAGTGGGATATCAAATCCAAACTCCTCCTCCTCCTCCTGTTCTTCTTTTTCTTCTTCTTGGCAGCCTTGCTTGGGTAGCAATAGTCTCAGACCACCCAGCCACACAATAAAATGCTGCTGTTTAGGGGTGGGAAATGATGTTCATTCCCTTCTGGGTAACCTTCCCAGGGCCACACCCCTGTGGTGGGCAGAGTCAGAAGCCCAGGATATGTCCCTAATTTCACCAGAGAAATGTTGGAGGGTATGGAACAAGGAATGTTAATTTTGCCTTACAATCGGCTAGTTTCCACACAAACCTACACACCATTTCCTCCAACTAGGCAAACGAGAGCCATGACCCAAGTCCAAGGGTCCATTCCAGCCCGACAAATAACGCTTTGCATTATATGTGAAGAGTGTGGCCTGGAAAGAGTGCTGAGGGCTAGGTAGAGAGGCCCTTGGACCACGGCAACCAAAGGCTTATCTCTTTACTCTCCTGCCACAAATGGAATGAAAATCTGCCCGCCACGTGTGGACTGAAGCCTGAGGGAAAAGTTCCCAAAGGGTGTCACCAAACTACCCACGCATAAGGAACTCAGATGGGCTTCTGTGTACAGTGGGGGGCTTTCAAATTTCAGCGGCCCCCTGTACGACGCCAAAATTTGGTGCCTTCCCCACCTCATGCCTTCCATTCTAAGCCATTGTTGTGGGGAATTTCCTTTCTGGGTGAAGAGTAAAGAAATAAGTGTTTACAGTGGAATCACCTTCCCCCATGCCTGTTATTTAATCAACCAAAACTTAACTAAACACTGCACGTTAAGCACAATGTGATGCGTAGTTTGGCCAAGACTCAATTTCAGTTAATAAATATCTTGACTTCCTTTTCTTTTCTTTTTTCTTTTTCTTTTCTTTTTGAAAGCCTTGGTCTCTAACAATCCACATTCCCAGATTCTGCACCCCACCCCCACCCCGCTCTGGCAGATGATCAAAATCAATTTTGCATTTAACTCTGTGTTGGCTTCTGCATTTCATTTAAACATATTGACGCAAAATGTGGGGAAATGTCCCGCTAATTCAGAAATGGCTATGACAGTCTGTATGGTTGTCCTCCACACCCCACCTTAAATAAATGAGTACAGATGGTTCAGGATCAGTAACTTTCATATTGATGTGCTGATTTGGTATTAATGAAATATATATGTTAATGGAAAACTCATACCTGGCACAGATTTTTCTAGATTTGTGTGTTTGGCATGGATGTGGCTTTCACTAGATGAAATTCTGTGCATGGGATCATCGAGTTCCAATGTCCCTGAATCTCAGTAGAAAATTCCTATTCTAAAGGGCTGTCATCAGAGGGAAAGGAGGAAATAATTATTTTTCCAGCTGTATCAGCTGTACCCGCAACTGGACTGGAAACATACCTTCCAACATTTTTTTGATGAAAAGAGGGACATCCCAAAATTTCTCTGATGAGAATAGGGATGTCCTAACATCTTTTCATATCGTTTTAAAGTTAAATGTAGATGTTTCATTTTGGGTGAAAATATTGCTATTTCAAAATAAGGCTATGCATGAGTGTATTCACAAAATATTGTGACATTCACCCGCCAGCGGAATCGCCAGTCTCCTCACAGAGAAACAACCACCGTTTCTCACTATTATTGTTCTGAGGTATTCAGGTAGGTGGCAGGTGTTGTGTTTCCCACCATGGTCCTTCAGAGGAATCTGAAGTAACATTATTTTGGCCATAAAAGTTGGGTGGAAGGAGAGTGGAAATGGAAATATAGCTTTTGACAAAGCGCCAAGACTCTTTGGACAAAGCACAGTCTTCCACCTCACGGGAGGGCAACAAAGGAATCCACTTTATTCCATTGCTCTATCTAGCTCAGTATTGTCTAATTGGTTTTCAAGCAGAGGTCTTTCACTACCTGGTCCTTTTAACTGGAGGTGTCCACCATCGAAACCGGAACCTTATTCATTCAAAGCATTGACAGATTAGAGAACTGGGCCAAAACAAACAAGATGAATTTTAACAGGGAGAAATGTAAAGTACTGCACTTGGGCAAAAAAAAATGAGAGGCACAAATACAAGATGGGTGACACCTGGCTTGAGAGCAGTACATGTGAAAAGGATCTAGGAGTCTTGGTTGACCACAAACTTGACATGAGCCAACAGTGTGACGCGGCAGCTAAAAAAGCCAATGCAATTCTGGGCTGCATCAATAGGAGTATAGCATCTAGATCAAGGGAAGTAATAGTGCCACTGTATTCTGCTCTGGTCAGACCTCACCTGGAGTACTGTGTCCAGTTCTGGGCACCACAGTTCAAGAAGGACACTGACAAACTGGAACGTGTCCAGAGGAGGGCAACCAAAATGGTCAAAGGCCTGGAAACGATGCCCTATGAGGGACGGCTAAGGGAGCTGGGCATGTTTAGCCTGCAGAAGAGGAGGTTAAGGGGTGATATGATAGCCATGTTCAAATATATAAAAGGATGTCACATAGAGGAGGGAGAAAGGTTGTTTTCTGCTGCTCCAGAGAGGCGGACATGGAGCAATGGATCCAAACTACAAGAAAGAAGATTCCACCTAAACATTAGGAAGAACTTCCTGACAGTAAGAGCTGTTCGACAGTGGAATTTGCTGCCAAGGAGTGTGGTGGAGTCTCCTTCTTTGGAGGTCTTTAAGCAGAGGCTTGACAACCATATGTCAGGAGTGCTCTGATGGTGTTTCCTGCTTGGCAGGGGGTTGGACTCAATGGCCCTTGTGGTCTCTTCCAACTCTTCTATGATTCTATGATTCAAAGCACCCTGCTTTTTCATTGAGATGCAGCCCCTTTGCAACGCAGTGCCTTCTCCCAAATGTCTGTTCCATTGACAGTTTGTGAAAAACAACGAATAAATGCAATAAATAAATAAAACATAATATTCAGAATTTGAAAGCAAATGGCCATGGCAGATAGCTATTATTTCGTTCTTCAGGTGATCCTTCTTGGAACATGACTCAAGGAACAGAAGTTTCTGCTATATCAGCAACACTGTGAATGTGACTTGGGAAATCTCTGGATTCTAGTTGAAGAGGAGAGTCTCCCCATTATATCTTATCGTCCTTTCCAGTCAGGGGTTATAATGTTTTCTGTCTGATTGCTCATGTTGTACTACAGAAATCTGAATCTGATTTTCTTTCATTCTATTTTCTCTTTTCAATTCTAGGAAGCAGAATGTGCCTACACGTTATTTGTGGTGGCCATCTTTTGGCTCACAGAAGCATTACCCTTGGCCGTTTCGGCGTTACTTCCTGCTTTAATGTTCCCTTTGTTCGGAATTATGGCTTCCAAACAGGTAAATTTTCTGTTGTTCTTGTTGTTCCTTTCCTTTCCCTTCCACTACTCCAACTGCCCATATATTTGGTAGCCCATATATTTGGTAGCTTTCTTTAATGGTGAATTTATACAAATCCTAATGCCTCGAGGCCTGGGACACACTCAAAGCATCCCTACTGAGCCCATTCTGGTGGGCTGGGGAGACTGGTGCTGTCTAGAAGTACAGCAAGGGAATCACAAGCACTCTGCCTCTTGCTACCACTTTGAAACACAGGAGACAGCAGTGATGAAACCTGAAACTTGATTTCACATCCCATTTGCCCCTGAAACCCGATACAATCTGGGCCAAAAGTTCAGCTTTTCCAACTTTCTTCCAAGCACTGGCTACCACTCCCTTTATGGATACGGCCTGCTCCTTTGCAGAACCCTTTCTGTACTGGAGAAATTGGTTTCATTGCCTTCTCATTCTTCTGAGTTTCTTATGGCCCATCACCAGGCTGGCTCCAACCTCCCATGCCTTCCACCAACTCCCATTAGGCCCATCCAAGTCCAAATGCTGCACCAGATTTGTAGACATCTTGACTGGGCAAAGCTGGAGAATACGGAGAGGTGGCTGAACTCCATATTTTGGGTTTGCTGCTGGGACAGAGAGATGGTGCTAGAATCCAGGTGTTCCTCAGCATGGTGCTGTCTATGCCCCCCCCCCAAAACACACCCCATGTTTAATTTTAGTTTAATTTTATTCCTCTAGTAACAGCAACTCCTGGTTTCAAGAGCAATCGTGAGGATTGAAGTCCCTGTTGTTTCTCTTTATACATCTAGGTGGCTTCATTCTTTTCGATTTTCCTCCACAAATTGTACAGCTCATTATTTTCCTGAGATGGAATCATGGTAGCTAAATAGCGCACATTTAGCTAAACAAAATGAATTTTGCTTTTAGGTGGCATCTGCTTATTTCAAAGATTTTCATCTGCTATTAACGGGAGTGATTTGTTTGGCAACGTCAATAGAGAAATGGAATTTGCACAAGAGAATTGCCTTGAAAATGGTGATGCTGGTGGGTGTTAACCCTGCATGGTATGTAGCATACTGACAAAAGAAACTGATATACTGAAAACCCCTTTGGCTCTGTTGTGCAAGTAGACTTGCCAGTTTTTTTTCTTCACCTGTCCTTTATAAAACTGCACAATAAGAAGAAATTCCGCAGATGCTACTCTCCCCAGCACTGTAGCTCCCTGGCAATAATAGAAGCTTCACTTGTTGGAATTTTCAGTGTTATGTAATTGTGATTGGAGCACAATTCAAGTAGCAACTTTTGGGCAGGTTGGGCGGGTTTGTGTGCAAAGTATCACAAAGTATATGGTGTGTGTGTGGGGGGGAGTAGAGCGGCTGTTTCCCCAGGTGCAAAATTTTGGGTGTGTGTGCAAAATTTCAAAAGAAAAATAAACTGCTTTGAGGGTGTGTTTTTTAAACCAATCAAGTAGTGTAAAAAATTCATGAACTAAACAATAACAATAAAATAAATGGCCACCACTGGTCTCCCATCCCCAGCTTTTCTCTCACTGCTGGGAAGACCCTTCCCCACCTCCATCACTGCTGCCCAGCCCTGACAGGAACCACAGGAACCCTAACCCTTGCCCCAGGCACTAGCAACCTATGTTACACCACTGCCATTTAGAAGCCATAATTACAGTTCTATTTGGTTGCTAAAGAGATTTGCTAAGGCTAGCCTTTTGCCAAAATTGAATTATACATATCGTTGGGATGAGAAGACGAGTTTTACACGAAACACTTCTGTTATTGGCAATAGTGGCGCACGGCTCAGAACAAAATAGCAGATGAATTTGTGAACAGCTCTGACTCATACTTCTTAATGACTGGTATTAAGCAACTGAGAGATCTTTTGTACATTATCTCATCATTAGTATTCCATCCAAAGCTGAGGTAGTGCTAAGCAGTTTTATTGCAGACAGATAAGAAGACTAAGCCCACCCCTTCCACCCCCCCCCCCAAAATATTGCTGACAGCTGTTACAAACAAGAAGACAGAAGAAATGAAATATCATGTTGTGCTCCTTTTTATTGTTCGTAAGGGGTCAGGTAGCCCCTGTCAATCCAATCAGCAAGACCAAAAGCAGTTTGCCAGCATTGCAGGCTTTCTGGTTCTTGAATTGTCAGATGCTGCTGTGATAGGGGAAGCAAGGAGTTGTCAGTTTCTCACTTGAAGATGGTAAATTAGCACAGTTAGGGAAAGCAGAGTGGGTGAAACGGGAGACCTCAGTGAACCATGAAGATCCTGAGGACCATGCTTGTGTGTACATCCCTGCCTGCAAGACTGATCACAGTTTTGGTTTGGAGTATCATTATTTCTTCACCTAATAAGCTTTCATCATGATTGTAAGGCACCAAAGAGCTAAACCTGGCCATTAGGAGTAACTAGAAAGCTAAGATAGGAGATGGGAAAGAGATGATGAAGCCACCCATTCCGTAAATATGGAATCCACAAATATATCTTACCTAACCTCTTCATCAATAGTCTGGCTGGTTTCACAAAATGTAGGGAGGGCAGAGGAAAGCCAGGGGAAAGCCCAGCACATGAACAGATCAAGGCTGATTTCACAGTGTGTGTGTGTTTTCTAAGCCCACAGCAAGATGTCAACAGTGTTGTGAGGAAGGTGTAGACTGTTGCTCCAGATTTTGTCTCTGCAATTGAACGTGCCCATCAAATGATGAGTGGATTACCTTGGTTCCACCCTGTTCTCTCATGGATTTGCTCATCCTTTCCTCTGATTTAACATGGGCATTTTCTAAAATCAATTCCAGAACGGGCATAGTTTGCTGAAGCTTTATTTTCCTTTCATTTGTCCGCCTCGCTTTTCTGTCTTTCTTACTGATCTGCGCAAGCAATCCAATGGATGAGCACCCCTTTTCACTGTTTTAGCAATATGCACAGGTGGTGGGTGGGGTGAGAATTAAGAAGATTAAAGAACCAACAGAAAGAAATTAAAACTGTGGCAGGCTAAGCATTTGCAGTGGCCTCCATGGAGCCTGAAAATAAAAATAGAAGATGGCAGCTTCCTTAGGCATTGGTGGGGCTTGCAAACTAGACCAGATGATTCAGAAACCCAGAAACCAGAAAGAAATTTGGATGGGGAGAATTTTGTAAGCATGCCTGCCTGCCACCCAGTGGTCACCTGGCCTCCTGTAATAATATATTGTACTTTAATGTGCAAACACTGTTTTTGTTTTTAAAAAACAAGAACAGCATAATAATTATCCTTATTACTACTTCATCAGACAGGCCACTGATGCCGTTGGGTTTAAAAGGGAAAATGAAGACTGAGAATGTTTGTTATCTTCACCGCTTGCAAAGCCACCTGTGTGGCAGACAGAAGTTAAGCATAGACTCTCCTCCCTGCAAGAGAGGGGAGTGGTTGTGGCCGGGAGCCGGACTCTGCCTCAAGCAGGGGGCGTTTGTCCCCTGCCTCCCACTCACCTGGCTGGCGCCCACGCCCTCGGCCAGGCACCCAACCAGGTGCCTTCAAGCGGGGGGCATGTACAGCTGACCTTCTGATCAGCAAGCCCTAGGCTCTGTGGTTTAACCCACAGCACCACCCACATCCCTTAATGTTAAGAATACTGGAACCCTAAAATAAGCAACGGTACTCAAGAGTTGCCTCAGACTTCAACCATTAATTTAACATCTGCATGATGTTTAATGGCATGCAAAATATGCAATGCTGATGTTAAATAAGCTGGTGGCTCCATGTAAATTCCTCCTACAGGTAATTTTTGACCCTCCAAAAGTACCCTTTGAGCTGGGTGTTATCCCAGTTGCACTGATACAGCAATATTATCTGGACAGATAATATGTCAAGTTAAGATAAGAAAATGTTTTCTATCACTTTCTAAGATGATTGTTTTTCACTCTTTATAGCTGCTGTCCCAAAGCAGGTGCTCTTTCTGTTATGGGGCTCCAACTCTCATAATTCCAAAGCATTGTTTATGCTGGCTGATGCACATCGGTTTTTATTGCCCAGCAATATCGCAGGCAGAGGAAGGCTGCTGTGTCTGTTCAGCAAGGTTATGTCATTTCATGTCATAGTGTCATTAAAGCAGCAAGTAACTGAGATGTGCACCCAAAAATTCCCTTCAGAGTGAAATCATAATGGCATGTGATCCAAGAGGGCAGCCTCCTTTTCATTTGTGAAATAGCAAGAGATTTTGAGGAGAATATCTCAGATCATGTGGGTGTCTTATCCATTTCTCCTCAGAATTTACATCCAGCTTACCTGGGCCAACAATACTGAAACCTTTCCTAGTGATAAATGAAGCCATCTGCATGGATTTCAAATGGTCGTAGGCAGAGTAGATGAAGGGAAACTTGAAGGGAAACTGAGGTGAAATAGTCTTTTGGAATCCGCTTTAGAACAGGGATCATCAGTCAGTTTTCAACCCGCAAATCTATTGGGAATAATTTTACACTCTTGGGTACATAATGATCATTTGAATGCTGGTTTATAAATTGTTTGCTATCAAAAAGAGATTGCAATAAAGCAATTCCTTTATTTCCCCTTCTTCTTTTCTGAAGAATTCTTTTTCTTCTCTGCAGGCAGTTTCTGTCTTTCCTCTCCCCACCTTTATTTTTTTTAAAAAATATATCAGTTTATTAGAATCTCCCATTCCACTATAGGACTGGCTAGCCAACAAGCACATTCATATATTCAGTGAGGTTCCCGGTTCCTGTTCAAGGCCCTGGCCCCTAAAGATCACTGGGGTCACTCTCCCACAGAGGCCAGACTGCTTATAACCTCCCCACAAATGCCCTACTACCATCATCTACTGAATTGCAGAGACAAATAGGAGTCTGCTTTCAAAAAGCCCAAACCAGCATATGCGATGAGAAATGGCTTCCTAGAATCCCCCATTTTATGTACATAGGGGGAAAAACACAGAACAAGGCATTGCTGCATGTAAAATAATAAATAATGCTTCTATTTAACACCTTTGCCCAGGGATGCAGAGCATGCAGGTGTAGCTGAACTACAGCTCCCATCATCCCTGATCTTTGGCCATTCAGGATGGGGCTGATGGGAGTTGGAGTCCAGCAACACCTGGCGGGCCATGGGTTCCCCATCCCTGACAAAACAAAGCACACTGACTTCCCTCTTCAGCAGTTATCCTGACCCACCAGTCTTTTCTCCTCTCTCCTTCCTATCCATTCACTCCTCTCTTTATGCAAGGCCTTCGACTGTCATTCTCAGATGACTTTCTCCACCCCTTACTCACCCTGATTCCACTCATCATCTCAGCATCACATTCCACTGCTGTAAATCATCCTTGCCTTCATTATTTTGTTACACACACACAGCAGTAGTGTATTTCCCCCCCCCCTCAAAAGAGAGGGGGAGGAGAAGGACGAAATTTGCCTTCTTACGAGATGTTTACATCCCCTATCCTTGCTTATGAAATCCAGTCATATCCAGATACCTTCTAGAATTTGCAAAGCTGCCTTTGCCTAGTTCTAGAAATTACAAATCCCAGAAGGGACTGGATTTCATAACCTTATCCCAAAAGTGAAAGAAGCAGGGACAGGTGATCTGCCAATTTCAGCTCCTTTGTGTTTCTCACTTTTCAAATCTTAAGTTCAGTTTACAGGATGAGTTTGTATTATATTTAAAGTATGACTTTTTGTATGCCCTCCTTACATACTTTTTTTGTATGCAATTTTGCCTAATTTCTGCATTTTTGCCATTTCCCCTGATAATTTTTTACTTATTAATAATATACCCCGCTTTTCACGTCATTTAGGTCTCTAAGTGGCTTTTAAAATTTATTTTTGCTAAAAAAACAAAGAAGTATGAATTTTTTGGTTGGATAAATACATCATTTGGAGAAGCGAACGGGTTGGATTTCTCCCCCGTTCCTGGAAGAAGCAAGGATGTTGCCTCTGGCAAGATTTTGCTAAACTGGCAAAAGGCTGAGAGCTCTGTTCCAGACCAAAGTTTTTGTAGGAGGATTGAAAGTGCCTCAAATTTATTTGCAGGACATTTTGACCATCACATTCAGAACTTCAGAATTACCATTAATAGTCTATGTTTAGTCTGACCTTAAAATAAATAAACTGGTTCAATTGGGCTCATCTAGAGCCTTTTGCAATAATGACTATCATCCATTTAATAAGAGGTAGGCATAATAGGCAGAAATTATCCAGAACTGAAATGTAACCTGATCACAATTTGGTGCCCCTATAATATAGGAGCAAGCAGCTTTATTTCAGAGGAGACGAGATTTCATCAGCCAGGATGTGGGTCGTGCCACCCAAATAACTTGTAAAGTCATTTTTCATTTTTCAAGGAGCCTGCCCTTACCTGAAGTAATCATTAACATTTATGCAATGCTTTCCATCCACACCAATTCCAAAGGTCTCTGCAATCTTTGTAAAAATTATCCAATCTAGGACCACTTGTTACGAAGTAAAAATGGTGTAGGTGATGCATGTACCACATAGTCGTTTCTTACGTAGACAAGGTTGTGCTTTCACAAGTTAAAGTTTGACCAAATCATTTTTCACCATCTCCAGCACTGTGCTGTGGGAGCAACTTCAGCGAAGTATGCAAGGTTACCAAGTTGGCAGCGTCAAAGAAATGAGTATCCCATTTGGAATGGTTTGGGGCACATGGAATTGGCAGTGAAATCTTGGTGAGGAAATAGGAACGGATACTAATCTATCCAGAAGACCTAATAGCATTGCTGAAGATAGCTGATCCATTTAATATCCACTTGAGTCTCTCCTGGTATGTTCACCCCCTAGATAATAAGGTGGAGAGCCTCCTCTTTGGTGGCCCCATGGTGATGGAATTCTCTTCCACTGGACCAGTATGAAATTTCTACATTGCAGATTTTTGGGCTGGCCCTGAAGACCATCCCCACATCCCTTCCAAGATTGATGTTTATTAGATGGGTACTGATCTGAGTTTTGCTGTTTCCAGGGGTGTGTGTCTCTGTGTGTGGAGTGATTGTTTAAAGTTCTAAAATGATGCTCATTTTCTTTTGTTGTTTTGGAAGTTTGCCCAGAGAAGCAGCCTAAAAATAAAATAGAAATGGCTGGAGAATCTTTACAGAAAAGGTTTGCTTGGATGGAGGTGCAGGGAGGAGAGAAGCTGAAGCAGCAGAGAGCAGGCAGGAGGAAAACAAAATAGAAAGAGAAACTTATACTGGGCTAAAAAGGTAAAGGGACCCCTAACCATTAGGTCCGGTCGTGACTGACTCGGGTTGCGGCGCTCATCTCGCTTTATTGGCCGAGGGAGCCAGCGTACAGCTTCTGGGTCATGTGGCCAGCATGACTAAGCTGCTTCTGGTGAACCAGAGCAGCACACGGAAATGCCGTTTACCTTCCCGCAGGAGTGGTACCTATTTATCTACTTGCACTTTGATGTGCTTTCGAACTGCTAGGTTGGCAGGAGCAGGGACCGAGCAACGGGAGCTCACCCCGTCATGGGGATTCGAACCGCCGACCTTCTGATCGGCAAGCTGTAGGCTCTGTGGTTTAGAGACCATACCTGGTATGATAGGCCCAGTATATCTGAAGGAACATCTCCACCCCCATCGTTCTGCCAGGACACTGAGGGCCAGCGCCGAGGGCCTTCTGGTGGTTCCCTCACGGTGAGAAGTGAGGTTACAGGAAACCAGATAGAGGGCCTTCTCAGTGGTGGCGCCCGCCCTGTGGAACGTCCTCCCATCAGATGTCAAAGAAATAAACAACTTATCAGACTTTTAGAAGACATCTGAAGGTGACAGGTGACCACCCAACCTCCAAGGAAGGAGAGTCCACCAACACTTATGGGAGTCAGTTCCACTCTTGAACAGCTCTTACTGTCAGAAAGTTCTTCCCAATGTTTAGTTCTTGTAACTTGAAGCCATTGGTTCAAGTCCTACTTTCCAGAGCAGGAGAAAAGAATTAGCTTCCAGAAAACAATTACAGGCAGAATCCCGATGCATCCCAAGCTCTGCGTACATTGCAGAGCAGATGTGGAGCTCTCATAATCACGTAAAAGGTAAAGGGACCCCTGACCGTTAGGTCTAGTCGTGGACGACTCTGGGTTTGTGGCACTCATCTCACTTTACTGGCCGAGGGAGCCGGCGTACAGCTTCCAGGTCATGTGGCCAGCATGACTAAGCTGCTTCTGGTGAACCAGAGCAGCACATGGAAATTCTGTTTACCTTCCCGCAGGAGTGGTACCTATTTATCTACTTGCACTTTGATGTGCTTTCGAACTGCTAGGTTGGCAGGAGCAGGGACCGAGCAACGGGAGCTCACCCTGTCGCGGGATTCGAACCGCTGACCTTCTGATCGGCAAGTCCTAGGCTCTGTGGTTTAACCCACAGCGCCACTGAGCTACAACAACCACAAATCCTAGTGCTTGGCCATGCTGGTTAGCGATCATGGAACTCCAGCATCTTATGAAGGCTACAGATTCCCTACCCTGTTACACAGCAAGAACATGGAATCAGTGAAAGTATAGTTCCAAGTTGCACATGTGGGGTGACTATTGCAAAGGAATGAATCAGGGCACTGGTTTGGGGAGTAAAGTAGATCCCCATTTAGCACTGTACTGCTGCCACACATACAATTGGAAACTGAGAGTGCAGGTTCCATGCAACTGTTTTTCAGTGCCTACCTGTGTGGAGATAAACTGTCTGTTGGTTAGGTAAGAAAACATCAGCTTACCTGGAAGGACTTTGAGCCGGCAAGCTAATTGGGAATCTGATGAACTGAACTAATTTAGGATGTTCTAATGAGACTTGTCTAAGTAGCCATGCATTCTACACATCATAAATCACGAAGACACAGCCCTGGTCCTAGAGTGTCAAAATATACGAGAGGAGTCCATTGTACAACCTGCTGTCCTTCGAAAAGGCTTTTTCACAGCAAAAAACAAACAAAGCATCAATTGGTGAAACTACAATTTTTGTAAATTTTCATAATCCGTTTTAATTATTGCCTTTACCAGAATGTACTCCATAACTATGCAGTTAGTTGGGGTGTGATCTAGGGCATTTTTACCAGAGAAAGTTTACAAGGTTGTTTCTGTTATTGTCTGAATAGATTGAACCATCTCTCCTACAGATGAGCTCCATGGCCTGGTCCTTTGAGGTCTTGTCATCCATTTTCTTTGTAACAGTGCCTCCCTGCAGATGTTACTAAGCTAAAATTCCCAACAGCCAATGGCTAAGGAAGAGAAGAGTTGAAGTTCAGTAACATCTGAAGGGCCAAAGGTTCTCTACACCTGCCCTACACCTTATTATGTTTTTCCTCCCATTGTTGATTTTAATTGGATGGGTGCATAATCTCTGGTTCCTGAGTAAGGAAGGGCAAAGAAGGTTATTCTGGAGCTTGACCATGTGAGCATAGGGAAGGGTTGTAGCTCAGTGAGAAGCACATGATGCAGAAGGTCCCAGGTTCAGGAAAATACTCTGTCTGAAACCCTAGAGAGCAAATACTAGCTACTATAAACACAAGACTGACTTTGATGGAGCAGTGGTCTGACTTGAGATAAAACAGTTGTCTCTAACATTCCCTTACAAGACTCCTATGACACTGGAGTGGCTGAAAATGCTGTGTTAACACATGTATGTTGCAAGGAACTTGATAACCCTGCCTCATTCATCTGCCGTGTGTGTGTGTGTGTGTGTGTGTGTGTGTGTGTGTGTCATAGCAACTGGTGGGCCTGGAGTATATTATTTACCCCTGAATCAACTTTCAGCTCAGTATAGCCTGTTGACTAAAGTAAGTAGCACAGGTGTGCTGTGTCTGGATTTATTTTCCGGGAATTATTTACTTGTGTATGTATTTTTACACCACCTTGCATATAGCATCCCAAGGGAATGCACATCAGAAGAGGGTTGAAGGTATTTTAAAGGAGTTAAAACATTTAAACAGTAATAACTTCTTCAAATAATAATAATAATACAGCAGCAATCTGGGGCAAATTAACATTAATCAGGGACTAAGCATCAGTGGTGATAGGACCCGGGTGGCGCTGTGGGTTAAACCACAGAGCCTAGGACTTGCCGATCAGAAGGTCGACGGTTCGAATCCCCGTGACGGGGTGAGCTCCCATTGCTCCCTGCTCCTGCCAACCTAGCAGTTCGAAAGCATGTCAAAGTGCAAGTAGATAAATAGGTACCGCTCCGGCGGGAAGGTAAACGGCGTTTCCGTGCGCTGCTCTGGTTCGCCAGAAGCGGCTTAGTCATGCTGGCCACGTGACCCGGAAGCTGTACGCCGGCTCCCTCGGCCTATAGAGCAAGATGAGCGCGCAACCCCAGAGTCAGTCACGACTGGACCTAATGGTCAGGGGTCCCTTTACCTTTTTAAGCATCAGTGGAAACCTGAGAACACAGTTAAATCTTTGAAAGGCACCAAAACTCCACCCGTGGGTGGCACATGTCTGAGCTGAAGTGGTTCCACATTGTGGAAAACTTCATTTGGTAGCAAACTGGAAAGCATGTCAACTCAAGCTCTTTCATGAAGATGATGATGACAACAACTCAGTCTCATTCTGATGGCAAAGAACCATTCCTTTGTTTTAAGCTGAGGGCTGATTCCCATTTCAGGCTCACCCTTGGCTTCATGATCAGCTGTGCCTTCCTATCTATGTGGCTTAGCAACACCTCCGCTGCTGCTATGGTGATGCCCATCGTAGAGGCAGTGGCTCAGCAAATCATCAGTGCTGAAGCTGAAGTGGATGGCCTGGAAATGACTCACGCAAATGGAGCCACCAATCACGCCTTAGAACTCGATGGTACGCAGGGATGTTGGGCGTTTCCCACCTTTACCTTCCCTGGGGAAAGACCAGCTAAACTGAAGCCCTCAAATTCAACTTTTCACCTCTCTCCCTCTCTCTTTTAAAATAGAAGATATTGACGAATGCAAAGCAGTTGGCTGGAAAGAGAAAACAAAGCAATTTAATGGGTAAAATTTATTTTTGATCACGTATATTATATCAGTTTGCTCAAGCACAGCAGATCACTTATAAACTCTGCATGTTTCTTTTTTCCAGATACAGCAATGGGTCTGCTCATGCGGTTCACACTGTGTGCAAGATTGAGAAGGAAAAGGTACTTCATAAGCAATCGTGGCATTTTAATTTTGAAATTATTGTTTGATATCAGCCTAGTAGGTCAGGGTCACTAATTTCTCTAGGTCCATTGACACATTTGGGTTTTTGAGAGAGTGCTGTGGGCCCAACCCTCTCTGGTCACTTCTTTCAGGTCCAACAGAATTAATTTGAGCCTTGAAAAGCACATAAAGCTGAAAGAGGAAATGAGAAAGAGTGCTACTCTTCCTTCCAATTTTTGGGTTGCAGCAACTGGTTTTCTCTTCAGGTCATTCTCTTTAGAAGGATGAGCTGAAGAAGAGTCCCTGTAGAGATCCATTTCATACTGAGCAGCCAAAATATTACCGTATTTTTCGCTCTATAAGACGCACCTGACCACTGCGTCTTTTGGAGGAGTAAAACAAGAAAAAAAATATTCTGAATCTCAGAAGCCAGAACAGCCAGAGGGATCGCTACGCAGTGAAAGCAGCAATCCCTTTTGCTGTTCTGGCATCTGTGATAGCTGCGCAGCCTGCATTCGCTCCATAAGATGCATGCACATTTCCCCTTACTTTTTAGGAGGGAAAAAGTGAGTCTTATAGAGCAAAAAAACCGGTATATTGTTGTTTGCCCTTTTGGCCCACTCAGATGCATAACTTGTTTTAATTACTCCGGCTGAGATCCTCATTCTTTTGTTTTTATATTGTTCTATGTCCTTTGTCCGTGTCGGGCTGCCAGATGATTTTAAACAATGATCTCTTGCAAGAGGGAATCAGAGTCTCATAGAAGATTGTGGAAACTTTTCTAAACATAGTGTAATGGGTGCCCCTTATTACAGTCTCCACTGCTGCAAAATGGTCCTTAGTTATAAAATCCTGATTAGACTTCTCCCTTTTTATGTAGTTGAATTCCAACTATGAGAAATGTTTTGCTGGCTTTCCAAATAACTAAAAAATAATAATAATGTAGGTGGTCTTGTTGGTCCACTGGACAAAAAAAACCCAAAATCTACACATTTATTATTTCTTTATTAAAATTATTAGTATCCTGCCTTTCGGGTAATCTGCAATATGGTATAATACAAAATTGTGAGTGAGCTTTTGAAGTCTCCAAATTAAAGAAAAGGATGCAGCTAAGCCACGTTGATGAAATCCAAAATTTACAGGGTGGTAATTAGGGACAAACAAAATGCCAATAAGTCAGGAGCAAATGTTAGAACTTGCTCTTGACTTTGTGACTTTTCAGTTGGTCCTAAGAAAGGCGTTGTCATACTATAGGTTTTGTTGGGTTTGGCAGGTTTCTTGAGCCCTGCCTGCTGCCCTTGTATCTCCAGCTGTTAATCCATCCCGCTAATGGTTCCTGCTGCAATATTCTCCGCTGGTTTCTGCGTCCATGTTCTTCCTCGTCTTATGGGAATATTGCCTTAAACTGAGCCAGAACCTAAGTCCATCTAGCTCAGTATTGTCCACACTGACTGACAGCAGCTCTCCCGCGCTTCCTGGAGTTTCTGGGGGTAGAATCTGCAATCTTCTGCACGCCAAACCAATTCCCTCCCACTGAGATCCTTCCCCTAGATCTTCCTCCTTGGACTCAGTTCACCCCTGGCCCTAGTCTGACTGTGAAGTTGCTGGCAAGTCTTGAAACAAGAATTGTGGTGCAATTTATAACTCTGCTTTGTAATGATTACTCATGAATTCTTATCTTGAGACTCGGATCAGCTTCATTAACCCCTGGCTCCAAGCCATCCCCCTGTAACTGGAGTCTTTAAAGTGCATCATGGATGAAAAAGTCGTTGCCTGACACGTTTCAGTAAACGGACATGACAGGGAAGGAGAAATGCTCTAAACCCAACTAATTATATGAATTCATTTTCAGAAATCCATGCTTGGTTGAAGTTCTTAGCCTGGGGGCTCATCCACACTTTTCACTGGGCCCATATTTTGATTGTATTGTGCCCTGATTAATTCCCCCGGGCCTGAGAGCTTTTCTCGTTGTTGCGCCTTGTGAAAATCTTACCTGCTGAATTGAAGCTCAGAGAAGGAAAATCCTTCCCTGAATTCTTTGCACATCTGCTAAGTTCTGGTTCGGTGGGATTTTCACAAGGCACAGCTGTGGAACGACGAGAAAACCTCTTAGACCCAGATGAACTAATCAGCACATGATGTGATCAAAATGCGGATCAAACAAAAGTGTGCATGAGCCCTGGGACATTAGTAATTGAAGTCTGGGGATAGTGGTCTTAAAATTGCGTGTCCACACATTTTCCTCCCTCTCTTTTTCTCCCTGCACTCCAGGCTGCAGGGACCAAAGGTACAACATCCACGAATGCCTACCTAAGAGATCAATGCATGTTTTCTTTTAAACATACACGTCTGCCGCCATTTTGCTACAACCAAACCTGTCCCGCTACCTGCAAACACGACTCTCTTCTCTTTCTATTTACCAGTATTCTGGTGTGAAAACCTGCGCATCAGACAGACTTTTTAACAGACCTTAACAAATATTTGATCCCTTTGAGATGCCTCATAATTCAGTCCCCATGTGAGATCGTTCAAATAAAACAAGAATGGGGTAGAATGGGTTGGATATCAATAACTGACCCCAAAGCTCAGACCCAAGAGAGATGTTGAGCTACAGTGAGCTAAATTTGCCCCAAGAACTTCCAATTACCATGCATGTATTTGAGCTGTCTTATTTTGAGTGATGTAGTTATTATTTTTGAATGCATCACCGAACATTTGAGATGCAGCAGAGGTATGTCAATGCTTCACTGATAAAAAGTATGTTTCAAGGCTTTTTTTTAAAAAAAGGATATCCCCTTCTCCTGCCCACAAGTCAACCAAGTTGGACCTGTTCTCATGAGGTCTATGGGGTGGTGGGGAATCCATTTCGCTGTGACTTCCAGGTACATGGGTTCATAATAAGGCCATCTTGAGGAGCTGCAGGCATGCGTAGGATTCAGCCCTTGCATGCTACCACTACACCCAAGCCAATGACAGATGCTCATGGTGACAGCCTCACACCACTCAGAGAGGGAAGAATAAGCCTTCTATGGTGAATACTTTTTCCATGCTGAATGCAGATTTTCATCTCCTGTGAGCGTTTTCCCACTACCTGTGCTGGAGCCCAGCACAGTGAGACTGTTCGTACGGATGAAGAAGAATTTTATAAAATGGCATGGTTTAGAAACTCTCGCTCTCTCCTAGCTCAATAATCCCCAAGGCATTCTGAGCCAAGCCCCCTTCCATCTTGCCTCTGCTCATTATGGCTCAGTGTCAACATCTTCCATCTGCCTCTTCCCCTTCTTCTGTCCTCTCTCATATTTTCACAAACTTATATGGAGGAGGGGAAAGAGCAGCTGAGGCTGCTTCTGTTTCTGCAGGCCAAGCTGTTCTTGCCAACTTGAACTCTAGGATGTATTATTTGCTATTCTTCCTGATTCATCAACCAGGAACAATAACAACAAGTTTGAAAAACCTACAGGCGCCAGAAATACACCAAGGGTTATTTCAAAGAGTCTTCACTCTACAATGTGTTTTATCTAAAACCTCCAAAAAGATTTGCAAAAATCTCAGCCCCTTCAATTTCTGAACAAAGATGGGCAGGTTTCACATGTCACTAGGCGAAAATGAAAATGTTTACTGTTCTTTTCATTTATTATTTAAGGAGACTCCAGAACCAAGTGATACCGGAAGAAAATACCGAAACAAAAGGGACCACATGATATGTAAAGTCATGTGCCTGTGCATTGCCTATTCATCAACTATTGGCGGACTGACAACCATCACAGGAACTTCAACCAACTTGATCTTTGCTGAGCACTTCAACACGTAAGAAAAGAGACAAAACAAGTTCTTCTAAATCTGAAACCTGTTTTTACTTCCTTCCTTTTATAAAAACACTTCAAACAACAACTGGGAATAATAAAAAAAACAGTTTAAAAGATTGACACATACATAAAATCAGTTCAGATCCAAGGCAGATGCCAACTGGGTTGCGTGTCAAGACCCTCAAGCCAACCCCCATTAGAATAAAGTAATACACACAGACACAGAATTTTTGTTTAAGGTTATTGGGCACATTTTTTTGGCCAAAGCTTTACTGATTACAGGAAATGTGAGCGGTATTGGCTTAGGCATTGGCAAAAGACTATATTGGACTCCTGCCTCCTTTGCAGGAAGTCTGTAAGGGTAAACCACCCAAAGGGGAGCTGCTTTGGGGGAACCCGCCTGCATCTCCCCTGGTGTTCCCAGAGGCCTGGCATGGCCCTCACCCTTCAAGCGGACTTTGGACAAGATCCAGGCCCCAGATTCCTTTAACGGAATACCCTTGAAATGGAGGGGCAGGTGATGGCCGACCTCCCCTCCCCCACTCAACTATAAGTCAATGCCTAACAGCCAAACCTTACAAAGTTCTGACGATTGTTAAGAGGTAGGCAAAAACCAAGTGGCCAGTGCCAATTTGCCAAATGGAAAAAATTCCCACCAACCAAAGTCCAAAGCAAGGCCAGAGGACACCTAAATTAAAGGGAGGGTGGGCGGGTGTTTGGCAGCTTGAAGCAGGTGCTTAGCACACATTGTGGTGCCGCTTTTATACTTTCCCCCACAATCACCCTGTTTAAATTGATTGAGCAATAGCCCTGGGTAATTGTGGTGCCACCCTGGTGTGAGGGCAATAGCTCCACCCATGCCAAGGTGGGGGAACTGGGTTGAGGGCCTGCCCGCAACCAGGACCATCTGTTAAGATGATCCCACATAAAGTTTTTATATCCCAATCCAGCTTTGTCCCCCAAATATACTTAAGAGCCTACCCATGTGATGGTATTGTAGGTTAGTTATGGGTCACATAAATCTCTCATAGATTCAGGCAAGTCACATGATGATGCTCTTGCAGTTTAGCTGCCAACAACACTCCACTACAACTTCCACTTTACAAATCAATGATATTTTAACTGTGCAGTAAACAAAGAAGCAGAAGGCCAGAAAATTTCTGAACCACAATCACTATCTATCCATCCATGCTCTATAAAGAATTCCAAGCTTTGCAATTCCATTGTCTTTGTCCTTGATGTCCCAATGGTCAATATCTATCCAGAAATTTTAAGGCTCATTGTTATTTCAATGGGAGACATAAACACACGCTTAAATTCCTCCTGCTGTAATCAATGGAACCTAAACTATTCAACTTTTGCTGGACTATGCACTGTTATTTCCATTGTAGATGTAGTAAACTGAAGCTGAGGGGAAAGGAATTTAGACTCAAAGATCCTTGCCCAACCCCCATGAACTCACGTGACAATACAGCATTCAAATAGACACAATATTACACCTGGAACACTTCGCACAGGCCAGAAATGCAGAATGGGGGGAAAAGGAAAATAATGTCTAAAAACATTATTCTGCAGGTTTGCTCTAGCTCCTTTTAACAAACTCATTGAAATCACCGAGGCTGTCTTAGAAATGTTTTATAATTATAAATGATGGTGCCACAGTTTTGCCCCAAGAAATTTTTCTCACAGCTGAAGATATATGATGTTTAACCTCATGCTATTTCTGAGGCAACTGCAATTTTTACACTTGATACTAATTGACAACAACCGCAGTATCAAGGATCATTCTGTCAGTTTCACTCTGCGTCCCAAATATGTCTAATCTGTTAAAGCGATTTCTAGTTGCCTGGAATATTGTCTATCTGCCACCTGTAATTTGCTAAAAATTGCATCATCCTAAACTGCATTTTACACAGGAGAATATATCATAGTTACTTTAAAGCAAATAAAATAAAAGCATACATATAATCAAATAAGCAAGGACACATTAGAGCCTTCAAACTTCATTACATGCAAGGCAAGGGAATAATAACCATACCAGAGGAAAACACATCTCCAACTAATTACCTATGTGATTCCACCCTGAACAACTAACAGTGCAGGCTTTCCTCTGAGGAAGCATGCCAGGAATTGATCTACAAAACCCTTTTTTGTTTATAGATGGGCATTTTGTTATGATCCCTGGTTTGATTACAGCTCCAGGATCATCTTTGCACTGACATGCAACACCATTGTTTTTGTTGGAGATCATAAGAGCTGCTTTGCTGGATCAGACCAAAGCCCAGTTCAGAGTGAAAGCCTGGTTTTTTTCTTCCTTGGAGTCTCCTGTGCATGCCATAGAATCATAGCATTGTAGAGTTGGAAGTGAACAAAAGGGCCATCTAGTCCAACTCCCTGAATGACCACTCCCCACATTAAATGGGGTGCGCCCTTTGTGTGGTTGTGCACAGCCCCCTGGACCCTGTGCAGCACCATTAACACAGGCTTGGCTTCGCCTTCCCCAGGTGGGATACCTGGAGGTCTCTGCCTACCTCAGCCAGTTGCCCAATCTCTCCTGGGGAGGCGTTGCCAAGGTGGTCAGGCCAGGTAGGGGGAGGTACCACCCTGCCCACACAAGCAGGAATCTTTTGCCCAATGTGAGGCTCAAACCCACGATCCTGAGATTCCCCATCCCCATAAGTTTATGCCCTCCCGCTTCTGCATCCACCTCTAATTCCTCTAAAAAAAAAGAACCCTCCCCACAAAACTATGCCTATTTGTATGCATTTTTTCCCCTCTGCCTCCACAAAATAGGCCTTTCCCAAAACATGCATTCTAATCTAAAATGTATATTTTTATATACACCATGGTAACTTTTTTTTTTTAGTTGAGCACCATCTCGCAAAATTCAGAATTGCATGAAAGCTGAAGGATTACTGCATTCTGAGCTGCATAATAGTCTAGGAGGTGTGAGTCAGGTCAGTTCCCTTAGAAAATGTGGACTGAACCAAATCCCCGAGTCCTCCTAGTTGCAGCCGGCTGCCCATGGTATCTTTCAGAATCTAATAAACCACTTGAGTGAAGTGAAATGAAATGTGCAAGGAAGGAGAAAGGGAATCATAGAAAGCAGCTGAATTGGAGCCAGATGGCGCAGCAACATGTGAAAAGGGCTATGGAATGCATACTCTCCAATATTTCTCTGATGAAAATAGGGGTGTCCTATTCAATAATAATAACTGCTGTTGTTGTTTAGTCGTTTAGTCGTGTCCGACTCTTCGTGACCCCATGGACCAGAGCACGCCAGGCACTCCTGTCTTCCACTGCCTCCCACAGTTTAGTCAAACTCATGCTGGTAGCTTCGAGAACACTATCCAGCTATCTCGTCCTCTGTCGTCCCCTTCTCCTTGTGCCCTCCATCTTTCCCAACATCAGGGACTTTTCCAGGGATTCTTCTCTTTTCATGAGGTGGACAAAGTATTGGAGTCTCAGCTTCAGGATATGTCCTTCCAGTGAGCACTCAGGGCTGATTTCCTTAAGAATGGATAGGTTTGATCTTCTTGCAGTCCATGAGACTCTCAAGAGTCTCCTCCAGCACCATAATTCAAAAGCATCAATTCTTTGGCGATCAGCCTTCTTTATGGTCCAGCTCTCACAATAATAATAATAATAATAATAACAACAACAACCCGCCCATCTGACTGGGTTGCCCCAGCCACTCTGGGCAGCTTCCAATATATATAAAAACACAACAAAACATGAAACATTAAAAAAACCTTCCCTACAAAAGGCTGCTTTCAGATGTATTCTAAAGGTTGTATAGTTACTTATTCCTTTGGCTTGAGGTTCCACAACTCCATACCCTCCAACATTTTTCTGATGAAAATAGGGATGTCCAGTGCTTTTTTATTTTTAAAAAATGTTTAGGGGTACTCTCATTTTCCTATTCATATTGAAATTCTGCCCCCTCAATGAGGTCAAACTTAGATTCACAAAATGTTTATGGGTATGCGCCCCCCTGCTTCCCCCCAGGGGGAAAAAAGCACTGGGGTGTCCTAAGGAAAAGGGGACATTCTTCGATCAAATCAGAAACTGGGACAGCTTCTGTAAATCCAGGACTGCCCCTGGAATTAAAGGGAGACTTGGTGGGAATGTGAATGCCCTCCCCTCACAGATTCATCTAGAACTGACCTTGCAGGGCTTTGGGTGCCAAAGCACACATTGATCCAAGCCTTTGACCAAACTGGATGTGGATTTGGGTAGCCTTCCCGCTCTGGCTTGCACTGTTGTTCATTGTGATGATGAGTGTACTGCTTTATTGGTTTTATGTACCAGGATTTTATTGTGCATTATATGTTCCTGTTTTATCCTGCGCCCTGCTCTGAGATTATTTTTTAATGAAGAGTGAGCTAAAAGAGGGACATAAAACATAAACACAAGCCAATCAACAGAGGGAACATGACAGAGCCCAGAGTAAAGAACTATCAAAAGGCAAAAGGCATTAATATCGTCAGCTTTTCATGTTACAGCTGCTCCTCTAGGCTCCATTTGGTTATGATTCAGAGTCACTCTCCATGGTGGTTTTGTGTGTTAATCTAACATAATATACAAAACCTTAAGAATGATCTTAAGATAATGAAAGCCCTGTTGCAGAGCAACAATCTTATCCCCAGGTCTGTCCTGATAAGCTTGGTCAAGGTCAGTACTGCAGGTATAAATCACTCAAATTCAAACATTTATTAATGCAGATTGCATGGCAGCAGCCATGAGGAAGAAGGTGGAGATAGAAGGGAGCTGTTAAAACAGGTTATGCAGTCTTGTTTTTGTAGGATCTTATCAGTGTGATAAGGGATGCGGGTGGCGCTGTGGTCTAAACCACAGAGCCTAGGGCTTACCGATCAGAAGGTCGGCGGTTCGAATTCCCGCGATGGCGTGAGCTCCCGTTGTTTGGTCCCTGCTCCTGCCCACCTAGCAGTTCGAAAGCACATCAAAGTGCAAGTAGATAAATAGGTACCGTGGGAAGGTAAATGGCATTTTCATGCACTCTCTGGTTCACCAGAAGCAGCTTAGTCATGCTGGCCACATGACCCGGAAGCTGTCTGTGTACAAACGCCGGCTCCCTCGGCCTATAGAGCGAGATGAGCGACGCAACCCCAGAATCGTCCACGACTGGACCTAATGGTCAGGGGTACCTTTACCTTTACTATCAGTGTGATAGTCCAAATCTCTAAGGTCAAACAGATCATATTCAAAGTGTGTTTTTCTTGGGCAAAGAGGCTGCCTGAACAATCCTAGTTTGGCTATTATAGTTACATAAGCTTACGCTGCAAACCATCTTCATCACTGGGTAGCACAGCCTCTGTATTTTCAAGTACACAGGGCCAGTGAACCTCCTGATTTTGGGCTGGTGCATTCATCCCCACAACATGTTGTGCCTTCGTTTTTCACACCGTGATGAATATTTTCTCCGAATGCTGACACCTTTACTGCACCCTAAAGGACATTAGTTTTTGCTAGATCGGGAGGACACCGTAAATCTCTGATCCCACACTGCGAAAGCACATTTCAGAGGAAATGTCAAGCAGTAGGAGTGTTGGCTTGAAGTCACATCGGAGTAGCTTTACCATTTCAAACATGAAACGGTGAGCAATGAGGAAGGAAAGCAAATTATTTTCCCACCTCCATACCCAAGGAGATGTCACTCACTTTGGCCACCTATGCATTCACACAGTAAGGTTGGGCATGATCAATGGGCCCTTGTTACCAGGCCAACTAACGACAGTGAAATGAGTTTTTGTTTCATTGAAGGTGGAAATAGTATTAGCACAGACCAGACTTTTTCTGTTGCAGCCAATTCTCACAGCCCATTCCATAGAAGCTGTAGCCCGACGGTGGATGCTTTCAAGTTCACCTTGGTATGCTGGGTGATTTTGGCATTCCGGATGACATTACTTTTGCTATCTGCCCTGGGAGAATCACACACAGATTCTCCAACAGAGCAGGGTCCCATCAAAGAAATTGCCTTGCCTATTTTGCAGCCCTCAAGTCAAGTCTGACACCTTTGTCCCATAGAGAGCTTAATAAAATCAAACAAAGCTCTTGTCTTAATGAAACCTTTCCTCATTATAGAAACTCTTTATGTTTGTTAAGCTGCGCATCTGTATCTGACTTTGACATGTGGCGAGTTCAGGCGACTGCTATGCGGAGAGGGTTCTGTCACTCAAGGGAACTTGCAATGTGTAACTTGTGTCAAGGTCCTTGTTTATACATCCCTGCCTCAGGAGGTTACACTGCAGATGTTAAGAGAACTGTAAAAGACAGTCAGCAACATATTTTCTACTTTGAGCCCCATCCACACTATAAATTTAAAGCACTTTTATACCACATGGTTGGCCCCCAATCATCCTGAGGACAGTAGTTTGTTAAGGGAGCTGGGAGTTGTTAGAAGACCCCTATTCCCCCCCCCCCGAGCTATCTAATAATAATAATATTAATAATAACTTTATTATTTGTACCCTGCCCATATGACTGGGTTGCCCCAATCACTCTGGGCGGCTTCTAACATATATAAAAACATAACAAAATATTACACATTTGAAAGCTTCCCTATACAGGGCTGCCTTTAGAGTTCTTCTAAAGGTTATATAGTTACTCATCTCCTTGACATCTGATGGGAGGGCGTTCCACAAGGTGGGTGCTGCTACCGAGAAGGCCCTCTGAACTTCAAACTGTGGTTTATGGATTACTTAATTAACAATTACTTAATTATTAAGTGGTTTGTTCTGTTACATGGATAAGGTGGAGGAGGCCTTTTGTAAAATGCTGCAACATTAAATCCCATCAGTTGAACATTATACTGCTCAATTAACTGAGCTCAAACAATTATGTACATGGAGCTAGAATGAAGCCCATTGAAGTGCTTCATGGTCCTATTTATCATAGTACATTCAGCATTCATTGGGTAGTTTCTGATGACTAAAGCTAATTCCCTTAGCCAGGGTGGATCAGGAATTCGTATCATCGTCTGGACTGACTGATGTCTAAAAGAGCTATGTGAGGGCTTTGTGACAGAGTCTTACCCAATTATTTTGGGGTATAGCGGTTGTGATATGATGGATCGCTTCATGCTCCCTAGTTGATTTGATTCCCACCACTTGGTGGCTGCAGAAGTCAGTGCAAGGGGAATGCAATCCTAGTTATCTGGTAGCAAACAAGTGCTCTAGACCAGCAGTATGATGACATAAAGAGAGTAAACATCTCTTCAGTCTCTCAGTTCAGCCTCCATAAAGCTGAAGTTCCTCACACAATAAAAAGCTTAGACCATATTACAAAGAGGTAATGGAGGTAAAACTCAGAACAGGATATGATCCACCAGTTGATCCATTGGTTATATTGCGTGGTTAAGTCAAAGACGTGATCTTATCAGTGGATATGGAACTGGTAATTCATGTGCTGACCGCCGCACAAATAGCCATATGCTATGGCTGAAGAAAAGATGGCGACCCAACATCAGTGTCTGGGTTACAAAGCATATAGTGGAGCTTTGGAATGTTCTGGTGTAGTAAGACTCAAGAAAATATCTAACCTTGAAACAATGTCTGGTTTTTCAATATTTATATTTTCCTTTATGTATCTATGTGTATATGTACATCTTCCTTGTGTGTATTTTTCATGTAACTTTGCTCATATGATGGAACAAAAGAAAATTGCTGTCATTATAAGCCCTATTTGAGCATTCACTTCCTTTATGTGATCGTAATCACGTAGCAAAGAGGAGAGGGAAATTGGCAAGTCCAGCTTTTCACTAGTGCCTCACATTCCCCAACTGTACAGGCCCTTTACAATTTGAAGGGCAGACGTATGGAGTAGGGGGCCTCCTGTACTCATGCAAATCTCCCTCATGAATGAGAACCTCATCTGAATCCCTATCATGTAGTACAGCCTTTGTCCATCTGACTGGGGCAGATGGGAGTTGTAGTACAAAACTTCTGGAGACCACCAGGTTGATGAAGGCTGAGGCAGCATATTATGAATAGCTCTCGGGGAACATTTTAACATGATTTCCAAACCTTCCAAAAGATGGGGGAGACCACCAGCTCCACCCAGAATCGCACTAGATACCTGTGGTACTAATATGTCTCCCTCTCTTAAAAAGATGAGGGAGCCCAAAAAATAAAAAAGGAAGCCATAGGAAGTCAAGCAGTGAGATCAGGAACTCAGTGACACAGGGCCAGTGAGTTCACACTATTGTTGTTAAATGTGCAATAATGCCGTTGTCATTCAAATCTACATTTGAGGTGAAGTCATATTCCATCTTCATTTCCTGATAGAGCTGGTTTTCATATCTAAAACTGGACAGGGTGTGTAAGTGTATCAATGCTTCAGCCCATCCCAGGGATCCTGTCTTAACTGGTATCTTGCTTTTCATATGCAATAGTGATGTCTTAACCTCAGTTTCTTTCTCATTTTTTATTCAGGCGGTACCCAGGTTGCCAGTGCATCAATTTTGGAACATGGTTTATTCTTTGCATCCCTATCACTCTTATTATACTGGTCCTTTCCTGGGTTTGGCTCCTGTGGCTTTTCCTGGGTTTCAAGTAAGTATAAATGCCCAGTGCAATCCATGTGATGACAGTTGAGGCAGGGAGAATAGTATACTGTAGAAAATCATTTCATATTTTAGAATGAGAATGGGTGGCTTCATTCATGAAAATTCACCAGCAATTACTAGAGGCAGACTTTCCCTCACGAAGGCCAAAGGTAGGCTATGTGGTTGTGAACTTCAGATGTTGTGAACTACGACTCCCATCTTTCTGATCATTGACCATGCTACCTGGGACTAATGGAAGTTGGAGTCTGCAACATCTGGATGGCATTACATTGGCTACATTTGGCTGTGACCCTCCAATATGGCCAATTATGGCAATTGGAGTCCAACAACTTTTGGAGGACACAGGTTCCTCATCCCTGTAGTGTAGAAATAGGCATGCTTTTGGAAACTCAAAACCAGCCCAGTCCAAAATAATATTTGCATGTGGACTGATGGTGGTCATCATTCAGGACTTCTGCATTTGCAACTCACACTCATAGGGTGAAACCTTCGGGTGGAAAAGTCCTATTGTATAGCTGCTACAGTGAATAATCTTCTCAATGCTCTGGGTTGATAAGGTTTATCCCTCAAGTATAGCGATAAAGATAGAGGTAGCCTGAACCCCAAAGAGGAATTATAATTTCCGATACCGTTCCCCAAAAAGATGTGGTAATGGAACCATGGTTTGCTCACAATTCAGCCTTATGCTGAAGTGGGCCAAACATTTATATACTGCTTGATTGTAATTAAGCACCAATAAGTCACAACAAATGATTTATAGTAAGTGACCTTCATCCTAACAGCTGGAAGTTGCATGACTGCTTTTATTAATAAATAGCATAAATAGCAGGAGAGAATTGGTATCTGAATGAGGAACATATTAGAATATAGGTTTAAATCCCCTGCCCATCACACCACAGTCCTGATTTGACCACCTCACCACCCCCAACCCACAGCTACTATTTACTAAAGAAAGAAAGAAAGAAAGAAAGAAAGAAAGAAAGAAAGAAAGAAAGAAAACGATGTAACTGAGAGTTGCACAGTTAATATCACATCAGATTTGACCTTCAGCATAACATTGCTTTCCCTTTTCACATACAAATCACTAGGTGGTATAAATAATTTCCCCAAGAATAGAGAGCATATTTTCCAAGATTTTCAGCAGGGATTTTGCTTTTGAGGTATTCAACATGGTGTCCACTATCATTCCTATCATCCCTGTTCATTGGCCATTTTGGCTGAGGGTAATGGGAGCTAGCTACTCTCGTTTATACAAAGGAAGCCCACCTGACTTCATGCCATTTACTGTCTCTGCTATAAAGTATGTGACCAAAACACCAAATTTGCCAATACATTACAATACACATACCATACATGATACTATAGTCTGACATAAAGCATTACGTTTCTGAATTACAAGGCATTGGTTATTTCTGTTCCAAGGACTGTGGCTTGGGTCCAGAGAGATGTGTAACCAGTTCCTCCTGCCAAAAAGGAGCTTTGAACTGCATTTTCAAAACAGATCCCCACATAGCAAGCCTCTTTTGAAACAAAACAGAATCTCCAAAGCAATTTGTGATACAAAACGGAGGGGAGTCACCTCCTGGTCAAAGGAAGGGAGCCAAAAAAAATCCCACTGAGCTCAGGCCTTTGGATACAAGCCACAGGAAGAGAAACCCATACTTGAAATGTAAAACACCCCTTTACTGGTTATTCTTATTTCCATTTTAGTTTCAAAGAAATGTTCAAGTGTGGCAAGGAAAAGTCGCCCAGGGAACAAGCCTCCGCACAGGTGATTAAAGAGGAATACAATAAACTTGGACCGATGAGGTAAGACAGACGGCTGAACCACAGGCACAATGTTACAATGTTGTCAAAGCAAACATACTGAAAGGGCAATGTTGAAACTCGCTGTTCTTCTGTTGCAGCTACCCAGAAATCATCACCCTTGTCCTCTTCATTCTCATGGCCCTGTTATGGTTCACTAGAGACCCTGGATTCATCTCTGGCTGGGCTTCGTTATTTTCAGCGTAAGTTTATAAGCATCATTGTCCAGTTTTGAGGTGCTGGCATTATCTCTTGCTTGCAAACGAATCCGTGTTGATGGTATTGAAGATTTGTTTAGCTATCGTACTGGATGTGCTGACAAGGAGATGTAACTATCCATCCTTTAGAAGACATCTGAAGGCAGCCTTGTATAGGGAAGGGTTTTTTAAAATAATAATAATAATAATAATAATAATAATAATAATAATAATAATAATAATAAATTTATACCCCACCCATCTGGATGGTTTCCAACAGAATATTAAAAACACTCTAAAACATCAAACATTAAAAACTTCCCTAAATAGGGCTGCCTTCAGAAGTCTTCTAAAAGTCAGATAGTTGTTTATTTCCTTGACATCTGATGGGAGGGCAGACGCCGCCACCGAGAAGGTCCTCTGCCTGGTTCCCTGTAACCTCACTTCTCACAGTGAGGGAACTGCCAGAAGGCCCTCAGAGCTGGACCTCAGTGTCCGGGCAGAACAATGTGGGTGGAGACACTCCTTCAGGTTAAAATGCTTTATTATGTTTTTATATATATTGGAAGCTGCCCGAGAGTGGCTGGGGCAACCCAGTCAGTTGGGTGGGGTATAAATAATAAAGTTGTGGTGGAACAGGACATCCCTATTTTCATCGAATAAATGTTGGAAGGTATTCAATGCACTGAAACAGCACCACAACAAAAGTGGCCAGGGCCAGAATTGGCAGTGGGGGGCTATCCCATATTCTCTCTTGTACACACACACATTTATACAGCATGCACACATACAGACTCCCCTGAGTAACAGAGTAGGAAGAGCTGCAAAATTGCAGAGCAGTGAGGAATTTGCGGCAGGCCCGAATTAGACATTGGCTGCTCTACATTCCACACATGCATGTACATGCTCACATACACATATAACACACAGCACAAACACCACACAGAGGTATCACCCACAAAGAAAAAAATTCCTTTTTAGGCCACCCAGCACCACCACATTTTCAGTAACAGTGCCTACCGTTTTTAACCAAGTCAGCCACAGCTATGGTGGTTATATCTAATATCTGTTTCAGTCTATGCCATCCCCACTCAGCCTCACACCTAGTGCACCACTTCTCACGAGGACAGATTTTTATTTATCCATAATGAACCCAAAGCACCATTATATTTCATTTCTGAAAACCCAAGAAGCTGTACCTCAAATAATGAACAGCGATGTGTGCCTAAGGCTCCAATCTGTACGTGGAAATCAGTTCTACTTCAAGTTAAACCTATTCGGGGTTGGAGCATAAATCACACCTTCAAATATCCTCAGTTCTTGACTCCTTGTAATGTTTGCTTGGGTAGCACACAACTTCTTCAGTTGTTTCAAATACCTGCTGTTTAGATATTACAGTCATTGGGCAGGACTGTTTTTGAGTGCTTCTGTGAGGAAGTTGCAGTACCAAATTTATCATTACTATATATGTAGTTTGACTGTACAGTGGTACATCAGGTTAAGAACTTAATTCGTTCTTGAGGTCTGTTCTTAACCTGAGGTACCACCTTAGCTAATGGGGCCTCCCACTGCTGCTGAGCCACCGCTTCATGATTTCTGTTCTCATCCTGAAGCAAAGTTCTTAACCCGAGGTAATATTTCTGGGTTAGCGGAGTCTGTAACCTGAAGCATCTGTAACCTGAAGCGTATGTAACCCAAGGTACAACTGTATTTCTTGCACTTACTGAGGACTCAGCTACGTTTGTCAAAAAACAGTGTTTTGAATGAGTTGCAAACATGCAACACCAGATGGCGCTGCGCAGCACAAAACTTTTCTGTGTGATTTTACATAGCATTTTTTACCTTTTGTTATAACGATTTAATTTATGACTTACAGTATTTATAGCAGGTTCCCCCCGACTCCTGTGTGTAGATTCACCCTGAGTTAGCAGACCCTACAGTGCTCAAACATATTTGCTGTTCAGCCACTCTGGCCTCAAAAAGTTTTAACCTTTGAATAAGAGGGGAAGGCTTCAACAGTTTCCCCTTTTCTGCTCCTTCATGGCTGAAACTTTTCTCAGCTGAGTCAAATGATTGGCTGGGGAAAGTGGCTGAGGCAGGATATAGCACTTTGCCTAAGACGTGACAGAGAAATAGCTCCAATTGTTCTTCTCCAGCTGGGCATTTTGATATTTGCTATACAGTGATACCTCGGGTTACATACGCTTCAGGTTACACACTCCACTAACCCAGAAATAGTGCTTCAGGTTAAGAACTTTGCTTCAAGATAAGAACAGAAATCGTGCTCTGGCGGCGCGGCGGCAGCAGGAGGCCCCATTAGCTAAAGTGGTGCTTCAGGTTAAGAACAGTTTCAGGTTAAGAACAGACCTCTGGAACGAATTAAGTACTTAACACGAGGTACCACTGTATTGTCGGTCAGGGCAGACACCAATGAATAGTTCCATCACCTCAAGAACTTCTGTCTGCGGAATAGAACTTCCCCTCATTCTTCTTTCCCCATATACCTCCCCCATGCCCCCTAAATACATTCTGGGTTTCCAGTGGCATAGCGTGGGGGGTGCAGGGGGGCCGGCCGCACCGGGCGCAACATCTGGGGGGGGCGTACGCTCGCACTCGCAGCTCTTTGCCCCTACTAAAATCCACTGGGTTAGGGGACGCAAATTACTTGCCTTGCCCCGGGTGCTGAAAATCCACGCTACGCCACTGTGGGTTTCCCCCCAACCTTCTGCAGCAGTTCTGGGTAGGGGGCAGGGGGCACAAGGAGAGATATATATATACACATACGATCCTTTTGACTCTCCGCCAATGTTTTCCCCCAAGTCCATTTTCATTTGTGACTAATTGTAAGCATGCATCATTCTACTTTAAAATAAACCATTTTTATAGCATAATATATCCAGCCTAACCTGATAAAATCAGAAGCACTTAATTATAATGCTAGGGCATAGTCTGAAGTCTGGTCCTGGGCAGTGTTTGAGTTGGTATTCACCCAGAAAGCACATGTTTGCAGCCTTGAGATCCATTATAGATGGGGAATAAATGCAAGAGAATAAATAAATGATGCCAAGATATAACAAATGGACATTTCCTTTCTTTCTCTTTTTTGCTGTTTAGATTTTGTTTGCATCCATATGCCCATGGTTACACTTAACATTTTTAATTTTCCTCAAAATATCTAAATGAGCTTTTCATTTTTGGAGGTTTTATTAGCCTCATCTTGTAAATATGCTTTGTATTTTGTCTGCAAGCTAAAGTTTTGCATGGAAATGGAAAGTTCATTCAAGTGTTTGGCATGTTTCCCTATATTATTAAATCTGATTAAGAACATCACACACAAACATATCGTTTGCTGATTTCATTTTTAAACATTATTTACATTTACTCCTGTAAAGCGTAGAGTTACCATAGCAACACTTGAGATGGTAAGAACCTGAACAGAATAGTTCATGTGAGGCTTGCCACAACTCCTGTTTCTTGTGGGCATTTCAGATTAACTCATTAAAAACAAATACTTCGGCTAACTTTATGTCACTACAATAGACGCAAGATAATATCTCCAAGGCAACTATCTGTAAACAAACAATAAACGCCCATAAGATGGCAAAAGTTAATTTGTTTCCAAAATAGGTTTTATCTTAAATAATTGCAAATGCAGTAAATAAAGAGCCCGCTGGTAAAATATCAGTGGTTCGGTGTTTGTTTTTCTCTCTTTCCAAAATAGATTTTATCTTAAATAATAGATAGATAGATAGATAGATAGATAGATAGATAGATAGATAGATAGATAGATTCTTTATTGTCATTACACAAGTGCAACATTGCACAAGTGCAACGAAATTGGATGCCATCCCTTAAAAACAACAAAAGCAACACAACAACAACAACCAAACAAACCACATTCCAGCCACACCCACACCCACACCCATCAAACTCCCAGGTCACACTATCGAGTTACTGCATTTAAGAAGGCCACAGCTCTTGGATAGAAACTATTTTTCAGTCTATTTGTCCTTGACTTGATGTTTCTGTATCTCCTGCCAGAAGGCAGTAGTACAAACAGACTGTGTCCCGGGTGAGATGCATCCTGCAGGATATTGTTTGCTTTCCTAAGACAACGGGAACCGTACAGTTCTTCCAAAGATGGGAGGGGATGACCAATAATCCTTTGGGCTGTGGTTATGACCTTCTGGAGCACCTTCCTCTTCCTAGCTGTACAGCTGGAGAACCAGGCACAAATACAGCACAAATACACAAATAATTGCAAACGCAGTAATAAAGAGTCCACTTGTGATATATCAGTTGTTCAGTGTTTGGACACCGCTCCAGTAATCAGACGTTTCGTCCCCAAAAGTCTTAGTCATCAAGCTTTGTAGTAAATAATATACAGTGGTACCTCAGGTTAAGAACTTAATTTGTTCTGGAGGTCCGTTCTTAACCTGAGGTACCACTTTAGCTAAAGGGGCTTCCCGCTGCTGCCACGCAGCCACCGGGTGATTTCTGTTCTCATCCTGAAGCAAAGTTCTTAACCCGAGGTACTATTTCTGGGTTAGCGGAGTCTGTAACCTGAAGCATCTGCAACCCGAGGTACCACTGTACAACAGAAGACATTATATAAACGGCTTAAAACAGGGGTGTATCTGTCCCCATCAGCATGTTTCCATCGGGAGCAACATAGAAAGAGGATGATGTCCTTCCGTTTGTTAAGCCTCTTGAAGGTTGCATTTCATCACTTCTGTCTCCTGTTGAGACTCAGATATGGAAAGGAGGAGGTTTTTGACCTCAAGCCAGTGTCAACTACAACTATATTATGGGATGCGGGTGGCACTGTGGTCTAAACCACTGAGCCTCTTGGGCTTGCCGATCAGGGTGAGCTCCCGTTGCTCTTTCCCAGCTCCTGCCAACCTAGCAGTTCAAAAGCATACTAGTGCAAGTACGGTAGATAAATAGGTACCACTGCGGCAGGAAGGTAAACGGCATTTCCGCGCACTCATGTTTCTGTCATGATATCCCATTGCACCAGAAGCTGTTTAGTCATGCCGGCCACATGACCTGGAAAGCTGCCTGTGGGCAAACGCTGGCTCCCTCAGCCTGAAAGCGAGATGAGCGCTACAACCCCATAGTCACCTTTGACTGGACTTAACTGTCCAGGGGTCCTTTACCTTTTACCTTTACAGCTATATTACCTGCACAGGTGTTGAGTTCTTCTGGAGAGGTTATTCTCTCTGGCCCACCCAATCTGATCTCAAGGAATGCCCTTCTGAGCAACGCTACTGAGATAGGGATTCCCTACCAAGGAAGGCTGATGATGACCTTTCACCCACAGGCGACCCCTCATTTATTTATTTATTTATTTAAATAAACCTCTGGCCACTGAGGTGACTTGCTTTTCTCACCTGCTCTGTGCTTTGGTCTCATATCTTTTGCTTTTATTGTCTATTAATTGCCTGCCTTTTTTTCAGAATAAAACCTGCTATTATTTATGTTTATATGGTTTTATTGTGCTATTGCTGGGTTATTTATTGTTAGTCAAATTGAGCATTATTTGTAAATGTGGAAAACAAAAATAAATAGATTAAGCATAGTTAGGTTGAATTTAAACTACGTTCATGGTGAATTCATGCTCTGTTAATCATTGCTATTTTGAAATATAATTGCAAATTGGCATATCATTTAAAATTAATGTTTGTGTAGTTATTTTTAAAGGGAAGCTTTAATCTGCCTTTCTGCTGGATCAGTGCCACCCTACTAGACCATGGCTTAGAGAGTCACAGTGCAGTTCATCAGTTCGCACTGCCAATGGCAAGGAATTATGGGGAAACATGCCCCACAATATCTGCAGGGCCAGATGTTTCCCATCCCTGCCAAATAGAAATTTAATGTGTTTACCGTCACCTCAAAATATATTTCCAAACACTGGTAATGTCTGATATTATTGCTAAAGAATCAGAATTTTCTAGTGTGATATTTGTGGACCAACTGAAACATTGGCTCTTTCCCCAGATACCCAGGATTTGCTACCGATTCAACAGCTGCCTTAATGATTGGCCTCCTCTTCTTCATCATTCCAGCAAAAACATTGTCTAGAACTTCAAATGGAGAAAACAGTTGAGTATACATCCCTGACTTTTTCCTCTTTAGCACAAGTATAAAGGCTCGTCCACACTCCTACTCAACCTGTGCCTAGAAAGCATGGGTACGAGCAATTGCCCCCTGGCCTCTCTCCCTTTCCCAGGGAAAAACCTGCTCTTTAGCGATAAATTGGAACAAACTGAAAACCCGAATTGCCATTTGCTCCAATTGAACACTAAAGAGCAGTTTTCCCGGGGGGAAGTAGCAAGACAAGAGGAAGTGTGGATATAAACCCTAAGTTAATATTATAACTGAGAGCAGATTATAGCATAGTGATATTTTGAGCTTCTTTTCAAAGCCATCCAGACTTCTGCTGTTGGATGGGTGGGCTTGAATCATAGAACTGTAGAGTTGGAGGGACCCCGAGGGTCATCTTGTTCAATTCTCTGCAATGCAGGAATTTCAGCGGAAGCATCCATGACAGGTGGCCACCCAACCTCCAAGGAAGGAGAGTCCACCAACACTTATGGGAGTCAGTTCCACTCTTGAACAGCTCTTACTGTCAGAAAGTTCTTCCCAATGTTTAGTTCTTGTAACTTGAAGCCATTGGTTCAAGTCCTACTTTCCAGAGCAGGAGAAAAGAATTAGCTTCCAGAAAACAATTACAGGCAGAATCCCGATGCATCCCAAGCTCTGCGTACATTGCAGAGCAGATGTGGAGCTCTCATAATCACGTAAAAGGTAAAGGGACCCCCGACCGTTAGGTCTAGTCGCGGACGACTCTGGGTTTGTGGCACTCATCTCACTTTACTGGCCGAGGGAGCCGGTGTACAGCTTCCAGGTCATGTGGCCAGCATGACTAAGCTGCTTCTGGTGAACCAGAGCAGGACATGGAAATTCTGTTTACCTTCCTGCCAGAGTGGTACCTATTTATCTACTTGCACTTCACATGCTTTCGAACTGCTAGGTTGGCAGGAGCAGGGACTGAGCAACGGGAGCTCACCCTGTCGCGGGGATTCGAACCGCCGACCTTCTGATTGGCAAGCCCAAGAGGCTCAGTGGTTTAGACCACAGTGCCACCTGTATCCCATAATATAGCTGTAGTTGACACTGGCTTGAGGTCAAAAACCTCCTCTTTTCCATATCTGTGGTTTAGACCACAGTGCCCTTTTTGTCATAAGCATGTAGAAGAGAGTTCTTCATTCATTTTCCATGATGGTTACCAATTTCAACACAGGAAGAGCCTGCTTGATCAGGCCAATGGTCCAGCTGCTCCAGCATCCTGTTCTCACAGGATGCCTATGGGGAGCCCAAATGCAGCACTCTCCCCATACAAACCAGCTCCTGCAACGCAAAGGCTTGAGGAAGTCAGATGACTCAGAATAGCTCTGTGTGAAACAGTAGTAGAAAGACAGTGCAATGGGCTTTCCCTCCTCAGATCTTTACAGACATTCTTTTTATTATTATTCCCCTCCTCTAGTTGTTTTTGATTACACTCCACTGATAACTTGGAAAGAATTTCAAGCCTGCATGCCCTGGGAAATTGCCATCCTCGTTGGTGGAGGGTTTGCGCTGGCAGATGGCTGCGAGGTAATACAGATTTTTGCAACATATTCAATCAATAATAAAAACAACAATATTCTTAAGCTGTAGCTGGTTTGCAAGAAAATCGCAGAGGACGAGCTGAAAAGTTGTCCGGTGTTATTCCACTAGTAATATTTATCTTCTAATGGAACAACAGTTAAGCGAGAAATTGAAGGGAATTGTTGTTCGAGAAGTTAGGGGGAATTTGGAGGGTTAGTTCCTTTGCTTGGTAAAATGTTGTCTCTGAAAATGGTTTCGTTTTGACTGTTATTATCACCATTATCATTAAATAGATTTCTAGTCCACCTTCTGGAGTGTGTTGCTGCTTGCTACAAATCCATAAAATAAAACATTAGCACATCAAGATTTAAAACAGCTGTAAAAACAATTGGCAGCATTAAAATAAAACTGTTCTTAAATATGACCATAAAATTACCCAGGTGTGGACCAGGATTTAATAAAAGAAAAATTATGCACAGAAGTGTGGTGTGCTAAGCCTTATTCAATGAAGTAAAGAATAGTCTCAACTGCTTTGGGCAAACAGCTTTGGCTGTTTGGAGCTTAGAGGGCCATCTCCTATACCGAGGGTGACTAAGTTTCACCTTCTGGATATTGTTGGATTCCAGCTCCCAACCAGCCCCAACTAGCCTGACTAATGCTCATGGAACTTGTAGTTCAGCAAGCATTTGGAGGGTTTGTGCCTTGGTCCTACAACATGTCATCTTCTCCTCAAGATGAGTGTGTGTAGCGTGGACTTTGTTGTGGCCTCTTGCTTGGACCATGAGCACAACACAAAGTTAGCTTCATAAGCCAAGATGATGACAAGCTTCTTGCACAAACATGTAGCCCCCTCTGCTCCCAGTTTTCTTCTCCCTTTGTGCAACTAACCAAATAGGCCATGAAGCCATAGTCAACCATAACTATAAATGGGAACTATGGCTAATATGATTTGTGCTTATGATGTTTTCAGGGTGGTTACACACTTGCAATACCATCTGCTCCTGCTAAATGTTTTGGGGCAGTGACTGCTGCTTTTTTGCAGTAGTGCATGTCCCATAAAGGTAAAGGTAAAGGGACCCCTGACCATTAGATCCAGTCGTGACAGACTCTGGGGTTGCGGCGCTCATCTCGCTTTACTGGCCGAGGGAGCCAGCGTACAGCTTTCGGGTCATGTGGCCAGCATGACTAAGCCACTTCTGGCAAACCAGAGCAGTGCATGGAAACACCGTTTATCTTCCCACCGGAGCGGTATCTATTTGTCTACTTGCACTTTGATGTGCTTTCGAACTGCTAGGTTGGCAGGAGCAGGGACCGAGCAACGGGAGCTCACCCCGTCACGGGGATTCAAACTGGCAACCTTCTGATCGGAAAGTCCTAGGCTCTGTGGTTTAACCCACAGCACCACCTGCGTCCCGCATGTCCCATAGTTTCCTTCTAAAATCTGTTAACTTTTCTTCTTCTTCTTTGGCTATCACTTGTAGCCGAGTAAGATTATCTTCCATTAATGTGGTCTTAACAGTTTGTCCATAAGTAACTGTGGAGACCATTCTGGATCCGCACATCCTTCCACAGTGGGGACATAGGTTTCTGGGTGGGAGTTGATCACAGTGAGGATTTGTCCTCCATGCCTTCCTCTTAGCTCATTTCTCTCTTTCGTCCTGAGTTTGTGTTTCTTCAAAGTCCATGATACCTTTAGTGAAGGCTGTTCTCCAGTTGGAGCGCTCACAGGCCCATGTTTCCCAGTTGTCTGTGTTTATACTACATTTTTTAAGATTACCCTTGATAGTGTATTTAAACCTCTGTTGTTGTCCACCAGCATTGTTTACCTGTAATTATTATTATTATTTATTTATTATCATTATCATTATTATTGTTATTATTATTATTTTATGATTTATACTCCGCCTATCTGACAGGGTAGCCTCAGCCACCCTGGGCAGCTTCAAACACATATAAAAACATAATCAAACATTAAAAACTTCCTGATAGTTCTGTAGTGCAAGAGTGCCCATCCAGATGGAAATAATGTGGTAACATTGGGAAAGCATGGTAGAACTAAGAAAACAGACTCCACCATTAATGCACTATTATTCTGTCAAAGGCATGTTACAGAATACATCTGCAAACAACAACAACAACAACAAAAACACACACAAATACCAATCTGGAGGGCCCTCTTTTGAACACCCGCCTCAGCTCTTTTGTCAATGGTTTGTAAATTCAGACACAACAGCAAACCAAAGTTGGCACAAACTCACCAGCTTCAGCCTGTAGTTTGATATCATGTTTGGCAGCCCCTCACAAACCAACAATAAGTTCAGACATAAGACTAAAGCATGGTTGACCATGAATGCAGCTTACTCATACCCATGGTTGTGCTACTCAGAAGCCAGCCTCAATTAGTTCAATGGGACTTACTCCATAGTAAATGTGTACAGTATAGGCTTTCACCCGTAGCCATTTATATCAAGGGTAGTCAGATGTTGTTGGGCTATAACTCCCATCTTCTATGCCCATTGGCCATGTTGGCTGGGGCTGATGGGAATCCAACAATAGCTGGATGGCACTATGTCGGCTAGCCCCAATTTACATCGTGAAAATGTATTATCTGTCAGAAGTTGAGCATCTTGGCATGCGTTTGATATGGAGGAAAACACACTGAGGGAGCCTGGGATCCTATTAGAGTTCAGTTACTTGCAGGTATCGATCCTGTGTATTGATAGGCTAACAGATTCTGCAAATGCCGTACTTGTGAAAAAATATGTATGCATTAAATTACATTGGCGGATAACTGTGCTAACGTTCCTTTTCACAGGTCTCAAAACTCTCAGAGTGGATAGGAAGTAAATTAACTCCTTTGGGATCGCTGCCCATATGGCTGACTATCCTCATTTCATCCCTGATTGTTACCACAATAACTGAAGTAGCCAGCAATCCTGCCACTATCACAATATTTTTGCCTATCCTAGCCCCACTGGTGAGTAACCCTTCCAAGAAACTGGTTTGGTTTGCCCATTCACAATTAAAGTGGTTAAAGATAAGTAAAAAGATGGAGTTTCCACCCTTTCAAAACGTGCTCTAATTGGGTGTCTGTGTGTTAGACTTAGTGAGCTGGGAATATTGAACCAGAGAGTGGTAGTTTAGTTAATTCTAGATTAAAGAGTATGATGTTGTGTATAGGTGTTCTATGGAAGCAAGGAAATAATAATAAAAGATGCATATTTCCTATGGATAGCAATGCATTGAATATAAAGCATCAGTAATTATGTCCCACTGCACTCAAAGAAGCATGTGTTCCAATGCACAAACAGTGATACTGCATGGATCTTTATGTGTTCAGGGTTGCAGGTTTCTTTTCTGCGTGCCTGTATTCACTTTGCCTCTATAAATCCAATTTAATTTTTAAGACTTTAAATCCCACAGATCATAGGATCATCGCGGCTATTTTAGCTATGGGCTCTTGTATGGTGCTTTGCTCCTCAGCCTAGTAAAGTGGAGGAATGTGTGTATATAGGTTCAGGGTCCTTTAAATACTTCAGTTAACATTATGTGTTCATGCAGGGAACCTGTGGACCTGCAGATCCAGCTCCTGACAGCCCCAGAAGCCATGGCCAATGGCCAGGCGTTACGGTGGATGTTGTAGTCTAGCGCCACCTGGTTCTCCATGTCTGCTTGTGTGATCGCAGCCTTTGGTTCTAGCTTGCATTTTAATTCTGAATCAGATATGTGCTTCTTTCCATGAAGGTGAACCATGACTTTCTGTTTCCTCCTCTAACAGGCTGAAGCCATCCATGTGAACCCCCTGTATATATTGATTCCCTCCACCCTCTGCACTTCGTTCGCCTTCCTTTTGCCTGTAGCAAATCCGCCCAATGCCATTGTATTTACATATGGTCACCTGAAAGTTATCGACATGGTAAGTCGAGGGCAAATAACACACACCATGCTGACTTCTTTTGTAACAATAATGGTAATAATAATAGCATCCTTTCCCAGCGTGCTCAGAACCCTTATTATACACCATCTCACTTATTCTTAAGGAAGTAAGAAGAGCCCAGTAATCTTGTCTTGTCCAGTGTCTTGCTTTCCGCAGACACCAACCAGGTGGCTCTAGAAAGCCCATGAGGAAGACCTGAAGACAATAGTCCTTTTCTATTGTTGCTGTCTGGAACAATAGGTATTCAGGTTCTGCACAGCCATCATGACTTTCAGCCACTCATACACCCATCTGTCGTGAATTTGTCTAATGCTCTTTAAAAACCATCTAGGATGTTTACTGTATTTATTTACACATACTGTATCACCTTTCCTCTAAGCAACTCTAGGCAGAATACATGGTTCACCCCAGTGGCTTGCGGTCAGTGGACTAGGCTAGTGCCCTAAAAGTTCCCGGTAAATCAGAGTAGAGAAGGAGGTACGATGCTCCAAGGGGATCCAAAAGCCCTCCTGTCCAGCTTTGGGAAGGAGGTGCAATGCTCACATGCAACGTCTCCTCACCACCACCACAATTGCACTTGCAAGCTGGCACCTCTGACCCTAACTGTTCCCCTACGAAAAATTTCACTGCATGCCACTGTTTCCCTCGTCCTCTTGTCACAACAACTCTGTGAGGGAGATTAGGCTGAGGTTTAGGTAGCCCAAGGTCACTCAGTAAGCTGCATGGTTGGGTACAATTTAAACTCATGTCTCTGTGATAATAGTCCATCACTCTGATCCAGGGGTGTGCAACCTTTTTGGCTCTGTGGGACATCCTCTGTATCACATCCTTGCCTCATGAGAGACCTAGTGGCTTGTCTAAAACCACCTGATGGTAATAAAATATTATATAAAAAAATAAAATAAAACCACCTGATGGGTTCATGACCACTCTGAGATATGAACCTGGAATTTTCTAGTTTGCAGATTGTAACTGTGCGAATTGTGGTTTTGCAAAATTTCTTGATCAAATTGGGGCTTTCTGTTTCAATTGTTTCTCTCCTTACCCTCCCCCCTTTCTTTTAGGTAAAAGCCGGTTTGGGTATCAATATCATCGGAGTTGCTGTTGTCATGCTTGCTGTCATGACATGGGGGGTGCCCATGTTTGAACTCAATACATATCCTAGTTGGGCACCTGCTATTGCTAACAGAACCGGACTTTAAGAATGGAGTAGCAGCTTCTTTTTCTCGATCCGCCTTCCCATGCTGTGCTTCTTGTTTACTCTTCCCAAGGATCGACACATCTGCACTGAAGACGGTAAACCAAGACTCTTGCAATCTCGATACTGCAATGGCAAGCGAGTCTGTGCAAGTGTCCCATCAGTTTGGATTTCAGGGTTGGGAAGTTTGCAACGGCGGTTACGCACATTCATTATGAATGCTGATTGGCCCCTGTTTTTAGGGTCACCAAATAATGTAGGTTTATAACTATAGGGGTGTTGGGATAAGAGCGTGGTGGGTGGGTGGACAGATAGCTGGATCAATAGATTTTAAAATGCTGGAAGGCCATTATTTCAAGGTTATGGCCAATGTGTCTTCCAGTCCCAACATGTGCACTGAAGCATTCTATGCGTGCCTTATAAGTCAGAGCTACATGATCACTTCACGTGGAGCATGTTGTGCCATACACTTGTTTCACGTAAGCCTACTTGCCCGGGGATGGTTGCTGCTGGAATCTGATAGGAAGATCTTTTCCAAGACGATCAATGAATGACTGAAATTTCAGATGATCATGTTGTGGGAAGAACTACCCATTGGCCAGAGAAGAGGCAGCTTGCCTATCTGCCTCCATACCACTCACGGCTGCTGGGTTATGTGGGTTTGGGAATCATGTGTGTGCTCATTGCAATCTATTTTAAACTATTTTAAATGAGGAAGACCTAGGTGTGGTAACTAGCATGTTCTGCCCTGGAAGCTAGACACAGTACCCAGTCGTGGGCATGAGATGATGAGGGAAACCATCATGATCCAATGGGGAGTTTATATATTATTATTTTAAAACCAGAAGAGCTTACCACATTGTATTGATTCTGTCTGAATTAGTTCTGCCAGAATCAATCGTAGTAATAAATGTGCCATAGTGTGAGACAATAGGATCCTTATTGCTGTATTTCTTGAGCTAAATATTAAGCACCTTTTCTATTATTCCAGGGGTGTGGGACCTCTTTTAGCTTGAGGGGCACATTCTGCTGTGGGTAACATGTCAGTGAAGGGGGGAGGGGGCCCAAAGTGGGCACAGCAATTCATGTGGCACTTACCCTTGTACTGTAGACTACATTCCAGCCACACAAAAGCCAAGTAGGGTAGGGCACACATACTGTATCTATCCATCACCTGCCCAGGTATCATTTTTTAGACTGGTTCCCCTCTATTGCCTCCATAGTGATGGGAAAGGGCTGTTGCTCAGAGGCAAAGGCATACATTACTCACAAAAAGTCCAAGGTCTTCCCTCAACCTCTTTAGCTAGGGTTGGAAAAGACACCTGCTTAAAACCCTGGAGAATAGAAAATATCGACTTGGTCCAACTTGGTGTAAGGTACCTTAGCAGAGATGGCTGTTCTACATAGCATTCATATTGTAGTATGTGGGGACATGGGAAATGGGATTGCTGGACCAGATCAATCCACTGTTAATGGGGCGGGCAGCAAAGAGAAGTGTAGCTTTCAATACACAAGGGTGTTGGCATTGCAGCAGATGTGACGCTTCTCTGGTTTGAGGCTCTGCTCACCTGGATCAGAGTCAGAATCAGGTATTTTCTGCCACAAAGATGTGGTGTGTGGAATAATGCATGCATGTGAATATTTTTATTTTTATTATTTTTACTGTTATTATTATTATTGCATCTGTGTACACCCTGACCTCACTGTTTGAGAAGAAGTGGTTTGAATACTGTGGACTTAAACTGTTTTTAATCTTGCAACTCTCCAGGCTAATTTGCACCAGGTAAAAGAGTTCACAAACAACAGGAGCCCTTTATCATTGTCATCTTAGGTCATATCAGAAAGTCCTGTTGCATCACTTGGGCTTTTATAATGGACCAGACTTGCAACTTGCGATGGGGAGGATTTTCACACTGTTTTGTTTGGGTATGATAGTGTTTTATGTGCCATTTTACCTTTATGAACAGAGCAAATTATAATTGACAATAAAAGTGGAAATTCAAGTGAAATGTGTTGTTACATGTCGTTAGGGTGTTGTGTATTATCATTGCTATTATTGTGCATTCTTCTTCTTTATTAAATTTGTATTCTGCCCTTCATCAAAAATCACAGGGCAATTCACAACATAAAAATACATAATGGGACACAAAATGCATAATAAAAACAAGAACAAAAGCAAAAACAAACCAATAAGTATCAGTGAGTGTAACCACATAAAGAGCAGGAAACCTCCCATCCATTTGTTCTAGGGAACCACCCACTAAAAGTCTTGTTTGGAATGAGCTTCAGTTTGTGGGCTTTTGCCCAGTCTATTATTGAGGAAAAACAATGATCCAGCACAGCCACTGCCACACCTGCAGATGTAGAAGAGTTGGTGTTATCAGAATATTGCTGACAACGTACTCCAAAACTCCAAATAACCCCACTCAGCAGTTTCATGTAGATGTAAACAGCATAGGGGATGAAATTGAACCCTGAGGAACACCACACTGAAGGCTCTATGGAGCTGAAGAGCACTCCTCAAGCATCACCCTCCTGAAATGGCCATCCAAGTAAGACTAGAACCACAGTAACTTGGACAGCTGCTCCAGAAAGATATTGTGGTCGATGGTATCAAAAGCCACTGAAAGGTCAAGGAGAATGAACAAGGACACATTTCCTCTGTCTCTTTCCCAAGAGAGCTTACCATATAGGGCAACCAATGCAGTTTCCATGCCTAAACCCCAATTGAAACGGATCTAGAAAATCAGTTGTTGTTGTTGTTGTTGTTGTTGTTGTTGTTGTTGTTGTTGTTGTTATTATTATTATTATTATTATTATTATTATTAAATGAGATTTGTCTGGCAGGGGAATAAAGTGTCCCCAGCTGACATACTGTCTTGCAAGATATACAATATATTTTCAGTGTTCCATTACATGAAGATATTTCCACATACATGGGCAACCAGGTATTTTACTTCCCTGAAACAAATGCAGTAAAAAGTGGATAATGTCCATCAGCTCCCACCCTTAATGAGAATTTCAACACGTATTGCTTTTAAGCGGCTTGTGAAAGATGGAGTCGTTTGTATGGTGGATTTCTCATTTAGGTTTACTATCTGACTAATTTGGAGGCTTCTTTCAATCCAGCTGATGAACTATTAACATGCCCCAGAAGATCAGAGACATATTTAAATATATCCATAAATGATACATTTGTTAATGTTTCCCTCGGTCTCTGATATTAGATTGTGTGGCCTCAGCAGAAAGCAGGGCTTTAACTTAGGTCTATAGGCTCCTTTATAACCATTCTGATTGCTTACCCATATGGGAGAAATAATTGAGACTCTGATGCTATCTCATTGGGAAAGGACAAATTAAACCACCATGATCAGCCACTCAGTTCCATAACTTCACAACCCAGTCCCTAAGCCGGTAAACTTTACTGAGCAAAGACTATATTTTAGATCGATAGGGAGCTTGGTACTCAGGAAAAGGTCAGCAAAGCTTGAACTGAAATTGCAGTAATCAGGGATGCTTCCACACTGGGCATCAACTGTGCAATAGCCACCTTTTCTTTTCTTTTCTTTTCTTTTCTTTTCTTTTCTTTTCTTTTCTTTTCTTTTCTTTTCTTTTCTTTTCTTTTCTTTTCTTTTCTTTTCTTTTCTTTTCTTCTCTTCTCTTCTCTTCTCTTCTCTTCCTTTTCTTTTCTTTTCTTTCCTTTCTTTCTATGTCATTTTTCTTTCCAGCTACCCTTGACTTTAATATCCTTTCAAATGTCTTTAAATACCAAAAACCCCACACTGGTTGTCTCCTTTGCAGGTTATGAGTGTTAAAAAAACTAATATGAGGAAAAATTGGATTACATATGGAGAGTTAATTGTTAAGGAAGGGGGGAGGTGGAAAATGAAACCTTATGAAGAGGTAAAAGAGCATGTATATGATTGGTTGCATTACTTACAAACAAATGAAATGTTTAGGAAGGACTTTAAAGAATATGGTTACGCAGAGAAAGAGTCAAAATTTCAAACAGAAATAATAAACAACGAATATAAAATATTATCCAAAATGTATAAAATTCTGCTGGAATGGCATACAAAAGATGAGGAAGTTAAATCGGTTATGATAAAATGGGCCAGGGATTTCGGATATAATATACAAATGGACGATTGGATTAAATTATGGAATGAAAATATGAAATTTACTGCATGTACAGCGTTAAAGAAAATATTATGAAAATGATGTATAGATGTTACATTACACCGGTAAAACTTGCAAAAATGTATAAAACATGTAAGAAATGTTGGAAATGTAAAGAAAAGGATGGTACTTTCTATCATATGTGGTGGGAATGTAAAAAAGTGAAGAGCTTCTGGGAATTGATTTATAATGAACTGAAGAAAATGTTGAAATATACATTTGTTAAGAAACCAGAGGCTTCACTTTTAGGAATTATAGGAAATGAAATAAATAGAAAGGATTGTAAACTTTTTCAGTATGCAGTAACAGCGGCGAGAATATTACTGGCCCAGAATTGGAAACAAGAACAAGTACCAACATTAGAGGAGTGGAGAATGAAGCTGATGGACTATGCAGAACTGGACAAATTGACAGGAAATATTAGATATCTACGAGACCAAAAGTTTATCGAGGACTGGGGAAAGTTGGTGGACTATTGGGAAAGCATAAGTGATAGAGAAATAACGTTAGTGGCATTTAAAGAAGCTCTGTAAAAGAAATATTGCAAAAAAGATAAACAGGTTTCAAAGGGTATATTGAAAGGCAATAGTGAATTTAAGAAATGTGTATTTAAAAATTAAATTTGGATGATTATCAGAGAGGCTGAAGGAAGTCTAAAAGTGAAAAATTTGTTAAAGTTGAAATGTGATGTGTTATGTATTTTTTATTTGGAAATTAATAAAAAATTATATATATATAAAAAAAACAAATGTCTTTAAATACCGAACTGTTTTAGATCGAGAATTGTCATGCTTTATTTTATATTTTTATAAACCCCTTATAATCAAGCTGTATATAAAGTTTGTTGAAATGAATAAATAAATACCCCCATGATTTTCCTGTTCAGCCATGACTGCCCCCTCCACCTGACTCCTGAACAATAATGTTAACAGATAAGGTAAAAGGGTAAAGGTAAAGGACCCCTGGATGATTGGTCAAAGGCTACTATGGGATTACAACCCTCATCTCGCTTTTCAGGCCAATGGAGCTGGCGTTTGTCCACAGACAGCTTTCCGGGTCATGTGGCCAGCTTCTGGCACAACGAGACACCGTGACGGAAGCCAGAGCACACGGAAACGTCGTTTACCTCCTCACCACAGCTGTACCTATTTATCTACTTGCACTGGCATGCTTTTGAACTGCTAGGTTGGCAGAAGCTGGAACAGAGCAATAGGAGCTCACACCATCATGGGGATTTCAACTGCTGACCTTCTGACTGGCAAGCCCAAGAGGCTCTGTGGTTTAGACCACAGCACCCCCATTGCATAGCTAAATGCTGTCAGGGAAAGGGAGACGGCTAGAGAGATGAGGGGGGAGAGAAGCAATTACCGAGAGCTGAAAGAGCTCATTAGCAGTCTGTCATCCGACTCAGAGGATGAAATAGGGAGGGGGCAACCAGTCCCTGGAACTAGCTACTCACAGAACAAAGGAAATAGGAGGCGTGCCCTGCACTGATGGGCATGCTGGGGAAAAAGATGTCACAAATATTCAGTCGAGACATCTGACTGAGTTAAGCATGGACACATTTGTTTGAACTCTTGGAACTGCTTTGAACTTTTAGTAATAAATCAACAAAACAGAAATGGCTGTGTGCCTGGAGCGTTATCTCTGCTAGCTTTGGCAGCAACAACTCCTTACAAATGCCTAATCAGGAGCCCTTGTAGTTGTGCTTGGAATCACTCTGAGGAGGTGTTTTGAATCTGAACTTTTATATTTAGTTAGTAGATCAGTAATTTCCATTTCAAGTCTGGAAATGTTGTAGAGGTTTGTTTTTTAATACACGGTTTTTCTTTAATATGGATACCTCTTGTCACTGCTTTCATAGCATCCCAATGGTTGGTAAAATTGGTGTTGTCATTGTCATTTCCCTTTCAGACAGAATTGTAGGGTTTCTACTATCCTTTCTGTAAATAGTTGGTTGGTGACTAAAAAGTTTCTCCCTTGCTCAAGTCTTATAGAGAGACTCCTTGTACATTAAGGTGGAAGTTGCCCCCTAGTATGGGTTTTCCCTCAGCAAATTTAGGTGGAATCTAGACACATGTCAGAAACATTGTGAAAATGCTTTTCATTAAAACTTTTTGAAAAACATATTGAATTTGCCATAGCTCACCATCACCATCTAGTGTCACATTTGTATAATGTACTTAAAACATTTTATTTGCAGCTGTATAACTGAGTCCTTACTGAATCTACATAATATGCTTTGAATAAAGTCAAGTTGCTCCAAGTTTGTGGCATATACATGTCCAACAGTTAATTTTTTACTACAATTCCTTGTCCCTTAAGTAAAAATGTATCTACCATTCTCATCTTTCGGTATCAAGTGTATTTTAAAGTTTATTCCTTTGGCAAAAAGGAATCCCTGTCCTTTACTTGAACCTGGTGCTGTCACTCGGTGTTGAAACCAATTGAACCTGGTGCAGCACTCCGTGTTGAAACCAATTGTCACTGAAGATTTTATTTCCCCTAGGGGTGATGGTGTATCTCTTGTAAAAAAAATGCAATTTGTGGCTCCATTGCAAATAAATATGTGTTGTGATTTGAGGACCCGATCCCCGCCTGGGAAATAAAGACACGTGGACACAGAATGTAAGGTTAAGGTAAAGGCCACAACTTTATTGATTACAGCATGTGAGAAGGTATTGGCTTAGGCATTGGACCATGGAACATTAGACTCCACCCACTCGTAGAGGGGTGAGTCTGAGGAGGGGTTAACCACCAAGAGGGGGAGCCTGTTGATGCTAATCCAACTATAGGCTCTCTTCCTGATGTCACCGAAGGTCGTGCCATGGCCCCCCCTCCACACGGGCTTCGGACAGGATCCACGACCGCCGGATTCCTTTAGCGGAATACCCAAAATTGTGGGGAAGGCGATGGCCACAGAAAATGTGTGTGCAATGGTGGGGATGGCTGGCGTGGCTGCATTTGAGCAGCAAGCCATGCCCCCGCCGAGCTTCCCTATTGGGTGCCCAACCGGGGAGGGGCGTGGCGCCAGCCCTGGAGTTGAAGCAGGGGGCGGAGCGCCCCCTGCATGACGCAGGAATCGTCTCCCACTCACAACCCCTTCCCTCCTGGGAGTAGGAAAGGCTTTGCTTTTTTATAGGACCACTAATTTCCCTCACATCTGTCACTTAATGAACATTAAAACCAATTTATATCATGTCACAATATTCTGTCCATTTTTAATGTGCTACATAAATCTTTGTCATTTTCCTATGATTCAACAGTCATGGAAATATTAAAACAATACTCCATGTTTGTTTGTAGAGATAGTGATAGATAGATAAACATATATCCATATATATACATACCTATGTAAGAGTCCTGTTGGATCAGATCAAAAATTTGTCTCATCTAGCACCCAGTGAAGCCTGCTAGCAAGAGTGCAAAAGCCCACTCCCACTGTTGTTCCCCAGGGAATGTTATAAATACTTCCGATGTAATCCTGCTCATCCTTCAAATTGCTCTGTAAGATAGCCCAGTTTCATTTTGATCACCATATTATAGATTCAGGTGGCAGTGTAGAATGAAGCTGAGAGATTGAGTCTTGCCTAAGAGCAGAGCCTAATGATGGGAACAAGGCAATTCTCAGCTTCTGGTCTGACCACTATACCAGCTGAGACCGTTCATCAGGGCTGTCTTAAGCATATGCGGTGCCGGGGTGCAAAGATCCGCCCGGCATGCACCCCCCAGATTGCCCAGTCCCAGGCGCGCAAGAGGGCAGAGCTGGCCGGCCACCTCAGCGTCTTGCTGGCTCAGTTGCCCCCAAACTCGCGGCATAGAGTTGCCTGCAGCAGAAGAGCCCGCCACGGGGCTCCGACTGACGGGTGGGCTCTTCCCCGGACTCAACTCTCAGGCCCTGGGCTCTCAACCTGGTGCCCCTGAGTGCCCAGCACCCGGGTGGCCTGCACCCCTAGTGTCTATGGGTAAGACAGCCCTGCCCTTGATCAAAAGCTGTGTTTGCCAATCCAGTTCTCCAGTAAATGTACTACCTAGCAGGGATAGTGAATTTGTGACTTTCCAGATGTTGTCAGGCTCCCACCAGCCTCAGCCAGCATGGGTGATGGTATGGGATGAACAGAGTTAGAGTCCAAGAACATCTGGAGGGCCAGAGGTTCCCTGACCCTGCTGCATAATACCCAATGTTTTAAACACAGATTGGTGGTGTTCATGCATTGTGTTGCCTTGTATTCTATGGCATAAGGCAGGCATATGGAAACTTGGCCCTCCAGATGCTTTGGGACTACAACTCCCATCATCCCTAGCTAACAGGACCAATGGTCAGGGATGATGGGAGTTGTAGTCCCAAAACATCTGGAGGGCCAGGTTTGCCTATGCCTGGCATAATAATAATAATAATAATAATAATAATAATAATAATAATAATAATAATTTTTATTTATACCCCGCCCGCCCCAGCCAAGGCTGGGCTCAAAGGGAACAAAACATTTTATGGGTGCACCTAAAAGATCTCATGTGTGAAATGGCTTTGGGAAATCCATGATATCATATGAGAAGAAATATACCCTGGACCAGTGGTCTTTTTTCTAGAAAAAGAGGTGCCAGAACTCACCATGAACATCTCCCTTGCTCTCTTATAATGGCAATGGGGACCCACCTGAGAGGGGACAGAATAAAGTTCCCACTGGGAAAAGTCCTGCCCTGGACAATGATGATTAAGATAATCTTTGCAATTCTGTCCCTCCTTCATTTCTGCTGTTTCTATCACTCTTTCTGCTCTTCCTTCACTTGCCGCTATTATTTCCCTCCCAATTCTTTCACAAAGAAAACAGACATTCAAACCTAGAACTGAAGTCACGGAAAACCCATCACACTTGCAGCCAAACACTAGCTCACGTTTAGGCTGATGAATATGAGGAACATAGAATTGTCAGAAATGATGGCTGACATATACTGCCCGGTTCTAATGAGTCAATTTGTACTGCAGCTTTAAAAAAAAAAAGCCAAGTTGTTAAATGTGTTGGAAAGGTATGAGAAAGAAATTTAGTAGTGGGGACAGCATAATCCAAGGAATTTTAAGTTGCAAGTTGCACTCTGCACATAATTGTGTTGGAGACACAATTGAATCTCTTCTTCAGGCTGTCATGCAATGTTCACCTCCACCTTCACAATTCAGACTTACAGCAGCATAATGAGAAACTATGCCAGGGTACATCAAAGGCACATGCCATATTTTTATACATGTTTGACGGTGCAGCAGCAGCATTTAAAGGCGGAGAGGGCAGGACTGTGCAAAGCTGATAATAGGCCCAGGCCAAATGGGAAATGTAAACCACATTTTAGTAATATTTACCAAAGGGTCCCATTGCCTCTACCAGGGGGGACTTGGAATAGGACCCTTCAAAACTGTAGGCCCATGCCAGTTGGCCCACCGCTCCCCCTCCATTCTGGCCTAGGGGAGAGGACAACTTCCCAAGACACACATGGCTGCTTCAACTTGACTATTCAAATGAGCAATCCATTAGTGGATCAAAATGGTGTTATAACAGATCTGTGATGGACGAATGGGTAGAAGAGACTCACCAGGGAGCTATATGTTGACAGGAAAGGAAGCATACCCTCCAACATTTCTCCGATGGAAATAGGGACGTCCTATTCCATAACAAGGATAACAACAACAATAAATAATTATACTATTTATACCCCACCCATCTGACTGGACTGCCCCAGCAACTTTGGGCGGCTTCCAACATATCTAAAAAGATAATAAAACAATAAACATTAAAACCCTTCCCTATACAGGGCTGCCTTTAGATGTCTTCTAAACGTTGTATAGTTACTTATCTCCTTGGCTCAGGGTCTCATTACTCCATTTCTCCAATGAAAATAGGGGTCTCCTACTGGTCCCATCACCTCCTGGCAAATAGAAGGGGAAGAAATGGAGGCACTGAGAGATTTTATTTTCTTGGGTTCCATGATCACTGCAGATGGTGACAGCAGTTATGAAATTAAAAGACACCTGCTTCTTGGGAGAAAAGCGATGGCAAACCTTGACAGCATCTTAAAAAGCAGACACATCACCTTGCCGACAAAGGTCCGTATAGTTAAAGCTATGGTTTTTCTTCTAAGTTTGTTTGGCAGGGCAAAAAGCCCCGAATAAAGTTTAAAATATTAACTGATGCGAAAGAAAGAGGGGGATTTGCCCTGCCAGACTTGAGGTTATATTATGAATCCGCAGCCTTCTGCTGGTTGAAAGATTGGATCTTACTGGAAAACACTGATGTCCTAGATCTGGAAGGGTTTGACAATGCTTTTGGGTGGCATGCATATTTGTGGTATGACAAGGTTAAAGTGCACAAATTGTTTAAAAACCACATTGTTAGGAGAGCAATTTTAATGGTCTGGACAAAATATAAAGACTTATTGGAGAGTAAGACTCCGAGGTGGCTCTCACCGGTGGAGGCCAAGGCACGTAAGGGACTTAACATGGAGGCCAATTGGCCTAAATATGGGGAAATAATTGAAAAGATTGGAGACAATTGGAGGTTGCAGAGCTTGGAAAAATTAAAAAACAAGGTGCGAGATTGGTTGCACTATGCACAAATTCAAGAGGTTTTTAAAGTAGACAAGAAGGTTGGATTCCAGGTGGAAAAATCGAAACTAGAGACAGAACTGTTAGAACCAAAAAGTAAACTACTTTCAAGAATGTATAACCTGCTGCTTGAATGGAATACTCAGGATGAGACAGTCAAATCCGCCATGATAAAGTGGGCGCAGGATTTGGGGCATAACATTATGTTTGAAGACTGGGAAAGGTTATGGAACACCGGAATGAAATTTACGGCATGTAGTGCCTTGAAGGAAAACATTATGAAAATGATATACCGGTGGTACATGACCCCAGTCAAGCTTGCTAAGATATATCACCTGTCTGATAATAAATGTTGGAAATGTAAAGAGGCGGAAGGGACATTCTTTCACCTCTGGTGGACCTGCCCGAAAGTGAAGGCCTTTTGGGAGATGATTCATAATGAACTAAAAAAGGTACTTAGATTTACCTTACCTAAGAAACCAGAGGCCTTCCTCCTGGGCATGGTAGACCAGAGAGTGCTTAAGAAGGACAGAACTTTTTTTATGTACGCTACTACAGCAGCAAGGATCCTGATCGCAAAGCATTGGAAGACACAAGATTTACCCACACTGGAGGAATGGCACACGCAGTTGATGGACTACATGGAACTGGCCGAAATGACTGGCAGAATCCGAGACTTGGGAGAAGAAACAATCAAGGAGGACTGGAAAAAATTTAAGGACTATCTGAAAAAACATTATAAGCTGTATGAATGTTAAAAAATGCACCTTTTAGGAAATTCTAGCTTCAGTAATGTTAAACTAAAGAAATGGAAATTAAGGCACAAGAAGTCAGAGATAGAATAATGAAACAACTTTATTGTGTTTAAATGAAAATGTACATGATTTGAGTTATAACACATTTGAAATTGGGTAACATGATAAAATGAAAGATACAACAAGTATTGAAACAAGTTAACAAATTGCTGATGTTATGTATCACAGAGAATGCAGGGTTGGGAGGATGTGGGGAAGTCCAGTAGACTTGGAAAAAAGAACAAGAAAATTTGTAACCTTTTTACTTTACTCTTATAATATGTTCTTTATTCTTTTTTCTGTATTTCACAAACTCAATAAAAAATATTATAAAAAAAAGCTATGGTTTTTCTAGTAGTGAGGTATGGAAGTGAGAGCTGGACCATCAAGAAGGCTGATTGCTGAAGAATTGATGCTTTTGAATTATGGTGCTGGAGGAGACTCTAGAGAGTCCCATGGACTGCAAGAAGATCAAACTTATCCATTCTGAAGGAAATCAGCCCTGAGTGCTCACTGGAAGGACAGATCCTGAAGCTGAGGCTCCAATACTTTGGCCACCTCATGAGAAGAGAAGACTCCCTTGAAAGGACCCTGACGTTGGGAAAGATGGACGGCACAAGGAGAAGGGGACGACAGAGGATGAGATAGTTAGACAGTGTTACCAACATGAGTTTGACCAAGCTGTGAGAGGCAGTGGAAGACAGGAGTGCCTGGCGTGCTCTGGTCCAGGGGGTCACGAAGAGCCGGACACAACTAAACGACTAAACAACAACATGGAAAACCAGGACATTCTGGAATCAAATCCCAAACCAGGATGGTTTCTGTAAATCTGGGACTGTTCCTGGAAAATAGGGACACTTGGAGGGTCTGCTTCCAAATCGTCACACACTGAATCAGGCTGCATGCCACGTTCCCTTCTTGCAAGAGCGAGAAAATGCTGTTAGAACCAAGTCTCTCAGCACATTAAATTCCCAGTCAGTGAAATAAAGTGACATCTCTTTTTTCTGTCCATTAATTTGTTGTTCCATCTGTGTCATGATGAAAAGTGCAGGGGTGGGTTTTTTTGGTTTTTTTACTTAACTGCTTCAATTCCACATTTACAAGCATCAAGCCCTACTTTGACACCTCTAGGACATTTAAGGAGTGTTTTCGTGGTGTTAGTGTCGGCAGAACATTAGAAGGCAAGAGGGCAAAATGGATCAAATACCCATAAAGCATTAAAACATCACAATGGCTAATAATGCAGAAAGAAGAAAAGCTTTCATGTGATCGAGTCTTTTGCCTGCTGTAGAAAAAGGAGTCAACTTGTAGCCCCGAGAAATTTAAAAGACTGGATGCAGCAATGACGGGAAATATATAAAAGTTTTTGGCTGTGCAGAATTCAAATGAGGAAAAATATCTTGCTGTACATGGCAAATTCCCAAGTGGGACAGGTTCAACAGAATCTCAATAATTCAAAGCCCTGGAATATTTCAGGTTAGATCAATGTGAAATGAACAAGGCCCTGTTAATTGCCCACCTTGTTAAAATTGTCCATAGGAAATGTAGACCTTTAAAGTGGATTTGCTTTTAAGGCTGGCATAAATCAAATGGCGGCTTTTTCTTATAAAGGAAAGGCCTATATAACGTGGGATCTGGGGACCTAAAGACCAATTGCTGCCACATGAATAAAGCTGTTTTTTTGCAATCATCCCAGCTATCTCGTGTCAGTGGCAGCGGGGGATTTAAAGCAAATGTACATTTTTAAAACAAACAAAAATAATATCCAGAAAAGCCCTCCAGATATCCTCACTTGTGAGCATTGGTAAGAAACAACCAGGGACTGGCATTCTCACATGGAGTGCCCCTGCTTTGAAACTCCCCACACTCCATGAGGCTGCTTGCAGACCCTCCAAGCAGTGGCGTAGCGTGGGGGGTGCAGGGGGGGCCGGCCGCACCGGGCGCAACATCTGGGGGTTAGGGTTAGGGGGCGCAAATCCACGGGTTAGGGGGCACAAATCCATGGGTTAGGGGGCGCAAATTACTTGCCTTGCCCCAGGTGCTGCCAACCCACGCTACGCCACTGCCCCCAAGTGTCCCTATTTTACAGGGACAGTCCCAGATTTACAGAAATCCCTCTCAGTTTCTGATTTGATCCTGGAATGTCCCGCTTTTCCTTAGGATGCCTCTATTTTCACTGGAGAAATGTTGGAGGGTATGGAGTTATGCTGCCACCAAGCCAAGTAAAGGTAAAGGAACCCCTGACTGTTAGGTCCAGTCGCGGACAAATCTGGGGTTGCGGCGCTCATCTCACTTTATTGACTGAGGGAGCTGGTATACAGCTTCTGGGTCATGTGGCCAGCATGACTAAGCAGCTCCTGGTGAACCAGAGCAGTACACGGAAACACCGTTTACCTTCCCGCTGGAGCTGTACCTATTTATCTACTTGCACTTTGACGTGCTTTCGAACTGCTAGGTTGGCAGGAGCAGGGACTGAGCAATGGGAGCTTACCCCATTGCGGGGATTCGAACCGCCGACCTTCTGTTTGGCAAGTCCTAGACTCTGTGGTTTAACCCACAGCACCACCCGCGTCCCACCGAGCCAAGTAGAGAAGAATAAATACAACCTTAAGAAGGCATCTGAAGGCAACTCTCTATAGGGAAGTTTTTTTAAAAAATGTTTATTGTTTTATTATGTTTTATGTTGGAAGCCGCCCAGAGTGGCTGCAACAACCCAATCAGATGGGTGGGGTGTAATTAATAAAGTTGTTGTTGTTTTTGCTGCTGCAGCTCAATAAGACTTTCCTATTTTCATTGGAGAAATGTTGGAGGGTATGAAATTAGAGCAGGACTCCTGCACCTTTAATGGCTGTGTAGGGATTTCATCAGGTGCAGCTTGTTATGCTGAAATTCTACACAGCTGTTAAAGGCAGTGCAGCCCTGCATTCTTTTGCATCTGGCTGCCTTAGAGATGGCGGAAATTGTTCTGCAACAGCCACTGACTTTGCCTGCTTTTTTTCCCCTGCCTGCTGTAGAAGAAGGAGCCTACTTGTACCCCAGAGAAGAAGGGTGAGTGAATGGTGCCATTTTGAAACTTTTAAAACTATAGGCCCCATCTACAGTTAGAGACTGGGGATCCTCAGCTTGGAGCAAATAAAAAATGCATAAATGCACCATAGGAGCATATTATTTGCTTTTCCTGGACGTTTTTTCTTTTCTTTCTTTCTTTTTTTTTGTATCTTTCTTGTTAGCTGCACCAAGTGCTCGCTGTCCCTAAGCATGAGACAATAACATTACATTATTTAAGAGAGCATCTCTAGCATTATCAGGATACAAACCCATCTCTGGGAATAAAGGTCAGTAAATATATTTGGGTCTTTGTCTGCTATCTTGCTGACATTTTACTATTCCCCATGCTCCCCCACCCCCACTTTCCTTGAGCAATACACAAAAACACAAACATTAATTTAATGGCCGCCTTTGCCTTGTGTAATACTACTGATGTCATGTAGAGAGAATTCAAAACAACTGGTTCTTCTTATTAGAAGATGTAATAGAATACAGTGGAGCGGCAGAAAATGATAGATCCTTAAATTTTTTATTAGCGGTCATTTCGCTCCATGAGATTTGTTCTCATTTATCGCTTTTTAATCTTCCCTCTTCCTTTCACCATTTTCACCCCACCGCTGTTCCTTTTGCAAAAGTAAGACTTGGGTAACCTAACCTATAACCACTTACCTAGAAGAAAGCTCCATTCCACAGCAAATCTTATTTCTGAGTAAACATACTGAGAATTGCATGATTTATTGTGTTTTTAATATTCTGTTGGGAGCTGCCCAAAATGGCTAGGGAAATTCGGTCAGATAGGTGGCATATAAAACTTGGTGGTGGTGGTAGTGTGTAAGCTCCTTGAGGCAGAGACCCTGAGCTTTTTCCCAAGCCCCCTTTTGCATCTGTTACTCTATGTAAATAGACATTTGCATCCCCTTTAGCATTTCACGGCCGCTAACAGGGACACATCACTCCTCTCGTTGCCTCAGGAGCAGGGCTTTCTTTTCAGCCGGAACTCTCCGGAACTCAATTCCAGCATCTCTCAGGTTGGCACCATTGCTTGGTACCTCGGGTTAAGTTAATTCGTTCTGGAGGTCTGTTCTTAACCTGAAACTGTTCTTAACATGAAGCACCACTTTAGCTAATGGGGCTTCCCGCTGCTGCCATGCCGCCGGAGCACGATTTCTGTTCTCATCCTGAAGCAAAGTTCTTAACCTGAAGCACTATTTCTGGGTTAGCGGAGTCTGTAACCTGAAGCGTATGTAACCTGATGCGTATGTAACCTGAGGTACCACTGTATAAGATAACAATTCATGGTGAGTTCTGGCCCCTCTTTTTCTAGAAAAATAGCACTCTGGCTATCATTATGTGGCCAAAACAGCACCATGCAAGCAGGAGGAAGAGGCCTTGGCAGATTCGGACTTTTGTGGAAAGTACACACAAACCAAGGAAGAAAACTCTAAGGTGGGGATATCTATGTACAGTGGTACCTCAGGTTAGATACGCTTCAGGTTACAGACTCCGCTAACCCAGAAATAGTGCTTCAGGTTAAGAACTTTGCTTCAGGATGAGAACAGAAATCATGCTCTGGTGGCACGGCAGCAGCAGGAGGCCCCATTAGCTAAAGTGGTGCTTCAGGTTAAGAATAGTTTCAGGTTAAGTACGGACCTCCGGAACGAATTAAGTACTTAACCTGAGGTACCACTGTATAGAAATCTATGTATCTAGAAATTCTATGTATCTATGTATAGAAATATAGTTACACGCTATCACTGTCTGGTTAGAGGCAACAGAGAATCTTTCTTTCAGTATGATGCCGTTCCATTGAAATCTGTTTGACAAATAGCACAGTTCCCTGATGTCACCGTTTGCCCACATTCCCCCATATTTTGATCTGGCAGCTACAACCGGAATACATCCGAACTCTGACATGTTTCTAAGAGCAAGAGCATGGTGCAAATGGCCTGCCTTGAGTCTTTTAAATGCCACTGTTATTAATCAAAGCTGCTAAGTAGTAGACCAGAGACGGATAATTAATGTGCTTGTCAGGACAGCCGCGTGTACCTATCAGAGTCTTTTTATAGGCTAATATTTTAAATAGGGAAGGTTTTGCATTGAAACTCTTGTGTGGCTTATTTAATCACCCTGAAGAGGCATGTACAGATGGTAATGTAGCAATACACCACTGCCTGATACTTGAGGGCTACCTCTGAAGATGGTTTGGAAACTTAAGCTGGTGAAGAATTCAGCAGCCTGGTTGTTTATTGAGGCGAGATGGTTTGAGCATGAATTTGGAATAAGAGAGATATTATTTGCTCAGTTTGGAGCACGAATTTGGAAGATATTATTTGCTCAGTTTGGATTTTCAAATATGGAATAACCTCTTTCCTTCAGATTTATAAACCTGCTATAATGTGGTTTCAATATGGTATTTTTAAAATTTTTTAAAATCATCTTGGTTATGTTATAGAACCATTTCAAAAGAGAAATGCCAAGAATTGGTAATTTTCCCAAGTGGTCCCATGACTGCAGGGTGCTCTTCACAAAGATCTACTCTTCTGTTTTTGTTTTTGTTTTGTCTGAAGTGTTGAGGCAGCTACAGCACAGTTTATTCTTCCCTGGCATTTTGATAGGTTTTATGCTGTTTCTAAATTGTATTCCCCATACGCCTTTCATTGCTATGTTCAAGTTGGCCCCTGATCTGATTGGATGTTCACCCCATAATCTCAATTTGGGACCTTAGCTGCGCTAGGTAATTATCCATGGAACTAATTTTCATAGTCCTGGATAATTACAGCATGCCAGCTCTTCAGTTTGACATTTGTAATCCTATCATACAGCCTGCAGTACATTAGAATCATTTGCTTTATATTTATTGCTTAGTATGCTGTTGCTCACTCCTTTTGCGGGTACCTAGACATTTCCTAATAAATAATACTACTAATAATTTATTATTTACATGCTGCCTATCTGACTGGGTTGCCCCAGTCACTCTGGGCAGCTTCCAATAAATTAAAGCACAGTAAGACATCAAACATTAAAAATTTCCCTACACATGGCTCCCTTCAGAGGTTTTCGAAAAGTCAGATAGTTGTTTATTTCCTTGACTTCTGATGGGAGGGCGTTCCTCAAGGCGGTTGCGACTACTGAGAAGGCCCTCTGCCTGGTTCCCTGTAACCTCACTTCTCGCAGTGAGGGAACCACCAGAAAGCCCTCAGAGCGGGACCTCAGTGTCTGGGCTGAATGATGGGAGTGGAGACACTCCTCCAGGTCAGTGGGTCCAAAGTTTTTAGGGTTTTAAAGGTCAGCACCAACACTTTAAATTGTGCTTGGAAACATACTGGAAGCCTATGTAGATCCTTTAGGACTGGTGTTATATGGTCCCAGTGGCCGCTCCCAGCCAGCAGTCCAGCAGCCACATTCTAGATTATTTGTAGTTTCCAAGTCACCTTCAAAGGTAGCCCTACATACTGTGCATTGCAGTAGTCCAAGCAGGAGATAACCAGAGCATCTACCACTCTTGCAAGACAGTCCACAATCAGGTTGGGTCTCAGCCTGTGTGGTAGCTGGTAGACAGCTGCCCTGGATACCAAATTGACCTGTGCCTTCATGGACAGCTGTGAATCCAAAATAACTCCCAGAATCCTTTAGGGGCATAGTTACCTCATTCAGGAGCAGGGAATTCCCCACACCTGCCCGCCCCCTGTCCCCCAGAAACAGTACTTCTGTCTTGTCAGGATTCAACCTCAATCTGTTTGCCACCATCCATCCTCCAGTCACCTCCAGACACCCACACAGGACGTTCACTGCCTCCACTGGTTCCGATTTAAAACAGAGGAAAAGCTGGGTCTAATCCACATATTGGTGCACACTGAGCCCAACTCCACTGATGATTTCATGTAGATGTTGAGAAGCATCTAAATGATTTCCTGAGCTTTCTGATCTGTTGCTGGGGAAATCAAGCCCATCCTTTCACCCATTGGAGTGAGTGGGACTTCCGAATGCAAGACTGGATCATGTCCTCAAAGAATTTTGTGTTGCATTGTTGCAAGTCTGAAACTAAAACTTCAACTTCTCAGTGTATGAAGCAAAAGTATATTTTTACAGCTCACTTTTCCTGTATTGTAATAGAGCCAACAGCATTGACACTGTTATAGTGCAGAGGCGCAACAGGAAATCAGACTGGATCTCTGGAGACAGAATCCATAAATCCATTGACATAATGGAGGAAAGACATCTATGTTTTCCCAGAATTGTGAGCTATAATTTTAAAAGTAAGCATGACTCATTGCATTGCCCATTTCTCCACGTTAAGAGAAAGCGCTGATTTTACCATCACTTTTCTGTCCACTGCAAAGATTAAACTCCATTCTATCTAAAGAGACTTCTAATTGTGTTCCTCATGCCCAGGTTTTACAATGTGAAAATCATATGATATAGGAAAAATGATATTTTAAAGAGCGAAGGGGCAGAATTGAGAGCACATTTTAATAACCATCTGTCCCTAGCTTCAGAATTGCCCAGTCACGAAGACATAAAAAAGATATATAGATATAAAAATTAAATCTGCCAGCTCTCATTGTTGATAACCTTGCCGTGAGCTCTTTTTCTGAAACTAGCCGACATCAGTTCAAGGGAGGGAAAAGGAATGACATAGTAGTTAGGCTCACTGAGCTCTCTCCTCCATCAATCTGTCCTCAAAAAGAATAATTAGAGCTGGAAAAGGTGAAGAAAAGGGTCAGTAAACCTGCATACCTTGGCCCAGCATACCTGAAGGAGTGTCTCCACCCCCATCATTCAGCCCAGACACTGAGTTCCAGGAGTGCCATCATGCCCTCAGGATTGTGGGGGGTCTCACCCAACACGGACCTGCGATGTCTCACACACACATGTCTGCACACACATATGCATGCTGCCGGCTCCTTTTCCTCCTCTACGCAGCCAGTGAGGCACCCTGAAAGACAGTGGTAGCTCGGGTTAAGTACTTAATTCATTCCGGAGGTCCGTTCTTAACCTGAAGCTGTTCTTAACCTGAAGCACCACTTTAGCTAATGGGGCCTCCTGCTGCCGCTGCGCTGCCAGAGCCCAATTTCTGTTCTCATCCTGAAGCAAAGTTCTTAACCTGAAGCACTATATCGGGTTAGCGGAGTCTGTAACCTGAAGCGTATGTAACCCGAGGTACCACTGTATACTCAGAGTCGAGAGTGGATTTCATGCTCTTTATTCAGCTCATAGTGGTGAGGAGGAGGAATGGAAGTTCCCCCAGAATGTCTGCTTTATATACATTATTTACACAATGGGCCCCACGTGATTGGCTAATTCCGGGATTCACCTGTAGGCATAGGCATATGTTGCGGCTTCACTTCCACCTGGAGCTGGATTGGGTGGCTCCTGTGGACCAATCAGACTGTTGCATTCTGGACCCTATTGTTCTAGGACCAATCAGACTGCTGCATTCTGAATCCTATTGTTCTAGGACAAATCAGACTGCTGTCTTTTGGATCTTAGTCAACTCAGTACATAACACACCCTATTCTGCAGTGAGGGGCTTGGATGTGGAGGCAGACACACATACACACACCGGAAAAGGGTGCCTCACTGGCTGGCTGTTGAGGGCAGAGCTGAACTGCTTCCCTCTGAGGCAGCGCCACTACTGCCTGCCAGCTTTTCTCATTGACTTTGTGGGTGCCCAGTCCCCACAATTATATTATTGTGAGTGCCCCAGAACCCACAGCCCCCTCGAGTTGGCTCCTATGCTGAGGTCCACCTCCGAGGACCTTCTGGTGGTTCCCTCACAGCAAGAAGTGAAGTTACAGGGAACCGGGCAGAGGGCCTTCTCGGTAGTGGCACCCACTTGAAGGTAGATCTGTTTTGTGAAGCTTTTAATGTTTCATGTTTTATTATGCTTTTATATGTGCTGGAAGCCACCCAGAGTGGCTGGGGAAACCCAGCCAGATGAGTGGTTTGTGTGTGTGTGTGTGTGTGTGTGTGTGTGTGTGTTGTTGTTGTTGTTGTTGTTGTTGTTGAATAGGACATCCCTATTTTCATTGGAGAAATGTTGGCGGGTATGAGGACGGTATATAAACCATGTAAATAAACAAATATGATGCAACCTTGTATCTTTCCTCCCTTAATCTGTGTCCCATAATTGGATCCATGAAAGTGCTCTTTTTCATCCCAGATTGAATCCCTTACTCTGCATTTTTCTAGACATTTTCAGATCTTATTTCTGAGAAAGCAGTTGACATTTTCTTTCTTTTTTTTGGGGGGGGGGGGGGAGGGGAAGAAACATGAAAGAAAAGAAATTCCCTGAACTGCCAGAATGCAACAGTAGGAGGTAAGGCTTCAGCTGTCGGTTTGCTTCCTGGCATGCAATTTTAATTAAGGAGTCAGCATGCATGCCGCACAAGCCCACAGGAGCTAGGAGCTAAAAATGAACATGATCAACGGCTAGGAAACATTAGGGACAGGGACAACAATGATGTGTTATGTCTCAGGTGCCTAATATAATGTATACAAGTCCAAATAAACAATAGCTATCATGGCTGGTCTGGGGAGCAAGATAAATGGCCTGACAAATGTACTTTATTTCACAAGCTACAGCTATAAGGATATTAATTATTGGCCAGAAGGCAGCATCTGAGAGGCAGCATCATGTAATGAGTCAGCCTGGGCCAGGGAGAACTAGGTTCAAATCCTGCTTCAGACAAGAAACTCCTTGGGTATCCTTGTCTTGGGTATCTGCCTTAGCTTAACTTGCTTTACAGGGGTGATGTGAGCACAATATGGGAAACCCCTATGTATTCCCTGAATTCCGTGGGGGAAGAGTGGAATGCAAATGTAAGTTTTTAATGTAACATTATACATTAATTATGGGACACGGGTGGCGCTGTGGATTAAACCACAGAGTCTAGGACTTGCCGATCAGAAGGTTCGAATCCCTGTGAAGGGGTGAGCTCCCGTTGCTCAGTCCCTGCTCCTGCCAACCTAGCAGTTCGAAAGCATGTCAAAGTGCAAGTAGATAAATAGGTACCACTCTGGCAGGAAGATAAATGGCGTTTTTGTGCACTGCTCTGGTTCGCCAGAAGCGGCTTAGTCATGTGGCCACATGACCTGGAAGCTGTATGCCGGCTCCCTCGGCCAATAAAGCGAGATGAGCACTGCAACCCCAGAGACGGTCACAACTGGACCTAATAGTCAGGGGTCCCTTTACCTCTTTAAGATGGCATTAAATCACCTCCAGTAATTTCTCTCTCTCTCTCTCTCTCTCTCTCTCTCTCTCTCTCTCTCACACACACACACACACACACACACACACACACACACACACTGCATCTCCCCCCACCCCCACCCCCCACCACTGGTGTAATGAATCTTTCCTCTTTTCACAGAGCTAAACAACAAGAGAGAGGGGGAAAGGGGAAGAGGGCTGGTTCAATATCCTGAACTTTCCATGACCATTATTAATATACAAACATCCTTTCCCAAGGGTATTGGGGGGGAGAGAACCTTTTTCAAAAATGGGATGATTGGCTGTTGTTTTCACCATTGGTGGAGTGATCAGGCATAGCTTTGGGATGGGAGCAAAGGAACGTCTGCACCTGCCTCCTTTTATATCTGCTCACATCAGTCTTGACGGCCTTGTACTAAAAATACCTTGTGAACGAGAAACAAATTAATCGGATGCGACTTAAAACGGAGAGCGCCCAAGTTCGGGGGCAGAAGCAGCAAAGGAACTCCTACGTCATTGCATTCCCTATCTCCTATAAAGGGCAATTAGGAGAAAGATTGAGTTTAAAATGTGTAGGTTAAACAAATAGAAAACAAGACAGTGGGATGAAGAAGTAGTATACAGAGCTTTTGCATTAATTTTGAATCCAGTGCTGTAGCTTGTGGTTGGGATGGTCAAACCTGTCCATTTTGAGTTCTCTCTGTTTCTCATTTTTCCTGTCTTCAGTTTTCCACATTTCCAGTTCACTATCAATCTATATATTTAGCTCCTTGTGAAAATTCACCAGCATTTCAGTGTGAATTTCTACAAATACGCGAATGCTTGCCTGCAGTTTTGCCCAATGCCCACATTTTTGCAGAGCAATTTCCCATAATGTACTGAATTTGTTTTGTCTGTTGTGTTCACTTAAAACAGGCATTTTTATGAACACCCTGCCCCAGTATGCACATTTTTCCTAGGTATTTCTTGGCTGGAGAACTACATTTCAAAATGCAGCGAATTTTAAAGGAAGTCTATCTTTCGGTTATCATATTCTTTCACAAACTGTGATTTAGGCAGGTACTCCTTGAAATGTGAATTGAACTGAATTTCTCCCCATCTCTTATCCATTGTGTTAAGTTGTGGGCGAACATATCAGACGACACAGCGATTCTTCAAACAGCTCTTGTTTATTTAAAGGTCAGAACAGAACTGAACTGAAGGGTTCAGCCAGCCTGCTTATATAGAGCTTCAGAACAAAGTAACTGTAGCAACTTTCTAAAACTATCCAATCACTGTACGTCACTTTCGATCCTTCATTTGCATAACTATCTACAGTATCCCCCTGCTGGCCCAGGGTGAGAACTTCAGTACATAACACATTGCTAGACTGCCTACTTTGCAGGCTTTTTCACCTGGCACTTTCAGGTAGGGTCATGATACACAGCTCAAAATTAGATGGATCAATGGTTAGATTCATCACAAGAAGAGAAGTAAATGTGTTGTGCTTCTCCCATGTTGCTATTCTGACAGTAAACAGAACTGGTGATCTGCTGACAGCAAATATGGATGAGAAGATTCTCTTTGACATCCAAATGTTGTGAGCCATTCCCTTCACAGTCCAGGGTTCAAGTTTTGGTTAGAATGTGCTCCATACATCATCTTCTCAAGAAGTCAGACCAAGTGAGGTGATGTATTTATTTCCAGTTCATGCAGTGTAGTCCTGGCATTTGGATTTAGTGCTGGTCTTCCTCATAATTGCCTGAGATAATGAAAGATAAGGAACAGAGAGGCATGGTGTGAGAAAGAGAAATGACAAATAATAATAATAATTAATAATAATTTATTACTTATACCCCACCCATCTGGCTGGGCTTCCCCAGCCACTCTGGGCGGCTTCCAAAAAAACATTAAAATACTGCAATACATCAAACACTAAAAGCTTCCCTAAACAGGGCTGCCTTCAGATGTCTTCTAAAAGTCTGGTAGTTGTTCTCTTTGACAACAACTACCAGACTTTTAGAAGACATCTGAAGGCAGCCCTGTTCTAAATTTAGTGTTCTAAATATAGTTGCTTCTCTGCAATGTGGAGCCAAACTTGGGGTTTTGTTTTTGCCCTATCTTGTCAGACTTCTACTTCAGTTACCACTTCCTTCCTTCAGACCCTCTTGGGTGTTAAAATCAGCAGAGGGAGCCTTCTTGGTTGTTTCAACCCCTCAGAAGTTCAGCGCATGGCAGCTTAGGAGTGGGAATTTTCTGTGCCAGCCCTAATGTATGGAATTTCCTCTCCACAAAGGTGTGTCTGGCACCTTCATTGTTTAGTTTCCATCCTGTGCTGAAGATGTGCCTCTTTACCCTGGCCCAGGCACAAGCAAACTCGGCCCTCCCTATGTTTTAAGACTACAGCTCCCATCATCCCTGATAGCTAGGGATGATGGGAGTTGTAGTCCCAAAACATCTGGAGGGCCCAGTTTGTCTATGCCTGCCCTGGCCTAAGACACCAGAGATATGTAAATAGAGGAGCTGACCAATTCTTGGCAGCAATTTGTTTTACACTGTTTTCGATATTGTATTCTTAAATTCCTGAAACCCATCCAGGTACGTCAAGCTGGAGGGTGCATAAGAAATCAAATCATCATTATTGCCATTATTATTATTTTGAAAAACATGTTCCATACCAAAGAGTGTATCAGTAGGGTTTATTCTTCAGGAGAAATCCACCAGTTATTCATTCACTGAATTTGTTCATTGCTGCCAGCAAAGGAAAGACTCCAGGCACTTCAAAACAATAAAAAAAAAATACTACAATTGCCACAAATCCGCCGTTTAAAAATAATACTGCAAGCTAAAAGTGTTGATCCACAAAAAATTAATAATTTAGAAATAAAATACTCTTTGCCATTCTTAGCCGCAGAACGATCCCTAAGATACAGCCAAAATGGCCACAGAAACCACAATGCTAAAGCTGCTGCCCAAATTCCTGAGAGAATAAAAATATATTCGTCTGCTGCCAAAATAATGCATTGACTCCAGGTAAGCATCCCCAGGGAGAGTATTCCAGAATGATAGCCCGTGGGATCTAATTCTGATGCTTCTGCTGCCTCAGATGATTCTGCTGTGCTGAATTCTGAAAAGGAACATAGCAAAAACATGAATATACTCAGCGATACTGAAAGCTGAGCTTATGCACTTCGTAGCTGAAGATTGAATATGTGTCAGTTCTGAATGTGTGTGCTCAGCATTCATCATGCTAGGGGGTAGCATTTGACTATGTTTTACTCAGAATTAGACCTATTGAAATGAATGGGCCTCATTTAGCCATGGTCATTAACTTCAATGGGGGGAATACCACCCTAGGTTTCCAAAGCTGGTAGCCCAGGACAAAAGTTGATTACTTCAACCCTTTACTCTTGACTGAAATGGCCATTGATTGCTGGAACTGGCCTGGAATTTTAAAATGGAAATGCATTTACAGAACCAATACTTAAACTCTGAGGCAATCAATTGGCTTGATTGCCAATTGATTGCTTGGGAATGCCACATGCTGTTTTGGGGTTGTGTGTGGATCTGTAACAGCTCTCGTTCTAGCTTGAGCCCTGCTACCAAGAGACTTTGTTGGAGATTCCAGAAAGATTCATGTTTCATGGCTGCCTACTTTCCCTGGAGGCAATGTGATCAGTCAGGGTCCTGAAATCCTCCTGGGCCATCCCTGATCAATTGAACTGGCTTCTCTTACTCCCAGGGATTTTTTTCAGCTGGAATTTGTTGGAACTCAGTTCCAGCACCTCTTTTTCTACAAAAAATAGCACTGCTTACTCCCATGCACTGAAATTCTCAGGCATCGTTACGAGAACAAAACACAGAGAACTCTTAGAAGAAAAGCTGGATATTTTTCAAGCATTTAGACAAGGGTGTTCACAATGTGCAACTAATTACCACCCAAATTGATGTTATTTTGCAGATTGCTAGACTGGACAAGAAAGGTTTCTGCCATCCTTTCCTTTCCATTATATGAATCTATTTTTTCACCTTTTATCTGCATCATCTGTAAGCTTCCACACCTATAGGCGGAGTGGCGGTGCTGCATGAACCCTCCTCTCTCTCTCTCTCTCTCTCTCTATATATATATATATATATATATAATGTTCCGTGTTGTTTCCCTTCCAGCATCTTCTAGGGAGTTTCTTTGAGCAAAGCAGTTTCCCCTGAAGCAGACATACAGCAGACGTACACAAGGGGCTGTAGGCAGGAAGTCAGGGCCAACAAGTCATCCCCCCTTGTGCCATGAAAAACATGGGGGTGGGAAGAATAAATGGGTAGAACAACAGTTTTAAAGAGATCTCTTAGAACCAGATTATTGGTTTTAACTTGGAGGGGTCTTAGGTAGCATCAGGAAGCAACTACAGTGGACGCTCAGGTTGCGAACATGATCTGTGCGGGATGCACGTTCGCAACCTGTAGCGTTCACAACCCATGTCTGCGCACACACGGGTTGCGATTCAGTGCTTCTGCACATGTGCAATTTAGTGCTTATGTGCATGCGCGACTGCCGAAACACGGAAGTAACCCAAACCAGTACTTCCGGGTTTTGGCGGTCCGTAACCTGACACGGGTCCATAACGGGACACGGGTGGTGCTGTGGGTTAAGCCAGTGTTTCCCAACCTTGTGCCTCTAGATGTTTTTGGCCTACAACTCCCATCATCCCTAGCTAGCAAGACCAGTGGTCAGGGATGATGGGAGTTGTAGGCCAAAAACATCTGGAGGCACAAGGTTGGGAAACACTGGGTTAAGCCACAGAGCCTAGGACTTGCTGATCAGAGGGTTGCAGTTCGAATCCCCGTGACTGGGTGAGCTCCCGTTGCTTGGTCCCTGCTCCTGCCAACCTAGCAGTTCGAAAGCACATCAAAGTGCAAGTAGATAAATAGGTACCGCTCTGGTGGGAAGGTAAACAGTGTTTCTGTGTGCTGCTCTGGTTCGCCAGAAGTGTGCTGCTCTGATTCGCCAGATGCTGGCCACATGACCCGGAAGCGGTACGCCGGCTCCCTCGGCCAATAAAGCGAGATGAGCGCTGCAACCCCAGAGTCAGTCACAACTGGACCTAATGGTCAGGGGTCACTTTACCTTTTTAACCTGAAAAAAATGCAACTTGAAGCGTCTATAACCCGACGTATGACTGTACTAAAAAACCCCAAAACAATCACCACTTTAAATAGTATGGTCGTCTTGTGTTACTGGAAATGCTGGTGTAAATCATTTGCAGTATCCCATCAACGTCCAGAAAGAGAGGGTGCAATGGAATGCCCCCAACTGGAATGTTCCGATGTTAATTCACTGAGCTCCACATAAAGGACAGGAATCTGACAAGGAATATTGATGTACTGGAGGTACATGGGTGAAGTGAGCTCCAGGATTGTTTTTCAGCACAGGAATAATCCTATTGGGAGTACCCACAACCAGACAAATGAATGTGGTAATATGGAAGCTTTCGAGTTTGTTTATTTTATATACCACCCATCATCCAAAGATCTCAGGGCGGTGCAGAGGATAAAAATACAGAACAGAAGCAGGAATCAATAGAATAAAAACATAACAATGCCCCCCTCCCACAAACACATTTAAAAGGACATAGAATATTAATCAGCCCAAGGTCTGATTGAAGAGGAACACTTTGCCAGGCTCCTAAAAATGTATAATGAAGGCACCAAACAAACCTCCCTCAGAAAAGCATTCCCATACCCTCCAAGATTTCTCTGATGAAAATAAGGACATCCTATTTCACTCCCTCCAACATTTATCTGATGGAAATACAGTGGTACCTCAGGTTAAGAACTTAATTCGTTCCAGAGATCCATTCTTAACCTGAAACTGTTCTTAACCTGAGGTACCACTTTAGCTAATGGGGCCTCGAATAAAATTTAAGATTTTAACTGATGCTAAAGAAAGAGGGGGATTTGCCCTGCCAGACCTGAAGATTTATTATGAATCAGCCGCCTTTTGCTGGCTGAGAGAATGACTGCTTCTTGAAAACACGGACATTTTGGACCTAGAAGGTTTCAGCAATGTATTTGGGTGGCATGCATATCTGTGGTATGATAAGGTCAAAGTACATAAAGCGTTTAAAAACCATATTGTCAGGAAAGCACTGTTTAATGTTTGGATAAGATATAAGGACTTGCTCGAAAATAAAACTCCAAGGTGGTTGTCACCAATGGAAGCTAAGGCTCTGAAAAAATCCAATATGGAGGCAAATTGGCTGAAATTTTGGGAAATTTTGGAACAAGAAGGAGATAGATTAAAACTGCAGAGTTTTGACAAACTAAAAAACAAAGTACGAGACTGGCTTCACTATTATCAAATAAGGGAGGCTTATAATTTGGATAAGAAAATTGGTTTTCAGGTGGAAAAATCAAAATTGGAAACAGAATTGTTAGATCCTAAAACTAAGAATTTGTCAAGAATGTATAACTTGCTGTTGAAATGGAATACACAGGATGAAATGGTTAAATCTGTTATGATTAAATGGGCACAAGATGTTGGACATAACATTATGATGGCTGACTGGGAAAAGTTATGGACCGCAGGTATGAAGTTTACGGCATGTAATGCCTTAAGAGAGAATATAATGAAAATGATTTACAGGTGGTACTTGACACCAGTCAAGCTTGCAAAAATTTATCATTTGCCCGAAAATAAATGTTGGAAATGTAAAGAGATTGAAGGTACATTCTTTCACCTTTGGTGGACATGTCCTAAGGTTAAGACCTTTTGGGAGATGATCTATAATGAAATGAAAAAGGTATTTAAATATACCTTCCAGAAGAAACCAGAGGCCTTTCTCTTGGGCATGGTCGGCCAATTGGTGTTAAAGAAAGATAGAACGTTTTTCATGTATGCGACAACAGCAGCAAGAATACTCATCGCAAAGTATTGGTAGACACATGATTTGCCCACCTTGGAAGAATGGCAGACGCAAGTAATAGACTACATGGAGTTGGCAGAAATGACTGGCAGAATCCGAGACCTGGGAGAAGAATTGGTGGAAGAGGATTGGAAGAAGTTTAAGGACTATCTACAGAAACACTGTAAAGTTTATGAATGTTAAAATGGCCGCAGTTCCCTATCCTCCTTGGCTTATGCAAATAACTAACAAGATCAAACAAATTGGCCTAAACCCTGAAAATCTTATTATTGGAACTCTGAACAAGGCAAAAGTAATTATCACTCAGAGACTTTACGATGTCGAATTACAACAAGAAGATGCCCTACTCCCGGAGACGTATAGATGTCTAAAAGCTTGCAGTGAGGGAACCGCCAGAAGGCCCTCAGCGCTGGACCTCAGCGTCCGGGCCGAATGATGGGGGTGGAGACGATCCTTCAGGTATACTGGGCTGAGGCCGTTTAGGGTTTTAAAGGTCAGCTCCAATACTTTGAATTGTGCTTGGAAACGTACTGGGAGCCAATGTACGTCTTTCAAGACCGGTGTTATGTGGTCTCGGCGGCCACTCCCAGTCACTAGTCTGGCTGCCGCGTTCTGGATTAGTTGCAGTTTCCGGGTCACCTTCAAAGGTAGCCCCATGTAGAGCACATTGCAGTAGTCCAAGCGGGAGATAACCAGAGCATGCACCACTCTGGCGAGGCAATCCGCTGGCAGATAGGGTCTCAGCCTGTGTACCAGATGGAGCTGCTAAAAAGCTGCCCTATGCGACGTAAGCGGCACATCCACTTCCCTGGGAGAGGTATCTTGGCTCCCCTCAGCCTGACTAAGCCTTTGCAACGTCCCCCCCCCCTTTCTGTCGTCATCCGTGTCTCCTGAAAGCTCCCCCTCCCCAGACTCTGATGAAGTGCAGCTCCTCAAAAGAGGAGGAGGCTGTCTGTATGTTCCTGTCTCTTTCCCCTCCCCTGAAAGCAGACCCCTGACCACTTGGATTCAAAGATTGCAAGATGGGATTTTCTTTATTCAGCGGACTTTATTTTTCTTCCTTCTGAAAACCCTTGTGCCTACAAAAACAGCAACTCTTGAGGGTCACAAGTCAGAACCCACAAACATGCACCCTCCTTGCCAAACCTCTTCCACTCCTGTGCTTTTTGACTGCTCCAGTTCAGCAAATGGAGCCAAGCTACCCTTTCTTTTGGGGGGACGCGGGTGGTGCTGTGGGTTAAACCACAGAGCCTAGGACTTGCTGATCAGAAGGTCGGCGGTTCGAATCTCTGCGACGGGCTGAACTCCTCTTGCTCGGTCCCTGCTCCTGCCAACCTAGCAGTTCAAAAGCACATCAAAGTGCAAGTAGATAAATAGGTACCACTCCGGCGGGAAGGTAAACGCCGTTTCCGTGCGCTGCTCTGGTTCGCCAGAAGCAGCTTAGTCATGCTGGCCACATGACCCGGAAGCTGTACGCCGGCTCCCTCGGCCAATAAAGTGAGATGAGCGCCGCAACCCCAGAGTTGGTTACAACTAGACCTAATGGTCAGGGGTCCCTTTACCTTTCCCTTTTCTCTTTTTTAATATTTGAATTTTTATTTAGACTTTTCAACTTTATACATTTTGCTAATTTTATATATTTCACCAATTTTATAATCATTTTGACATTTCAAAACTTGACTTCCTCCCCCCCCGTCTTTCCTTCAATTTGTTTTTAATATCTTCTGCATATCCAAATTAACTTAATTTGCTCAGCTATTCACCTTCTTTAAATATATACTCTTATGAAACTGCAGGTTGTTACAATAATCCTGCCAATGATATCTCTTAGGGAGTTCAAGCAAAACTCAGGGATGGAGAAGACAAGTGAATTTCAGCGTGATAATGGTCTGTCTGTCACTTTGCTTTGCCTTCCCTTCCCTATTAACATTGGGTGTAGGGAGATGTGGACCACTGAAAGGATACAGACTTTTTGAAATAAATGGATAGACTGCACTTCCTTTCTTTACTTCCAATGGGACATTTGGTAATTAGTCTAGAATTGACAGAACTATGTAATTAAAAATACTGTAGAACCTGATGTGCCTGATAATACCCTGAGAGATCTATTCCTCCTTCTATTGGGCCCATTAATATAACCATCTATTGCTGGGTTCTGTCTAACTAGTCTATAATTTAACTTACAGAAAAAGCATTAAATTGAACTTCACAAAGTGTCTCTCTACACACACACACACACACACACACACACCCTTTTATGCCTATGCTACAAGAACTTCACCTATGATTTAGAGTGCTAGGACTGCACAGGCCCTTAGAAAACTTCTATAGAGTTTTCAGTAATGTGAATAAATACATAAATTTCAGTTCCTGGTGCCTTCATGGAGATTCATGTTTCCTGCATAAATACATCCTTTGATTTCCCAAATGCTTCTCCAGAATAAATGTGTTTCTACATTTCTATGTGTCAGAATTGAAAAGGGACTCATCACCAACTGCAGGGAGAAATACTTTATTTTTGGTACCCTCAAATGCCTCAAAGATGTATTTCTGCATTGACACAATTTTACAACGTAGGTCTATCTCACTTGTTACTGGGTAGCCAATTATTCAGCAATCTAATCCAATTGCATTCACTTAAAATAAAAAGCCACATCATTTGTTCTGTGGTTTCTCATATTTTTCCCTTCGTCTGCCACTTTCCCCGTACATTTATATGTCACTCGATACCACCTCGCCAAAACAGCAGCCTTCATTTTAGAGCATCAAAATAAGATTTACTGCGATTAGAATAAGTTCCACATTCACGTCGCAAGCAGTATGGCCATCCATGAAGTTTCTCTTGCCAGACCTGAATGTTCCAGCTGCCATTTTATAATAGGATCTTGGTAGCACTTTTGCAAGTCATCCAGCCATATTACTGGTCCAGAAAGGCAACATTACTGGCAACAATACTGCCAGTAGGATACCGCTCAAATTCGATAACCTAAATATTTTCATCATTCCCTTGACATAAAGCCAGGCAGATCAAAATCTCTGCTATACCGGCAAGTCTTCAATAACCCATTTATGTCAAAAGGGTATCAGTTTTCACACTGAATACCAGAAAATTCAAAACAAGACTTGATATTTAGAATGCTTATAGGTTCATAGGAAGCTGACTTAGATGTACCCATGGCTTGACACAGCCTAACTCTGTACTGTCTACACCAGGGTTTTCCAAACTTGGCTCTCCAGCTGTTTTTGGACTACAACTCCCATCATCCGTACCTAGCAGGACCAATAGTCAGGGATGATGGGAATTGTAGTCCAAAACCAGCTGGAGACCCAAGTTTGGGAAACACTGGTCTATACTATAGTGACTGGTTGCATGTTCTAGGGTTTCATAATAATAATAATAATAATAATAATAATAATAATAATAATTAATAATAAGTTATTATTTATACCCCGCCCATCTAGTTGGGTTTCCCCAGCCACTCTGGGCAGCTTCCAACAAAACACTAAAATACAGTAACCTATTAAACATTAAAAGCTTCCCTAAACAGGGCTGCCTTCAGATGTCTTCTAAAAGTTTGGTAGTTATTTTTCTCTTTGACATCTGGTGGGAGGGCGTTCCACAGGGTGGGTGCCACTACCAAGAAGGCCCTCTGCCTGGTTCCCTGTAACCTCACTTCTTGAAGTGAGGCAACTGCCAGAAGGCCCTCGGCGCTGGACCTCAGTGTCCGGGCAGAACGATGGAGGTGGAGACGCTCCTTCAAGTATACTGGACCGAGGCCGTTTAGGGCTTTAAAGGTCAGCACCAACACTTTGAATTGTGCTCAGAAATGTTGTTGTTGTTGTTGTTTAGTCGTTTAGTCGTGTCCCACTCTTCGTGACCCCATGGACCAGAGCACGCCAGGCACTCCTGTCTTCCGCTGCCTCCCGCAGTTTGGTCAGACTCATGTTTGTAGCTTCGAGAACAGTGCCCAACCATCTTGTTCTCTGTCGTCCCCTTCTCCTTGTGCCCTCCATCTTTCCCAACATCAGGGTCTTTTCCAGGGAGTCTTCTCTGCTCATGAGGTGGTCAAAGTATTGGAGCCTCAGCTTCAGGATCTGTCCTTCCAGTGAGCACTCAGGACAGATTTCCTTAAGAATGGATACGTTTGATCTTCTTGCAGTCCATGGGACTCTCAAGAGTCTCCTCCAGCACCATAATTCAAAAGCATCAATTCTTCGGTAATCAGCTCAGAAACATACTGGGAGCCAATGTAGGTCTTTCAAGACTGGTGTTATATGGTCTCGGCGGCTGCTCCCAGTCACCAGTCTAGCTGCCGCATTCTGGATTAGTTGTAGTTTCTGGGTCACCTTCAAAGGTAGCCCCACATAGAGCACATTGCAGTAGTCCAAGCGAGACATAACTAGAGCACGCACCACTCTGGTGAGACAGTCTGCGAGCAGGTAGGGTCTCAGCCTGCGTGCCAGATGGAGCTGATAAACAGCTGCCCTTGACACAGAATTGACCTGTGCCTCCATGGACAGCTATGAGTTCAGAATGACTCCCAGGCTGTGCACCTGGTCCTTCAGGGGCACAGTCACCCCATTCAGGACCAGGGAGTCCTCCACACCCGCCCGCCTCCTGTCCCCCCAAAACAGTATATCTGTCTTGTCAGGATTCAACCTCAATCTTTTCAGAAAAGAGTCTTTTCTCCTGAAGATGCCAAGGAGCAACCTAAGAGACACTTTGGGGTACCACTAAGCTATGGCTATTCACAAATAAATTCCCATTGCAGTGTTTAACTTCTACACCCAGCCCAGCACTCTGATAAAGATGCAAGTTACACCCTCCTGGTAGGGAAGGGGCAAATACTAATAGCAAACTTGTTCTCCAAACGTGGATCCTTGTATAGTCAAGACAGTGCCATCCACACACAAGAGGGAGCAAGCTTGTGGGAACCCTGAAGTGTGCAGAAGTACACAAAATATTTAGGACAAGGAAACCCTGGGGAAGTAAGCCAAAGAATAGCACAATGAGGACTTAGCATGTTCAGTGAGGATGGAAGGATGGCTGTTGACAAGGGAATTGCCCTGAATTCTTCAGATGAAGGGCAGTATACAAATTTAATAAATAAACAAATAAAAATAAAAAGCTGTCGGGGCTAGAGTGAGGTATCCTAAAGGAAGGTGTGCTTGGCCTACTGGAACCCTGAGTTGGTGCACTCCATGCTCCAATATCTTGTCAGCAGTTTCACTTGAAAGCTTTCTATTGTTGCAAGATTTTCTGCAAAGTTCTAGTCTCCTCATTTAACTATTTTGAGGATTAAACCCAGCATAATTCATAGGAGGTCAATTGCATGTCGAGGCCCCGTGACCCCCTCCTTGTTCCCTAAGGCACAAATAACTAGGCAGCACGTGGAATATTGGTTTGGGATCAAATAAGGCCACAACTTTATTGGTCACAGCAGGGGTAGGCAACCTAAGGCCCAGGGGCCGGATGTGGCCCAATCGTCTTCTCAGTCCGACCCGCGGACGCTCCAGGAATCAGTGTGTTTTTACATGAGTAGAATGTATCATTTTATTTAAAATGCATCTCTGGGTTATTTGTGGGGCCTGCCTGGTGTTTTCACATGAATAGAATGTGTGCTTTTATTTAAAATGCATCTCTGGGTCATTTGTGGGACATAGGAATTCGTTCATTTCCCCCCAAAAAATATAGTCTGGCCCACCACATCGTCTGAGGGATGGTGGACCGGCCTACGGCTGAAAAAGGTTGCTGACCCCTGGGCTATAGGCACTAGAGTAAGGAACTTCAAAGCTCAGTCCAGCCCATCTGCTGATAGTGTCACTAAGGGTAAAGCCAGCCAGAAGGGATGACCTATGACCTATATCAAATCAGGGTGTTCCCCAAGTGGTCCTCATTGGAGGAGTGGTATGGCCCTAGTTCCCTCTGGGCATCAGACAGGACCCACTACTCCCAAATCCTTTTAACAGTAAACGCTTACACATGGAGCGGCTGGTGGAGGCTACAACCTTCCCTCCAACCAAGACCTAGGCTTACCCAATGCCTATCCACCAATCGAGCCCTTTCTATTGTTATACGAGCACAATTCAAAGTGTTGGTTCTGACCTTTAAAGCCCTAAACAGCCTCGGTCCAGTATACCTGAAGGAGCGTCTCCACCTTCATCGGTCTGCCTGGACACTGAGGTCCAGCGCCGAGGGCCTTCTGGCAGTTTCCTCGCTATGAGAAGCCAAGTTACAGGGAACCAGGCAGAGGGCCTTCTTGGTAGTGGCACCCGCCCTGTGGAACGCCCTCCCACCAGATGTCAAAGAGAAAAATAACTACCAAACTTTTAGAAGATATCTGAAGACAGCCCTGTTTAGGAAAGCTTTTAATGTTTAATTGTTGTTGTTTAGTCATCTTAGTTGTGTTTGACTCTCTGTGACCCCATGAACCAGAGCATGCCTTGGAAACGCTCACTTTCTTCTCAAAGCTTCTCCTTTTTTATGTCCTTGGAGTTTTCTTGGCAAAATACTCGAGTGGTTTGCCCGTTCCTTCTCCAGGTGGATCACATTTAGTCTAAACTCTCGGCTATGACCTGTCCGTCTTGGGTAGCCATGCATGGCATAGCTCATAACTTCTCTGAGTTATTCAAGCCCCTTCACCACGACAAGGCAGTGATCCATGAAGGGGTTAATGTTTAATAGGTTATTGTATTTTAGTGTTCTGTTGGAAGCCGCCCAGAGTGGCTAGGGAAACCCAGCAAGATGGGCGGGGTATAAATAATAAATTATTGTTGTTGTTGTTGTTAGATTTTCTGCAAAGTTCTAGTCTCTAGTTTAACTTGTTTTAAGGATCAAACCCAACGTAATTCGTAGGAGGTCAGTTCTAGAAGAATAAGGTGGGATTTTATGTCCTTCCAAAAGCAGTGGTCTTCCCATTTTGAATGCCATGAAATCCTAATACAAAACATGGTAGTATCACAATTTACGGAAACGGCTTCATCACTGATCTTTTCTGAAGCAACGCTGCCCATTATATAGATGCCACAGATGTTCCTGACCCATCTGTGTTGTTTTTCCCCAGACCTACTAGCAGTGAACACATTCACAGTAGAGCTCCTCTGTATATCTAATTTATAATTTCTCCTCCTCAGACATCTGGAGAATTTTATCAGTGTCTGTGGTGTCAGTGCAAATTACCACCTAATAGCTCAAAGCTGCCCGCTAGGCTGATCTACCATGACTTGCCTGCAGTTTGCTTAACGGGGATTTTGTGATAAGGCAGAGTCTAATCTGCTCTCTTGCTCTTAAAAGGTGTTATCTGTGCCATGGGAAGGCTGATATTGTTGCTTTATGATGCCTTTAGCTCTCTTCCAATTTGGGCTGTGGGAGGGAAAGGAGTGAATTGTTTCCTGAATTCCAGTCAATTGGGCTGCCTGCTGAGCCACCATTTTGAGGTTTCAGTCTCAATTTTCCCATTTAATGTAGCCTCAGATGTCTGTGCGATCTCGTTGCTGGAAGACCCAAAGAATCTTTCCTTTCAAAACTTTCCTTTTGAAAAGTTGTATATTTGTGTTACCAATTTGCAGCCTGAGCCCCAGTGCCTTCTGGGAGTTGGTTATGGGTGACCCATGTGAACATAGCACCTCAAGAGACAAGACTTGGTTATTGAAAGGAGACTCAGGGACTCTGAATGTGGACTCCAAGAGGGAGAACAGGTTGTAGAAAACTAAAGCTGTCTTCAGATGCTGCTTTCTCTATGTGAGTAACATGGGGCGCACGCAAACCCAATGCTCATATTAACATTTGCATCACAACAAATAGCAATGCCAACTTTGCGCTTTGTTCTTAAAGAGACAGAGAAACACTCTAACAAGTCATAGACAGTTGCAAGAACTCTTCTCCCATTGGTGGCTAGCCTATCTGCAGAGGAGACCCTGCTCACGATTCTACCACCAAATATAGCTTGTAGGGTGGTACTTCTTTGAGGGATGCTGGTGGCACTGTGGTCTAAACCACTGAACCTCTTGGGTTTGCTGATCAGAAGGTAGGCAGTTCTAATCCCCGTGACAGAGTGAGCTCCCATTGCTCTGTCCCAGCTCCTGCCAACCTAGCACACCAGTGCAAGTAGATTAATAGGTACTGTTGCGGCGGGAAGGTAAACAGTGTTTTCATGAGCTCTGGTTTCCATCACGCTGTTCCATTGTGCCAGAAACAGTTTAGTCATGCTGGCCACATGACCCGGAAAGCTGCCTATGGACGAACACCGGCTCCTGCAGCCTGAAAGCGAGCTGAGTGCAGCAACCCTGTAGTCAACTTTGACTGGACTTAACTCTCTAAGGCAGTGTTTCCCAACCTTGTGCCTCCAGATGTTTTTGGCCTACAACTCCCATCATCCCTAGCTAGCAAGACCAGTGGTCAGGGATGATGGGAGTTGTAGGCCAAAAACATCTGGAGGCACAAGGTTGGGAAACACTGCTCTAAGGCTCCTTTACATTTTACCATTACTTCTTTGAGCAGCAGGGAAAGGTAGCAGGGGAAGAGTTGGCTGTGGGTGCCCCAGAGATCATAGGAAAGGGTGATTTTGCACACAGGGGTAGGGCTATGTTTGTCATTACCTACAGGGAGAAGGCCCACCCACATCTGAAGTCATCCCTGTTTAGGGAAGTTTTTAATGTTTGATGTCTCACTGTGCTTTAATTTATTGGAAGCTGCCCAGGGTGGTTGGGACAACCCAGTCAGATGGGCGGCACATAAATAATAAATTATTGTAATATCATTATTGGCTAAAGTCAATATAGGGCTGTTTCTTAATGTGTTGGTTTTCACCAGCTGGGTACCAGGCCTGTGCACATTTATTCCTAATATTAAAGTTTTCCATTCTGGTTATGATCAGCAATAATTTTCCATCTTACCAACGAAACAAAGCCCATTATATGAAAGCCCAGCTTCCATAATTATCACATTTACCATGCGCAAGAAGCTTGTCAGCAGTTCTGAAATTTTTCATAAGTACAGAGGAAGAAGATGTAGCAGATTAGCTGGATGTCAATTACTGAAAACTCCAATTAAGATTTCTGGGAGATGAAACCCCCTTGGGGTAGACCAGTCCCACATTGAAGTAAGGCTGATCATCAGATAGCTCAAGTTTCTTCTGAAGAAATGAATCCTCTGAGACAATGAAAATGCATAATGAAATGGAAAGTTACTCATTCCACTGCAGTCTGGGATGTTGAAACTACATGTGTAAAATAGCAACTCTTTGATGGTTGAGTTTTATCCCAGAGAGGGATGGGGCAGAAATTTGATTTGGTCACTGTGGATTTTGGGACGTTTCTTAGGGGTTTAACAAATCTGCTTTTATTTTTGTAGGTAAGATTAGGTGCTAGCAGCCCGTCTGTCATCTTACACAGGTGGCACTGTTGTCTAAACCACTGAGCCTTTTGGGCTTGCCGATCAGAAGGTTGGCGGTTCGAATCCCTGTGACAGGGTGAGCTCCCATTGCTCTGACCCAGTTCCTGCCAACCTAGCAGTTCGAAAGCATGCCAGTGCAAGTAGATAAATAGGTACCACTGCAGCAGAAAGGTAAATGGCATTTCAGTGCGCTCTGGTTTCCATCACGGTGTCCTGTTGCGCCAGAAGTGGTTTAGTCATGTTGGCCACATGACCCAGAAAGCAGTCTGTGGACAAATGCCAGCTCTCTCAGTCTAAAAGTTAGATGAGCACCACAACCCCATAATCGTCTTTGACTGGACTTAACCGTCCAGGGGTCCTTTACCTTTTTTAAACTATCATCTTAAGTTGTATAAAAAGTTCTGCTAGACTATTGACCCTTTGGAGTGGAAGGCCTATTGAAAGTAGAGAAGTGCAGATGTTTGTTCTTGACCTTGTTCTTTGGTAAGGGGGAAAAATTGTACTCTTCCCACCTAGAAATTGAACCTGTATATTTTTGTTTCTCATTTTTCCGGTCATAAAGTTAGTATTCTACATTTCTGCATCAGTTTGTGGTTTTTATAAATGAAAAAAAAAATCCTCATGGAAACTTTCCAGCATATTTTAGTGTATGTTTCTTCTAACATACAAATTACTTTTATGAAATGTAGCCCAATATACACATTTTTGCAAGTAATTTCTCCCAATATAACGGAATTCAGCTTTGCACTATTACGAAAGTTCCGTCAGCTGAAGCATTTCAGCGAGACAGAATAATCTCCCCTCTCCTTCTGCACTCTGTTCTGGTGCTTCTCCTGTTCTCCCCCCCCCCCCCATAAGCCAACCTTGAGAGGTATAGGGGGTGTGGGAAAAGAGGGAGAGAAGCCCCATTGCATTAGCAGGACTCATTGCATTGTACACATTATTTGCTTTGAAAACTGCTTTACAAAATTCAGAGGACGGTGGATTTTGAAATATAGCTGTGTTTTGGTTCGTATATTGTTTTTGAAAGTGTGAATTAGCTAGGTTGACATTAAAATTCTAACTGAACCAGAGTTATTTCCCATCCCTTGTCCCCCCACCCCACCCAGAAAACTGTTGGGGAATTTTTTTCTACATCTGAGGAAAACCAGTGAAATGGTTCCTCCCCAACCCCCCCCAAAAGGGTAGATAACTTTGGGTGCCATTTGGAAAGAGCTCTAACTGTAGATGCTAGGACACTATGATACCACAGTAATGGCTTCCCCCAAAGAATTCTGGGAGGTGTGGTTTGTTAAGAGTTGTAGGAGACCCCTTTCCCGCTCACAGAGCAACAATGAAAGTGATTGGTTGTTAAATTGCTCTAGGAATTGTAGCTCTGGGATCTCTTTGGGGTTGCCTAACAACTCTCAGCACCCTTAACAAACCACTTCCCATAATCCTTTGAGGGAAGCCATGACTGTTTAGTAATAATAATTTCCCCAGCCACTCTGGGTGGCTCCCAATAGAATATTAAAAACGTGATAAAACATCAAACATTTAAAACTTCCCTAAACAGGGCTGCCTTCAGATGTCTTCTAAAAGTCAGATGGGAGGGCGTTCCACAGGGCAGACGCCATTACCGAGAAGGCCCTCTGCCTGGTTCTCTGTAACCTCACTTCTCACAGTGAGGGAACTTCCAGAAGGTCCTCAGTGCTGGACCTCAGTGTCTGGGTAGAACGTTGGGGGTGGAGACGCTCCTTCAGGTATACTGGGCCGAGGCCGTTTTGGGCTTTAAAGGTCAGCACCAAGACTTTGAATTGTGCTCGGAAACGTACTGGGAGCCAATGTAGGTCTTTCAAGACCGGTGTTATATGGTCTCGGCAGCCACTCCCAGTCACCAGTCTAGCTGCCACATTCTGGATTAGTTGTAGTTTCCGGGTCACCTCCAATGGTAGCCCCTTAATGGTATCATAGTGCTTTAAATGTGTGATACGAATGTGGCCTAGGTCTTGCATAGTGCTAGAACTGGATTATCTCCTCTTTGTATAATAATGGTATAGATGGGGCAGTTCAGTAGATCATGGTTTGGTTGGCGGGCAGAATGCATGTTAAAATATGGCAATAAATTTCCAACCCCTGGGAAGAAGGAGACCTGAAAATAGCCTTAGAACTCCAGCCCCCAGTGGTATTTTAGACTAGGAAATGTGTGTGTGGGGGGGTTATCCACTGGGGTTACCACCTACTTGAAATGCAGTCATATTCCACCACTATTAAGATGTTTAAATGTATTTTACTTCCAGAGAGAAAGAAATTGCCCATGTTGTTTGAAATGTTTTATGGGTCTATATAGACTATTAATAGCTCTGCCAAACTCCCAGAGCAACTTTTCCATTATATATATTTTTTTCTTTTTAATAAAACTTATGAAAGAGGTCCATAATGGAAGAGAACATTTCAGCTAGCCCTTTTGCTGGTGATATATTACAATAATAGCCTGTAGGAGTGACATGCAGCCTTTTTTTTTAACAACAACAAAAAGTCTTGCAATGAAATAGAATAGCGATGGCTGCCTGGTGAAAGATAACCCCTTTCTTTTAGGCTTCACTTTTTAATATATAAAAAATAAAAGTAAAAAGTAAACTTCAAGGTTGAAGGTAATAAAAAGGGAGCTGAATTTCCTAATATGTGGATATTATCATCTTAAACCATAAATTTAATACTTCACACCTCTGAAGCTGAAAGCAGTGCCTAAATCACTTTTAGATTAATGGAACTTTAATTACCAGTGGATGTGCTGTTTCCTTTATTTTTGAAAGAAAAAACCCTTCCAGTCAACATATTTTTTCCATCCCCACGGTTTCTGTCATTGCATATGTGAAAATAAGTTATGAGAATGGTGTCAACAAAGAAACCGCAAGCTAATGGTCCGGGGAAGTAAAACCCTTACGTTTACAACTGAAGGTATATGGAAGGTGGTTATATTTAGGTGGTGTTCGGTTACTTGTAGAAATGGTGGCACAACTCCCCCCCCCCCAAAGGTCATATATTGATTTGTAGTCCCATGGACTATTCAGAAAACCACCATTGTGCTTCTCAGTTTTTCTAATATCGCAAAAGAAAGGAATACCATCTCTTTTTGAAGAGAAGTGGGAAAGGGATCTATCTCTTAATCACGGTCTCTCTTGTTGGTCAGTTATTGCAACAGAAAATACCATCTGAACCAAGAAGATTGGGAACAAAAGAGAAGTGCTGAAACTATAGGCTTGATAGCTTTACCCTGTGTGGCTTCAACCTGTGGGTTAATTCTTGACATCATTCACCTACAGCAAATGCCACAGTTCTCCGTATCCCCTCCTCGGTGTTATGTAACTGCTGCCTTGACTACAGCATCTACTGAAAAAAATAGAAGCTGAAATGTTTTGCTTTAAGAATTTCCCATCTCCAGTACTTTTTAAAAGGGGTACTCCAGGGAACACAGTACCAGCACCTCTTCCTTTGTTATTAAAAAGTATGGCACTTACTGTAACTTCATGGTGAGTACATACATTCTCCTGGTATGTCCCACAGAGGACCTTACAGTCTTTCAAATAAAAACATCTTGGAGATCCTGGGCCACAGGGAGGTTAGGCTGGCCTCAACCAGAGCCAGGGCTTTTTCGGCCGTGGCCCCGACTTGGTGGAACGCTCTGTCACAAGAGACTAGGGCCCTGCGGGAATTGACATCTTTCCGCGGGGCCAGCAAGACGGAGCTGTTCCACCAGGCCTTTGGCCAAGGCACAGTCTGACTCCCTCCTTCTGTAATCCTCATAGAACTCTAGCCCAATGGTTGCCATTAATTTGACTCTGAATTGATTTTAGAATGTATTTCAATTAATTGATTGTGATTTTATGTAAACTGTGTTATTTTTACTGTTGTTAGCTGCTCTGAGCCTGGCTTCAGCTGGGGAGGGCGGGGTATAAATAAAATTCATTATTATTATTATTATTATTATTATTATTATTATTATTATTTATTTATTAATTACAGGCACCTGTTTTTCTAGAGGGGAAGCCCTGCCTGTCTCTATTATATTGCCACCATAGTTTGCTAAGCCATTTCCAAATCAAAACGAAGGTGAAGGATAATCACATTTCACTACATTTCTATCTCCAATGTGGAGTCATTAGAAGTGAGGAATCAGCAGGATAAAACTGCAGCAAAAGTCAGTTCTGAATGGTGCTATCTGGCTAGAACCAATGTCATTTCCAAAATTTCCTGAAGATGTTTTGCAGCCTTTCTGAACATATATGTATATTAAGGTTGTTGTGGGCTTTCTAATAAAGGGGAGGGTGATGAATGGGCTCGTATATGATGCTTAAAAATAAAAAAAAATAAAAAGGCAGGCTAAATCTTGACACAATCTCATGAAACAGCATTGGACTTGATAGAACTTGCCTGTGCCATGCAAATTGCTTGTCAAGGCCCCAGGCCTCACAGGTCCCTTATATAATAAAGACATGGACACGAGTATTTTAGATTAATGGGATAAAATAGGCCACAGCTTTATTGGTTACAGATGTGAGCAGTTGGGCTTAGGCATTGGGTGAAACCTAACTATATCCCAACTCCTGCCTATCCGCAGGGAGTCTCACTAAGGGTAAACCACCAGTAGGGGGAGCCCTATGACGTACATCAAATTGGGGCACCCCCCAGGGTCCCTGATGGGATCGTGGCATGGCCCTAGCCCACGTCCAGGCTTCGGACAGGATCCACACCTCCAGATCCCTTTAACAGGATACCCTTACCAAGGAGGGGCAGGCGGAGGCTACAACATCCCCTCCCATAAACAAAGGCTTACCCAATGCCTGACCTCACAATTGCTAAAAGGTAGGCGAAAACCAAATGGCTGGAGCCAATTTGCCAAGTGGAAAAATTCCTACCCGCTCCCATCAATATGGCAGCCAACATATGTCCATAGCAAGATCGCTGTCATAGCAACTGGGTGGGCTGGAAGGTCCATTGAGGAGGCGAAAGGAGGATGTCCTTGGCCATGCCACAGTTTTAACAGACTGGGGCCATGCCCCGGCCGTGTCAATTGGACAGCTGGGGGCGTGACATGTTCGGGAGTCCCCAGGATACGGGCGGCATCCCTCCACCCTCCAGCTGGGTCACTGGAAGGTCCCGGATGTCTGGCAGCAACATCACCCACCAGGGAAAGTGAGCAGAATTGGCAAGCCATGTTCACACCAGTGGTGAAAACACTTGCCAAGAATATTACACATGTTTTCAAGGTGGACAGAAGGAAGCCTGAATAACAATTCTAAGTAGTTTCCATGCATATAGCACACAAGCTTCAAATATGAGAGTGGCCTCAAAACAAAATGTAATTTTGCCTTTTAAAAGTATGCTTTGCTGGCTGCTTTATGAGCTAAGTGGAACTTATTTCATTTGGCTAAGATGAGTTCATGAGATGACATTTCAAATTCTACGATTTTGCTTTAGAAAATGTTCCCGATAACAGACAAATGGCAGATTATGTAAATAACCATTTAAGGCTCCGCTCCCTCTCCCCTCCCACTTTCACAGCCAGAGCACCCGAACCCAAATTGCTTTATGAACATTTTCATTTAAAAGTGTTTTATCTTTCTACAACAAATATGTTGAAACTGTTAGCTCTAAAGCTTTAAAGTAAAGAGCTACAACAAATAAACCTCTTGGCTGTGCACCAAGCATTCCCCCAGAAAGGCGGATGCAAGATTACAAAAGGAACCATCTGCTAAGCCTGACAGAAGCATCAAAAAGTGCAGCGGAGGGATGCTAATGTCTGATTGAACTTACTGTCCAGCACCACTACTGAGATACATCAAAAAACGTTGAGTGTCAGGTCATTGGGGCAATGGTACCTTTATGGATGCTCTGCTTGGAGCTTCATAAAATTCTGAGCTTGAGCTCTCCATCATGTTGCCTGGCAAGAAATCATTTTGTGTGGAGAGTTCAGCTGGTGCTGATAGAGAGCTGAGCCTTCTCCTTTAGTTGAAAATCCACTGAAATAAGCTGTGGCACACAACTGCTGTCGGTTATGAGCGTGGCTCCAAGTTAGGCTTTGAAGGGAATCTTAGGAAGGATCAGTGAACCTCCCAGTCCTAAATGCCAGAGATGTTGTGGTAAATTTTGAAGCAGGGGGAGCTTATTGTGATGCCCCCGCAGTGATACGCCCAAAGAGAATCCATAGTCACAAGCCTTTTGCTTGTCAGACTGAAAGATGCAGAGAGTTTTGGATTTGGATTTGATATCCCACTTTATCACTACCCTAAGGAGTCTCAAAGCGGCTAACATTCTCCTTTCCCTTCCTCCTCCCCCCCCAACAAACACTCTATGAGGTGAGTGGGGCTGAGAGACTTCAGAGAAGTCTCAGCAGCTGAATGTGGAGGAGTGGAGACGTGAACCCGGTTCACCAGATTACGAGACTACCACTCCTAACCACTACACCACACTGGCTCTCAGAGATGTTGGGGGGCATGGGGAAGGGCTGTACCACTGAGCCACAGTCTTGAAAGAGCTTTTTCAAGAATAAAAAAGTGTGTTTGGTAAGATGAGATTATTTTCTTCTTCTTCCTTTGTTGCAGAATGATGATAATTTGGAAGGAAGAACTAGATTGCTTTGTAGAACAGCCTCTTTGGCAAGGCAAAACAAAACAACATCTCCCTGTGTTCTAGTGACTTTAAACTTTGCCAAGCCATTGGCACTCAACCTCAGTCCCCATGGATAATATGGAGATTACTGAGGTAAAGTGAAACAAATTGAGCATTTTCTTCCATATAATTGCAAAGTAATATTGTTATGGTGGTTTGTGTTCCCCAGCCTTTAGATGACAGACTGAGGCTCCAGCCCTAGGCATGCTTACCAGGGAGTAAACCCCATTGGATTCATCAGGGCTTAGATTGCATGGTAAATGTCTTTAGAAGGATTCTGGTGAAGTTAATCTAGCAACAATACGGCATTATGCTGCAAAATGAAAAAGACGAAGTAGGTAAAAAATTGGAATTCAGCTGACTTGGTAATATTGAGGCATCAAGCTAAATTCTCATATTCTGTCAGAGCTGTAAGGAAGTTTCCGAGGTGGCGGCAGGAGGGGAGAGGCATTGATTTCCTCCTCCTTTTGGTACTCACCAAGTTTGTCTGCAAATATCACGAGAAATTAAACCAGAAACACTGCTATGGGCAAAACAATTTCACAGTCAGAGCCAAACTTTATGCCATGTACACAAATGTGAATGGAAGCTCCAACAGCTTTGCCTTTTAACAAAAGCATCTTCAGGAGGCATGGATTTAAGGGGAGGAGCAGCCTGGAAGAAAGAGGTTCTACTTAATACTTTGCCTACCCACCACTTTCTCACGCAAAATTGTCACCTTGGGCTGCTTTCCTCTTTATAGCAGCCAACATGGTGTCTTTCAGACATTGAATGACAATTATCATCTTCCCTGGTTGGCTTCCATGCTTTTTTTAAAAAAACAATTTTTTATTAGTTTTACATAAAAGTTATACACCATAAACACAACATTTTCACACATTAAAAAAGGGTTCTTTCAAATTTTGAGACCTCCTTACTTCCCTTCATGGGTATCCAATTCTAAATTTTATTCATGCATCTTTCTATCCGTTATATACCGGTAATCATAGTATCCAAAATGCATGTTACATTACAAGTGTCTTGTATTCCTGCCAATGATTTCAAATGTTTGCCGTGATCTCTCAAATATGTTAGAAGGTTATTCCAGTCTTTAAAAAAAACCTTGGTCTTTAAAAAAAAACCTTGGCTCTAGTTATCTCCCGCTTGGACTACTGCAATACGCTCTACGTGGGGCTACCTTTGAAGGTGACTCGTAAACTACAAATAATCCATAATGCGGCAGCTAGACTGCTGACTGGAGGCAGCCGCTGAGACCACATAACACCGGTTTTGAAAGACCTACGTTGGCTCCCAGTACGTTTCCGAGCACAATTCAAAGTGCTGGTGTTGACCTTTAAAGCCCTAAACGGCCTCGGCCCAGTATACCTGAAGGAGCGTCTCCACCCCCATCATTCGGCCCGGACGCTGAGATCCAGCACCGAGGGCCTTCTGGCGGTTCCCTCATTGCGAGAAGCAAAGCTACAGGGAACCAGGCAGAGGGCCTTCTCGGTAGTGGCGCCCGCCCTGTGGAACGCCCTCCCATCAGATGTCAAAGCGATAAACAACTACCTGACATTCAGAAGACATCTTAAGGCAGCCCTGTTCAGGGAAGTTTTTAATTTGTGATATTTTAGTGTTTTTGGGTTTCTATGGAAGCCGCCCAGAGTGGCTGGGGAAACCCAGCTAGATGGGCGGGGTACAAATAATAAATTATTATTATTATTATTATTATTATTATTATTATTATTATTCCTGATTTTTTTATCTCTCCCATCTCTCTTGCCATTTCTGCATATTCCATCAGCTTGGTCTGCCACTCTTCTCTGGTCGGTCCTTCTTCTTCTTTCCATCTCTGGGCAAGAAGGATCCTTGGTTGGCTTCCTCCTGGCTGGGGCTGATGGGAGTTGTAGTTTGCAACATCTGAAGGGCACCACATTGGATACCCCCCCCCCTGCAGTGTTTCAAGAGTGTGTGTGATGGTAAATGTGCATTTAGAACCCTGCAAGCCCAAACACAGCTCTGTCTATTTTGAACAGAATGCCTGGTGGGGAAAGGATTAAGCACCCCGTCTTGCTGTGACACTCCTCTGCTCAAAATCACTCCCTCCCAGAGCTGCTTTTCATCCCCCCCCCCCTTATTCCCAAGTATGTGATTTTAAACTGTAATTTGCCTTTTGTTGTTGTTTAGTCATGTCTGACTCTTTGTGACCATGGACCAGAGCACGCCAGGCACTCCTGTCTTCCACTGCCTCCCACAGTTTGATCAAACTCATGTTAGTGGCTTCAAGAACACTGTCCAACCATCTCATCCTCTGTGGTCCCCTTCTCCTTGTGCCCTCAATCTTTCCCAACATCACGGTCCTTTCCAGGGAGTCATCTCTTCTCATGAGGTAGCCAAAGAATTGGAGCCTCAACTTCAGGATCTGTCCTTCCAGTGAGCACCCAGGGCTGATTTCCTTAAGAATGGATAGGTTTGATCTTCTTGCAGTCCATGGGACTCTCAAGAGTCTCCTCCAGCACCATAATTCAAAAGCATCAATTCTTCAGCGTTCAGCCTTCTTTATGGTCCAGCTCTCACTTCCATACACCACTACTGGGAAAACCATAGCTTTAACTATACAGACTTTTGTATTTGCCTTTTAGGTTTACATAATATGCAGTCTCCCATGTCACCATGCATCTTCTATTAGCAAAATATAGGAAAATGAAGTCGGATACATGTTTAGTGCTCTTAGTGCTGTTCAGAAATATAGTCATTTGTATGTGCAACATATGAAATGGATTGAATAAACTTCCTTTGAATTGCTGAGGACAAACTCAAAAGCACGAGGTAGCTGAAATCGAGCATAACAGTTCAAAGGACAATAGCTTCGCCAATATATGCACGGGGCAATTAGGGTGTCACACTGCTCTGTGCTCTGTAAATGAATTTGATTTAGACTGCGAGCTATAAGCCATGAATATTAATTTAGGGTGGAAATAATGGGATTGATTAAAGGAGAAAGTGTACTTGTGGAAGGGACGTGTCAGAGAGGGGTCGATCTGAATAGCATTGCATTCTGTTTGAGATCCATTAAGACAGAGCCTGTGGAAGGAGCATTATCCTAGCTGCCACGGAAAGGAGTTTTCTAAAAATGGAACAAAGAGCCTTCTTGCCAGAAAAGTTGGATTGCGTTAATTAGGATGTCTCCTGTTTTGAAAGATTGCAAGGAATTGCATGTGTGGTTCATGTTGGCTATTACAGTTTCCTCAGAGGCTGCTTCTGAGTTGCTGAATCCAAGCGGCTCATGCTTTAAATTCTAGAAGTCTAGTGAGAATGGGGAAGTAAACCATGCGAAGGATCCCTTTCCCCTGACCTTTGTACAACAGAAAGTGCTTGTAAACTTTATACCTAACACTGTGAATTTTTGTCCTGAAGAGAGCATTGACTCTGAAACAGCAAACAACTAAGAAAAACAATGTGTTTTGCAATAAGGACTTGGCTTAGAGCAGAGGTAGGCAACCTAAGGCCCGGGGGCTGGATGCGGCCCAATCGCCTTCTCAATCCGGTTCGCGGACGGTCCAGGAATCAGCGTGTTTTTACATGAGTAGAATGTGTCCTTTTATTTAAAACACATCTCTGGGTTATTTGTGGGGCATAGGAATTCGTTCATTTTTTTCTTCAAAAGATAGTCTGGCCCAGCACATGGTCTGAGGGACGGTGGACCGGCCCACAGCTGGAAAAGGTTGCTGACCCCTGGTTTAGAGGCTTAGCCTACACTTGTTGGGGAATTTCTGGTCCTCTCCTCTCCTCCCTTTTCTTTTCTTGTCTTTTTTCCTTCCTCACTTTCCTTTCATTTCCTTTCCTTGTCTTGTCTTGTCTTTTTCTTTTTTTTTCCTTTTCTTTTCCTGAACTATTTGAGAATTTCTGTCCTACCCTGAATAATATTCAGCAAAACTGCCTCCCCAGTTTCACCCCCTGTGAACACAGGAGTATGTGCATACGAACACAGGAAACTGCCTTATGCTGAATCAGACCATTAGTTTGCCTCCCTCATTGTTGCCTCTGCTGACTGACAGCTGCTCTCCAGGGTTTCAGGTAGCCCTACCTGAAGCTGCCAAGGATTGGGGTTCTTTGCATGCAAAGCAAATACTCCACCAGTGAGCCACATCCCTTGCCCAAATGCCACATGGTTGTTGTTTCTGAAATAAATTTTTATTAAGGCTTATAGAGAAAAATACAAAACCTAATACCTTTCCCCCTTTTTTAAAAACCAAACTAAGACTTTTATATCGATTCAATAAAAACACAAAAGGGGGGGCAGAATAGAGAAGGCAGAAAAGAGAGAAAAGAATAGAGGTTGAAAGAGAAAGATAGAAAAATAAGGTTCAGAAAGTAAAGGACTTCTGATTCCTCATCTGTCCGCTATATAAAAACAGAAAGCCACTTTCTGTAAACAAACATTATCTTCAATCCGCTGAAACTTCAATCCCCTGCAATAATTGACCCGTGGATACATTATGGCACATCAGTAGCACAAGGTAAAGATAGTATCTAGGAATTTTGTCGCCTGCTATTGTTCTATATTCTAGGGCTATGTTTACCACTTTACCAAGGTCTCAAACTAATCCCTTCATCACGTGAAAGGCTGTTGACGCTCAGCCTTTCCTCTGGAAATGTGTTTACTCCCCAAGAACTGAAACTGGTCTGGCTAAGTCAATTTCTTATCTGCATGAGCTCATTTAAAATGTATAAATGCTCACAATGATTTCCTCCCCCCTTGGCTTACTATGAAGGAAAACACATAACACAGTATGTGTTGCCCAACACAATAGGCTCGCCTTTGCTTGCCTTCTCTATTAATCTGGTCTTTTCAGCAGCTCCTAAATAGCAAGAAGCAGGAAAGAAGATGAACCTGAGCCCTCACAGGAAAGCTTGACACAATGAGAAATGGGAAGTTAGCAAAACAAAGTCATTACAGAAATCCCTTTGGTCAATTTACAGGCGATGAAAAGAGTTGAAACCAGTTGCTTCCATTAACTAGAGTGTCCAGTTTAGATGATCAGAGTCCGAACTTCTGTTTGCCAGTGCAAATATTAAATTTACTGGGTTGATTGTAAAAAATAATGCTTGTTTTTGCTTTAATTTGATTGTTTTCCCTGGAGAAACAATGTGTTTGTCCTTAAACATTTAACATAAATGCACTGAATTAGGTGTGGCGGCAACAGATTTGATCTAGCAATTTTGCTTGCTGATATATTTTAATTGCACAATCAGGTGGCTCTTGGCTCTTTTAAAACATGTGAATAGATTTAATAAACTCAACAGATGTTGCATCCTGATGTCTGCAGATGGCAATGCTGCCAGACAAAATATCATAATGTCAAGCAAGTATAATTTTCCAACAGGATGAAGCTATTCCTTGCAGGCTATGGTCCAATAAAGAGTTGAGAGCACTTAAGCCCATTGCTCTCAACTCTGTTTTATATAAAGTTCCCAATATATTGATACCAATGTTTACATAAAGGCTCACATCATTCTTTATTTTTGGTTTTAAATTAAAGAAACAAATTCTTATTCATGCCAATATGAAAGCTGAGCAATATTCTCATAAGAAGCTGCTATAAATATTGTATAAAAGCGAGTGTTTTAAAAAAGAAAAGATCAAACATGCAGCATTCAAAGCAATAGCAAGTTGTAAGAATTAGACAAATGATTTTTTTTTGTACATAGCATTTATAGGCATTTCAACAGAACTCTTAAGAGAATAGAAAACCAGTCTAACTAGGGCTTTTAAAAACCAAACAATGGTCTGGAGTGAATATTTAAGAGTTACATATGATGATTGTATGGTTACTGTATTGCTAGTTTCAGTTGTAAAATGCTTGGTTTGAGATTAGTGATTGTGTACTATTTTTGTCTGAAAGGAAATCTTTTCTCTCCCAGTCCATTTCCACTGTCACCCAAAACATTTGAAAACCTAGGAGACCTTGCCCAGTGTGGCTGAACTGGTTGTGCTACTCAAAAACTGCCTCTGCAGTAAGCTACAGCTGATCAAATGAGTCAGGTCAAAGTCAACTTGGGTCAGGTCTAGGTATGAAAAGGCAAGACAAAGCAAGGCAGTGCTTGGCTTGGTCACAGAAGGTTCTGATGACTAGTGAGCAGAACCATGGACAGCTCCAAATGTTCTCCACTCAAGGATTGTTTCCTCTACAGAGGACCAGAAGCAACTTAAGCCTTCAAAAGGTTGGCAAGTCCAGTGGTTCTGCTGTCTGTAATCCTTAACGGACCTGTAACCAGTTCTGTAATCATTTGATTCTATTGTGGAATAGGAGAAACAACGGGAAATCATCCCTTTAGCGCGAGGATGATGAGAAAGCAATGTACTTGGGCCAGGACAGTATAGGAAGGAGGGCCAAAAGCTGGGTGGGGAGACTTGTGATTCCTCTAGATTCAAATCTTTCCTGGGGGAGACACTGGGGCCTGGGCACAGGGACCATAACAGTACCTTGCTAAGACTATATTGTCAATTACTACACTGACCTTGAGAGGAAAGTAGCTGTTTCTCATTGCATTAATAAGAGTACCTATTGAATTTATTAGATTTCTATACCACCCAGAGGCTGAGAGTTCTACCTGACATGGGGGGAGGTTCATCATGTGTGTATTACATCATGTGCATCGGGAGGTCTGGTGGAGCCCTCTGCCCCTATATGGAGGACCAGTGGGGCCCTCTGCCATTGTGGGGAAACACAACAGGGCGTGCCATCACCACTGCAACCCAGCCCATCAAAACTGGGGAGCTTAGCCCTGTCCCCACATACTTCACATGTCCTCAGCCCCATAGAGTTGCCTATGATACAACCCTTCATCTGAGGATCGTGGGGTGGTTTACAATTTTTTAAAAATGCAAAAATACATAACATAGTAACAAGCAAAAACAATGCCCCCATTTCCCCCTGGGAAAAGAGAAATGTTTTTGCCTGTGTCCTAAAGATATGCAACCTCGGGTAGACTTTCTCAGTTGTGGCTGGTGATGCTTACCTGACTGCATGCACCTGCATTGCTGCTGCAGGTCCACTGCCACCTATGACTGCACTGTTTGGCATCAAATCAAGGCAACTCTTATTTGCTGAATACTACCAAACTTCTGTAGGCAGCTGTCAGGGACTGTGCTGAGGAGGGCTGCACTGAGGAGGCATGGTGGGAGCCACCCCTTCCCTCTGATCCTGATCGGGATCCTGAATCTTCCCAGCCGCAGGAGGACAGCATAGATTTGGAACCGTGGTTTGCAGAGGGGCATAGTTCAGAAGGCAGAAGCTGGGAAATACTGGATGGGGAACAGCTAGGTGAAGAAACACCGGAAGAGAGAGGGTTAACAGATTCACAGTTGCTGGATAGCATTCCTCCAATCTCCCCAGGGTCACGGAGAGCTCAGGAAGTTTCAGAACAGAAAGCACAGAGGGTACAAGCTCAGATTATGAAACCTAGGAGTGACGTAGATTAATAAGGATGGAGCTGATGTAAGCTTAATTGGGAGCACCGCCATTCTGGGTGGGTGCTTTCTTTGTCCTTAGCTGTGTTTATTAAAGAGACTAACTGGTAAGAATTCCTTTAGTTTGATCTGCCCATTTATGGCCATGGGGGAGGAAGCTGATTCCCTGAAACTTGACAACAGCAAGCTTAATCATGCAGGGTTGTGGTTTTTTAGCCGGAACTCACTGGAACTCAGTTCCAGCCCCTGTCAGGTGGGTGCCATTGCCATTTTAAGGGAACAAGGAAGGCATTTGTGGTGATTTTTCTAGAAAAATAGCACTGATGTTGTGTAACTTCTTTTCTACCATACAAAGTTGTTAAGACTCCACTGAATCTCAGCAGAAGCCTTTTTTAAAAGGAAAAAAGACTTCCAAGGTTTTTTAAGCTGAGTGGAAGGCTTGGATCTCTCTATGTGTCTCTTTATGCTATCCTCTGATCTGACTCTTATTTAGGGAGAGCCCCTCTCTTCAATTAACTCTCCAATTGCCAATTACTAACTGCTTCCTGCTGATCTTCTATTGATTTCCCTCTGCCCATTCATTTGATGGAATACTTACATATTGACAGTTGGCTTGTTAAAATTATTTGTTCCAATTAACCAGCAGTCTATATCCCTTGCTGATCTTCAGTTAGATGAGAAGAAGGATTGAAGTGTGATCTGCCAGTCTGGAAGGCTGCTTTGTTTTTCAGTTTTAGACATTTGTCTCCTTTGCCGCTGCGAACTTTATTTGCAGATCTTTCCCCAATATCTTTAACAACAATTCTACATGCAGGTTTTGACCTATACGTCTTTGCCCTGCGAGTGCCAAACTACAGTGGTACCTCTGGTTTCGAACTTAATTCGTTCTGGAGGTCCGTTCTTAAGATGAAACCATTCTTATCCTGAGGCACGCTTTCACTAATGGCGCCTCTCGCTGCACACATGCCTCTGGTGCACAAGTTCTGCTCTCATCCTGGGGTAAAGTTTGCAACCAGGAGCATCTACTTCCAGGTTAGCAGAGCTTGTAACCCGAAGCGTGTGTAACCAGAAGTGTTCATAACCAGAGGTACCACTGCAGTTGACGGATGGTGGAAACACAACAGCAGAGATGATTCTGTGTGCAGCTTAAGAGATAATTCTGTTAAAGTCAACTAAGGGAGGGAGGGGAGGTGTTGCTTAGCAACCGGGCAGAGTAGCGTGATGTTTACTGAGATATCACATGCCCTGATTGGCTGTGCAGTTGTTAGGGGGGTTTTTCTTTTTATTTTGCCACTGTACGTTTGGTTGAGTGTCTCCCTTCTATGGTCAAGGTCTGACATAAGAAACACGAAACCTTTCTGTTGCTTTCTCCTCAAATTATTTCTTTATTTATTTGGTGAATTTATATACCATCCTATACCCGCAGGTCTCAGGGTTCACAGAATAAAATCATAATATAAAACCACAAATTACATACTCAAAACAAAAACAGCTCAATAAACTCCCCCCCAAGCCATTTTTAAAGGGCATAAAATGTCAATCAAATCAACCAAAGGCCTAGTTAAAAAGGAACGTTTTCTTGCCTGGTGCCTAAAAGTGTATAATGAAGGCTCCAGGCAAACTTCCCTGGGGAGAGCATTCCACAGATGGGGAGCCACTGCAGAGAAGGCCCGTTTTTGTGTCACCACCCTCCATACCTCTCAAGGAGGAGGCACACGAAGGAGGGCCTCAGAAGGTGATCTGAGGTCCAAGTAGGTTCATATGGAAAAAGGCGGTCCTTGAGGTATTGCGGTCCTGTGCAGTTGTACACTGTTTTGGTTCAGTTTGCTCAGTGAAGTACTATCAGGACTTCTTCCTTTTTTTCTGGACTCTGTGTTATTTAGGTGACTTTGCTAACAAGGGAGTAATATAGCTGCCTTATAGCAAATCATATCATTGGTCCATCTAGCATAGCATTGTCTTCACCAGCTGACAGGGGGTTTACGACAAGGATGGAGAGTCTGTGGCCCTGTGGACGTTGTTGGACTACGACTCCCACCACTGGCTATGCTGCCTGAGGCTGATGGGGTTCAACAATATCTCATATAATAGAATAATAATAATTTATTATTTATACCCCGCCCATCTGGCTGGGTTTCCCCAGCCACTCTGGACGGCTTCCAACAGAATATTAAACTACAATAGTCTATTAAACATTAAAAGCTTCCCTAAACAGAGCTGCCATCAGATGTCTTCTAAAAGTCTGGTAGTTGTTTTTCTCTTTGACATCTGGTGGGAGGACATTCCACAGGGCGAGTGCCACTACCGAGAAGGCCCTCTGCCTGGTTCCCTGTAACCTGGCTTCTTGCAGCGAGGGAACCGCCAGAAGGCCCTCGGCACTGGACCTCAGTCTCAATCTCAAGTCCCTCATCTCTGCTTTCCAGGGTGTCAGGCAGGTGTCTTCAACAATTCTACCTGGAAATACCAGAGATTGAATCAGGGACCTTCTGCGTCCAAAGCATGTGCATCCAAAGCCGGCCACAGATTAACTTACAATGCTGGGATGTATATGTCATGGGTTCGAGCCCCACGTTGCGCAAAAGATTCCTTCATCCCAGGGGGTTGGACTAGATGACCCTCATGGTCCCTTTTAACTCTATGATTCCAACTACACTTAAGACATCTCCCTGCTTTTCCTAAATATGCATGAAATGCAGACTAACCTACTAGATGGCACTGTTGCTCACTATAGTTAGTACTGCAATGTCTGAATTTCCTTCTCAGATAGAAACCTTTCATTTTTCAATTGATATTTGAACGTGGATCTCTAGAATTCTCTTTATAGTATGCCAGTAAATTGGGGGGAATGGAGGGGAGTTGAATCTAGCATCGACTTAATTCCTTTTTAAGTTACACACAGTGCAAATATTTGCTTTTATGAGGCTAAACATCTGGGGACAGTATGCTCAATTGTACCTACTAAAAAGAATAGTTGCTGGATATGAATAATCATACTGATTGGGGAATTATTCCTAAATCCAAATGCGAAAGCCCAGCACCAGGCTGTGTGTTGTGGTTTTTTTTAAGGTATTAAATAGATTTCTTGTCATATTCTGGAAAATGTCTCAGAAACATTCTCATCAGCCAGACATTCCAATTCATTATAGATTTTGAACTGAAGCCAAGTTGCAGGAAGTGATGACAGTTATATTAAAAACACTCTTTTTTTGTCTTGTAAATGTCAGTGTTTCTGAGATGTCTGACAAGTAAATCTCTTTGTGGAGGTTTGCAGTTGTGTGCATGTAGACAAAAGCAAGATTACATGTGGGGACTAAAGGAGACCTTGTGGGTAGGGCTGCGAGGAATCAAAATTGATATCGCCAAAACACAGGAAGAGGAGACGGTTCAGAATTCAAAGTGGCCCAATTCTGAGTCAGCCGAACACCACACATGCTGCTTGAGTTATTTTTCGGGTCAGATCAAAATCTGAGCTGGGAAAGAGATTCTCTTCATCCCTGGACCCTGCCCATTGCCATCTTCCCACTTGTCTGGCAGTAGCACCAACTGTTGAGAGGCCTCCTTGCATCCCAGGAATGTTGGTCTCTAAGGTGCTATTGGTCAATTTTTTAATTTATTTCGACAGCATCAGACCAACACGGCTACCTACCTGAATCTGAAATGTTTAGGGGTGTGCATCCTCCTGCGTCCCCCCAGGAAAAAAGCACTGGTTAAAAGCAGAAGTCAACAAATGTGTCCTCTTTTTTGCTCTTCAGAATACGGCAGGCCTACTTTCCACATACCACATCTGTTGTTGTTGTTGTTGTTGTTGTTTAGTCATTTAGTCGTGTCCGACTCTTCGTGACCCCATGGACCAGAGCATGCCAGGCACTCCTGTCTTCCACTGCCTCCTGCAGTTTGGTCAAACTCATGCTGGTAGCTTTGAGAACACTATCCGGCCTTCTCATCCTCTGTCGTCCCCTTCTCCTTGTGCCCACCATCTTTCCCAACATCAGGGTCTTTTCCAGGGAGTCTTCTCTTCTCATCTGGGTAACATCTGTTACCCAGCCCAAATTGAGCCTCTTCGCGGCTCTCTCTCCATCCAATCGAGTACCATGGAGCAGCTTTGCACTCAGCCACTGTAGCTGAGCTGAGGCCAGGACGAGGGGAGAGTGATATCTCAATCGGCTGCACATCTTATTTATCTGGAAGAGTTCCAACACACTTCAAACGGTGAGCTTCAAGGGAAATTTTGCTTGATGTTTGACATTGGCAAGAGCAGACTTTATTATTGCTGTTGTTATATATTTGTTTATACCCTGCCTTTTCCCTCAACGGGACTCAAGGTGGTTTATAGATAAAAACAAGAACCGCTATAAACACAGGAAAAAAGCAATCTTTTTTCTTTTTTAAAAAAGAAGCCAAACAATTAAACATGAATAGATTTTAAAGTATATAAAATCTATTAAAACCACACAAATCATTGCAATAAAAACAGCACCGCACCAGCCCCTTGCATTAAAAGCTGTCAGTTCCCAAAAGCCTGCTGGGGAAAAGACCTTCCTGCTGGTGGAAGAACAACAAGGAGGGAACCAGTCTAACCTCTCTAAGAAGGTCATTCCAAAGTGTGTGAGAGGACCTCTTTACTGCCTTTGTCACTAGGAGTGCAATTCTATGGCTACTCAGTAATAAGCCCCATTGACTTCACTGGGACTTTCTCTCTGGGAACCGCATGTATGATTGCGGCCTTCTTCCCAGGGAACTGCGTATCACAAGGATCTGTGGCCTTTCGGATATTGTTGAACTACAACTCTTTGACATCCCACACCATGCTGGCTGGGACTGATGGGATTTGTAGTCCAGCACAGGGCCACAGGTTTGCCATCACTGATGTATAAGCATACATCCCTGGTGTATGCTTTTGCACTGAACCTATGCACACACTCAACCCTGGAAATCTATTAAATGATTACAATAATTAATCATAAATGCATGAAGTACAGATGGGCTCACCAACCTGAGAAGGTAGCCCATCGAGAAGAAGGTAAACTATGATCCTAGACCTCCGTTGCCTTGCAGGGTATCTTCAGGAGAAGAAAAAGCTAACGAGTAAACCTTTCTCAACCTCGGCCCTCCAGATGCTTTGAGACTACAATTCCCATGATCCCTGACCACTGGTCCTGCTAGCTAGGGATCATGGGAGTTGTAGGCCAAAAACATCTGGAGGGCCAAGGTTGAGGAAGTAAACCAACCCTACACAAATCCAGAGCAGAGTCCCTGAGACAGTTGGATAGCTCTTTGTACACCACCTTCCAGCAACTCCTGTGGTGAAGCTGAAGCCAAACATATTGCTTTGCTTTGGACCACATCAGCAAGGCCTGGGGGGTAGGATCTTGTTAATTGTGTACCCCAGGATCTCCATACACAGCACAGGCTTACAAACCACTAATGCAGTGAATTGACTTCACCCTCAGAAGTGCACTCCATTGTCTCTCGAGACTGATGGATGACAACAATAATGTATGAATAATCAATGTTTAAACAAAGTGACATAATAGAACAAATGTACCTCAGCAAATGAAATATACTCGGAGTCGAGTGTGGATTTCATGCTCTTTATTCAGCTCATAGTAGTGAGGATTGGAAGTTCCCCTGAAATGTCTGCTTTATATACATTATTTACACAATGGGCCCCACGTGATTGGCTAGTTCCAGGATTCTCCTGTAGGCCAATCACATTGCGGGTTCACTTCCACCTGGAGTTGGATTGGGTGGCTCCTGTGGACCAATCAGACTGCTGCATTCTGGATCCTATTGTTCTAGGACCAATCAGACTGCTGCATTCTGGATCCTATTGTTCTAGGGTCAATCAGAATGCTGCATTCTGAATCTTATTGTTCTAGGACCAATCAGACTGCTGCAATTTGGATCCTATTCAACTCGGTAAAGGTAAAGGGACCCCTGAACATTATGTCCAGTCGTGACCGACTCTGGGGTTGTGGCGCTCATCTCGCATTATTGGCCGAGGGAGCCGGCCTACAGCTTCTGGGTCATGTGGCCAGCATGACTAAGCTGCTTCTGGCGAACCAGAGCAGCGCACGGAAATGCCGTTTACCTTCCTGCCGGAGTGGCACCTATTTATCTACTTGCACTTTGAGGTGCTTTTGACCTGCTAGGTTGGCAGGAACAGGGACCAAGCAATGGGAGCTCACCCCGTCGCGGGGATTTGAACCGCCAACCTTCTGATCCGCAAGTCCTAGGCTCTGTGGTTTAACCCACAGCGCCACCCGTGTCCCTATTCAACTCAGTACATAACAGCAAACAATGGAGAAAACATCTCCTCACTGTTCCACAACTTGTCCCCAGTACCTTCCACCCTGGCTTAAAAAGACAGAGGTGGGAACTGTATCCCAGGTGTGGGCCACAATCTTCAGACGTGATGGCACGGTTTACATACATCTTCATTTTAAAATTTTCCTTACTTATTCCAAAAGCGCTTCTCAAACTGGAAAAAAAGAATTAAATAGCCATGGAATAATGCAATCTCGATCAACCCAAGCAGCAATAAAAATAGAAACTGAAAATAGAAGCACCAAAGCCGTGAGAAGGATAGAAAAGAAATGGGCTAATTTCCAAAGCTGCAGAGAACTGAATTTGAGACTTGGAAAATGAGAAGCTGAAATTGTCCTTGCTGTGCTGGTATCAAGCATATCTCCTTGGAGATGGCCTTCCAAGGTCAGGGCGCCACCACACACCTGTTGCAAAGAAGGTGGATACAAATCCTGGCACACCTGTAGCAGGTTAGGGACAAACTATTCTTTGTTGTATCAGAGCATAGGCTCCAACTCCCTTCTCCCGCCCACCCCATAAAGCATTTGAGCCCCCACACAAGTTAACAGGCATCTCTGCTTTTCTTTCTTTTACACGTTTGGACTTCATTTCCCAACAAGCCCCGTAAACAAACTTGTAAAAGGGTTGCTGGGTGGCATGAGAGCTCCGCTTGGACAAAAACCTCTGACATCATTTCTTATGGCCTCTGGGATTGGAGCTGGAAGGGGTATGTGTGCAGGGGGGTGGAGCGAGTAGAAGAAATCCTGTCACCCCAATATTTTTGTCAATGAAAAATATTAATCCTGTAACCCCAATATTTTCTTCAATGGGGCGTACCTGTATCAAAGTGACTAAGGCACCAGATCCAGTTAAACATTTTCCCCAGCCCAATTCTGGTCAGTTTGAACTATTGCTCAGAGAATGAAAGCTGGCTTTTTTCTAGACACAAGCATCTCTGTGAAGCAGAAGATAAGCAATAAAATGTACACGTAACAACCTTTTGGCTTCAGACAGTAAAAAGAAAAAAAGAGAAACAGGTGCAGGAGATGGAGACCAGATATTTCCCCTACCATGAAACTACAAAATAATAAAACCATAGAACAAGCTGAGATGCCCACATGAATCAAAAAACAAACAAAGAAGGGAGCCAGCCATACTCTGGTATCTTTGCCATGGCAAAATATACAGAACTGTTGGTGTATTAATAATTCAGGATTACAGGAAAAAAAAGGCGGACATTCAGCCCTTGTATATCAACGGGGAACGGGTGGAGAGGGTGGCGGAATTCAGGTTTTTGGGAGTGACTATCGATCAGGGCATGACTTGGAGCGCAAATACTACTGCTCTGGTGAAGAAGGCCCAGCAGAGAATTTATTTCCTCAGACTTTTAAAGAAGAACAATCTGAGTGAGAGACTGCTGGTGTCCTTCTACCGAGGCTCCATAGAGAGCATTCTCACATACTGTATTTGTGCCTGGTTCTCCAGCTGTACAGCTAGGAAGAGGAAGGTGCTCCAGAAGGTCATAACCACAGCCCAAAGGATTATTGGTCATCCCCTCCCATCTTTGGAAGAACTGTACGGTTCCCGCTGTCTTAGGAAAGCAAACAATATCCTGCAGGATGCATCTCACCCGGGACACAGTCTGTTTGTACTACTGCCTTCTGGCAGGAGATACAGAAACATCAAGTCAAGGACAAATAGACTGAAAAATAGTTTCTATCCAAGAGCTGTGGCCTTCTTAAATGCAGTAACTCGATAGTGTGACCTGGGAGTTTGATGGGTGTGGGTGTGGGTGTGGCTGGAATGTGGTTTGTTTGGTTGTTGTTGTTGTGTTGCTTTTGTTGTTTTTAAGGGATGGCATCCAATTTCGTTGCACTTGTGCAATGTTGCACTTGTGTAATGACAATAAAGAATCTATCTATCATCTATCTATCTATCTATCTATCTATCTATCTGTATAGAATGATGTATGCCTTATCTCACACTTGGAATTAATTTCAGTGTTCTGATGTTCTGTAGAATTTTTGAAATCTTTCCTTGATTTAGATAGCTTCCTCCTATCTTGTAATTGTGCTAGCTAGCAATTAACTCCGAAGAAGATATATGTGATATATCCTGTGTGCTTCAGACTATGCAGATGGTGTCAAAGGTCTAGTTTTGACATGCCCTTAAGCTTTTCATGCAGAGTAACACATAGCCTTTGCTCGCATTGCATAGGTAAAGGATCTGACTCCTCTCTGTGAGTCTTGCTTTGTACTGCATTTCATGGTTAAATGTTATAATCTTATGTAAAAGGTAAAAAGGTAAAGGACCCCTGGACGGTTAAGTCCAGTCAAAGGGGACTATGGGGTTGCAGCGCTCATCTCACTTTCAGGCCGAGGGAGCTGGCGTTTGTCCACAGACAGCTTTTCGGGTCATGTGGCCAGTCATGTGGTTTAGTCATCTAAACCGCTTCTGGCGCAATGGAACACCGTGAGGGAAGCCAGAGCCCACGGAAATGCCATTTATCTTCCTGCCACAGTGGTACCTATTTATCTACTTGCGCTGGTGTGCTTTCGAAATGTGAGGCAGAAGCTGGGAAAGAGCAACCCAAGAGGCTCAGTGCTTTAGACCACAGCGCCACCCGCTTCCATAATTTTATGCATTGCCAGCTGACTTCATTCGTTATTTACTAGCAGCCTCATACCCAGCGTTGCTTGGGAATTCGGGGGGGGGGGGAAGGAATCAGTATACTTTAGAAATTGAAAATAAAAATAAAATAAATTGAAAATAAGACTTCCACTATCATAATGTCACTATAGAAATCTCTATAGATCACATTTGGAAGACTGTGTGCAGGTCTGGTTTCTCCACCTCCAAAAGCATATTGAGTAGGAAAAGATTCAGAAAAGGGAAAGCAAAATGTTCAAGAGGATTGAGCAACTCCCCATGAAGAAAGATTGCAGTTGAAAGGGACTTTTAGACGACAGGAAAGTTGGGTAAGAGGTGCCATGATAGAAGTTTGTAAAATTGTGCATAGCTTGGAGGAAGCAGAGAGAGAGAGAGAGAGAAATTCTCCCTCTCTCATAACATTAGAAGTCTTGTACATTCAATGAAGCTGAACAAGTGCGCAAGCACGCCATGCTCTCGCCATGCGTGCACACTGTGTGATGTGCTGACATCACTTGCACACACTGGGTGGGGTGTGTGGAATGGCTGACTTCACTCGTGCACGCCGGCCGACATGCCGATGTGTCGTGCGGACATAACACGGCGTGCACAAGTGATGCGAGCACGCCGTGCGGCATGCACAAGTGAGGTGAGCACGTTGCATTGTGTGCATGCATGGCCATCACAGAATTTTGAGGGGGCCCAGTCCCCTCCTTGAAAATTTGGGGGGAGGGGCTTGGTCCCCCAGGTCCATCTAGTTGGCACCCCTGAAGCTGAATGTCGGAAGTTTCAGGACAGAGAAAAGAAAGGACTTCTTCATGCAGTACATAGTTGAACTGTGGAACTCTCTCCCACAGGAAATGGCCACTAGCTAGGGGCAGAGCTACCTGCCCCGACTCCTGGAGTGGGATGGGGCTAGATGACCCGCAGGGGTGGGGCTAGCCACTTGCATGGCAAGCGTCCTTAGCTGATCACTGCCCGTGTGGCGAGCATGGGGGGCCACTGCTAACTGCCCGTCCCCAGCCGCCTGCTGCCCATATGGGGAGCGTGGGGGGCACCACTTGCTGCCCATACGGCGAGCTTCCCTAGTCGTCTGCTGCCGAGTGCCAGGGGGCACCGCTAGCCACCAGTGGCAGCATCATCCCTAGCGGCCCACCGCCCATGCAGCGAGCGTCCAGGGGCGTGCAATGTCACCCGCCCTCCTGCAGGCCAATCAGGTCACTGGTTCACTTCCACCTGGAGCTGGATTGGGTGGCTCCTGCAGACCAATCAGACTGCTGCATTCTGGATCCTATCGTTCTAGGATTCAGCTCAGTACATAACACCTCTGTAATTTGAGCATGGATTCAAAACTTCAAACAACTGTTTCATCATTTCTCGCTGAAACAAGTGGGATGTCATCCGCATGCTAGAAGCTTGGAGTTATCCTTGGCCACGACAGATCATTAATCATGATCCTATTATTCACTGTCAAATGCCAAGCACTACAAAAACAGGGAGGACAGGCAGTTTGTGTAACCAAACAGTCTACTTACAGCATTATTTACGGCTGCACAACCATTATCCCTCTGTTTTGCTAATTTGTCAGTTCAGCAGCTCAGGGGTCCCGGGTGCAGCCCTTTCTGCAATTATGGTGACCTTGTTCTAATGTATGCTACAGGCAACCTCTTTTCAGAGCTCTTTAGATGGGAAAGAAGCCCTTCTGAGCTTCCCTGAAGAAATGGCCGTGAGCTCTAGCAGGGTGACCATAGGTTAAATAATGCAGAGCAATCCCAAACTGTGAAAGTAAGTGTGGTCTGGAAGAAAGAGGAAAGTTACTGAGTCAAGAGTTAAGGTCAAATTCACTAAAACCATATAATTTTATTTCCTTCCTGTCTCTGCCTAATCATTTTGATTTCTTTCTGTATTGTTGATTAAGCTGTAATGCCTGTCAGCTTGTTTTAATAACCACCACCCATGGGGAAAATAAAAGGCCTGATCAAATATACTGGACTACCAATTACTTCCTTTTGTGGGCTTCGTGCAAAAGATAAACACAGAATTGCTCAGAAAAGAACAAGCATACATGTAAATGTGAACAGGAGCAATGATTATAAACTCTTGTTCCATACCCTCCAATATCTCTCTGATGAAAATAGGGACATACTATTCCATGGTGATAATTTTTATATTTATATTATACCCCACAAATCTTGCCCCAGTCACTCTGGTCGGCTTCCAACATAATAAAACAGTAAACATTTTTTTTTAAAAAAACTTCCCGATACAGTGCTGCCTTCAAATGGCTCGGGGGTCAGATAACCACCCAACATTTCTCTGAGGAAAATACGGCCATCTTGCCATACCCTCCAACATTTCTCTGATAAAAATAGGACGTCATAAGGAAAAGGGGGGACATTCCAGGATCAAATCAGAAACCAGGAAGGCTTCTGTAAATCTGGGACTGTCCCTAGAAAATAGGGGCACTTGGAGGGTTTGAGTTTGCTTGGCATAGGCTGCTGTTTTACAGTGGCCAAAGGTTCGTTTTGGGAAACTGCAAAGCAGAGAGTCCTAACTAGTTGTGTATTTCTCTTTCTATCACAAAGCTAACCAGACTCAATCACTGCCCTCTCTTCCTCTTACCTAGTGATGTTGGTGGGCCCAGGAGCTAAATATGGATATCTAGTCTCGCTATCCAACTAACCCTCTAGGCCAGTGTTTCCCAACCTTGGGTCTCCAGCTGTTTTTGGACTACAACTCCCATCATCCCTTGCTAGCAAGACCAATGGTCAGGGATGATGGGAATTGTAGTCCAACAGCAGCTGAAGACCGACTCTGGGGTTGTGGCACTCATCTTGCTTTATTGGCCGAGGAAGCCAACGTACAGCTTCCGGGTCATGTGGCCATCATGACTAAGCCACTTCTGGCAAACCAGAGCAGCGCACGGAAACACCGTTTACCTTCCCACCGGAGCGGTGCCTATTTATCTCCTTGCACTTTGACGTGCTTGCGAACTGCTAGGTTGGCAGGAGCTGGGACTGAGCAACGGGCGCTCACCCCATCGCGGGGATTTGAACCGCCGACTTTCTGATCGGCAAGTCCTAGGCTCTGTGGTTTAACCCACAGCGCCACCCGCGTCCCTTTTAATTTAAAGGTGCTATTGTGTTTATTTTTCTTCGTGCGGCATGCTAACATTGTCATTCTCCAGGACGGGAGCAGTGGAAACATTCCAAACTATTTTTGTGTCAGAATATGTGGGAATGAACCACAAAGAAGGGAGATTTCAGGAGATTTGTTCCGACTGAGAAGTGGAGATGGAGGTGAGAGAAGAACGGGCGGAAGCCAAGCAGGGGTGGAAAAGGAAGGTGGTTATAGCCATTGCTGACTGGAGTCTTTTGTTCCTTGCCCTGCTTGCCTAATCCTACACCCACCAACCAACCAAGCAACTGTATTCTAAGCCACCTACTCAGGAACAATGGGGTCAGCTCCTGCCAGTACTGCAACTGCCAGCTGCTCCAGGTTCAGTCAGATCTGGAATAAATATAAACAGAACCACTTACTCTGAAAAGGAGGCACCCATGTTTCAGTCCTGGATTTTTCTCCAAGACAACTAAAAATAGCAAGTGTTTGGCGTTTCTGGTCTTCTGCCAGTGCTTATTCCAGACAAGTATTTGTCTGTTATTCTTGTCTTTTGCATCCCTAAGACGACCCAGAATTCATTGCACCTGGTTCATTTCCACTCCGCCGGAACGATTTGCTCATCTTTACTCAGACTGCGGCACTCGGATGTGTGGAGAAATCATCTTGACACCCTCCTAGAAAATATCTTTACCCTTCTGAATTCCACTCAGGCTCCTCAAACAGAGAGGCTATTTAAATCATTTTTTGCCAATTCAAGCTGCGTACAATATTGTTCAATCAATTTTGCAACTGAGGTTGGGGGGGGGATCAAATGTGAGGACACTGGTGAAGCATAAATCCAAAATTCTTCTTCTTGAATATAATATGAAAGAAAAACACAAACTTGGCCTCTTGCGATGGGCTGAGTGATTTAGTAATATGAGAAGTGGGGGGGGGGGGGCTTTAGCGTGCACACACATACTCCGAGTGAAATATATTACCAGTTCATCATTCCAACAAAGAAATCTGATTTTTATAGTGATAATGTAATTCAATCTCATCATGGTTACAAAGGGTGCTGAAATACAATAGTTTAACAATTGGTGCTATTGTGAAATGTTTCGAATCAAATTGGACTGTTGCAAACAGCAGAATTTTACAGAGGTTGTCTATGACTAAATCTTACTCTTTTCCTCTCCTCCCCTTCCCTCTGTTTTGACCAAGAGATTAATGTGCATCACAAAGCAATAATCAATTCTGGCGACGACTGTAGGGCATCTTAGTGTGGCACAAGTTAAATTAACTAATAAAGAATTCATTTAAACAAGATGCAGTCAAGGCATGGAAGGGGGCTTCCCCCCTCCCAGTTTTTTGCAGTAATTTTGTTCTTAAATTAATGGGCCTGATTTATCTATCTAACTTTAAAATCAATGGACAGGCGTTCGCAGATGTTGCTAGCTTCAGATCGGGCCTGAGGTCCAGTTATTAATCTTCGAAACAATGGCTTCATTATACTTATATAATAAACATTAAAAGCAAAACGACTTAGATTACATTTTGTGTCTAATTTTTCTTTACAGTGACTGTTACGCAAGTTTGTCATCTGGTTGCTCAAATTGTTTGTGTGGTCCCCCCCCCCCATTAGCAACTTATGAAAAACAATAAAGGGTGGGGGGGAGAGAGAGAAGCCTTATTTGTTTCCCCTGCAGTGAGTTTGCCAGCCGATTCCTTCTTTCTAAGCCTTCCAGATGGCTTTGAGCTATTTCCGAAACCAACTGTTTAATTATGAGATGCCCGTTTTGACAATATGAATGGGCTGTGTTTGTCCACCTTGGAAATATGGCTGCCGTGAGGGTTTATAATCAAGGATGTCCATTGTTGTGTTAAAAGCAGCCACAACAAGTAAAAGCTACTGAGCAAAGAAATGTTGTTGTTGTTTAGTTGTTTAGTCATTTAGTCGTGTCCGACTCTTTGTGACCCCATGGACCAGAGCACACCAGGCACTTCTGTCTTCCACTGCCTCCCGCAGTTTGGTCAAACTCATGTTAGTAGCTTCGAGAACACTGTCCAACCATCTCGTCCTCTGTCGTCCCCTTCGCCTTGTGCCCTCCATCTTTCCCAACATCAGGGTCTTTTCCAGGGAGTCTTATCTTCTCATGAGGTGGCCAAAATACTGGAGCCTCAGCTTCACGATCATCTGTCCTTCCAGTGAGCACTCAGGGCTGATTTCCTTAAGAATGGATCAGTTTGATCTTCTTGCAGTCCATCGGACTCTCAAGAGTCTCCTCCAGCACCATAATTCAAAAGCATCAATTCTTTGGCGATCAGCCTTCTTTATGGTCCAGCTTTCACTTCCATACATCACTACTGGGAAAACCATAGCTTTTACTATATGGACCTTTGTTGGCAAGGTGATGTCTCTACTTTTTAAGATGCTGTCTAGCTTTGTCATTGCTTTTCTTCCAAGAACCAGGCGTCTTTTAATTTCGTGGCTGCTGTCACCATCTACAGTAATCAATAGGTTGAATTATTTGTTTAGGATTTTCCTAAATTCGCTAAACTGAGCATTTGATGGAAATTGTGCCTAAGGAAATATGCATAACACTAAGATGATAGAGCAGGACTTGGGGGTAGCCAACTCCAGATGTTGTGGGTCTACATGCTGGCTGGGGCTGATGGGAGTTTGAATCTAAGAACATCTGTAGGGAACCATGTGGGCTGGCTGTCATAGGAGTGTGCTGTTCAGTAATCACACAGTTCAAAGATAGAGTTAACTCTTTATTGGCAAAACCACAACCTCCACAGAGTTGGTTAAGCATCAGGCCTAATGAGAAGAACAACTCATTCCTGGTGGTCTTCATGAAAATCAGTTGCCAAGACTTCAATTCCCTGCCTCCTCACAGCTGTCTAAGTCAGGCATAGGCAAACTCGGCCCTCCAGATGTTTTGGGACTACAATTCCCATCATCCCTGACCACTGGTCCTGTTAGCTAGGGATCATGGGAGCTGCAGTCCCCAAACATCTGGAGGGCCGAGTTTGCCTATGCCTGGTCTAGGTCTCTTCCTCTCCAGGACTTTCCCCAAGCAATCAGAGACTGTGACTGCATTCAGCCAACCTCTCCACTGCTCTTTTTATGCCTCTTCTGGTTCTGGGACGCAAGCAAGGAGGGCAGCTTGTCACAACAGTAGGGGGAGACACCCATGACTCTTCACCAGCCTGACCCACCTCTGTCTCCTGGCCTTCGTCATCCCATCCTACTGCTTCAGCTTCAGCTTCTGCCCCTGATTCTGAACTTCTCTCTGCCACAGACTCTCCCAGCTCACTAAACCGTGTTACCTCTTCAGCTTCCAACAACTCCTCTTCCCAGTCTTCTCCCTGTGGCCACTCATCATTGTCCCAGCACTCCTTGGGCTCTGAGCCTTCTTCCCTTGGTGCTTCCCCAGCTGGTTCCTTCCATCATTCCTCTGCATCCAACCAGCCCATCATTATTTGTCAGTCCAAAGTACATTCTGCTGGAACAAATCCCTGTCAAGTCAAAGTTCAAGTCCTCATGAAAGCAAATGCAGCATTCTTCTATTTTCATTCAGCCCTTAAGGAAGCTTGAAGAATGACTCACTCAAGATAAGCCTCCCTCTGCTCCAAATGCAAATTCTACAAGGTGCCTAATCTTGATCTGAAATTCAAAACGTGAGCAACTTTGCATCATCTCAGCATCTGAACTGGGGCCAATTTATTTATTCAGCATAATCAGAGTAATAGAAGAGTTTCCTAGATTGTATCATGTCAGGCATCGTTCTCCACAACGGGCTTGTTTTGTATGTGCTTGAAATTTACTGTATAGGGGAGTATTCAAACCTGGTTAGAAGTATTGCAGTTGAAAAACAGCTTTATCAATTGATTCTTCAGCTTATATTTACTACTCCACCGCTACAGTATATTTCCCATGTAAGAATGATGCTTTCCTTCCTCAGAGATGGGATCTCTGCAATCTCAACTATTGTTGACCACTTTCCCTCCTTTACTCTGTTCATTTTGTGTGGAAAAAGAGATTTGCAAAAATGCAATCACTGATCAATAATGATTAAACCAAAGGATTACAGCTTTCCTCCCAGCTTGCTTTGAGTTTCTAGGTTTGCAGTTAGAAAATCCCACTATTTACTTGCAAACTGAAATCTTCGATTTTGGAATAATGCCAGCCTTGCAGGGCCTGTTTTGTTTTTTGCAGAATGCATCTGTTCATTAAACCAATTTTCTCAAAACAATCGCACACGTTAGAAACTGCGCATAACCTTTGTAGAACAGGCATGTTGTATTTAGCCTTTCTGGTAAGAAAAAATGTACACAAGCACACTGATTGCCAGGGGCAACAGATTGATGACATTACATCCCACGAGGATTATTCAGATGATAAATACCCATTCCACTTTTCTGGAGTGCATATTCCCTTCCAGATTCTGTAAAGCAAACCCTTCTGGAGAAAACGCCTTCTTAACTTCTGAATATGATGGACCTGCCAATGGATTTAGAATGGAAACATGGTTCTTAAGAAAGTCCTACAGGTGTTTTCATAAAATGCTTGCGAGTGTAGAAAACCACTAGATGAGAACAAAAGATACAGGAAGTAAAATGGCAATCCATCCTTTTATGGATTTTTGGTTATGGTTTGTCAACTAAGCAGGGACAGAAAAGCAACTATCAGTATCCAACTGATTTCTACTCAGAGTAAACCCACTGAAATTAATGACAGGGTAAACACCAGCACACACACAAAAAGGTCACATGGAAGTGCCCAAAATGAAGTACTGAACCCTGAACAAATTAATTCAGTGCTGCAACATTATGTTGCAGGTAGCGCTTGTGTATTCTAATCTCATCAGGGAAATGCCCAAAGCCACTAAATGACTTGGTTCAGGTGGATTGGCTGGTGGGTGATGCTTACCTCTGATGTTGCCATCCAAAGGGGATTGTCAGCAGGAGCTGAATGCTCTTTCTGGTAGAGAGCATGAAGCAAGTTCCCTGAAGGTGCTTCATTTCTGATTGATGGGTGGCCCAAGCTGGTCTTGCCCTTGCCATGGAGTTCTTCCGGGAGGGGGCAGGGGGTTCAGCCTCCTAGTGATCCTTGATTGCCTAGTTGTTAGCCAGAGTGTGCTTTGGTTGCCTCGTGGTTGGGGTATGGAGGAGAAATCCATTTCAGTGCGCACTGATTTGTGCTTTCCAGTTTGCGAACAGAACACTACCATCTTTTGAAATTTTCACATTTCTGAATTTTGCACTGCAGCTTTTTAGCCAAGTAATGTGTACAAAATGTGTATATTAGGGCAAACTGTGCATAAAAATGTATACATTGGTGTAAATAGCATGCAAAAGGGCATCCTCTCAGAGGAAATCCATACTGCATAACAGCTATATTCTGAGAAATTCACACTAAAATGTTCATGGGTTTCTTTAAAAAAAAAAAAAGCAATTGGCTTTAGAAATGTGGAGAGCATTTAAAATGGGAAAGAGGAGAAAATGAGAACTTTAACTATCCATCCTTTATCATGGTAGGGCCACCACTGTAAATTTATTTTCTCAGTCTACTTCTGGGTTAGTGTCACAGACCGGACACACACAGTGGGCTGAAAAATCCCCTCTGCAGATTTATAAACAGCCCATATCACCGCTGTTTGTTGGGGATAAGGAAATTAAGGCTGCAGTTCAATACTTACCTGGGACCAAGCTCCAGATAAATGCATGGGACTTACTTCTGAGCAGACCTGTAGAAAACTGCACTGTAAGATGTCCCTTCGGGAACTGCTGTCAGGCGGCAGAAGATCCAACCCCCCACAGCAGGTCACCAGGAACAGATAAGACAAGGAAAAGTTCTTACCAGCTGCTTTTGATTCAGTATTCACAGAGAGAGGTTTGGAAATGCAGCCTCTTTGGAATAATGGTGTTGCCCTGAGTGAGTCTCCACCCCCTCCTTCTCTTCTTTCATGTGTCATCACTATGGGTGCTGAGAAGTACCCTCTGCTTCTGAGCCTTCTCCTACTTTCATTGCTCACTGGGTTCTGGGAGAGGGGGGTCTGGAATGCTTTCTAAAGACACTGAGTCTGTCAGCTGCCACCCCTCCAGTGCTGCTTCTTCCTCTTCTTTCGTTATTTCCCAGCTTTCCTCCTCATCTGCCTCTGAGCTGTGACTTCCCTCAAACCCCTGTTGTATTTCTGAACTGTCTTCTTCTCTGCAAGGGTCAGGCTGGGGAGGCGGTCTCCACCATTCCTCCTCTGCCCAGACCCTGACAACTGCATACCAGTTGCTATGCCATTGTTAAAAACAGGCATTCTAATCAACCCACAAAAATAACTTGCCCATAAGAATTCTTACTAGCCCACAAGCTACCTGGTGTTAATCAATTCTGACTAACATAAGAACATAACAAGAGCCCTGCAGGATCAGGCCAAAGTCTGTCTAGTCCAATATCCTGTCCTCACAGTGGCTAAGCAGATACCCATAGCACTGTTTTTCAATCAGCGGGCCTTGAATTAGTCAAAGTAGGCCTACAGAAATTAATTTACATGACTAATTTGGGTCCATTTATTACAAGGGCCTACTCTGAGGATAAGCGACGCGGGTGGTGCTGTGGGTTAAACCACGGAGCCTAGGGCTTGCCGATCGGAAGGTTGGCAGTTCGAATCCCCGCTACAGGGTGAGCACCCGTTGTTCGGTCCCAGCTCCTGCCCACCTAGCAGTTCAAAAGCACGTCAAGTGCAAGTAGATAAATAGGTACCGCTCTGGTGGGAAGGTAAACGGCGTTTCCGTGCACTGCTCTGGTTCTCCAGAAGCGGCTTAGTCATGCTGGCCACATGACCCAGAAGCTGTCTGCGAACAAATGCCGGCTCCCTCGGCCTATAGAGTGAGATGAGCGCGCAACTCCCAGAGTCGTCCGTGACTGGACCTAACGGTCAAGGATACCTTTCCCTTTACTCTGAGGATAACTTAGTTGGATACAACCCAATGTCTGTAGTTAGCCTGAGGAAACTATGGGACTTCTTGCCACAAGGAAAATGCTGTGGCAAAGAATTTAGCAATTTCCAAAGATGGATTATGTGCAATGTCAGTCATTGCCAGTTCTATCTGCCACCATTTTGGACAGACTCTGCCCTCAACACCACAGTTTGTGACTGGTGGGCCTCAGTGAGGAGAGAACGTTTAGCATATGAAAAACCCACAAGCAGGAGTTGAGTGCAGCAGCATGCTCACTTATGATTCCCAGAAACTCCTCAAAAACCTTCCTTGTCTGTTTCCATGGAAGCTTTTCTTATTCTCTGTAGATGACCTGGTGAATGACTGCTTAAAAACTCAGGGCACCACGTTGAATGCATTGTCAGCCTGACCCCTAATGAACAGTAGTTTAAGCGATGAAAAGAATGTTTTCTCAGTTTATTGACCTTCTTACTTGCCCCTTTATTCCTCAGAAATAAGTCCATTCCTAACCCCAAAAAGTCTCATTCCTGTGTTCTCCTAGTTGCCACTTTTGGTCCGAGTCTTCATCAGTGGTGTAGTATGGGGGGGACCCACGGGGCGGTTGCCCCGGGTGCAAAATTGTTAGGGGGCACAAAATTTCAGCACCTGGTGCTACCTCTGTACAGCTTTCGTTGCTGGGCTCCGTTGAAAATGGCTTCTCCATGCGGACCAGGAAGTGACCTCTCTGGACATTGGAACCACTCTTGTTTTCTTAACTCTGTGGCTGTGATCTCCTGGGTGGTATGGATGCTGTTAGGCAGTTGGATGTGCATACGTACTCTGTCCGTTTCCTTCCCACCCACTCCCTCCAGGTGGCCCTGGGCACTGGCTACCCATGCTACACCACTGGTCTTCATTTCTCACATAGTTGTTGGGTTTCTTAAAACTTTCACCATAATTTCAGTGTAGTCTTTGCTAGTGTGAACCGTCCTTGGCTCTAGCATTCCACTTGTGGGCTTTTTGTATGTGTTTCCACCTTAAGGAGCAGGTGTGTGTCACATGTCTGTTTACATTCCAGCACAGCTTGCTGGGAACTTCTGTTTGTGTATAGCTTTTGCTTTTGCTGTTCCCTCCGAGATGACATGAGAGAAAGAGACGGCGTGTTTCTTTGTTCTGATTTATGTTTAATAAATCTGTAGTAATAGAACATTTGCACAGCCTCACGCCTACTTCTGTGTGCACAGTACACTCTGCTAATTGCATGCCCTGGCTTTTGAAGTCCGGGTCACTGAGTTACGTCGGAGCATGGGCCTATGGAAGGAGACGGCACAGCTGGGGCTTATCAGCTGGCCTCCTGGCCCTCTGCATGTCAACAGTATGGTGAGGATGGCATTGGTGACTGTGTGTAACTCTGACAGCACCAACCCATCCCATGTTGCTATTTGTGGGTTGAGGGTAGGAAGCATCAGTTAAATGTGCAAGACTTCTTCCACATACAGAAAAGCCTGGTAAAGCTTGATCCCTAATCACATGCTTGTGTGGACTGGGAAGAGAGTGAAGCTTGTTAGTTTCCGCTCTCCTTTTGAACAAAATAATAATGAAAATGGAGGTGTTTGATGGGTGGTGCAGAGAGTTGCCTTCTTTTCTTTGCATAGAGGCTAGTTAATGAACCATTGCAAGGCAATTAATTCAATAAAGAGCCCCACCAGACTGGTATTTTTTCCCTTGGATGTATTGTTCACTAGGGATGTGGGTGGCGCTGTGGGTTAAGCCACAGAGCCTAGGACTTGCTGATCAGAAGGTCAGTTTGAATCCCCGCGACGGGGTGAGCTCCCATTGCGCGGTCCCTGCTCCTGCCAACCTAGAAGTTCGAAAGCACCCCTAAGTGCAAGTAGATAAATCGGTATCGCTCTGGTGGGAAGGTAAATGGCGTTTCCGTGCACTGCTCTGGTTCGCCAGAAGCGGCTTAGTCATGCTGGCCACATGACCTGGAAGCTGTATGCCGGCTCCCTTGGCCAATAAAGCGAGATGAGCACCGCAACCCCAAAGTTGGTCATGACTGGACCTAATGGTCAGAGGTCCATTTATCTTTACCTTATTGTTTACTAAGATGGAATCATTATATCTTTTCCCAACATTCTCCAATGAAAATAGGGATGTCCCAAGGAGAAGTGGGAGATTCCAGGATCAAATCAGAAACCAGGACAGTTTCTGTAAATCCAGGAAAATAGGGACACTTGGAGAGTCTCAGAGGAGTATGAACTTTTCCACTGCAAAAAAATCATACAGGGCCCTGAGTTTCAGTTTCACAGCAAGCTCCTGTTCTTTGTAGATGTGCTTTTGCCTGTTTGTTTGTTTGTTTGTTTGTTTGTTTGTATTTTTCTAGAAACATAGCCATGCTTCCCATGCTTGCATATGTCAATGTATTCTTCTCTGTTTTGCCAACAGTGCAATCAAAAGTCTGTTCCGCACTTCTGAGTTTCACAGATGTGCCGTGTCTGACTTGATCTGCGCAGTGTCTCCAGGTTTCGGGAGCCATCTCTGGCATTCTGCGCACACATTCCCATCATCACCTATTGGAAAAAGAAATGTCAGGAAAGGAGAAATAACATTTCAGGTGGGGGTGGGGAGGAACGAAAACCACAGCAAGACCAACAGTTGACTCTTCAGTATTAAAAGGTGTGGTGAGGGAAAGGTAAATCAGCATGAATTAAGAGCATTTGAATATATTCTTTTCGTAAATTGTAAAGGTTACATTTTTGGCCTTTATAGCTCATAATAACCAGAGGTATAATTACCACATGTGATTTGAATAATGGTGGGAGCTCAATCCCCAACCCGCACCCAAATGCTACCCTTTGGCATATATATTGTATAGGGAGCTTTCAGACCCTCCAAGTGTCTCTATTTTCCAAGGACAGTCCAGGATTTGCAGAAGCCACCCCCAGTTTTTTATTCGATCCCAAAATGTCCAGCTTTTCCTTAGGACATCCCTATTTTCATCAGAGGAATGTTGGAGGGTATGGAGTTATGTGACCTCCTGTGCCAAGGAAATATGCAACTGTACAACCTTTTGAAGACAGCTGAAGACAGCCCAATACAGTGGTACCTCAGGTTACATACGCTTCAGTTTACATACGCTTCAGGTTACAGACTCTGCTAACCCAGAAATAGTGCCTCAGGTTAAGAACTTTGCTTCAGGATGAGAACAGAAATCGTGCTCCAATGGCGTGGCGGCGGCGGGAGGCCCCATTAGCGAAAGTGGTGCTTCAGGTTAAGAACAGTTTCAGGTGAAGAACAGAGCTCCGGAACGAATTAAGTACTTAACCCTAGGTACCACTGTACAGGGAAGTTTTTTTAATGTGTAAGATGTTTTTATATATGTTGGAAGCTGCCCAGAGTGGCTGGGGCAACTCAGTCAGGTGGGTAGGGTATAAATATTATTATTATTATTATTATTATTATTATTATTATTATTATTAATTTATTCATAGTAATGTTGAATAGGGTGCCCCTGCTTAATACCACAGGAAGTGATTGTGTGGTGTTTAAATATTAAGATAATAACAGAAGCACCAAGCACAGCTGAATAGGAAAACCTATTAAAATGAGAAGTGACCGTTGAGTGGCTCTTGCCATTAAGGAAAGGACAAAAAGGGAAAATCGGAACTATAAGCAGCTGGGGGCTGGGGGGCTAACAGTGGGAAGGCAAAGAGCAAATAATGAGAGCATATGGCCATCATTAGGTTTCTCCACCCCCCACTGGAGCTCATATTTTATTCCTTGTCCTTTGTGAGTTTGGTTCCGTGTATTGGATTGACTCTCATTTAACCACCCAATCCAGGCTGTTTAAGTGTGCATTCTGTTTACAGCAGATAAAGACTGTGAGGTAACTGCGGTGTGCAAAAAAAGGGAATCTATATGATGGTGGCTTAGGCCAGGATCTGTTTGCAAACCGAGAGCAGTATATTTCTATCATTCAAGTGGGAGTTTTAATAGCCACGGTACGCCTTTGTGGAAAAGGAAATTAAAATTATTGACGCTGACAAATCCAGACTAGGCTGAGGAAGATGAAACGCTTGCCACTTAATTAAGTGACTTCCTTTGCTTGTTAGAAAAGCCATCAAGCGGCATACACTATAGTTTGTGACAGTCGTGTGGCTGTGGTTTGTCACAGGGCTGCATGCATACCTGAGATTAGATCCCACTGAACTCACAAGAGTCACATGCGCTTAAGCAAAGGTTGCATATCTCAGTAAAAACAGCTGAATGTTAGCTGGTCACAACTACAGTGGTACCTTCTCTTGTAGATTCTTATTCACCTTCTATACACATCACCGGATTTATGTCAACCCTGCTATAGTTTTTAAACTTCTGCAGTTAGTTCTTATATATGCCACAAATTTACCCCACTCTTCTTCAAACTTTGTCCCTTTTTGGTCTTGAATTCTGTAAGTCATTTTAGCTAATTCTGTATACTCAGAAAATTTAGCCTGCCATTCCATTCTCCATTCTGGAGGTCCGTTCTTAACCTGAAACTGTTCTTAACCTGAAGCACCACTTTAGCTAATGGGGCCTCCCACTGCCGCTGTGCTGACGGAGCACGATTTCTGTTCTCATCCTGAAGCAACGTTCTTAACCCGAGGTACTATTCTGGGTTAGCAGAGTCTGTAACCTGAAGCATATGTAACCCGAGGTACCACTGTAATGTTCTTCCCTTGAAAAGCAGGGAATAAGTAGCACCCGAAATGAAATCATTAGTTTTGGTGGGGTCTTTGTCATAACTCGGGGACGCAGGTGGCGCTGTGGGTTAAAGCCTCAGCGCCTAGGACTTGCCGATTGAAAGGTCGGCGGTTCGAATCCCTGCGGCGGGGTGCGCTCCCGCTGCTCGGTCCCAGCGCCTGCCAACCTAGCAGTTCGAAAGCACCTCCGGGTGCAAGTAGATAAATAGGGACCGCTTACCAGCGGGAAGGTAAACGGCGTTTCCGTGTGCAGCTCTGGCTCGCCAGATGCAGCTTTGTCACGCTGGCCACGTGACCCGGAAGTGTCTCCGGACAGCGCTGGCCCCTGGCCTCTTAAGTGAGATGGGCGCACAACCCCAGAGTCTGGCAAGACTGGCCCGTACGGGCAGGGGTACCTTTACCTTTACCTTTACCTTGTCATAACTCACTTAAGATAGAATCAGCTGTAGCTCACTGGTAGAGGAACTGCTTTGCAAAGGCCCCAGGTGTCTGCAGGTAAGGCTGTTTCTTTCCTTGAAGCCCTGGAGAGTCACTGCTGACAACGCTGAACCATCTAGAGGGACTAAGACATTCCTTATGCATTCCTGTGTGTTTGCTTCTTTCCTTGGAGAAGATAGATCAAGACTGCATTTAAACAGTTGCATATGAACTCATAGTGGGGCAGAAATCAAATTCAGGAGAACAGCTGGAAATACGCATTTGTTTAAGAGTATTCGTCCTCTTCTAGAAGCATTCTTCTCTAGCACCACTGTGGAAGCAAAGGCCTTAATGGATTGGAAGACTTTGGAGTCTAATTTTGCAAAATTGACTTCTGCATACCCTCCAACAGCCCACTGATCAAAATTGGGTCTGACGCTCTGGCATGAGGTAGCTGATTGACACAAGAGCAAAAATCAAGTGTCTTTGGTTTGGCACTCAGATTGAGACAATCCAGGATCCAGTCAGAAGCTGAGATGGCTTCTGTTATTCTGGGATGCCACGCTCAGGTTGGACTGGCTGAGGGGTATTCTTCTGTTCTGGAGCCTTCAGACATTTAAAAACAACTCCTAAAACAGCAATTTAACATGAATTTTACTATCTAACAAGACCATTGATCCATAAAATGAAAGCAATAAACAATGTACTGCAATCACACAATCAATCAATCAATCAATCAGCAGCTGAACTGGGTTCCACACAGTCACAAAAACAAAACAAAAGGAGCCACAAAAACAAAAACGCAAAATAAATAGCAAAAGCAGGCAGACCTCAGCGTAACACTCAAAACAGAAGTGTGGCACTCAAAGTGGAAGCATAACACTCAAAATGGAGCACGTTCGGCTTCTGAAAAAAGTTACACTTACTTCCAGGTTTGCAGTATTTGGGTTCCAAGTTGTTTGAGTACCAAAGCATTTTGAGAACCAAGGTACCACTGTATAGCCTAGATCTTGCGATACTATGTTTCTACTGCTGGTACTTTTGTTGCTAGTGCTCTGTCCATGCTGTTGAGAAGAGTATGGTTGCCATGGGATGCTTCCGTAAGGATGGCAGAATGGCTGTGTGTGTGTGTGTGTGTGTGTGTGTGTGTGTGTGTGTGTGTGTGTCTGTCTGTGTGTGTCTGTGTGTGTGTACTGGGCATTTGCATGCAATGTGAGCCTTGGAACAGCTCAGGGTTGGGAGCGCTCTGATTATTGGAACACTTCTCTTTTAACAACATAGTTAACCAGTAGGCTAATTCCAAGCTGTGGATGAGTGGGTGGAAGAAGTCTTTGGTCTAATACATCTCTCTCAAAATCCACTTTGATCATAAATTAGTTATGAAGATCATTTCTCTTCCAGTAATGCCTTTTAAAGATCCTGTTCTGCTGCAGATATAATCAGTCTCCACGTAGAAAATTACCAGATGCCAGTTGCATCCCAGGCAATCAATGTATAAAGCGCCTCTCTCAGTAAAGCCTGCTGAGAATCAAGTGCATTTATTACACACTAGTGTCATGCCTGATGCAACTGTTTTACCATTTTAATCGGCCAGTGTGTCATTTTACACCGTAGCTATTGATGTGATGATTACCAAATGCGTGCTAGGAAGGCAAAATGAATTGTGTGCTGGTGTATGCACACACACACACACACACACACACACACACACACACACCACAAGCAGAGATATGATGGCATTCTTGTTTAAGAAGGCTTTCCTTCAGGTGTGACCTCGAGGAGGTGTGGCCAAGTCATTTATGAAATATTAATTGTACATCTATGCATTTTAGAGTACAGTCATAGCTTGGAAGTCAAACGGAATCCGTTCTGGAAATCCGTTTGACTTCCAAAATGTTCTGAAACCAAAGCACGGCTTCCGATTGGCTGCAGGAAGCTCCTGCAACCAATCGGAAGCCACAGAAGCCGCGTCGGACGTTCGACTTCCAAAAATAGTTCGCAAACCGGAACACTCACTTCTGGGTTTGCGGCGTTCGGGAGCCGATTTGTTCGGGAGCCAAGGCGTTTGAGATCCAAGGTAGGAAGGAATTGTTGTAATTGTTTTTAAAATGTGTATTTTTTATATTTATGACTGCTCTGATGGCCTCAGGCAGTGAAGTGGTTTATAAACATGTAAATAAATAATAATAATAACAATGTAGGTTTGTCTTTTTTTTTGTGACAGTCTTGAGATCAGTCTGCATTCCTCACACAAATGTCCATTCTCACGCAAATGCACACTATTCATTCACACACTGTGCAACTTCTGTACACATCACCACAAGCATTTATTATTTATACCCCACCCATCTTGTGATACGTGCTCTCAAAGGCTGGTTTTCTTCCCTAGCAGAGGGTCCACTTCCATAGCAGAGTGTCTACTTCCCTAGTAGAAACCTTGGGGTGGATCGAGGAGGAAGAATAGAGAGCAGAAGAGGGCCTCCTTCTCTTGTCCTGTTCCCCTTCTGGAGGCATCTGAGTTTGAAAAGACGCAGTGTAAGGTAGTCTTTATGTGAGTATATTGTATTCAGTTATTGGGTATCAGAGTTTTTAGGGGCTAACTAGACTGGGATAGTTGGGATAGCAGGTTTGTTGGTTTTTGAATGTCTGGTGCAGATTTTTTTCAATTTCGTTGTTCTATATGGGACAATGACAATAAAGATTATGGAAGCAACCCAAAGGGGAACCTCGAGATCAGAACCATTTCAGTTGCAAACCTGCTTAGTTTGTGGTTTCCACTAGCTGAGCAGGTTGCTAGCTGATATCGGTAGGCTCACCATAGCTTTCTTTGTGAGAACAAAGAGTTAAAATTCTCACGGAGAGCCTTGAAGTTTCACTGGGCCTGGCCTCAGCATATCTCGGCACATAGATTAGCCAGGAGAATAGGAGGAAGTTCCACCCAGCTTTCCTGTTTCCCGGCTTGGTCTGGTGCAGAAGGTGGGGAGTTGGTGTTTGAAAAGAAAGACTCGGAAGGGAAAGTAAGAGGAGCCCATCTAGCACCACACCATTGAGAAAAAATGCATACTCTGAAGGAAATATCTGGGCATTCAGAAATGGACTTAATGAGGCATGATGTGCTGCAAATTATGATCTCTTAAACCCAACCAAGCAAAATCTTCCATCGCTAGTAACTGTTGCAGACGACTTCTCCTCTTGAGTTATCCTATGCATCTATTGTAAATTTTATTTTATGTTTTGCATGACAACCCCCACTCATTAACAACTTAGTCATGGGTAGGCAAACTAAGGCCCGGGGGCCAGATCCGGCCCAATTGCCTTCTCAATCCGGCCCGTGGACAGTCCAGGAATCAGCGTGTTTTTACATGAGTAGAATGTGTCCTTTTATTTAAAATGCATCTCTGGGTTATTTGTGAGGCCTGCCTGGTGTTTTCACATGAATAGAATGTGTGCTTTTATTTAAAATGCATCTCTGGGTTATTTGTGGGGCATAGGAATTTGTTCTCCCCCACAAAAAAAATATAGCCTGGCCCCACACAAGGTCTGAGGAACAGTGGACCAGCCCCTGCTGAAATAGTTTGCTGACCCCTGATTTAGGTCTTCACAAGTTGTGGCGGGGAATGCATGTGTTGAAAGGGATGTTCAGATTCATTTGCTTGTAAAGATCTAACCAGCTGTCTTAGCCAGGGGCCTGCGTGTGTTGCCGGTGCCCGGGGCAAGGTAAGTGTTGCGCCCCCTGGTGGACTGGGCAGCCATCAGTCCCTTCGCCCACCAGCATCTAACCAAGGGATTCTCTCCTTGCAAACTAGCCCCAACCTGGAAGCTGTTGTGGGACATTTTAGGACCAAATTTCCTCAGTGCCCTTGCTTTGACTTGTGTCTCGTGACTTGGAAAAGTGAGTCCTCTTTTCCAAGGGTTAAAAAGTGGGTAGAATAGCAGCTTACTGTTTGCCAAAAAGGAGAAAATGCACAACCAAAGAAAGAGGTAAAAGAGTTGAAGAAAATCTACATATGTTAAAGTATGTTTAGCAGCAACTTTTAAAAGTCCTTGGTGATCCATTTTTCTATAGCAAAATCATCTGCAATCGACCTCCAGTCCCAGATTGAAAAATTAGTTCTGCCTACAGAAGCCAGTTTCAATAACTTTTTTAAAATAAAAAATAAAAATTCATGGCATGTAGGCTCTCACAACAAATCCCCATTAGCTAAATTCAAAAAGGAACATGAACGGGTTGCTTTTTAAACATTAATTTCAGGCAAATTCACTAAATTTGTAATGACAAATCAGGATGGAGAGGCTGGGAAGTGAGAAGTAATGAGACCAAGAACGTGTGGAAGTAGATGGGTTGCCACCTCACAAACATATTTGGATGAAGGATGGTATAGAAATTTTATTATTAATAATAATAATAATATACAAATTTGCATGGAATTTGCATGTGCCCATTTGAATCTACAGGTGCAAATATAGAAATAATTATTATATGAACCTGGAGAAGGTAATCTGGAGACAGAGACTTAACAAGCCTCGGCAGTAGTAGTAGTAAGGTAAAGGGACCCCTGATCATTAGGTCCAGTAGTGACCGACTCTGGGGTTGTGGCGCTCATCTCACTTTATTGGCCGAGGGAGCCGGCGTACAGCTTCCGGGTCATGTGGCCAGCATGACTAAGCCGCTTCTGGTGAACCAGAGCAGTCTACTTGGACTTTGACATGCTTTCAAACTGCTAGGTCGGCAGGAGCAGGGACCAAGGAACGGGAGCTCACCCCGTCGTGGGGATTCGAACCGCCGACCTTCTGATCGGCAAGCCTTAAGCTCTGTGGTTTAACCCACAGCACCACCTGTATCCATTAGTAATAATAGTAGTAGTAGTAGTAGTAGTAATTTATTATTTATACCCCACCCATCTGACTGGGTTTCCCCAGCCACTCTGGGCAGCTCCCAACAGAATATTAAAAACACAATCAAACATCAAACATTAAAAAATTCAGTTTTCTCCCATCCTTTGTCAGAGCAAGAGATTCACTTGGAGATATCTGGACTTGCCTCCTTTTCCATGGGATTTGCCATCAAGTCAAAATATCATAGTTTTATAAAACCTGATGCCCGCTACTTTTGCATAATCAGCTACCTGCATGTTGCATGCACAAACCAACTTGCTCCTCCAACAGTTTAAGAGCTATGGGGTGAGAGAATGAGCTAGGGTGGGTGATCCCACTAGGCAATTATAGGTGCACAGATGCCAACTCTATAGGGCACAATGTTGGGCACAACTTGGCGCCTCAGACTGAGTAAGTTTGGTTAGGCACCAACACCCACAGAAGCCAAATTGGGCAGAGCCGAATGCTTAAATTACACTTCCACTGTGTTATGTTATTTAAGGTACAGGCAGTTTTAATTAATTTCTGCAGCAATTTAATACAAGGAGGCAGTGCAGCCTTCTGATCATGTAATTAATTTTACGTCAAATATGTCATATCATTCCAAATATATCATATAATCAAATTTCCCCAGTCTTGTTCTCTACCAACTTAAAAAGGCCTGTAATCTAATTAAGCCCTACAGTGCCTTCATTAATATATATATTTTTAGGTACTGGATCCTTGTTACACATTTTAAGGCTTATGAAAACAAAAGGCAGTGTTAACTGCATCCTTAGTCGCATGTTTACATCCAAGTCTAATGTTAGAGGCTGAAAAGACCTCAGATTTTGTAAATGATCTGCATGCTAGGAAGCCACTAGCCATCCAGAAAATTAGTGACTCCAGACAATTCGTTGTAGGCCTGAAAGATACAAAGAGTCGGCTTTTCTTTGAATAGCAATGGGATCTTTATTATAAAATGCTACTGGCATGACCAAAACACTGCAGAAATACTTAAGATAATAAGCATGGAAAGTTCAAATGCTAAAATGTCAGTGTGGCACTAATAAACTCCTGCAAAAGGCCAACGTGACTGAAATTTGAGGAGATGGGAAAGAAAACATTCAGATGTTGATAAAAATTAGACTATGGGGAGCATAGTCTCCCATTTAATAATAATAATAATAATAATAATAATAATAATAATAATAATAATAATAATAATAATTTTACAATTTATACTCCATTCATCTGACTGGGTTGCCCCAGCCATTCTGGGCAGCTTCCAACACATACAGAGTTTAAGAAATGCTTTTTATACATGTCTGCCCTGTGATGTTTTAAAATGATATATCTAATATAATTCTAATAACATTAAACAGGTTAGGTCCATTAACTTCAATGGGCCAGATTCGACTAGCCAGGTGTGTTAGGGAAAGCTGCACAAGTGCTCCCACTAGCACAAGGGGGCTTCCTCTTTGTCTCTCCCTCCTCCTCCCAAAAGAGAGAGTCAGTGTAGTAGTTAGCGTCAGACTGGGATCTGGGAGACCAGAGTTCAAATCTCGACCTGGCATGTCGGGGGAGGGAAAGTGGCACCCTTCCATCTGCCAAGCCCAAATCTTTGCACTGATGCAATGACCAGAGGAGCATAGCGATGAATTCCTCCCAGTAGGTCTGCTCTGAGCAATTGTTCCTAGGTCTCCATTGCGCTGAATTAAATTCTCCTTCCCTTCCCACCCCCACCAGGGCCCCAGTTTTGCTCCAGCCTCCCTGCAGATACCACTATGTACACCAGGGGGCGACAAGGTTTACCTCGCCTGGGCCGGTTCACTCCAGCAGAGATCCCTCCATGGGCCAGATCGCGCGTCGTCCATGATTTCTGGCGTCTGCGCATGCACAGACGTGATTTTCAGCAGCACAGAAGTGAGTCCCTGAGCTGTGCTGCGCCACTTTAGCGCAGCGTGCAGGGACTCACTGAGCAAGCAGCTCGGTTCGGGGGCAGGTCGTGGCCGGTTAAACAACCCCCATGGGCTGCTTGTTGCCCATGGGCCTTAGGTTGCAGACCCCTGATGTAGGTAAAGGTAAAGGGACCCCTGACCATTAGGTCCAGTCGTGGCTGACGCTGGGGTTGCGGCACTCATCTCACTTTACTGGCCGAGGGAGCTGGCATACAGCTTCTGGGTCATGTGGCCAGCATGACTGAGCCGCTTCTGGCGAGCCAGAGCAGTGCATGGAAATGCGGTTTACCTTCCCACCAGAGCGGTACCTATTTATCTACTTGCACTTTGACGTGCTTTCAAACTGCTAGGTGGGCAGGAGCAGGGACCGAGCAATGGGAGCTCACCCCGTCATGGGGATTCAAACCGCCGACCTTCTGATTGACAAGTCCTAGGCTCTGTGGTTTAACCCAAAGTGCCACCCGCGTCCCCGACCCCTGATGTACACATACATTCATTAATTGCATTCACACATTAATGCCACATCTGGTTTGGCCCGAAGCGGTGTTCCATATATCTGTCATTTCAGTGGAGCTTTCCTGCACTCCGGGGCTTACATTTCCTCTCCCTGCCTCGCCGTAGCAAGGATCCACATTTAATGCAGCATCAAAGGGACTTTTAAGAAACAAGAACCAACAACGAAATTGGAGAGGCACAAAGGAAGGACAGCATAGAGATGCAGTTTTATTCGGCGACTGTCTGTAGCCAGAATGCATCTGCGAGCGCTTTCCCAGAGAACACCAAATTGACAGGGATAAAATAGATCCACATAATGCACTTGCTGAAAGCCCACCTCATAAATATTGGATTCCTCCCCCCCCCCCCCCGTATCTCTAGCTTTTTAAAATTTCTTTATGCAGTAAAGACAAGTGGGCTATCTGTACTGTATCCCGCCTTCGAGAAATAGATTGAATCAAATTCCCTTCAAATGCCTGCATATTATATTCAAACAGGATTGTTCAGGGGCCAGGCAGGACTTGGGATGACTGGACCAATTACTTGAAATGCAGATTTCAAAGATGGGCTCAGAGATTCCATTTGCTTTGATCCTACATTGCGGGCACCAGTGGATTTGCAAAGCAAACCCTCTCTTCTCCTGAGCAGTAGCAAATAAGCCGTCTACATGGCACAGAATGAAAAGATCCGATCATAGCAACTGTATTTCTTCCTGTTACCAGTTCAGATTGCCGTGTGTACTTGTGGGGATAGAGTATATGATTCACTTTGGGTTCTCCCTCCTATTATTGCAAATAGCTCATTTATATTGCTCTATTTGGGGAAATGCTGCCATTTGATTTGTTTTTTTCCAGTGATGCTGCCTTAGCCTGGACATAAATGTTAACAGGGACAGTTTAGAAAGAAGTCATATTTAGAGACTCAGCCACCCAGTTACTTAAAGAGTTGAAGACTGTGAATATCCCTAGTTTCGAGTAAACATGCTTGGTTTTGGAATGATAGGGATTTTGTTAAGTAAAGTGGTACCTCGGGTTAAGAACTTACCGGTAATTCGTTCTGGAGGTCTGTTCTTAACCTGAAACTGTTCTTAACCTGAGGTACCACTTTAGCTAATGGAGCCTACACTGCTGCCGCACTGCCACTGCACGATTTCTGTTCTCATCCTGAAGCAGTTCTTAACTTGAAATACTATTTCTGGGTTAGCGGAGTCTGTAACCTGAAGCGTCTGTAACCCGAGGTACCACTGTAATATCAATGAAGAGGGAGGAGGGGAAAAACACTGAGGGAATATGCAGCTGTCCCATACAGGGATCAAACCTAAAGCCTTGCCTTATCAGCACCACGCTCTAGCCTACTGAGCTATCCAAGAGAACTTGCATGGGCCCAGGGGCATAGGTAGTTGCTCCAGCACCTGGAGAGGCGGTGGCGGGGTGATCTGCGCATGGGGGCACCGCGGCAAGCTGCCCACGGAGTCCACCTGGCAGACGCAAGCCCCATGCTGCTGTTTCTGGCAGCACGGGGCCCAAGCCAACACGTCACTCCCAGGAGAGATGCATGGCTCAGGCATGCTGTAGGCCAGCCCGCGCGGTAAGTGCGACCCCCTCACAGTGTGCCATTTTGTCATCTCCTCAGGAATGACACCCAGAGAGGATCACACACCCCCTTCCTACTCCCCTGCATGGGCCTAAAAGAATTGCTCCGTTCAAGGGGCTGACTTGATCCATGCAGTGAAATTATAGGCAATCATGGAAAATCCTGAGAACGGAAGTTTGTTGAAGGGTACTGGGAAATGTAGTTCTGTGAGGTCAGCACCCTTAATAGCACCTTTGTGATCTCTTTCAGCTTCTGCCTTCTGGAAGAAGGTACAGGGTTATAAAAAATAGGACTAGCTGCCTGCGAAAGTTTCTATCCAAATGTGATTTTGGTTTTAAACGCAGTGTAAGGAGTCTCTGTGGGAGTATATTGTATTTAAAAATGGGGTATCAGAGTTTTTAGGAGGCTAACCAGGTTGGGATAGCTGGGATAGCAGGCTTGTTGGTTTTTGGGTGTCTTATTTTTTCAATTTTGTTGTTCTGTATGGGACAATGAAGGGACGCAGGTGGCGCTGTGGGTTAAAGCCTCAGCACCTAGGACTTGCCGATCGAAAGGTCGGCGGTTCGAATCCCTGCGGCGGGGTGCGCTCCCGCTGCTCGGTCCCAGCGCCTGCCAACCTAGCAGTTCGAAAGCACCTCCGGGTGCAAGTAGATAAATAGGGACCGCTTACCAGCGGGAAGGTAAACGGCGTTTCCGTGTGCGGCTCTGGCTCGCCAGAGCAGCAATGTCACGCTGGCCACGTGACCCGGAAGTGTCTCCGGACAGCGCTGGCCCCTGGCCTCTTAAGTGAGATGGGCGCACAACCCCAGAGTCTGTCAAGACTGGCCCGTACCGGCAGGGGTACCTTTACCTTTACCTTTATGGGACAATGACAATAAAGAGTATCGTATTGTATCGTATCGTAACAAGCTATAGTTCCCAGGATCCTCCATGACTGTTAAAGTGGTATGATGCTTTAAATGTATGGTATGGATGTCACCTGTGGCTTCTCAGGAACATAATCCTAGTTACAACTATATGGTGTATAGGAAACAACTGAGGCCAACTCTAGGGACCTTCCCAGTCATTAAACGATGACAACAGCTTCTGGGAGAGCTGTGTGTAAATGGCCCCTTGATACTGTCCACCCCATTTGTTCACTGAATTTCATTCTTCAGGTTTCTAGGGCACACTTGGGATACAAGCCCTGTTGAATTCAGTGAGACTTAGTTCTGCATAAGCTTGTTCAAGACTGAGCAGCAAATGATTTCGGTGACCCGGGAGGACGCGACTTTTGCCAGTAAACTTGATGGCACAAACTCGGGTCATTTTTGATCAGCTTATAAAGAGGACCATGGTGACAGCAATCATCTCTTTCCTTTGTGATTTCTAATGGTTAATACCCAAAGGCAGGAGTGCTGATCCAGCAGGATTCAATAAGTTTTTATGGTGTTTTTTGTGATTTTACAGTTGCTTTGGAGCCATTAGCTGCCTCGAGGTTCCACTGGGAAAGAAAGGCTAGCTATAAATGGGATGAAATAATTAAATGAACTAGCCGTTTTTGCCAGGCTCTATACCTTGGTCGGTTGGATTCGATTGCCATGGAAGAACTGGTAGAAATACCTCTGATGATGTTCTCAGTATGCACCTCTTGTATACATTCAGTCTTTGTGTAGAAACATTAGGCTGTATTTCTTGCATTTTGCAGACTTTTTGCCCCCCTTTTGATATAATCTTTCCTCTATTCCCATTTGTGGGTGTGCAATAATGCTTCATGTATCTGATGAAGTGAGTTCTAGTCTAGTAAGGCATTTGCTTCAATAAAAGGCCACCCTGAACTCAAGATACTAAGAAGTAAGTCTCACTGACCACAGTATGATTTACTTCTGCAAACATCTGCCGTGCTAGCCCTGTTGGTAGAGCATGAGACTCTTAATCTTAGGGTTGTGGGTTCCAGCCCCATATTAGGCAAAAGATTCCTATGTTGCAGGGGGTTGGACTAGAATCAGCCTTTCTCAACCTGTGGGTCCCCAGATGTTGTTGGACTACAACTCCCATCACCCCTAGCTAGCAAGGCCAGAGCCTCAGGGATGATGGGAGTTGTAGTCCAACAACATCTGGGGACCCACAGTTTGAGAACCGCTGGACTAGATTATCCTTGTGGTCCCTTCCAACTCTACAGTTCTATGATTCTGTATGAATGGAATTGGTGTGCATATGTGAAACCTGAGAAGGAACCCTGGAAAGACTCCAACATTGGCAGGAGGAGAGGGGGCCAAGGCCCTCCAAGCAAGCTCAGCTTGCCCATGAGGTGGAGTGAGGCAGCCACCTTGGACATCAGAATGTCAAGGGATGGCCAAGCTCCTTCCTTGGAGGTTTTTAAGCAGAGGTTGGGTGGCCATCTGCCATGGATACTTTAGCTGAGATTCATGGATTGCAGAGGGTAGGAGAACACCCGCGAAGTCCCTTCCAATTCTCTGATTCTCTAATGGTAGGGAGCACAGCACCAGAGAAGTGGCTACAGTTTCTGGGCTTTGGTGAGATCTTCCAGGCCTCTCATGAGATCTTGCCAGAACCCAGAAGCTGCAGCTGTCATGACCCTGGTAAGTTCAGTGGTGTTTTGCCTCAAGTGGTGAAATGGGGCAGGCCAGATCAAACAAAAAAGTAAGAAAGACGAATGTTGCAGTCAAAGCTAATTGATCAAGAAGAGCTACAGAAATGATACCACCACCTTCCTCGCTGTGCCTGGGGAAGCAAACTTTTGCGGGGGGGGGGGGGGGGAGCTGAGCCCAGAGCTAACCTGTTGAGCGAGTGGGAGGCAGAATTGACATTGAGTGGGAAGAGGCCAAACCCTGAACAATGAACTTTTAGAGCCCTGTATGCCACTCCCCCTTATTTGACTATAATTGCATGAGCCTTTAAAGGTGATAAAGGGACCCCTGACCATTAAGTCCAGTCGCGAACTCACTTTACTGGCCAAGGGAGCCAGCGTACAGCTTCTGGGTCATGTGGCCAGCATGACTAAGCCGCTTCTGGCAAACCAGAGCAGCGCACGGAAACGCCATTTACCTTCCCACTGGAGTGGTACCTATTTGTCTACTTGCACTTTGACGTGCTTTTGAACTGCTAGGTTGGCAGGAGCAGGGACTGAGCAATGGGAACTCACCCTGTTGCAGGCATTTGAACCGCCGACCTTCTGATCTGCAAGCCCTAGGCTCTGTGGTTTAACCCACAGCACCTTTTAGTGCCCCTCAACAAGGTGCTGCCCAGGGCATGGGCGTAGCCAGGATTTTTGTTGGGGGGGGGAGAACCTCAGATTTGTATTGATTTTTACTGATTGGGGGGGGGACAGTTGCCCCCCCAGCTACGCCCATGGCCCAGGGGCAAATTCCATCATGGGCCCCCACATAGTACTAGGGTTGTCAGAGCTGTCTCCACTATTCTCCTCACCTCTGTTTATTATGCCACCTATAGGTATGGGCCTAGCCAGGATTTATGTTGGGGGGGGGGGGCAAGGACACCCACTTGTTACCATCCTCTACCTTTGTCTAGCAGATTCAGAATGAAATATCTCAACAGGAGTTGTTCTAAATGACTTTCTTTTGACCCCAAGTGCTCAGAAAAATCTGTCAGAATCTTTCTACAACTTTTAGTTAAGTATCTTTATTTATTTACTTGATGCAGGGGGGCAGTTGCCCCCCCGGCTACACCCATGCCTGGATCTGGTGGCATTTATTAGGGGAGCAGAGCACTGCCATCGCTAAAGACAGGCACTGAATCTTGGGAAATCTCACATGGTGACCGCTTGCTGTGGAAGTGGATTGGCTTTCATAATACATTGGTACCTCGGGTTAAGTACTTAATTCGTTCCGGAGGTCCGTTCTTAACCTGAAACTGTTCTTAAGCTGAAGCACCACTTTAGCTAATGGGGCCTTCTGCTGCTGCCGCGCCACTGGAGCCCGATTTTTGTTCTTATCCTGAAGCAAGTTCTTAACCTGAAGCACTATTTCTTGGTTAGTGGAGTGTGTAACCTGAAGCCTATGTAACCTGAAGCCTATGTAACCCGAGGTACCATTGTAGATACCACTGGCCTAGAGCCCTCCCCCCCCCCATTTGCTGGGCATTGCCATTCAAATAGTGTCCTTGCACTGCATCATCATGGGGGGGGGCAGGGTTTGGTCCCACCCCCAATATTTTATTCAAGTTGGCACCCTTGCATAGGCATAGTCAGGATTTATTTTAAGAGGGCAGGCTTTTTGTTATGGGGTGGCAGAACAGTGTTACCTGCGATGCAATTGGTCCGTTAGTTAAGTATGTTTATTTATTTATTTATTTGATTTAGGGGGTTAGCTGCCCCCTGGCTATGCCCATGCACCCTTGCCTACCAGAACCCCTACCCTAGATTCCCCCCACCTACCCCCCCCCCAGTTTCCCAGAGGAAGGAGAGAGCATCCTGTGGCTTATGGTTCTCAAGTAGTTTCGCAGTGAGAAATATTATGCAAAGTTGACGGAGCCCTGCAAGTGTATTTAAAGTGGGGGGGGGGGGCGGAGGAGATCTCTATCATGCAGGCGCAGACTCCCCCCCCCTAAACATGGGCGTTACCATGATTTATGTTCCGGGAGGGGGGCAGGCAAACCTCAGTTAAGTCTTTTTATTGATTTACTCGCTGGGGAGGCGGGCAGGATGCAGCTGCAGTACAGTACAGTGGTACCTCAGGTTACATACGCTTCAGGTTACGGACTCCGCTAACCCCCCAAAAATAGTGCTTCAGGTTAAGAACTTTGGCAGCCGCGCGGCGGCAGCCGGAGGCCCCATTAGCTAAAGTGGTGCTTCAGGTTAAGAACAGTTTCAGGTTCAGAACGGACCTCCGGAACGAATTAAGTACTTAACCCGAGGTGCCACTGTATAAAGCTGCTGGGTTAGAAAGGCAGCAAGGCTGGGCAACTGCAGGGCCCGGGAGCACCGAAAGCTCGTGGCTGATCCGGCTCAATGAGAAAGAGAAAGGGTCTTTGGCGCGGCGCGCCTTTCGCCTTCTGTTCCACGTGTTGCTTGTTGTGGGCGCTACAGGTTTCCCACCTGTGCGTCTCGGCGCCGCTGCTGTCGGCGAGGCGGAGCCGCGGTCGGAGAAGTGACAGGCCAGCGCGGGCTCTGATAGGATCCCCGGTGGAAAACAGCGCCCAAGCTCGACCCCTTTCCCCCCAAACTCCGCCTCTCCTCCTCTCTCTCTTTCTCTTTCTCACGGCTGCCGCCGGCGGCTCACTGGTAGGAAATAGTCGGGCGTGGAAGCTCGACGTGTCCGGAAAGGTGCGCGCTGGTCGGGCAGCTGCAGGCGCCTTTGCGCGCGGCGCTCTTTCTCGCCTCCAGACGGCCGCGGGGAGCGGGAGGGCACCATTATGCTGGACCCGTCGTCTAGCGAAGAAGAGTCGGACGAGGTGCTGGACGAAGACCGACGGGAGGTGCTGGTGGTGGCGGCGGCGGCCAGCTCCCCGCGCACCCTCCCTGCCGCGTACCGAGAGCCCGGGCGCCCGGGGAACCGCGGCGTTGGAGACGGCGGCAGTGGTGGCGCGTCTGGGCGCCCGGCGAGCCCCAGCCCTTCGGTGCGCAGCGAAGGCAGGGAAGAGCAAGAGCGGCTACAGAAGGAGGAGAGCGAGAAGCGGCTCCGGCTGCAGCTGTACGCCTTCATCGTGCGCTGCATCGCCTACCCGTTCAACGCCAAGCAGCCCACCGACATGGCCCGGCGGCAGCAGAAGGTGAGGCGCGCCGGGAGCGCAGCGCCAGCCGGACTCGGCCGCAGGACGCGCCGATGCTTTCCATTCCGCCCCTTCTGAGCGGCGGATGGTTTGGCGGGGGGGGGGGGGGAAGGTCCGGCGGGCGGGAGGACTTTCCCTTTCCAGCCACTTTCCCCTCCCACTTTCAGCCTCCCGAGCAGGAAACTGCAGGCATCGCATGCAACTGGTAGCGCGAGCCTCTGCTTGCTAATCGACTGCATTGCAATGCGTGCCCGGAAGATCTCCGCGCACCGAAGCGGTTCCCAATAACTTCGGGTTCTGGGAGCCAGGATTTCTGTCGCGGGGGACAATTACTCAGGCTTTATGTGGGGGGGGGGAGGGCAGGACAACCCACCTGTCACCATCCTCTGTCAAGCAGACTCCCAATGCAACGTCTCACCAACAGTTGTTTTAAATTACTTTCTTTTGACCTCAAGTGCTCAGAAAAACCTGTCAAAAATTGCCTGCAATTTCTACTTTTATTTATTTTTATTTATTTATTTACTTGATTAGAGGGGCAGCTGCCCCCTCTCCCCCTGCCCACGTCCGTGTCTGGGGGTCGTTGAGGGGGAGAAGAGATTCACAGTGGGTCGCAGGATCTTCTCGGTTCTTCCACCTGGCCTTTCAGTAGATCGAGCTCCCCCCTCCTTTTCTTTCTGGCTGCAGTATGTTTTGTGTCAGTGGGTCACACGGCGCAGAGACCGGGAAGTAAACTCTTCCCCTGTGTGCTGAGAAATGCCTGTGCGCGCAACTGCTGCCTGTTGGGTGGCGTTGCCGCTCTTCCTTTGCTGCAACAGGTTGAGCCGCTCTTTCCTAGTTTTCGGGAGCCGGGAAGTGGGGTTGGGAAGCAGCTCTCCGAGCGCACGCAGCTCCCGGGCAGGCGCGCAGAAGGCTGGGTTGGTGGGGTCAAGTCTCGGCGGTCGTGTAGCGCGGATTCCTCAAGAAACGTCAACTCTGCTGCTCGCTGTGAAGCCGGAAAGCCGGAAGGAAACGCTCCCTGCAGCGTAATCCCCGTGCAATTAAATGCGGGATATAGAAACATCGGAATCTGCTTTATAGCCGATTGGTATTTGCATACCGTTGGTATTGTTGACACAGGCAGTCAGCGGCTCTCAAGCCTTTCCTGGCTACGCCATGCCAGGGAAGGAAGCGAGGACCTTCTGTTCTGCCTGCAAAGCGTGTGCTTTGAGCTATTGTCCCCCATCCTGCTGTGTTTAGTGGGGCACAGTTCCTAATAAGTATTTTTTGGACTGCAGTCTTTACATTTGCAGTCCTGTAACCCCCTTACCTGGAAGGAAGTCCCAGAGCACTGAATGGGGCTGACATCCTAAGACGTGTATAGGATTGCAGTTAGAGGTTAGGCTAGCACAGAACAAAATTTGGAGATATTGCACTGGAAGGGCTGACCATTGGGGGACCGGGTGGATTGGTGCTGCTTGAATTCAGTAGGGCTTACTCTTGAGCAAGTTATTTATTCAGTGGCAGCCCAAGGGATTTATGTGCCTTTATTATAACAGCTTCACCAAGTTGCAACAGCTCCAGTCAGCTGATACTTTGTTATAATATGGGCACAGCATTATCTCCAGCTGCTGAGACCGGCATTGTTTTCCTTCTACTTAAGCATCTCTCTCTGTGCCTCTTGAAGGTGATACATGGTTTCCTTTGGAAAGCAGGTGATTGAAAGCGAGATGCTTAGGGGAAATAATAGAGTAGAAATTGCTTCAGGCAACAAGACATCCATTTTGTTTGGGTCCCCTGTGCAACTGTGTGTTAAGAGACCGTCACCCAATGAAATGAAGCTATTGACACTCCAATAAAACGGAACAGAATTGTATCTGACTAGCCAAGCATTATTTAGGCATGAGCTTCTTCAAATGTAGCATCCTTTAGTTGCAAAAGGGAGTGGGGCTGACTTCCTTGAAAGGTCTTTTATTTTATGGTGTCCTTGAACATAAACAACAACTTTTGAATGGTGCGTTGCATGAGTACAGGGCTTCCTATCCCTAACATGGGTTCATCTTTCTCCTCATCCTCCTCTTCAGCTCCATTTCCTTGAGTTAAATTGGATCCCAGTTCTTTTTTAGGGCCAGATCTCTGTGTGAGATTAGCCTTCAGGTGAATGCTTTTAGACCACAGATTTGATGAGGAAAATTTCATGTCCAATCTGAACACCTTCTCTGGAAAGATCTGTGAGCAGGTTGTTAGGGGAACTGCTGGGTGTTAACGAGAGACCACATACCATATTTTTCGCCCTATAGGACGCACTTCCCCCCTCCAAAAATGAAGGGGAAATCTGGGTGCGTCCTATGGGGCGAATGCAGGCTTTGGCTGAAGCTTGGAGAGCAAGAGGGGTCGGTGCGCACCTCTCGCTCTCCAGGCTTCAGTGAAGACATCCGCAGCCTAGGCAGCCCTGCGGGAGGTCCCGCAGGGATGTCTAGGCTGCGGATAGCAGCCTGCTTCCTGGAGCGCCGGGCGCCCTGAAAGCAGAGCGCCCCTCGCGCCGGGCATACATCCACAGTGTGGGGAGCCCTGCAGGAGTTCCCCGCAGGGCTCCCCACACTGCAGATAGCAGCCTGCCGCCCGGCGGGCGGAGCGCCCTGAAGCAGAGCACCCCTCCCGCAGGGCAGACATCGGCCAGCCCCACAAGCTCGGGGGACAGCAGGGAGGCGCAATGCCGCCATCCCGCTGTTCCTCGACCTGGTTTGTTTTCCCCAACCTGCTTTTTTTTTGGGGGGGGGGGGAAATAAAGCAATTTTTTTTCCTTTATTTCCCCCCCAAAAAAACTAGGTGCGTCCTATGGGATGGAGCGTCCTATGGGACAAAAAATACGGTATTTTGTATACAGAATGAGTTCTCGGGTTAAAACCTTGGCCTCTCCGGATAAGGCTGCAAAAGACTCTTATTTGCATCTTCAGAGAGCTGCTTCCAGTTAGTGTAATCAGCATAGAGTGAGGTGTGTGTTTGTTGAGTGGGCAAAATGCTGTGCTTGACGGACCAATAGTCTTTCTCAGTCGAAGGCAACTAGATTCTTGCCAGCTCCTGGAGTTATCAGGAGAAGTTCAGAAGTATTTTCAGTCCTGGCATAGCATTTTCCACATTAATTCCTCCATCATAGTCTAAAATGGTGCCCATGAAGAGAAAACTTTAGTTTGGAGGGAGCCACTTAATGGTATTTTTCTCCATAACACCTACTAAATTGTCATTCGAAGCTTTATTACTTGGGGCAATGTGGTGTTATTCTCTTGAAAGTCTGGCGTGCTGCTACCAAGAGTTATGAAAGTACCTTATTGTGACTCTTGTGATTACTGTACCAACTTATTGAAGGTTATTCACCAAAGCCAGACTAAACGTCTTTCCTTCTGCAGTGTTGGATGGCAGGTTGAGAGTAGTTCCCTACCAGGACAGACTTTGCTCGTGTGCTCAAGGCATCGATTCCATAAAACATATTTTGTTGCACTGTGCAAAGTATGAGCAAGCCAGGGCTGAACTGATACTACCCTTGCTGGTACCTTTCCCGGGAAAATCAGAGGCTCACTATGTCAGGTTCCTATTGGAAAACTGGACAAATGCTAGAACATTAGCAGTGGCAAAGTTTTTATCGGTGGTTGCAAGAACCAATGGTTCCTATATTCTGAACAAAATGCTTGTTTAACCTGGAGGTAGGCTGTCTGAATTGTGTATTGCTTTGTAACGATTTGTTAGGTCTCTGGACCATAATAAAGATTGTTGTTGTTGTTGATTACTGTATGTCAGTGGCGTTATGGGGGACTCTTTTCTGCTTTGACTGGGGTTTCCCAAATTATACCTCAAAGTGACTACCTTGATAAGTAGTCATTTTTCTTTTCTGCCCCACCAATACACTCCTCTTGATTTTGTGACAATTAATGTGCTTACTGAGGGTGGGAGAACAATGTGGAAAAACTGTAAGGTCAGTGGACCACATAGCTTGATGAAGACAACCCAGCCAGATGGGTGGGGTATAAATAATAAAACAACAATAATAATTGTGGTAGAATTGGCCTCTGAAGAGCAGACTAAAGGAAGGGTATTGGGTGAAAAACATTTGACATCTTATCCTGAATTAAATGCTACCTGTAATCGTTGCTCAGAAGTGATGGCTCCTGTATACTGTAATTAATGGACCTGAGTTTCATTTGCTTTGGGCATTTGTGTACATTTGGCAGGGGGACATTAATTTCTATATTGCAGTGAAATTGTGTCTGCAACAGAAGCCCGTAGATGTGATCATCAATCTTGCTTAAATGCTAGTACTGAGAGATGTTGATTTTGAGAAATTCTTTGAAACCTTCCCTGTTTCTTTGGTAGCAATTGGAATGTTTTACTTGTTCCAATTACAGCTTCATTTAAGTGTCCTTAAAAAATAATAATTCTGTAGGTCTACTGGAATCCAACTGTTTGAGAATGACTAAAGCACATGGCTTTATTTAGGCAAACAATGCTAAATGGACCCAACAATGAATGGTACTGTACTGTACCACAGAGAAACTGAAGACTTCACAAACCTGTTTTGTAAGGGCAAAGCCTATTGGTATTGATTTTCTGTGTTCTAGATTAGTAAATAATTGCTGTTCTCTTTTTGTACCCCCGAGTATAAATTGCAGGGGCTACTGAAGTTTCCTTTTCTTTTCCGAATTTCATTGAATTCTCTGGCATTCCTCAAACTGCTTAATTATTGAGTCCTGCATTAGTGGGGGGGTTTGTCTGCAAAAATATTCCTGCATGTGTTTGTGCAGCTAGAAACCAGCAGATCTAGGAGTTTGTTAATAAAAACGAGATCTTCAGACTTCCAGATCCTAAAGGATGTTAACCTTTTAAAAGAAATATGTAGAAGAGCGCTGGAAGACTGATGCCTGTCTTGGAATGAAACGAGGCACACTGAGTTCTTTTGCAAGGTATCTTCCCAATACCTTATCACAGCAGATGATTTGTTGTCTTTGTTCTTGATGCACAGCAACCCCATCTGTCATATTTTTCTTGCTCTTCATTTGTCACTACTTTGAGCTTGTCCATTTGTGTCGTCTCCATCATTTCTTCATGTGCCTCCCTTTCATTCCTACTACTACTAATAATAATAATTTTTATTTATACCCTGCCCTCCACAGCCAAGACTGGGCTCAGGGCGGCTAACACCCAGTATAAAAACAATTGATTGAAATACAACTTAAAAACAAGATTAAAATACGACATTAAAACACTAAAATGCAGCCTCATGTCAGTAGGAACTCAAATCAAAAACTTTTTTGGACATGAAAACATCAAGTCTTCAAGGCCAGCTATCCAGACTGGTGCTACGTGGCCCAGAAAAAAGCCAGGGAAGTCCCCAAATAGGAGTTCCATCACAGAAAGAGAAAAAAAGGAAAGAGGGGGAGGGGATCAAGTTGATTCCAAGCCAAAGGCCAGGCGGAACAACTGTCTTACAGGTCCTGCGGAAAGAAATCAGATCCTGCAGGGCCCTGGTCTCATGAGGCAGAGCGTTCCACCAGGCCGGAGCCAGTGTTGAAAAGGCCCTGGCCCTAGTTGAGGCTAATCTGACTTCCTTAGACATCTGTGTCCCAGAATTGGGAGATAACTGGAGGGGACCAGTCAGCTCAGATGTGGTGGGCTCTTTTGGATTCTGCACCACAAATCACAAGTCATTTGGATCAGCATGGCTCCCATGCAGAGGTCCGCTTGCCCTGTTCTGTTTCCTCCAACCCCCAGGGAATGGCGTGGCAGGGCTAATGGAGCATTCCCTATACTGGTGTGTGTAACAGTTATTACTAAGCAACTCTGGCAGTCTTACTTTTCCTTACTGTTTAAGGGTAAAAGCTACCCACTATTCAGATTTCAGCCTTGGGGAATTTTAAAGCTGCAAAACTGAACATAAATGGTTTAAAGCATATTCAGATCCAGAACAAAATAGATTGCAAATGCAATTACAAACGTAGATGGACTATGATTAAAATTAAGGCACAGGGCCTTGGCACATCTCTTTTTATTAATACAGTGACCTCAGATAAAGTTTTCCATTCCTGCTGTGCACTAGACTGTGTGCAGGTTTTGCTAATTGATTTCTCCATGCGTTGTGTCGGTGATTTACCATAATGTGAGTTATGTCCTACAACCAATAGGAAACTCACCTCAGACTTCTAAAAACAAGTGCTATGTCTGTGGAGGTTCCTGTAATATATATATAGTTTGGTCAAAACATGGCATTCCATCAGAATATCTACACTGTAGGAAACTTCCTACAGTTGTACTTCAATGTTTAGTGGTGGAAGTGAGATGGGACTGAGACAAATAACTCCTTGGATGGTAAAATAGATAACTCATCCTATGATAAGTCTCTCCCTGTGTCCTGGCCCTTTCTCTACAGCAATCTGTCTCTTCTCTTTCCCCTCCCCACATGCCTAATATGTACCTCAAAGTCAGAGTCGAACAGTTTTCCATGTGGAGAGTTTAGGCCTGAGCTTGTGGCAATTTCTCTCTCTAAGTCGAAACTATGTTAGAAACTCTGATATACAGGGGGTTCAAAAAGTAACTATACATCTATGGAGAGTGCATTTATAGTAGGTGTACAGTCACTTTTCAAACACCCTGTATAAGCTAGTGCCAAATAGCTCCATAAACCAAGTTTGCAATCACCAAAATGGAATGTCTAGTTTCCATTTTGGGGCAAGACGGCTCTAAAGTCTTATTTTTCAAATGATGGACTGATTGTGATTGATTCTCAGTTAAACATCTGGCTAGTTCAGATGACAACCCTGACCTAACTTAAGAGCTTTGAGAACTTAAAGAAGAAAAGTCACTTGATCCAGGGACTATTCCAACCTATTTTTCCTAATGGCGGCTGCTCCTGTTCAGGCAGCACAGAAAAAGCTTTTTGCTTCTTAAAATTCATTCCGATTTTGCAGATAAAATATAACTAATCTAAGAAATAGAGTTCTACAGGATGTGGTATGAGTATGTGAAAACAGTCAGGATCCAAGAAGAAGAGTTTGGATTTGATATCCCGCTTTATCACTACCCGAAGGAGTCTCAAAGCAGCTAACATTCTCCTTTCCCTTCCTCCCCCACAACAAACACTCTGTGAGGTGAGTGGGGCTAAGAGACTTCAGAGAAGTGTGACTAGCCCAAGGTCACCCAGCAGCTGCATGTGGAGGAGCGGAGACGCAAACCCGGTTCCCCAGATTACGAGTCTACTGCTCTTAACCACTACACCAAACTGGCTCTCTCACACAAGGATCCTCAGGCATTCACCTTCAGATAGTGGAGATCTCAAGCACCATCCTAGCGCCCAGGCATCTTCACTTGGTTGCGAGTGGCCGATAGCCACTCGGCCACGATAGCCACTGTGCCTGGCACCAGGCTAATTTCAAACACTAAAATAATGGTGCATTTGAAAATTCTGCATTGGCATGGCTGTTGATTGACTGTTGAGTGAAGGCCATCTGGCATGCCTGCCCATTTTCTCCACCAGTTCCCTCTTCAGGGCAAATGAGTAGCTAACTTTCACAGGCTGATACCAGTGCAGACGTTGTGTGGATTTCACATGCACTTGGTCCCTCAAAAGATAGCACATCTTCTGTACTTAGTTCCTGTGTATTCTGTTCAATAGATTACTGTCATGTTCAAACAAGTTATTAAGGTCGCCCTTTGAAAAACAAGAGTGATTGGAGTCGCAGGCCTATGCAATAAATTTTCAGAGTTCAACCTTCTGACAATTGTGCTTCTTCTTTTTTAAAAGGACCTAACTTTCCAAGGGGTGATTTGCCGCTCCCCAGTGTTTTTTCTGTTTTATGTAGCTGCTAACGATTAATAACTGGCTACTTCTGCCTGCTCATTCACACTTGCTCAACATGTAGCATTTGCAGCCTCCAGTATCTTGCGAGGTGTGCTGCTATTTTTATGCTACTGAAAATGACTTTCCCCAGGGAATTCTCCCGGGGATTGTCTCCCGTTGCTTGACACAGGCTGTTAACGGATGCGGTGATAGCCTTTTCATGCTTGATGGGATCATTGTTGGCCGTGTTAGAAACTCAGATATATAATAATCCAGGCACCAAGTGGCTCCTTAAACCAAGGCTACAGTCACCAAAACAGAATGTCTGGTTGCCATTTTGGGGCCAGATGGCTCAAAAGTCGTGTTTTCCAACATGGCTTTTTGGTTCCTGAAATTAGTTCCGATCTATCACAGGTAGAATTCTACAGGATGTGTTGCTAGTGTGTGAAAACAAGTAAGACCCAAGGATTCCCCAGGCATGCACCTCCATATGGTGGAGACGCCAGGCACCATCCTGGCACCTGGGCATCTTTATTGGTCCCAAGTGGCTGATAAAGGTAAAGGAACCCCTGACTGTTAGGTCCAGTTGTGGCCAACTCTGGGGTTGCGGCGCTCATCTCGCTTTATTAGCCGAGGGAGCCAGCATACAGCTTCCGGGTCATGTGGCCAGCATGACTAAGCCTCTTCTGGCGAACCAGAGCAGCACACAGAAACACCGTTTACCTTCCCGCCAGAGCGGTACCTATTTATCTACTTGCAATTTGACGTGCTTTTGAACTGCTAGGTTGGCAGGAGCAGGGACCGAGCAATGGGAGCTCACCCCGTCGCGGGGATTTGAACCGCCGACCTTCTGATCAGCAAGTCCTAGGCTCTGTGGTTTAACCCACAGCGCCACCCACGTCCCAAGTGGCTGATAACCAGGTGCAAAATGCACCTGGTGAATTTCAAATGCTGGTTGTCCATATCTGAAGCAGGGATCCTGAACAGGAGCAGATCCACATATGAAATGCACCAGTTCTGTGTGCTGGTTTGTACTCTCCACAAGCAAGGAAACTGTTTATGTGGTATGTGACTATACGCTCCACCATGTGCCCGATGTAGTCAACATTGGACCGTGTATGTGCTATGTATGTTAAGTTCCATGGAGGTGGATGTGCCCTTTTTGATTTGTTAGGTGTGAATTTCACTGCCCTTGCTTATCAACACCATAGAGTGTCCCTCTGTCTATAGCCCTCCCCCTTTGTCAATAAAACTGGCTTCTCATTTTTTTTATGTGTGCAAAAGTTGGCCCTTCAAACTTAGAGTGACTTTTCTCTTTGAGCACTTAGAATATGTTTGTGAAGATTCCCAGCCCCCACAGCAGATCATCCAGTGGCTCCAGAGGTTTGCTGGTGGCAGGAGTTTTTAATTTAAACTTTAATTTAAACTTCTTAAAATAATAATAGTAATAATAATGATTCTTGGAAAGGTTTCTTGAGTTTATGTATGGTGGGAAGTTATTTGTGGCATGCATTTAACAACAAAATGAAACATCAGCTTGCATGTGTATGTTTATAGGGAGTTTGTTACAACTTGGTGTGCAACTGTTACAACTTCCAGCAGTATAAAAAAGAGTTGTGCTTTTTAAAACTATGACAAGCTTCATATCAGAAAGTGCAGATACATGCTCTGTAAGTTCATTGTAAAAGGCCAACTCTAAAATGCAGAAATGACTGAAAAGCAATTGTTCTTTCACTTTCTCTGTTCTGGCACGTAACCCTGTTGCCCAAAAAGCCAGATTCTAACTCAAAGGCTGGTGAGATTTTTCTGAATCAGTGCCATTTTTAATTTTGGGGAATTAGAAATAGGAGCCTGAGGATGAGGAGATGAACAAGGCCCACAGGCCCAATGCTTGATATGGTACTACTGGTTCTGCATCAACTGTTGGAAGTATAAACAATCCAAATTGTGTGTGTTCATATACCCGCAAATACAGGGTTTTTTTTTGGGGGGGGGACAGTACTCACTGATATGGCATACTTGCACCCTTTTTTGATGCTCATTGCAGCCATTTTGAGCTGGCACCCGTGATACTTCGATCAATATGAGTACAGATAACTACTTTTTAAAACCAAAACAACAACATTAAGTTAGGTGCTGGAACTCATGTTTTGCTAAAGGTGCTGTGGGTGCCAACACAAAATGGTTGCCATGGGTTGTAAACAGAGGCTGTATATGCACATTCAGACAAGCACGTACATTTGAAGTTCATGTCGTGATATTCGTTTCAAGCCTGATGTGTGTGTGCTATGCAAAAATCAAAATGTTGTAAAGACTGTGAAATTGCCAGTGCCTCTACATAGCTCCATCCTTATTTCAGACATTGTGATGTATCGGTATATGGTGAGGTTTAGCTGGTTATACATTTCCGAGCACAATTCAAAGTGTTGGTGCTGACCTTTAAAAAATCCTACATGGCCTCGGTCCAGTATACCTGAAGGAGCGTCTCCACCCCCATCGTTCTGCCCGGACACTGAGGTTCAGCGCCGAGGGCCTTCTGGCGGTTCCCTCACTGTGAGAAGCCAGGTTACAGGGAACCAGGCAGAGGGCCATCTCGGTAGTGGCACCTGCCCTGTGGAACGCCCTCCCACCAGATGTCAAAGAGAAGAACAACTACCAGACTTTTAGAAGACATCTGAAGGCAGCCTTCTTTAGGGAAGCTTTTAATGTTTAAGAGACCACTGTATTTTAATACTTTGTTGGAAGCTGCCCAGGGTTTGTTTGTTTGTTTGTTTGTTTATTTATTTATTTATTTATTTATTTTTTATACATTGCGATGTTGAAAACCAGAATTGCCCATCCCTAGTTGTATGTGAACAAGCTTCCCCATTAATTGGAACCCCGATTGTGCAGATCTCCACATTGGATGAATGGGGAATTCATGCATGTACTACTAGTCCCTATAGACTTCCTCCTCAGTGCATGGATGATAGGAACATGGCGGCTGGATCGTGAACGGAGTGTCTCTTCCCTTCAGAGAGTTGTTGGAGTGTAGAACAGATTGGTTCTTCCACATGGCATCAAATGAGTAACCCCTCTGAATCTTCTGCGATGCACATTCCCTTTTGCAAAGAGATGGGAAATGTAAACAGCCCAAAGCTCAACTTACAGTCATCACCCAATACTCTCTCTGGCCCTCCTATCTTATCTGACACAACTGCTTTTTCTTTTGTGGAATATTCATTAGGGAGAGCGATGGAACCAACACATTTCAAACAAATCCTCAGTTTGAAATAAAGCGCATCTCTGAAGGGATAGTTGCTCTGCTTATATTATTTTGGAGAGCTTACAGAATCCCTTCCATGGGACCACAACACTTAATTTTATGAGCCGAGTTTCGTTAATGAATTCTAATTGTTTCTAAATGTGATGAGCGTTTATTCCATTTCCTCCCATCAGATGCAAAATGAGGTCAGCTCCAGTTACAACCATTTGGGAACATGCCTGCTAATAAATGCGAAAGCAGTTTTGATATAAATGTTGCCTCATAGGTTGAATAATTTGTGTTTTGACTGACTTAACTACTACTATCTGACAATTTCCAGGGTGGTTTTTTTTTAACAGTCTGCAAATACAATTGAGATAATTTGAAAATTTATGTATTGTGAAAAAATGATCATATGCTCTTCCATTGGGTACACTTAAATCTTTCTGCCATCTCATCCTTTTTGTTGAGCAACATTGTATTATCAGTAACTGGAAGAGGTCAGGGAATGGTGTTTCAATGAACAAGCTAATCTACAAAGGAATTTAAGGCAGTGTGTTTCCACTAAGTAGCATAGCATTCAGCCTTCCATCAGCAAATTAGCAATTTACAAGTTATAGTTCCTTAGATAGTACAGGAGGCAGAGTTCTTAAGTGCAGGGTGTTTATATCTTGGGACATCCTTATGCTGAATACCATAGTTTAGTGTGATGTGAAGGAGGGAGCCTCTGTGTGGCTGAGAGAAGGAATTCATAATTTCTCCACAGAGCCAAGGAGCACCTGTGAAGCATAGAAGAGCCCCAGAGCATTGTGGGTAATGTGTGAGGAATTTCTCTTATATACAGAGTAAATCGGATACTGAAAGAACATATGGCTTGTTGTGTTCAGCTTAATTCTAGGAGTTACTTATTCAACTGTGAACACGGAGAAGAACCTCTTGTCTCTCTGCCAGTGATAGAGGCCTAGTTCTCACTAGGAGATGAGGATGTAAACTTGTGTCTGTGTACTATGACTTCAAGGTAAGGCAAAGGACCCCTGGACGGTTAAGTCCAGTCAAAGGTGACTATGGGGTTGCGGCGCTCATCTCGCTTTCAGGCCAGGGGAGTCAGCGTTTGTCCGCAGACCATGATGGAAGCCAGAGTGCACGGAAACGCTGTTTACCTTCCCGCCACAGTGGTACCTATTTATCTACTTGCACTAGTGTGCTTTCGAACTGCTAGGTTGGCAGGAGCTGGGACAGAGCAACAGGAGCTCACCCCATTGCGGGCATTCGAACCGCCTACCTGATATGTAAGCCCAAGAGGCTCAGTGGTTTAGACCACAGCGCCATCCACATCATGGTGTCGCATTGCGCCAGAAGTGGTTTAGTCATGCTGGCGACATGACTCAGAAAGCTGTCTGTGGACAAACGCTGATTCCCTTGGCCTGAAGATGAGATGAGTGCCACAACCCCATAGTTGCCTTTGACTGGACTTGACCATCCAGGGGTCCTTTACCTTTACCTTTTTTATGGCTTCAAACAGCAAGCGGGGGCTCACATTATGGCATGTTCTTTTTATTAAACAACAGGAACCCTGCATATAGAAAACCAGCCGATTTGGGCTAGGTGAGACCCTCTTCTTGACACCCTAGATCAGTGATGGCCAAACTTGGCCCTCCAATTGTTTTGGGACTACAACTCCCATCATCCCTAGCTAACAGGACCAGTGGTCAGGGATGATGGGAATTGTAGTCCTAAAACAGCTGGAGGGCCAAGTTTGGCCATCACTGCCCTATATAGAAAATAAGAATCTGATATACTTTCTGATATACCCTCTACACTCTTGCCTATATATGCATGACAAGGGTGCAATAAAACATCTTTACCACACACAAATTATGGTGGTATCTGTTTGGCTACTTCTGAAACGTTTTGAATTTGAGAAGGAGGCTTCTGTTTGGAAATTGTTCAGCCACTGTCAACTCATAAATGAAAAACCAGATAATACATGATGTCAGTACATCAATTCTACCTCTGATCTTTTGATGAATACATGAGGAAAAACTCTGCAAATAGAAGTAACTTTTTAAAAGGTGACCTGCCTTTATAGAGTTTGCTTTCTCATGGTGGGGAGTGTTAGGGTTTCTGTTTGTGCAGTAAGATGTTGTCAGAGGCTAACAGAGCACAAGGGGAATTTACAGCAGCTGGTTCAGGAAACTTGAATTATAGGTCCCCAAGTTTTCAGTACATCCCTAGTTTAGGCTTCCAAAAGCTTTCGTTCTTTACAGTCCCTTGTTCACTGAAAATTGAAAGTATAAAATATTTGACACACCCCTCAATTCAGAGGAAAATGGATTTGAGGCCTAGCCCATCAGCCTAGCTTCAAGACAATACTGTATTGCAAGCCTACGTGCCTCTGAAGAGCTGGTCTTTGGGGTGCTGCTGTTTTCTCAGTTCCTACACAATGCCAAGAAAGCTTTTTAAATTAAATGTTTATTGAGCTTGTACAACAGGTACACAGCAGTTGCAAATGTAATGTGGTATGCCAAGCAATCTTGGCTCTACTTGGTAATATTTGCTCCATCTAATTTTTTTGGAACAGAGCCAAAACAGAGGCAAAAACAAATTAGTCTTATAATTATGAGGCGAGTTACATCAAATATTTTGGCTGGCCATGAAAAGTGTTTTGATTTCCCCCTTTAATTCCAATTCAATGCCATATATTTCCTTTTTCCAGTAACATATATAACCTTGCATTTTCTAAAATAATGGTTGTGAAGAAGCAAAGAGACTTTGCTGGAAGTGTAAACGGGTAGATGAATCTTTTTTTCATCTCTGGTGGGGCTTGCAAGAAAGTGAGGGTATTTTAGACAATTTTTTTTATCTCGCATGTATCATTTCCCAAAAGGAGCAGATTAAAAAAGCCCAAAGAGTTTCTGTTAGGGATTATAGGGGCAGAAATCCCCCCTCCCCCAAAAATGTATAAGTTATTTATGTATGTAATAACAGCAGCTAGGATTTTATATGTGCAAAAATGAAAGGAAGAAGTTTCCACCAAAGTAGATTGGATAAGTAAGATAATGGACTCTGCAGGACTGGCAAAATTAACAGCAAAATTAAGAAAATCTAAAGATGAGTGTCTTGTGGAAGAATGGATGACTTTTGGGGGACTATTTAAAGAAATATTATAGTATGATGAACTCGTGAGCAGGATTTGAGGTATGAGTGACAGAAGTAATTAGATTATAATATTGTGGTTATGATTTGATAGAAAATGGGGTGCAGCAGGAGGAGAGAAAAAACAACTCCATGGGAAAAGGGGTGGGAAGTTGAGAAAAATAAGAGAAAATATGACACTGTGTTATGACTGTATATGCTAAAAATGTTGAAGTTTAATAAAATATACTGTATTTTTCGCCCTATAGGACGCACTTTTCCCCCTCCAAAAATGAAGGGGAAATGTGTGTGCATCCTATGGGGCAAATGCAGGCTTTCGCTGAAGCCTGGAGAGCAAGAGGGGTCGCTGTGCACTGACCCCTCTCGCTCTCCAGGCTTCAGGAAGATATCTGCAAGCCTTGCAAGCCCGGCAGGAGGTCCCGTGGGCTCGCAAGGCTTGCGGGCAGCAGCCTGCAGCCCACAAGCTCGGGGGACAGCGGGGAGCCGCAACGCCGCCACCCCGCTATTCCTCGACCTGGTCTGGAGGCTGGCGGGGGGGGGGGGGAGAAGCAAGCTTGCTTCTCCCCCCCTCCACCAGCCCCACAAGCTCGGGGGATAGCGGGGAGGCCATGGTGTGTGCGGAGGATTCAGAAACAAAAGTTAACATTCCTCTTCTAAATCCTTTTACGTCGAAGCTAAAGGGTAGGTACATACCTGTTTTGTGTATCAAATGCATGTCTTGGCGGAAGGAGAGTAGAAGAGGCAGGATTCTAAAGTTGGCTCATGATAGCATAGTTCTAAGAGTCAGCTTCCTAACACGGATACGGCCGTTAAGCTTTGGCCAAAGTGAGATGCTTGACAAGTAACCTGCAGAATTTGGCAGAGATCCAGTAACTCTGACTATAGTGAAAGGGGATATAATCCAGTTTTCTTACATATTTTGAAATCTGTAGACCTTAGCAGTTTAGCTTGATCAACTTAAACGGGAGAGATTCTAAAACTTTGGTTGGATCATGGCCGATAGCAATAATAATAATATATTTATACCCCGCCCATCTGGCTGGGTTTCCCTACACTCTGGGCGGCTTCCAACAAAAGATTAAAAATACATTAAAGCATCGGTCATTAAAAACTTCTCTAAACAGGGCTGCCTTCTAAAAGTCAGATAGTTGTTTATTTCCTTGACATCTGATGGGAGGGCGTTCCACTACTGAGAAGGTCCTCTGCCTGGTTCCTTGTGACTTTGCTTCTTGCAGTGAGGGAACTGCCAAAAGGCCCTTAGCACTGGACCTCAGTGTCTGGGCTGAACAATGGGGGTGGAGATGCTCCTTCAGGTATACTGGGCTGAGGCTGTTTAGGGCTTTAAAGGTCAGCACCAACACTTTGAATTGTGCTTGGAAACGTACTGGGAGCCAATGTAGGTCTTTCAGGACCGGTGTTATATGGTCTCGGCAGCCGCTCCCAGTCACTAGTCTAGCTGCCGCATTCTGGATTAGTTGCAGTTTCCAGGCCACCTTCAATGGTAGCCCCACGTAGAGTGCATTGCAGTAGTCCAAGCAGGAGATAACCAGAGCCTGCACCACTCTGGTGAGACAGTCTGCGGGCAGGGAGGGTCTCAGCCTGCATACCAGATGGAGCTGGTGGACGCCTGCAAAGGTATGAAAAGTAAAGTAAGTTCATCATTTTGGGTCCGAGTTGGGCAGCTTACATGGAGGTTATTCAGTTTTATTTTAACAGCCACCTTGTGAGGTAGGTATCTAAGTGGAAAGATACCAGTGAAGCTGAGTTTCCTGGTTTGTGTGAGGGCTTATCTTCGTTTCTTATCAGCGAGAAGGGAGAGAGCAAACAAAGCAGGTGACATAGTACCAGCAAATTATTCGCAAAGTGTCTTTTAATATTTTTTTTAAAAAATGTATTTATACTTTTCAAATTTAAACATTTCATTAATTTTACAATCGTCTTGACATTTCAAAGTTTGATTTCCTTCCCCTTCTTTCTGCGGTTCCTTAAATTTATGTTTTAATATCCTCTGCATATCCAAATTCATTTAGTTTGCTCATTTAATTATCTACTTTAAATATAAACTCTTATGAAACTGCAGGTGATTACAATAATCCTGCCAATGTTTTTATCTGTTTGCAATTTATCCGTAAATATTCAACAAGCCTTTTCAATTCTTTTACAAAAAGTTTGTTCTCTTGATTTCTTATTCTTCCGGTGAGTTTTGCCATTTCTGCATATTCCATAAGCTTTTATCCATTCTTCATTTGCTGGGACTTCTGCTTCTTTCCATTTTGGGGCGAGTAGCATTCTTGCTGCTGTAGTAGCATACATAAATAAATTTCTATACAATTTAGGTAGTTCTGTCCCTATAATTCGTAAAGGTATCTGTAAAGTATCAGTTCAGCTGAGCTACCCCCTGGGAAGCCGCAAAGTCTCCCACCTTTTGTTCACCAGTATATTGCCTTGCTGAAACACTGACCACAATGTTATTGTTCCCCCCCAACTTTATTACCTGGGTTATGAAGGTGCCCTAAAGACATTAAAGCAAAGATTATGGGATAATACACACAGTGGCTTGAGATCTCAATCACACACAGTCTGTAGTCCGCTGGCAGTAGTAGTACAATATGGGCATGTCTTTAAGTTAACACCTTACATTAAAAACCTGACAACTTATTGAAGGTTATTCACCAAAGCCAGACTCAAACTTCTGCAGGTTGAGATGGCAGGTTGAGAGTAGTTCCCTACCAGGACAGACTTTGCTTGTGTGCTCAAGACATCAATTTTATAAAACATATTTTGCTGCACTGTGCGAAATATGAGCAAGCCAGGGCTGAACTGATATTACCCTTGCCGGTACCTTTCCTGGGAAAATAAGAGGCTCACTATGTCAGGTTCCTATTGGAAGACTAGACAAACACTAGAACATTAGCAGTGGTGAAGTTTTTATCGGTGGTTGCAAGAACCAATGATCCCTATCTTTAAGTCTGAACAAAATGCTTATTTAACCTGGAGGTAGGCTGTCTGAATTGTGCATTGCTTTGTAATGATTTGTTGGGTCTCTGGACCGTAATAAAGATTGATTGATTATTGCAGTCCTACACATATGTATGGGACACTGGTGGCGCTGTGGGTTAAACCACAGAGCCTAGGACTTGCTGATCAGAAGGTCGGCGGTTCAAATCCTCACGAAGGGGTGAGCTCCCGTTGCTCGGTCCCTGCTCCTGCCAACCTAGCAGTTCGAAAGCACGTCAAAGTGCAAGCAGGAAGGTAAACGGCATTTCTGTGCGCTGCTCTGGTTTGCCAGAAGAGGCTTAGTCATGCTGGCCACATGACCCGGAAGCTGTACGCCGGCTCCCTTGGCCAATAAAGCGAGGTGAGTGCCGCAACTCCAGAGTCGGTCATGACTGGACCTAACAGTCAGGGGTCCCTTTACCTTTACAAATATGTATGCAGAAATCCCATTCATTTTGGGAGGCTTAATCTCAGGTAAGTGTGTTTAGGACCTAGGACAGATTTGTTTACTGATATTATGCTTGGAGTGAAATTTTGAATCTGGCTCATAGCTCATTCTCTGAACCAGCATGCTAGACTAGCGCCAATCAAATAATGTGTCGGCTTGATCTGCTCATATGGTGAATGAATGGCATGATGCTTTAATTGAAGACAGGGTGGGGGAAAGTAAATCGCTTTGCTTTAGGCAAATCATGGCAATTATATGTCTTGCTGCTTGATGCTCAGTTGACTGCTCAGCTGGTGTCTACCATCTCTTCAACCCTTCATTAATTTTTGAATTACAGATTCAAAGGTCTCATGGCAGGAGACCAAGAGTTGCTTCTCAACATCATGAGATGGCTATGCAGCTACCTTTTTTTGGGATCTAAAATATGCATTAGGTCTTCAAAAATTAATATTGTCTGATACAGTAGCCTTGGTATGTCTTGCAATGGCAACAGCTTCACTCCTTTGCATCTGCATTCTTCTCCTTAAAGGAAATTTGATTCTGGTCGTGTACATAAACACACTGTGAAATGAGTTCAGAATCTGACATTTTTGCAAGGTGACAGAAGCCCGTGGAACATCAAATCAAGAAAAGAACTGCTGTCTAATTCCTCAGCGTTGCTTTGCTTAAAGGTTGCAATCCAGCCTTTGCTGATCTGAAAGGTTGCACCCCAATGGAAATAGATTTGTAGCTCCAGGTTGGTCAGACATAACTATCATTGCACGGAAGGTGAAAGGTTTTCAAGTCCCTTGAAAACTGTTTATTTCCTTTTGGAGGGAGATGGAATGGTCTCCCCAGGGAGCCTCGCCTAGCACATATATTTAGGCACCAGGCGATATAGAAACACAAAAATGCATACCATAAGGACAAAAAAAAAAAAAGGAATGCTTTTGCCTGGTGTGTGTGCTTTTGTTTTTATTTGTTCTTATGGTATGCATTTTTGTGTTTCCATATTGCAAATCACCCTGTGTCTTCAGTAGAAGGGTGGTATAGAAATTTAATAATAATTTAATAAACAGTGGAAATCTTTTTTTAAAAAAAACACACACACTTTATTTAAGGTAGATAAGGACAAGATGAAATTATACAATTGAATATAAATATAGATGGGAAACGGCTATGTATTGTGAGTACTTATCTACTTTAAAAATTTTTCACCTATGATCTTATTCTTTTACTTCTTTATTCTTTCTTTGTTCTTTTTTCTGATATCTTATCTTTCATTTCACTGCTTTATTGTGAATAGCATTTTTTTTGAATTCTTTTTATTAATTTTTGCTTAAGTGATCAAAAAGAAAAACAATGACAGCACAAAAAAACAAAAACACGAAAAGAAAAACGGTTACAGCCATTACATCAAAATAAAATAAAACAGATTTCTAAACATAATGACTATTTCCCTTTACACTTCTTTGCTTGTTCAATTGTCTCTTTATATCTCTAGATACTTTAATCCTTCCTTTGTACACCTATTGACTTCCATCCCTACTGGTTTCAGGCTTTTTACATTAAATAATTTATTTCTCTTGCAGTTACTAATTATAATAGACTTATACATCATAAGATCTAAATCAATCCTGCTGTGGTTTTTATGTTCTTATAGTTCTCTTCAATGTAGGTCAAGAATTTTTCCCAGTCATTCATAAACTTTGTATTTTTTTGGTTTCTAATTTTTTGTGAATAGCATTTTATAGAGGTATAAATAACTGTAAATATGAAAAGAGACAAAATATTCTCTATTTTTTTTTTCTTGGTTAGATTCATTCATTCAACCTTTTTATTCGACTGTCAGTCAGAGAAAAAAGATACAAATACATTTGTCAATACGCAGTTAAAACATCCAAGAAGATTTTAGAGCCTAGCCAACACTAAAAGGGCTAAAGAGATAGCCCCATGTCAATACAATCAATTATGGTCTTGCGATGCTTAAAGGCTAAAAAAAGAAATTTGGCTACCAAGAAAGGTATAGCTCTAGTGACATTATTCAGCAAGTATAAAACCTGGTTTTCTCCCGGTAGGAAGCTAAGTTGACATAGGAGTGGGTCTATAAAGTTTTGTCTAAGCTCTGCATAAAAAGGACAAGTCAAGAGAATGTGTTCGGTGGACTCAACCAAACCGATAGCACAATGACAGGTTCTCTGGGCGTATGGTACTCCCCTGTACCTTCCCCACAATATCGCAGAGTGAAGGACATTTAATCTAGCCGCTGTAAGAAGTCTGCGGTATTCCACATAGTGGATTTCCACAAGGTAGGGGGCTGGAATGGTCCGATAAATCTGGTCCCCTAGGAACATCCCTGGTTTTACCTGGGCTATGTCCTCTTGTCTGGCAATGTCACTCAGTCTCCGGGAGATCACATCTCTAGCTTGATTGTACGTCATAGACTCAAAGTAAAGGTGAGACAATCCGCAGGATTGAACCTCGTTAATGACCTCCCTTTCCCACGATGATTGAAAGTCATCCCTCAATATCAAGGGGGCAATACCCACTAGTTTAAAACAAAGCTTGAGGCATAGCCAGAGCTTCGTCTTCAAGGCCACGTACCGTAGAGTTTGCCAGCCGACCTCTAATCTCATGACCGCACCCGCTACCGAGAGGGGAATCCTAAGGATGGCTCTAAGGAATCGCGTTTGAATAGAATCCAGTTTCAAAAAATCCCTACGGGAACCTAAAGAGATGCCCACCAAAAGAAGGGGGAGGATTTTCATTTGAAAGAGTCTCAAAGCTAACTTCACTGATTGGGCCTGATTCTTAGCATATAGAGATCTAATCTGGATGGCTGCTTTAGATGCATTAGTTGTTATATAGTCTCTATGGGCCAGAAAAGACCTACTTGTCCCAGATATTTAAAGCAGTTAACCTGCTCTAGGGGAATCCCGTTCATCGACCATCGGTGGAGTCTCGGTCGGGCAGAGAAGACCATGATCTTGGTCTTAGCGTAGTTGGGTTGGAGCTCATGCTGAACACAGTATTCATGTAGAGCTTGCAACATTCTCCTCAGTCCAATGGGGGATCTGGCAAGAAGTGCGGCGTCATCTGCGTACAGAAGAACATTCAGAGATCGGGCTTGGTTAGATGTATTTTCTTTTCTTTTGTATTGTCTTTTGTTGTGAATATGTATATTTTCTAATTTGTACTTAATAAAAATTGAGAAAAATAATAATTTAAAAACCCCAATATGTACAAATCTAGAAAACATGTAAATATCAGGATGAAATAGCTGCATACAAGGTCTGCTGTTTTAATATTGTTGCATCTTATTGCCAACATCAGTATCCAGTCTTGCAAATACATTTGATACATATGGAAATAATGCAGACCTCAGCTCCCAAAAGTGGGCCATGCAGCCCAATCCTGTATATGTTTACTTGGGAGTAAGCTCAATTGAATTGAGTAGAGCTTACTCCTAGGTAATGTTGCAGTGAGGCCTATCAGGATCAGTGTGACAGTTGAATAAATTTATATGTTCAGGCTGTGAGACAGTGATCCTAAGCACTCCACCTGGAAGCAATTCTGACTGAAAACAGAAGAGCTTGCAAGAACTGGCCCCTCAGACTAGGGACTCAAATACATTCGTAAAGAAAAAGTGCTTTATATGCGATATAACTCTGTGACACCAGATGGCACTGTGGAGTCCCAACTTTCGTCAACGTGATTTCCCTTTATGAAGTTTACAACATGTTTAACTGAAATGCTTCTTTGATACGTCTAATCCAGCGCAAGGGACGTGGGTGGCACTGTGGGTAAAACCTCAGTGCCTAGGAGTTGCTGATCATAAGGTCGGCGGTTCGAATCCCTGCAGTAGGGTGAGCTCCCGTCGTTTGGTCCCAGCTCCTGCCCACCTAGCAGTTCGAAAGCACTCTTAAGTGCAAGTAGATAAATAGGTACCGCTTTATAGTGGGAAGGTAAATGGCATTTCTGTGTGCGGCGCTGGTGCTGGCTCGCCAGCTGCAGCATCATCACACTGGCAACATGACCCGGAAGCGTCTTCGGATGGCGCCGGCTCCCGGTCTTTTGAGCGAGATGAGCGCACAACCCTAGAGTCGGACACAACTGGCGCGTACGGGCAGGGGTACCTTTACCTTTAATCCAGCGCAAATGAAGAATATTTTGATTGGCATGATTTGGACCCAACTTAAGAAAGCAATATGTCACTTAGAGAAGGATCAGAACTATTTTCCTTGAAGCTTGAACTTGTTTTATTCTGGATTGTTTTGTTAGATGTTTTAATTTGTTGTAAACTGCTTTCTCAATTTGCTTTCTCAGATATTTTTCTCTTATATTTTAAAGTGTTTTAGAAATGAAATGAAAAATAATAACTACTGTTGCAAAAATAAAAGCCACCTAAACATTCTGTTGTGGTGACTGTAACCTAGGTTTAAGGTGCCATTTGGTGATTAGCTTATATATCTGAGCTTCTAACACTGCTTAAAGTATTTTTATACCACCTTAACAGTTATTACTTCCCACAAAGAATTCTGGGACCTGTAGTTTGTTAAAGATGCTGAGAGCTGCTAGAAAACGTTAAGCTGAGGTGGTTCTTTTTCACTATTGAAAAGTCTGGGTTCATCTCCAGTGGTTATTCATAGTACTTCCATCTAGAACTGTGATACACCTGCCCTCAAATTACTCTTGGGAAATTCTAAAATAATTAGCTAGTTTATCTAGCCTTTTTCCAAAGTGTGGATTAAAAGGCATTAACACCACGAACCACCTCTGCCAAATTTTAGCTTTATGGTAGATTGGACTCAGTTGCTTGCCAATTTTTAGAAACCCTTTGTGCTTAAATGGTTAGCTTTTGGAAACTTTTACATCTGGAATATAAATGTTCTGTGTCCGTTTTTAAAAAAAAACATTGATAGGACTGCTGGGCAGTTCCAAGTATTTCAAACACTGTATTTATAGCTGCTTCTCCCCTGTTGAAAGAGATTGAAATGTTTGCTTTAAGCAATTAGGTTTTCAAGCAAATACATATCAATGTATTTCATTTAGACAGCTGTTGTGCCAAGTTCTCACACTGTAATATGCAATTCTTGCAAGTAAATATTGATGTGGTAATGTCAAGGGGGAGAGAGAGGGATGGTTGGGTATCCAATGCAATACAGATTAGAAGCAACAGCAGAACTGAGGTCTGGCACTAAATGTCCATTGTAAGATGCAATAGAATAAGGCTGCCATAAATCTGGTATTTCCTGGACACAGTTGGGATTCATCCACCGAAAATTGCATCTGGGTGGAATTTTTGGAAACCAGTTAAAATGCCCAGGAAAACCCTGACATATGGCAGCCCATATTGGAAGTGTTGAATTTTTTTTTGGGGGGGGGGGTGGTGGTGGTGGGAAGCTTAACAACTTTGGCCAAAAACCAAACAGCACAACTTTATGGTCCAGATTTCCACTTCTTGAAATACCCTAAATAGAAAGTGAAAACCACATTCAGGACATATGCCAAGGACATACAGTGGTACCTCGGGTTACATACGCTTCAGGTTACAGACTCCGCTAACCCAGAAATAGTGCTTCAGGTTAAGAACTTTGCTTCAGGATGAGAACAGAAATCATGCTCTGGTGGCATGGCGGTAGCAGGAGGCCCCATTAGCTAAAGTGGTGCTTCAGGTTAAGAACAGTTTCAAGTTAAGTACAGACCTCCGGAATGAATTAAGTACTTAACCCGAGGTACCACTATACAAAACTTGGAGAAAGGTAAAATGCAGGCCCTTGGTTGCTAGGGCTTATTGACCAATAATAGAATTTTGGGTGAAGAGTTAATTCATTAAAGGAGATGGGACAGATTAATAACAAATGAATTTAAATGACCTTGGTATAAATTCCCTTTTGCTTAGTGGGACAAGGTGTAGGACAGGTTGCCAGTAAATAAAGGAAATCTACAACACTGGTATTTATTTTTTTGGAAGGAATGGTTGTTCAGGCAAGCAATGATCAGGGCAGGGTTAGTTGTCATCCCTGTTTTGGCTCGGAGGTATCTATATACAGTAGAGCAGGCACACTAAATCTTCTAGATCACGTCTGCTTAAGTGGCATGGTTGGGAATGGGCCATAAGAAATCACAGAATACAGAGAAAATCTGGCTTTCATGAGCTTCACATAAAAGTATGTATTGCAAGAATCCTAACAACAACAACAACAACAACAACAATTTATTATTTATATCCCGCCCATCTGGCTGGGCTTCCCCAGCCACTCTGGGCAGCTTCCAACAAAATAATAAAATACCGTAATACATCAAACATTAAAAGCTTCCCTAAAACAGGGCTGCCTTCAGATGTCTTCTAAAAGTGAATAAAATATACCAAGATGGAATATAAACTTTGGCTTATTTTAAAACAGGTATTTTTGTTGAAATGCAATGTGTGGATTGGTAATTTTCCGGATGGTTTTGACTGTATAAAAATTAGCATGGTAGTTTCCCTTTCAGTCAATGTTACTTTTCCTAAGCTCAAACAAGCCTTTACAGCTATTTGTTTTCTGACTATGCTGTGATAATCAGATTCCTATGTAGAGATCTTTGTGGAACTGATGAGATAGTAGATTGTGCTACTACATTACATCTTATTTTGTCCTTTGTACATGCAATCCTGTTTTAAGTTTCTAAATACCAACTTCTCTTAAAGCTTGAATGTATGCCTTGCTGGAAAGGGGTGTCTGTGAAATGTATCAGGAAGCTTTTGTCTGCTTAGGGAGCTGCTTAAATGATTCACGTAATTAACCTGTTATCAGATATTGCTCATGATTGACAGTACAGTTTTTACTGTGATAATATAATTGGCTTCTTCACAAGTGGCCTTAAAAAAACAAACAACCTAAAAAAACATGTGTGACTAAGTGCCAAACCTCAGTATAAAATATGTCTATGCTAAAGTATAATTTACAAATTTGGGGTAAGGCTTTATTCCTCCAAATTGCTTCCAATAAAGGTAAAGGGACCCTGGCTCCTTAAGTCCAGTCGCAAACGACTCTGGGGTTGCAGCACTCATCTCGCTTTACTCACCGAGGGAGCCGGCGTTTGTCCGCAGACAGTTTTTCCGGGTCATGTGGCCAGCAGGACTAAGCCGCTTCTGGCAAACCAGAGCAGCACACAGAAACGCCGTTTACCTTCCCGACGGAGCAGTACCTATTTATCTACTTGCACTTTGACGTGCTTTCGAACTGCTAGGTTGGCAGGAGCTGGGACCAAGCAACAGGAGCTCACCCTGCCACAGGGATTCGAACCGCTGACCTTCTGATTGGCAAGCCCTAGGCTCTGTGGTTTAGACCACAGTGCCACCCACGTTGGCTTGTGTTAAATCTAGAGGAAGTCATAAGACTGAAACGATGCCAGTTGGACGTTGCCATCCCTGTACCACAGACGAAGGAGTGCTCAGTCAGCGGTAGCTAGTGCCCATTGTGACCTGTAGGGCAGAAGGAAGGGGACTCAGAGGGGTAGGTGAAGCCAGAACCAATGAGAAGCAGGGCCAGGTAATTCCAGCTTTGTCCCCACCCTCTTCCTTGCTGGGTTTTGCAAGGGCAACACTGAAACTGTGGAGGAAGCTGACAGGCACCCCCTGGACTGGTTTTAAATAAGAAGGCTGGCTGAGGGCAGACTGAGGTTGGTGGGGCAATGGACCAACCTCCACAATGGACCAACCTCCAAGGTTGCTGCAATGGACCAAACTCCACAGGCTCAGTTCTGCTTAGTATCTGCTGGTGTATGTGGGAGCCTCAGAAATATCAGCTAGGCACCAAGTGGCTCCTTAAACCAAGGTTGCAGTCACCAAAATGGAATGTCTAGCTGCCATTTGGGGACAGGACGGCTCCAGTACCTTATTTTTCCAATGATGGATAGACTGATTGATTCTCAGTTAAACATTTGGCTAGTTCCAATAACAACCTTGAGCTAAGTAAAGAACTTTGAGGACTTAAAGAAGAAAAGTCACTTGTTCGAGGGACACTCAACACACACACATATATATATTGGCCTACTCAGACTCCTTTTTCTTAATGGTGACAGAAAAAGTATTGTGGTTCCTGAAATTCATTCTGATTGCACAGATAAACTATAACTGATAGAATTCTACAGGATGTGGTATGAGTGTGTGGAAACAGTCCAGGTCCAAAGATCCCCACATGGTGGAGATTGTCAGGAGCCATCCTACTCTTGAGTAGGAACCTGGCAGAGACACATGCCAGACTGGCATGTTCTCTCCCTCCCGGTCGATTATTTGGGAGCTTCAAAAGCTTTCTTCTGCCCAAACAGCAAAGCAACTGATGCCAGCAGACATCAGCACACTCATGGATCCGCAGAGTTTGCGCAGTTCACGTAACAGAACTCAGTAGCTCAGCATTTGGCTAATCTACGTTTATTTACGTACAATACACTCGGAGCATTCTAACTTAGCTCCTTCCTCTTTCTCATCAGACAGCAAAGAGAAAGAACAAAGGACAATAGTCCCATTTCACGGAACACAATAACACAAACATCCTGTCTCTGTTACTTCCCACTCTGTGGAGTCAAAACATACACCGTCATGTGATAGACAACAATCCCATGACTGCAATCACGGAGCAGGAATCTTAACAGAGATGTCAGGCACTATCCTGGCACCTAGGCATCATTACTTGGTTGCAAGTGGCCAATAGCCAGGTGCAAAATGTGCCTGGCTGATTTTGAATACTGTGTGGGAGAGATAACAAAGATGATATTCCAGGATTCCAAAAACAGTTCACTGATTCCTTCACCCACCTTACTTACTTACCGTGTATTTTAAAGTGGAAGATTACTTTCTTATATAGTGATACCTCGGGTTACATGTGCTTCAGGTTACATACGCTTCAGGTTACAGACTCCGCTAACCCAGAAATAGTACCTCAGGTTAAGAACTTTGCTTCAGGATGAGAACAGAAATCATGCTCCGGCAGCGCAGTGGCAGCTGGAGGCCCCATCAGATAAAGTGGTGCTTCAGGTTAAGAACAGCTTCAGATTAAGAGTGGACCTCCAAAACGAATTAAGTACTTAACCCGAGGTACCACTGTACAGTGGATGCTCAGGTTGCGAATGTGATCCGTGCGGGAAGCACATTTGCAACCCACAACCCACGCATCTGCGCATGTGCAGGTCATGATTCGGTGCTTCTGTGCATGCGCAAAACACAATTTAGTGCTTCTGCACATGCGCAAGTGCCGAAACCCAGAAGTAACTGTTCCGGTACTTCCGGGTTCAGTGCGGTGCACAACCCGAAGCGTCTGTACTCACCTCTTGTATCCAAAAAACTAGGTGCATGGGGAAGGGAAATGGCTCTGGTAGTATGTATAACATAGCCTCATAAGAACTAACCATAGCTAAAGTTTACCAGTGCTGTAGCTCCCAAGTTGTAACAAATAACATATGTGTATTCGTATGCTGTACAAAATATGGAGAACTTTGAGAGCAGCCTTTGGTTTATTTCTCTCTCCTGCAAGTATCGGTAGCTACCTTTGTGTAAGTAGCTGGGCCTACATTTGTACACGAGGGGTGGCGCTGTGGGTTAAACCATAGAGCCTAGGACTTGCCGATCAGAAGGTCGGCGGTTTGAATCCCCGCTACGGGATGAGCTCCAGTTGCTCAGTCCCTTCTCCTGTCAACCTAGCTGTTCGAAAGCACGTCAAAGTGCAAGTAGATAAATAGGTACCGCTCAGGCGGGAAGGTAAATGGCGTTTCCGTGCGCTGTTCTGGTTCGCCAGAAGCGGCTTAGTCATGCTGGCAACATGACCCGGAAGCTGTATGCCGGCTCTGTTGGCCAATAAAGCGAGATGAGCGCCGCAACCCCAGAGTCAGCTACGACTGGACCTAATGGTCAGGGGTCCCTTTACCTTCACCTTTATGCCCTGCTTACGTAACCAATCCAGGCAGCCTCAAGAAATAAATCAGACTTAATGGTTATGACTCTGGCCTGTTTCCAGGCAATGTCCTCAAGATCACATACCATTTGGAAGCTGAATGCACATTTTGAACAATTTCACTCCACAGTTAAAAGTTTGGTATTTTGTTTTCCTTAGGCAGTTCCTCAGTGGGCCGTGAGAGAGGAATCTCCGCCATGTAATTAGGAGTAGCAACATCTGTATTTTTTGAAGTACACATCTGGGTCGTCTTTTAGGTTTTACGGATGAGGAAAGTTCAGATTGTGCATCCCTTTTCCCTACAAATGTTCTCATCTGGACTGATTGGGTTTCTTGCTGCCATGGTGGTCTTAGAGGCACAAGGGTAGAATTTATGACCCGATGTTGGCCATGATAAATAATACAATTTGGTTGGACCTGGGAAGAATGGCAGCGGTTGTCAGGACCCCTAGCAGCCTAGATTCTGGCTCAGATGAGGAAGAGTTGCTTTGGAAGCAGTTCTAAATGTGATGAAATTCTACTCAATATTGATTTGGAGTAGAACTCTGACGTATAGTTAGCAGAGTGAAAACTTAAACACGTCGCAGGATTCCTCCAAAATAGACCAGAGGCAATTAATATTTCATCTAGCAGAGCTTTACTGCTACTGAAGGCAAATGAGCATAATGGTCACAAATCAAATACATTCAGGATTGGCACTGTCCATAAGAAATCCAGTTGCAGCAGACTTAATTTAAACTTACAATAACTTATAATAAGTCTAAACCTTAATATTAAGCATCCTATGTACAGAACACTACGTCAGAAAGAAAAGAGACAGAAAGAGAGAGTGAAACCCAGGCTTCCTCTGGCCTTACTTTTATAGTCACCATGACCTTGACAGAAAGAGATAACAAAACCAGTTTAAGTCAGCTGTACAAAGCTTCTCTGAAGGTATAACCCAAACATCATGAACCTTCTGCTTGTTTCTTTCTCACAGAGAAGCTTTCAGAACCCTCTTGAATTAATTAGAATAGGAAAGAGCTCTACGCATCAGATCAATACTTTCTGTACTAAGAAATTCAAACTGACACTAAAAGCAGTGGTTCTAGAAGCAGAGATGCTGGCAAGAAACCCGAGTCCCAGTACTGTAGAGTCCAGTTGGATTGGGACTCTTGATCCAATGACCCTCATATCAGGACTTCAGGAGTCCATCTCATCAAGAGCTTGCAGCTCTGAGGAACTCTGTTGACCTTATTAGTACAGGAAGCCAACCTCCAGGGGTCTTTGTTGAAGGAGTGCTCCCAGGAATAGGAAGAGCTTGGGAAATAGGACCTGGCTTTGGTGGCATAAAATACTTCAGTCCATTTTTAGGTCACATGATACCTATGAAGCACATGGTTTCTCCTAAAGCATTCTGGGAACTGTTGTTTACCCCTCACAGAGCTACCATTCCCAGCAACTTTAGCAAACTGCAGTAGAACACACATGGAACTGTCCATGGTACTGCAGCTGAGTGGCTGCCAGCCCCACCGTGTTTTCCTTGACAAGGGCAGGGCAGCAGCGCTTGTTTATCCGTTTGTCAGCTCCCGGTGTGCCACTCGAGCCAATTAATATGCGTAGGGTTGAAGCATGGAATCTAGGAACGTAAGTAAGCTTGACTTCTCCATGAAAGGGGAATGGCATCCAGATAAATAGTGCCTGTCCTCTTTGCCCTTCAAACATGGTTTGCCCCATACGATGCTCCTTAAGATAGAAAGGAATAGGTTAGGACCTCCAGTTAGGATGATAGAATTATAGAGTTGGAAGGGACCAAAACAATCATCTAGTTCTACCCGCTTCAATGCAGGAATCTTTTTACCAAAGTGGGGCTTGAAACCACGATCCTGAGATTAACAGTCGCATGCTCGACCAACCAGGAATGATATAGGTAGGCTTCCTTAGTGATAGTGATCCAACTTTTTTTAACCTCATGTCATCCAATTTTCTTAATATTTTGTACACTTGTCAAATGGTCAAGACGTAAGTTTAAATCTACAATTTTAATATTTTTAGCTCATCCCAATTTTGACTTATGTGAGTTTGAAATTTCAAAAAAAATGTAACTGGCCAAACTTAAAATGAAATGTTATGTGCAACCAATGCTCTTGAAAAGCATTTGGTGTAAAGTAATGGAAGAATAAATGCTTTCAGACCCATTTCATATGTAAGGTGCTCCCCCCCCCCCCCCATAATTTTGATATGCATTTTGTTGTAATGTTCATGAAATGAAGTAGATGAGGCAGATGAGGAGGAGAGAGAGGAGGACAATGACCTGTGGCTAGGTTGGAACAGTTGTGTCAATGCAAGGGTGTTTGATTAAAACTGTCTTCTGTTTTATGCATGAAGTGTGATGAGCACTTCTTTTACACACTTTATTTTATTCTCTTTTCAGTGAAACCTCAAGAGAGGCATATAACGTGATGCCATATAGCTCTCCTTGCCTGTGAATTCTGCTTGTGTGCCATTGTTGTAGAATTCCCTTAAATAGAGTCGCTTGTTCACTGGAGTGTGTGGGTTGGGGGTGGGGTGGGTGTTGTAGGAAGAAATATATATACATACATGCATATGAATGTGCTGGAAACTGCAAATGCTACATCTTGTGGTGCTATAAACTACAATGAGTCTAATCGGAAGTTAAATGTATTTATTTTCTCTTTTTAATTCTTTTCTTTATTAATTTCTTTCTTACTTTTATAATGTCTATCTCTTCTCACTTTTTCCTTCTAGTCTCTTTTCTTTCTAATCTGCTAAGAAAGAGACAAAGTTAATTATGAAAAGTTGACTAATTTGAAGTGATGCTTTGTAGTTTGTTAACTGTTGTTGATGATGGTCAACTGTAGCAAATAGTGAATTGATACATTAGTTATTGTTGATTTATTGTTATTGTCAAATCTTAAATAAAATTTATTTTTATTTTTTTTAAAAGAAAGTGTGTGGGTTGGACAAATGATAACAGAGACGCAATGAAAATCAGCGGTCCTGGCTATAAGAACAATGCCAGCTGGCATGGCAGCTTTTCATCCTTGCATATTGGGATGGGCAAGATCACAGGATTTCTTGACCTTTGAAGGGGGATTATGAAAAACTAACTAAGAAAACACAACCCTCATTAGTGTACTGTTTTGTGATGCGCCTCTTATTTTAAAAAGCAGTGCTGGTGCTTTATTTATGGTGCATAACAATACCAACACCAACACCATTTTTATTTATACCTTGCCCATCTGACTAGGTTCCCCCAGCCACTCTAGGTGGCTTCCACCACATATAAAAACGATAAAATGTCAAACATTACAAACTTCCTGATACAGGACTGCCTTCAGATGTCTTCTAAAAGTTGTGCTGTTGTTTATCTCCTTGACATCTGATGGGAGGGCGTTCCACAGGGCGGGCACGATGGGGGTGGAGACATTTTGAATTGTGCTCGGAAATGTACTGGGACAATTTCTGGGTTTGTTTTTTGAGCCTAGTGACACATCTTCCTGTAAGTCTTAAAGGTTTTCCAAAGGGAATGATAGCAGTGACTGGGGAGAAGAAATAAGAGCTTAGCCGATCTAACATTTCATTCCTTTTTTAAAGGTCTTACTTGGGAGCAGGTTTTCCTACAGCAAGCCACAAGAGAATAGGGTGACTTGTTTTGTTTAAGCGAGGAGCCAATAATTTTACTAAGTCATATGACAGCAATAAAAGTCAGACTGCATGCTGCCAATTAGGTTTTGCTGTACGCTTCGATTTGAGAAGAAGAAGAAGAAAAAAAATCTCCCCACGATTTTACATCTAGCAATAGGAACATTACAGTGATTACCTGCAGAGCCAGAGAAGGAGTAACCATGTAATGTGGGTTTGCATCCAGCCTCTCTGCGCTTGAATAAATAGATGCCAGAATAAATAGATGACAAAATGTACAGCTCTACACAGTATGCACACATCTGTAATAAAGCCCATTGGTTGGGAGATTGGGGAGAAGCTAAGCAAGAATGTTAAAGAATGACTTCTTTTGTATAGTGTGCATATATATATATATATGTACTGTATAATGTTTAGTAATGAAGACACTTGCAAATATGAACCATTGTGCCCACATGCTCTTTGTACAGGCATCTGTTCCAGAGTTTTTGATATGGAATATTCCCTGGTGGTTCCTGAAGGGCATTCAACAGCTTGTTATTTTTTTCTCCTTCCGGTTACAGCAGGCAAGATCCATGTTTCAGATCACTTCACTGGTAGGTGGAGTGGATCCCACACGGGCCCTCGCTTATACTGTGGATGGTTGAGTCCAGACCAATCTCTCTAAGCACCAGTTTGCTTTCGACTTTAGAGCTTTACCCTTCCTCCATTTCCCCATTCCAAACTCCCTTTCTCATTTGCGAATCCTTTCTTCTCTGCTGTTCCATATTCTCTTCATATCTTTAAAGAGTCATATTTGCTCCGCCAGCCAGTCTCCAAATCTATGGAGAGTGTCTCAATATACGTCCATTGCATTTTGTGTCATTAAATGTCTGAACTTTAGGGTCCTAAATGCCTGGCTTTTCCAAGGGAACAATTTAGTAGGATGAATATGTAGAATTGACTTCCAGCAGATGGACGTCAATTATACTGTTATTTGGATGGTGTTGATTTGTTGTGTAAATTAGGCACATATTTGTTTAGCGTATTTGACTAGGGTGCATTCCCAGAGCACTTGTGAGCAGAGGACATATTTTTAATCCAGTTTTTGAAAATGACCTTGATGTGTATCTCTGTGTTAGACGTCTGTCTTTATCTCCAAAGGATCTGAGTGGCTTATACAAACACACAACTCTTTTTTCCCCATTTCTAAAAAAGAGCAGAAAGAATAACAAAGTGAGTCAGCACCTTCATCCATTGCAGAGACTGCAGGTGGTTCCTTGACTTGGACTACCATCAGAAGAAGGTGGGAGGGTCATATTCCTACCTGACATTTTCCTCTGGCCTTAGATGTTGATCTCTGGACTTGAAAGAGACCCAGAAATTTTCATCTGCCATTTTCTAATTCTGTATTCTTTGCCTGTCTTTCCAGTAGTCATCTTGTAGGTTCTTCTCTGCTCATTCACTTTCCCCTGTTCTTGGAACTGTCTTTTCTTCTTGCCTCAGTTCTTCTCTTTTTGTTCTTTAATATTCCTGTTTCCTTTTCTTGATAAAAAGTAACCTTTCATCAGCTTGTCATGATTGTCTACTTTTCAGAAAGTGTTGTGCTTCATTGGAACATAGAACGTGAGCTTTCTACAAAGATGTCTTCACTCTCCCAACTCCTAGGCTTTTAGTTTATGTTGCATTTAGTTTGTTAGTACACACTGGATCAAAATATTGGGTGTATATACCCAGGAATGAAATATTGAGAAGGTGACAGAAAACTCACAGCATTGGCTGTTTGGGGAACTCCTTCTGGAATACTGCTAGGACAAAAAAAAAAAATTATGGTATTGAATTTAATTTCCCTAGAACTATCTCATAGCTGCTGCTTTTAAAATAAAATGGTTGGAGGATAGACTTTTCCCCAGGACAGAGTGCTGCAAATGATTGCTATTCCAGGCTAAATGGGTACAGTTGGCGAGGAGACATTTCAGCTGTGTACACACTCCTGTTTTCTCTGCATCCAGTGTGTTCTCAGTAACAAACATACGACATAAGCCACACTCCATCTCTATTGGTCCATTTGTTATTATATACTGTGTTTTGATTGAAACACTCCCCCACACACATAACCAACTTCGGTCTGAATTGAGAAAAAGAATGGCCTAGGTGCATTTTAAGCTGATACTGTGGATATAGACTTACTTGTACACATCTGCCTTCCTATTGCCCAGTCACCCAGTGTTGTTGCTTAGTCATTTAGTCGTGTCTGACTCTTCATGACCCCATGGACCAGAGCACGCCAGGCACTTCTGTCTTCCACTGCCTCCCGCAGTTTGGTCAGACTCATGTTTGTAGCTTCGAGAACACTGTCCAACCATCTCATCCTCTGTTGTCCCCTTCTCCTTGTGCCCTCAATCTTTCCCAGCATCAGGGCCTTTTCCAGGGAGTCTTCTCTTCTTGTGAGGTGGCCAAAGTATTGGAGCCTCAGCTTCAGGATCTGTCCTTCCAGTGAGCACTCAGGGCTGATTTCCTTCAGAATGGATAGGTTTGTTTCTTTTGTGTGTTTTGCTTTTCTTTCTTGTTTATATAGTTTTATTTTGGATTAAATGTTTGTAATTTTTGTTGTAATTTTGCATTGAAAATAAAATTAAAAATATGTTTAAAAAACAAAAAATTAAATAAATGGATAGATTTGATCTTCTTGCAGTCCTCCAGCACCATAATTCAAAAGCATCAATTCTTTGGCGGTCAGCCTTCTTTATGGTCCAGCTCTCACTTTGTACATCACTACTGGGAAAACCATAGCTTTAACTATACGGACCTTTGTTGGCAAGGTGATGTCTCTGCTTTTTAAGATGCTGTCTAGGTTTGTCATTGCTTTTCTCCCAAGAAGCAGACGTCTTTTAATTTCATGACTGCTGTCACCATCTGCCGTGATCATGGAGCCCAAGAAAGTAAAATCTCTCACTGCCTCCATTTATTCTCCTTCTATTTGCCAGGAGGTGATGGGACCAGTGGCCATGATCTTAGTTTTTGAAGCACAAGAATTGAATGCACCACTTCTGCTAAATAGCTAGCTAGGCATCTCCATCTCTGACTTGTGCTCTGACCTGGGCAGTTGGAGCAACAGGGCAAACACACTGCCATCAGAACATTTAAACCCCCTCTTCTGACGTGGCATGTGTAAGCCTTTGTGGCAGCTCCAGTCACTTTAAGCCCTTTCTTTTCCTTGGAGACAGTCAGGGAAGAGATTGGGGAGATTCTCTCTGGGCCAGTCTCTTTCCCCTCTGTGCCTTTCTGCAAATCACCCCTGCCACCTCTTCTCCTGTCCAGCCCCTTCCTCTTTCCCCTGCCTTATGAGCAGTGCCGGATTTACATATAAGCAGAACACTGACAACTGGGAAACACTGGCCTGCGAGTGTTCCAGTTGGAGAATAGCCTTTACCAAAGGAGTCATGGGCTTTGAAGACACTCAAACTCAAGACACAAGGGAGAAACGTGCTAAGAGGAAGAAGGCACGCTTGGCAAACCCTCACCATGATCAACTCCCACCCAGAAACCTATGTCCCCACTGTGGAAGGATGTGTGGATCCAGAATTGGCCCCCACAGTCACTTACGGGCTCATTGTTAAAACCGTGTTTATGAAAGACAATCTTACTCGGCTACAAGTGATCACCAAAGATGAAGAAGCTAAACGAGCTATAGCTTAGGGCCCCACTCTCTTGCCCCCCCCAAAAAAGTAAAGAAAAAAAACCCTGGATGTACATTTCCAAAATTTAAGATAAAAAACAAATAAAATAAAACCTACAGACAGCAACAGTGTTTTGTGTTGTGTAGGCTCCTATGATGGGCCCCGCCTGCTAGCCTGCTCCCTAAAATATCACTGGTTTGCTCATTTCTATATATAGGGTGCCTACATTCTGCATGTGCAAATGGCTTTAGATACTTATTAAGTCCATAAATTACCATATAGCATATATTCAATACAAAAGAACAGCAACAGTGTGGTGAGCCAGTGTGGTGTAGTGGTTAAGAGAAGTAGTCTTGCAATCTGGGGAACCGGGTTCGCATCTCCGCTCCTCCACATGCAGCTGCTGGGTGACCTTGGGCCAGTCACACTTCTCTGAAGTCTCTCAGCCCCACTCACCTCACAGAGTGTTTGTTGTGGGGGAGGAAGGGAAAGGAGAATGTTAGCCACTTTGAGACTCCTTCAGGTAGTGATAAAGCGGGATATCAAATTCAAACTCTTCTTCAACAATTTGTTGTTGACAAAGGACAGCTGGACATATAAAGAGCCACATTACCTTCAGTAGCTTAGGGTCTCATCAAACCTAAATCCAGCCCTGCTCATGAGTGGCACAGAATCCCACAAATCACTGTGCCACTCATGAGCAGGGCTGGATTTAGGTTTGATGTTCCCCTTCTGCTAGATCATCCTCCCTCCCCTTGCTTCCTCAGCACACTTTTCAGACTCTTGCCTGTCCCTGACACCACCTGCCTCCCATCTTCTTTAAGGGTTAATTTCATTTTGAAGTGCTGTGATGATTTAATGAATCAGGCCTCCCGAATTTCAGAAGAAGGCATCTGGAGGAAATTCTGCTTTTTAATTGCCGAAGAAATTTGCTTACTCCAAATGAATAATGCTCTGCATTAGGATAATTTTGTTACTGTTAATGAGTTGATAGACCTCAATCGGCATTTCAGATGTGAGGCAGCAGGGGACCGATGATGACAGGGAGATAATCAGGTTTCTCAGTGGACGAGCTGAGTACTTGAAAGCACTGTATGTACCAAGGCAGCAATAATTGAGCATATATCTGAATGCTTTAAGTTGTAAACTGCTTAAACATATTCAGAATGCTTTTGACCACGGATGGGGAGCCTTTAGGAATTGAACTGGGAGGAGGGGAGACTTAACATTGCCTAGGTACTAACCTCATTCATCTTGAGTGAATGGCTGTGGAAATCAAGGGAGAGGCATTCTCTTGGATTGTAGCTGCAGTCTTCGCCCTCTATTATCTACTACACTTGAAGCGCTCAGGAACAATGAGCAATCTATTTTTCTAACCCAAGGTGCCCTGACACACAGCCAGCCTTCTCCATTATAGTGCTCTCTTCATTGCTAAGAACACCCGGCCGATTAATAGTATGGCTCTCATGGCATTTTCAAAGGTGCTCTTAGGAAGGAGGTGTATTATTAGAAGATCCCTTATTTCTGTCTTTGTCCACAACCGCAGTGGTTTGTTTTTGAAATGAACATGGGAAGGTTGGGTTCCACGGTGGATTATACATCTGAAAGGTATTCTCTTAAGCCCCTGACCATCTTTTAAAGAAGACATGCCTCAAGCAGTCCATCTGAGCTACTGCAAAGAAGGCATCTCATGTTTAGTTCAAGGAAAAGTGTTTCTCTGTGTTACGGGGATTGCAGCTTCCTTGTTGTGCAAAAAAACGGGCTGTGATTGTTCTGCTTAAATTCTCCAAAGCTGTTCCAGTTCCACAATTTCGATAAACAAATTGTTGGTTACCATCTTATTCTTGAATTGTCGAAATGGAAGCAATGAGGAATTCACACTCGAAAGGAGAGGAGGAGCTCACAATCACAAGGTGTGCTCTCAGTCTCTTAACCATGGTTGTCAGATAACATTAGGTTTGTGGACTCCCCTTCCCCCAACCCAAATCTCTTTATTGTTTGTCTTAGAAGTGAAGGGTTAAGGCGTGAAGTTGGAGAGCATTGCTTACACATTAGTGGTAAAAAGGTGCGTGTTATTCCTTAATTCATTTTCCCTACTCCTTGTAATTCGAATTGAGAACCACTTCGGGAGATAAGTCCTCAGCCACGACCACCAAACCAAAGACAGCAGAGATCTTTGGAGTCTGAGCTCCAGGCATAACTGGCCCAAGGCAGATTGGAGTGAGCCTTGTGGAATTGCTCTCTTTGAAATATTTTTCAGATCAAAGGACGGGTTTGACCAGAAAGACTTGAGTAAAATAATATACTGTTGCACTCCACTCAAATCTCTGAAAGGTGAGAGATTCCAGGGGTTCTGGAGCTTAACTATGGTTCATGTTTTGGGAATGAGGCACAGCGGAGACTGTGGTGTCTTTAGGATATATGGTTTATTTACACATAGGTAAAGGACCCCTGGATGGTTAAGTCTAGTCAAAGGTAACTATGGGGTGCGACACTCATCTCACTTTTCAGGCCAAGGGAGCCAGCGTTTGTCCAAAGGCAGCTTTCTGGGTCATGTGGCCAGCATGACTAAACCACTAGTGGCACGCAGAGGACTGTGATGAGTGCCAGAGTGCACGGAAATGTCATTTACCTTCCCATCGCAGCGGTACCTATTTATCTACTTGCACTGGCGTGCCTTCAAACTGCTAGGTTGGCAGAAGCTGGGACAGAGCAATGGGAGCTCATCTCGTTGCTGGGATTTGAACTGCTGACCTTCTGATCAGCAAGCTCAAGAGGCTCAGTGGTTTAGACCACAGCGCCATCCGTGCCCCTTTTACCTATTTACTCATATATACAACTGAGCCTATGATAGAAGGGTTCACAGCATTAACACTCCAAGGGTCTTTTTACTCCCCTAGCCACATCCTTGGGTTCAAGCACAAATCAGCCATGGCGTTCCTTCTGCCTTTTCCAGCCTGAAACGTCTTGCATACCGCTTCTAGCTCATATAACCATAATTTTCAGCTCTTGCCTCTTGTCTTTCTAACTAACCAGGGCAGGAGACCTGCCCATTTCTCCTCTGGCACAGAGCCACTCCTTTGTTTTCTTAATAGTCCATCACCGTTCCTTTTGTTCGCTTAATGGAAACGATGCCTTATGAGGAACGGCTAAGGGAGCTGGGCATATTTAGCCTGGAGAAGAGGTTAAGGGGTGATATGATAGCCATGTTCAAATATATAAAAGGATGTCGCATAGAGGAGGGAGAAAGGTTGTTTTCTGCTGCTCCAGAGAAGCGGACATGGAGCAATGGATCCAAACTACAAGAAAGAAGATTCCACCTAAACATTAGGAAGAACTTCCTGACAGTAAGAGCTGTTCGACAGTGGAATTTGCTGCCAAGGAGTGTGGTGGAGTCTCCTTCTTTGGAGGTCTTTAAGCAGAGGCTTGACAACCATATGTCAGGAGTGCTCTGATGCTGTTTCCTGCTTGGCAGGGGGTTTAACTCAATGGCCCTTGTGGTCTCTTCGAACTCTATGATTCTATGATTCTATGAATGGCCCATCACTTGGGCTGGCTTGACTATTCCCTCACTAGTATCCTGCTGGATCCAGGAATTTGAAGGGTCTTGTTTACAGCCTGCTTCTTCCTCCTCCTCACACAAACTGGTATGGCACCCACAACCTCATAACAATATGTTGGTATTTTCTGAAGTTGAGAGCCAATTAAATGCAGCCTTAGAGGTTCAAAACTAACACCTGCTTGTGTAGGAAGAATTAATTGTTCTGTTTTCTTTAGCATTCCTTTTCTATTCACGGGAAAAGGAGGAAGGGGTGAGTGGGTGCACAAATAAGATCACAATAGTCTTAAAAATACTTGCTTGGGGCCAACCATTACAGTAGTAGACCATGTAGCATCTGTGAGCTGGACGGGGGTGTCTATAGCATACATTTGCTCTGTATGTGGTCTCTTGCAAAACTAGCAGCTCTCCTTACAGATAGGTAGCCGTGTTGGTCTGCCATAGTCAAAACAAAAAAAAATTCCTTCCAGTAGCACCTTAAAGACCAACTAAGTCAGTTCTTGGTATGAGCTTTCGTGTGCATGCACACTTCTTCAGATACACACAGCTCTCCTGTCTGCCTGGAGAAGTATATTTTCCTCTAGTATGCTTTGCTTGTGTGTTTTCTCATCAATGTGGCATATCCAGAAAATTCCAATTTTTTGCATAGAACAATTTCCATTGGAACATTTTCTGGTGCCCTTGTGTTCCCATTCGGCATGTTTATTTTATTTATATTTAGTAGTATTTATATTTAGTAAATGGAGCTAAAAACATTGAACCTGCCCAACTTGCTTAATATAGGGTACTTACAGTTGGTATGCATTCATTGCTATTAATGAACTTATGAAACAGGGAAAAAATTACTCTGAAAAATAATGCACCTGGGGGGGGGGGTCCACACCACATGACAGATATTTGTGTAGAATCATAAAATAGTAAAGTTGGAAGGGACCCTGAGGGTCATCTATGCCAACCCCCTGCAATGCAGGAAGCTCAGGTAAAGTACAGTGGCTTAGGACCCTCGTATCTACGGGACCGCCTCTCCTGGTATGCCCCGCAGAGGACCTTAAGGTCCATGAATAACCATAGTTTAGAGGTCCTGGGCCCTAAAGAAGTCAGACTATCCTCCAACAGGGCCAGGGCCTTTTCAGTGTTGGCTCCGACCTAGTGGAATGCTCTGTCCCATGAGACTAGGGCCCTGCAGGATTTAACCTCCTTCTGTCGGGCTTTTAATTAAGACAGAGCTATTCCATCCTGCCTTTAATTTGAATTCAGCCTGATCTTTTATTTCCCTTCTCTTCCTCCCCTTTTATGAAGATCACCCACTCTGAGACCCCACAGCTAATTCTCCCCTGGCCTCCTCGCTGGCCCAAGTAGGACTAATTCAGCCAGCTAGCCCTGGGGATTATCTAATTAATTTTTGAATTTTATTGTTATTCATGTTTTTATACCGTATTTTATGCTGCTTTTATAATTAAGTGTTTTAAAGTGTTTTAAATTTGTTGTTAGCCGCCCTGAGCCCAGTTTTTGAACCGGGAAGGATGGGGTATAAATAAAATTTTGTTATTATTATTATTATTATTATTATTATTATTATTATTATTACCTTGGTTTTCAAAGGTCTCTGTTGACAAATATTTGGTTTTTGAACGCTGTAAACCCGGAAGTAAATGCTTCGGTTTTTGAACACACCTCGGAAGTCGAACATGCCACACAGCTTCCACTGAGTGCAAGACCCTAGGGCCTAGATGTTGGCTATTGAGTTTTCGGTTTTTGAACATTTCAGAACTCAAAGGGTCTTCCGAAATGGATTATGTTCGAACACCGAGGTATCACTGTATCCAGATACAGATGGCTTCTGAATACCAGGTGCAGGAAACTGCAGGAGGGAAAATCTCTCTTTTGCCCGAATCCTGCTTCTGGGTTTCCTACAGGCACCTGGGTGGGTGGCCAGAATAGTGAAAATCTCCAGGGTGTGCATATCGACAGGAACCCTATAATGTTTTCCCTGGACCAGTTACAGTACAACAGAGAGATTTAATGGAATCATGAGTGTGTATCTTGTACATTACTTTTAAAAGAATTTTTCCTCCCACCGTAGTTGTGAAGAATCTCGTTAAACATCATTGTAACATGTGCCTTAAACCTTTCCCTTCTCCTTGTGTACAGCAATTATGGTGTTCAGGCAACCAGCCGCGGCATTTGTACTTTGCAAACTGTATTGTAACCTCATATTAGATGCATTGCAGTTGTGTTTCAAAATATCTCCCTCCCACTGTTATAGCCTCCCAGTATAAGGGTTAAAAAGCTTTTGGGAAACAGTTGCATGTGCCTTTAAGGTTTACTAAAAATCACAATATTAAAGAGCTGAAATTAAATAATAAATTACGTTTATTAAATGAGATTATACCCCGAACAACCCCTTTTATTATTAAATCAAACCTGGGGAATAACCATTTGCTTGGTAGCTTTGGGCAGTCAATATGTTTGTTGTAAGAACATCATCCATCATATTAAAAAAGAAAGAGAGAATAGGGAAAAGAAAAAGCTTTTGGCTTTCAGGACAAAAAAAAACACACCCAACATTATTGTAGTTCATGTCAGAGTGATGTTTTCCAGTAATAATATCGTGTTGACATTACTGAGGGCAACCTGAAGCCTTCCTCAGTCTTGTGTCCCCAATTGTAGTTGGAGAACAACACCCATCCTGGGGTCAGGGATTATGGGAATTGTAATCAAGCAGAACCCACTATAACATGGAGAAATGAGTGCACTGGATGACTATGAAGTTTACGAAAGAAGAGCTTGTATTTTTCAAGCTCTAGGTAGAAGAGGGCATCCTGGGGAGAAAAGAAACAGTTAAATAGGAGGAGTGTGTTTGATGTGTTGTATCCGACAGAGGATTCGGGACGCGGATGGTGCTGTGGGTTAAACCACAGAGCCTAGGACTTGCCAATCAGAAGGTCGGCGGTTTGAATCCCCACAACGGGGTGAGCTCCCATTGCTCGGTCCCTGCTCCTGCCAACCTAGCAGTTCGAAAGCATGTCAAAGTGCAAGTAGATAAATAGGTACCACTCCAGCAGGAAGGTAAACGGCGTTTCCGTATGCTGCTCTGGTTCGCCAGAAGCAGCTTAGTCATGCTGGCCACATGACCTGGAAGCTGTACGCGGGCTTCCTCGGCCAATAAAGCAAGATGAGTGCCACAACCCCAGAGTCGGCCACGACTGGACCTAATGGTCAGGGGTCTCTTTACCTTTACCTTCCCTATCCGACAGAGGCTGGGATGAGATGCACAAGATTGTAAAATTGTTAAATGAGCAGTTCAGCAAGGAAGCCTGTGTCATGAGAATGGTATAAGGGAACTGGAAACAGCTTTGTGGAGATTCAAGGATTCTTGAATTCAAACCAGTGTTTGCGCTCAGTCAGTGGAAAGGCTGGGGCACTTCTGGGTTGCGACGAATTTCCATTCCATTTCAAGGCAGCTGCTTATGGAAATTTTGCCCTGGGCAGTCATTTTTTTTAGCTTGCCACTGTTTAACTTCCTTAATCAAATTGCAGTAGTAGACTACCCTGTTGTTCACAATAGATTTATTGATGTGCTTTGTTCCCCTACCCAACAACAAGAAAGAATGGAGCCTGTTAGCAGAGAAACAAAAAGCCGTAGCCGTGTTTTGCATCATGAAAGTCCCATTTTCAATCTCTCAGAAAGCATCCTTGTCTGGAATCCCAAAGAGTCCCTGCCATGTAAGACAATACTGAGCTGGATGGACCAGCAGAAAGAAATTTGGTTAATGGATTTGGTTGAAGGCCTAAAATCCTGGCTGCAGGTGTGGCAGGTTTGGTGGCAAGCATAGTTTGCTCGAGTGGCAGTTTAGGCACTGGGTATACTTCAGGTTTTTAGGGACACGGGTGGCACTGTGGGTTAAACCACAGAGCCTAGGGCTTGCCGATCAGAAGGTTGGCAGTTTGAATCCCCACGACGGGGTGAGCTCCCGTTGCTCGGTCCCTGCTCCTGCAACCTAGCAGTCTGAAAGTGCATCAAAGTGCAAGTAGATAAATAGGTACCAATCCGGCGGGAAAGTAAACGATGTTTCCGTGCGCTGCTCTGGTTCACCAGAAGTGGCTCAGTTATGCTGGCCACATGACCCAGAAGCTGTACGCTGGCTCCCTTGGCCAATAAAGCAAGATGAGTGCCGCAACCCCAGAGTTGGCCACGACTGGACCTAATGGTCAGGGATCCCTTTACCTTTATACCTCAGGTTTGGGTGGAGGGGAGGTTGTCATCTCTGCTTGCCCCTCCAAAGGTAGGGTGTCCCATTAAAGGGATCTGGGAGGAGCTGATTTAGCACTCCTCAAGGCTGCATTCCCTTCCGGGAATGGAAGGCAGGAATTGAAGTGTAGGTGGGTTCCCACGAGGCAAGACACAGTGATAACAGCAAGAACCTTTATTGAACTAACAGAACTGGACAACAGGGACGAAGCAACTGCTTATATACATTTCTGAAGGCCTGGGCCACTCCCACTCCCAATGTGATTGGCTGTCTGAACTTCCAAGCTGCGAATCATGACTCAAGAGTTTAAGGGCCAATGGCAGAGGCCCAAATCTTGAAATGTTCTGTGACTGGATATCATGTATTGAATCAGAACACAGGGGCTCAGAATCCTTAGTCCAGACTCAAGCTCAGGCAAACACAGACCACTGAATACATAACAGGAATCCCCTGCTGCTGGATGGGCCGTTGGTGTCACTTCCAGCAAACGGTCCAGAAGTTAATGGTTGCCCAGTGTCTATGCCAAAACTCTTAACCTCTGTCATCAATAAGGTAAAAGGTAAAGGGACCCCTGACCATTCGGTCTAGTCATGACCGACTCCGGGGTTGTGGCGCTCATCTCGCTTTATTGGCCGAGGGAGCCGGCGTACAGCTTCCGGGTCATGTGGCCAGCATGACTAAGCTGCTTCTGGCAAACCAGAGCAGCACACGGAAACGCCGTTTACCTTCCTGCTGGAGTGGTACCTATTTATCTACTTGCACTTTGACGTGTTTTTGAACTGCTAGGTTGGCAGGAGCAGGGAGTGAGCAACAGGAGCTCACCCCGTCGTGGGGATTCGAACCGCCGACCTTCTGATTGGCAAGTCCTAGGCTCTGTGGTTTAACCCACAGCGCCACCTGCGTCCCGTCATCAATAAAGTTGTGGCCTTATTTGATCCCATCTAATTTGTTGTGTCCATCATTCATATCTGCTCAGAGAAGGTGTGGGGTGTGTGTGCTGAGCCTGCGCACGCAAGCAACTTGAGCTGCAGCCCATGGATTTAAGCGTGTTTAGTCACATTGACTTAATTCTGAGAAATCTGAATTTTTGCAGAAGACTCTGAGAATCTTATGAGACTTCTGTTTATCGCTGTTTTGTTTGCTTTTTGGCATATTACCCGCCTCTTATTTGATTTAGGGCTTTGTGTATGAGCTGAGTGAAATTCAAACATAATTCTCTCCCCCCCCCCCGCCTGTGTTTGTTTAACTTTGGCTTCTTTCTTTTCCCCAATTGTAAAGGGATTTAAGATAAAGAATTAGAGGGAGTTATTTTCATCTCCCCCCCCCAAAAAAAAGGGATTCTCAGGGCCATTTCCCCTTGTGCAAAAACCTCAGCTGGGAGCTCTTGCTGCTGAACAAGCTTGTTTATATATAAAGGACAATGAACTGAAGAATCCCTCTTTTTAAGCTCTATTGCAAGGAAATTTTCTAGAGACACAGACGTTTTGAATTGGAACCTTGGGGGAAAAAGTCACACTTTTGATTTCAAGGAGAGATTGACTTCGAGAAAGTTGCTTTGCTGCCTTGGAAGCCTTTGTGTTGTGTCAAAGTGACTCCGTAAAGAATTAGCATTTATTACCGAGAATTATAAACACTGTCTTTAAGCTGGGAAATATGCAGGAGGTGTTTTCTCTCTACCCCCAGCCCCTCCAGCAGATTGTTTTTCTTGGGTTTGCTTACTTTTTTTTTTTGCATTTTCTAGGACATTTTGTAGCTTTTGTTTGGTCTAAAATCAGTTTCCCCTTTCTCTTCTGCCGCTGTTTTCATGAGTTGAGAATTACATCAGTGAAATGCAAGGTCAAATACCACTTAGAGAGGAGCATAATAATAGGCAGCTCAAATTATCTTCTAGTTAGCCTTAATGCAAAATTAATTACCGACTATCTGCCCTTTTGTAGTCTCCCTGCCCATTTCTACGCAGGATGCTTCTGCTGTTAGTGATTTGGAGGATTAGGTTTGCATCGGTGAAACAGTTCTCCTCTCTTCTTGACGACTCTGTTCATGATGCCTCGTAAGAACTCCTGTTTTTGCACATCATAATCCCTCGCCTTCATTGCTGGTCACAAAGGCTGCTGCTGTTCATGCTTTGTTCGTTTTCTCTATTTGTAAAACCTGCTTGTTCCAGGACCTCTGAGAATGTTCCATGAATCTATAGAAGCTTGTCACCTTTAATTTTGTTCTGTTTTCAGTTTATTTATTTTTATTTTGTACTTTTCAAGTTTATACATTTCACTCATTTTATGCATTTCACACAATCGTTTTGACATTTCAAAACTTGACTTCCTCCCCCCTCTTTCTGCTCCTTCCTTAAATTTATGTTTAATACCTTCTGCATATCCAAATTAACTTAATTTGCTCATTTATTCATCTTCTTTAAATATATACTCCTATGAAACTGCAGGGGATTACAATAACCCTGCCAGTGTTTTTATCTGTTTATAATTTATCTGTAAATATTCAATAAACCATTTCCATTCTTTTATTATTATTTTTTTTAAAAAATCTTTATTCCTTATTCTTCTGGTTTTGCCACTTCTGCATATTCCACAGGTTTTTGTATCCATTCTTCCTTTGCTGGGACTTCTGCTTCTTTCCATTTTGGGACGAGTAACATTCTTGCCGCTGTAGTAGCATACATGAATAAGTTTCTGTACAGTTTCAGTAGTTCTGTCCCTATAAGTCCCAAAAGGAAAGCTTCTGGGTTGTTTTTTACAAAGGTTATTTTAAACTTCCTTTTCATTAAATGAAAAGGATGCTTATCACCTTAATTTAAGGATTCCCTGGAACTGGTTCACACATTAGAAGTACAGTGGTACCTCAAGTTATAAATGCCTCAGGTTACAAACGCTTCAGGTTACAAACTCCGCTAACCTGGAAGAGTTACCTTGAGTTGAGAACTTTGCCCCAGGATGAGAACGGAAATCGTGTGCTGGCGGTGCAGCGGCAGCCAGAGGCCCCATTAGCTAAAGTGGTGCTTCAGGTTAAGAACAGTTTCAGGTTAAGAACAGTCCTCCAGAACGAATTAAGTTCGTAACTAGAGGTACCACTGTAGAGGCATCCATCTCGTATCCTGTGTCAGAAGTTCACTGTCCAATAACACTGAAGTTTCTCTCCAATAACTCTTTCTGAATGTAGACAGGGCTGCCCCTGCCATTAGTCAGAGTGAGGCAACTGCCTCAGGTGGCAGAAACCGGGAGAAGTTATTAATGGTTGCAGAAGTGCTGGAGGGCAGAGCTGTGTTTGCCATTCAGCTTGCCCTGTGCCACCTAAGCCAGCCTGCTGTATTGGAGACAGCTTTTGTTGAAGTAATATTTGACTGACGGTCAGGTTGGCTTCAGGACGCGGGTGGCGCTGTGGGTTAAACCACAGAGCCAAGGACTTGCCGATCAGAAGGTCGGCGGTTCGAATCCCCATGACGGGGTGAGTTCCCGTTGCTCAGTCCCTGCTTCCCTGCCAACCTAGCAGTTCGAAAGCACGTCAAAGTGCAAGTAGATAAATAGGTAAAGTTCCAGTGGAAAAGTAAACGGCGTTTCCGTGTGCTGCTCTGGTTCGCCAGAAGCTGCTTAGTCATGCTGGCCACATGACCCGGAAGCGGTACACCGGCTCCCTCGGCCAATAAAGCGAGATGAGTGTTGCAACCCCAGAGTCGGCCACGACTGGACCCTAATGGTCAGGGGTCCCTTTACCTTTACCAGGTTGGTTTCTGCTTGTGGTTTTGGGAGACCTCATCTTGTATTTCTCCTCAAGGAGTAACATTTCTGAACATAGGCCTGCATCTCAATGAGGCCTATGTTGGGGTGACAGGTCCTTGATCTCACTGACCTTTTGTGGTGCTGAGAAGCCCCTGTGGTGGCATAACATGACCACCAACGGGTTGAAGGTTTTATTTTTTCCACATGAAGAAACACCATGGTGCAGCTGCATCAGTGCCACCGAACACATTTATCTGCTGCAGCTGCAACAAAACATGTCTCTTCTGTATTGGTCTCTACAGGTTTTACTTAAACCCCGAAGATTCACTCATCCATTATCTCCTGAGCAATGCTGTTTTTCAAGAAAGAAGTGCCAGAACTCACTTGTTCTCTTATAATTCAATATGAGTAGGAAAATGAGAGCTCCCCTAAACATTTTTTTTAAGAAAAAAACCACTGCCTTTAGGTATTGCCTACTGATTTTAATATAAACACAAACCTCTTTCTGTCAAGAAGCTATGTTTGTACACTTACATTTTAAGACAGTAATTGGAGAATGTGATCTCTTTCTTCCTCTCTCCCCCCCCCCCATTTTAAACATTTTTGTGGAAAGGGCAACTACAGAGAAACAAATGTATGTTTTATTTTCCTCATGCAGTGTAGGGAGAGCAAACCATTTTGCAACTGCAATTCATGTCCCTTTTGTGTTTGTGCATGTGTGTGTAGGGGGGGTCTATTTTGTTTTGAGGGGCTGAGCAGAACACACCCTTGCTTATTTGTCATCGCGTCGTGTAGGCATGTTTTGTCATCTGTTTGGCACACGTCTTTTAATTTGTGTGGAACCCTTATTGACTTTCAGCAGAAGCTCATATGCATCTGTTGCTCTCCTTTTCCAGAGGAGGACACCAATTTTAATTGGAATTTATTTCTGCTTCTCCCTCTTATCAGTTATGGTTCATGTGCCTGTCTGCAAGCTGTCAGTGGGTTCTCTGCAGTTCCTCATACTGGAGAAAACTCTGCACAGATAACCCTGTGGAAGAAAGAATATACCTAACCCCAGAACCGGAAAAAACAATTTTAGATTTCCAGGTGCTGCTACACGCTAATTTGCAGGTGTCAGCCTCTCTGTTAAGTTAGGAAACAGCAAAATGCCTAGGCATCAGCATCAAATGTATAGGTACCCATTTATTGCTTTGTTTGGGGTGTATTTTAATGCATTTGTTTGCCTCTCTGCTGGACAGCACTTTCAAAAGTGCTTTTAAAGGCAAAGAACACGGGAGGGCATGAAAGCTGGATGAAGAGAGTCTTTATCAGTCTCTTGTGTCTTACACACACCGCCCTCCCCTTCTTCTGCAGTGCTTTCTCTGAAATGCACAGCACCCACTGGCCGTTCCCTAACATTGGTATTGTTGCAGAAGCTGGGTGCCTCCCGTTCTCTGCAAGAACCCATGGGGTTCCAGGCATTCACCCAAGGCCTGTGGTCCTTTGGAGAACTGGGACATGGCAGAGACTGTTGTAGAGACATCACCTTGCCAACAAAGGTCCATATAAAAGCTATGGTTTTCTCAGTAGTGATGTATGGAAGTGAGAGCTGGACCATAAAGAAGGCTAATCGCCAAAGAATTGATGCTTTTGAATTGTGGTGCTGGAGGAGACTCTTGAGAGTCCCATGGACTGCAAGAAGATCAAACCTCTCCATTCTTAAGAAAATCAGCCCTGAGTGCTCACTGGAAGGACAGATCCTGAAGTTGAGGCTCCAATTCTTTGGCTACCTCATGAGAAGAGAAGACTCCCTGGAAGAGACCCTGATGTTGGGAAAGATGGAGGGTACAAGGAGAAGGGGACGACAGAGGATGAGATGGTTGGATAGTGTTCTTGAAACTACCAGCATGAGTTTGACTAAACTGCGGGAGGCAGTGGAAGTTCCTGGCGTGCTCTGGTCCATGGGGTCACGAAGAGTTGGACACGACTAAATGACTAAACAATAACAACAGAGACTGTTGTAGCTTTAAGAAATATGGTTCATTCACCTATTTACACCTTCAGTCTGCATGGAGGGGGTCCAGATCAGGCTTCCTCAACCTCAGCCCTCCAGATGTTTGTGGTCTACAACTCCCATGATCCCTAGCTAGCAGGACCAGTGCTAAGGGATGATGGGAAATGTAGTTTCAAAACATCTGGAGGGCTGATGTTGAGGAAACCTGGTCCAGATCTTACAGCATGGTCATTTCACAGGGGGCTTGTACAGCGATGTAACCTTGGAGTCCAAGGCATCTCTCACAGCTAGCCTGCCGCCTGCCTGCCCAAGATGGATCCCAGTCTTTCCTCTTCCTCCTCTTTCTCCTCCTCCTTCCCAGCAACCCCTGCTCAAGATTTTCTCCTCCTGTCACCTCACACCCAGTTACCCTTTCTGAAGCCCCAGTCTCTTTTCACACCCCAGGGCAAGCGGGGTGGGGGTGGGGGGAGAGAGACAGTTCTCTTGCATTGACAATGGTTCTGAAAGATCTTGTATTGTTTCTTAATGGCCAGGTCATTTTGCATGGGCTAGCCCAGGACTTCCTCTGCGGCTTGCATTTCTCCTTTCACATCCCAAATAATCAAAATCCTACCATTTAGTGGGTCTCCCCAATCTAATAACACCATGAAGGGGGTCTTTGTGCACATAGCTTTTCTGTGTGTGATTTATCACAGGAATAACTGGTTCTTGTAGACCTACTCCTGTTTCCATTATTTCTCTTCATTCTTGCATGGTTGGGTTAGTAGTACTAGTACTACTAGTATTTATTTATTTATTTTCTAATTTATATCCTACCCATCTGGGTGGGTTTCCCCTGCCACTCTGGGTGGCTTACGACATATATAAAAACACAACAAAACATCAGACATTAAAAAAGCAAAATATCCTATACAAGCAACAGACAAACCAAGACCAGAAGGTCAATACAGAGATTACACATAAATAATAATAATAATAATAATAATAATAATAATAATAATAATAATAATAATATATTTATACTCCATCTATCTGGCTGGGTTTCCCCAACCACTCTGGGCGGCTCCCAACAAAATATTAAAAACATAATAAAAGATCAGACATTAAAAACTTTCCTAAACAGGGTTGCCTTCAGATGTCTTCTAAAAGTCAGATAGTTGTTTATTTCCTTGACATCTGATGGGAGGACATTCCACAGGGCGGGCGCCACTACCAAGAAGTCCCTCTGCCTGGTTCCCTATAACTTTGCTTCTCGCAGTGAGGGTTAGTGCTTGGGCTGAACAATGGGGATGGAGACTCTACTTCAGGTATACTGGGCTGAGGCAGTTTAGGGCTTTAAAGGTTGGCACCAACACTTTGAATTATGCTCGGAAACATAATGGGGGCCAATGTAGATCTTTCATATATGCTCCTATTACTTTTTGTGACTTTGGATGGAAATCTGGATTTCTTAATGGGTGGACCCTTAATCGGTAGCAACTGTCTTCCATTCTGGTACATGCTTGGGCCAAAAAGGGTGAAGACAATTGGATCTTGTAAGGGATTTTTCTAAAGATCTTCAGAGAGAACTGCATCTTCAGATCAATACTGGACTTTTTCTTTATATAATAAAACCCCTGTGCTGTGAAGCAGTAGCTTTATGAAAGCTGGAGTACCCCATGGGGACATCTATTTAGTCGTCACGTTGCAACATGAATAACATAATATATTTAGCTACATGCTTGATACAGGAGAAGGTAAAAATAAAAATACAAGGTGATGTAAAAGAAGAAATGTTCCAAAAATGAGAGCTGGGTTGCCAGGTTTGGCACTCAAGACAGTCTGGTGCCTGTTTTTGATCAAAATCCATATAATTTCTATTCTGCAATTGTTGGGGGTTGGGGTGGGGGGAGGGAATATCATTCTTCATCTTTGTTTCCAAGTTTCTTTGCTTTACGAACTAATCTATGCCTCCGGAGTTTTATGAGCTATTCCACAAAGTTCCTTTTGAAATCTGAGCCAAGATCCTTATCATGGATGTCTGTAGAGGAGAACTTAAACATTACTATAGAACAGGCCAGCACTGTGCCATTACACAATATCTTCAGACAAAAAGCCTACTTTTTGCATGGATTTGTACTCAGTACTTCTTCCATATGCTTTCTATCCTGAAAATGTTGTGGGGTTTTTTTTGTATTCTGGATAGTGAGTAGGTGCAGATGTTTATTTACCAGGTATGCATGGTTCAATCTAAACCAGTCGTCTACTCTAAAACATTGTACCTGTGGCCAGAATTTTACCATTCCTCTATTTAGCACATCAACTGAGAAATTTGGGCAGATTACTCTGCAGCTCTGTGTGTTACAGGTAGTTGTTTTACTATAGAGTTTATACAATGGTGGGGATGCGGGTGGCGCTGTGGGTTAAACCACAGAGCCTAGGACTTGCTGATCAGAAGGTTGGCGGTTCGAATCCCCGCGACGGGGTGAGCTCCCATTGCTCGGTCCCTGCTCCTGCCCACCTAGCAGTTTGAAAGCACATCAAAGTGCAAGTAGATAAATAGGTACCGCTCCGGCGGGAAGGTAAACGGCGTTTCCATGCGCTGCTCTGGTTCGCCAGAAGTGGCTTAGTCATGCTGGCCACATGACCCGGAAGCTGTACGCTGGCTCCCTCGGCCAATAAAGCGAGATGAGCGCCGCAAACCCCAGAGTCAGCCACGACTGGACCTAATGGTCAGGGGTCCCTTTACCTTTTACCTTACACAATGGTACACGGCCACTTGGCCAGAAAACCCGATGTTCTTCCAGTGTTCTGCTTTGGAATAGCGTCTGAGCCTGTGTGAACACAAACCTGTTTGTAGCAGGAAAATGGAGTTGTTCTCAATCTGGAATTGTTCATGCTCATCTTCAACATGTTGTTTCAATCTAGATTAGGCCTAGGTCATGCTGTCCTGGCAGGGCGAGTGTAATTGCTTGATAAGGATTTGAAAACCTTCTCTTTGTTCCTTCCTGCACATTGCCCAGGTGAATGAAGAAGGGAGTGGTGCTTATAATCTTGGTAGATGCCCACCTACAGCATCATTCGACAGGTGTGGTTTCATCCCCACCGCCACTTTGCCAGCGCCATCTACAGGTGAGTCTTGGGTGGCGCTGTTGTCTAAACCACTGAGCCTCTTGGGCTTGCTGATTGGGAGGTCAGCAGTTCAAATCCCCGTGATGGGGTGAGCTCCTGTTGTTCTGTCCCAGCTTTTGCCATTCTTGCAATTCGAAAGCATGCCAGTGCAAGTAGATAAATAGATACCGCTCTGGCAGGAAGGTAAACGGCGTTTCCATGTGCTGCTCTGGCACTTGTCACGGTCCTCCATGTGCCAGTAGTGGTTTAGTCCTGCTGGCCACATGACCCAGAAAGCTGTCTGTGGACAAACACCGGCTTCCTTGGCCTGAAAGTGAGATGAGCACTACAACCTCATAGTCACTGTTGACTGGACTTAACCGTCCAGGGGACTTTTACTTGTTTAATCTGTTTTCAAATGTATGCATTGCAGAGTGATGTAGAATCTGTCAGGACCAGTGCCCCAAGCCCGGGGACACCCCCGGCTGTTGCTTGATAAACAGAGTAGTGGAATTTCCAAAAAGACACAGTATTTTCCACGAAGTCTTCAGTAAAGATTACTAAAGCTCAAAGCTTACAGTTTGTTGTTAGATCCCTAGCATGGCAAACACTTGGCTCAATTAGGGCAAAATCCAGTTAGAGTATAAAAATCACACCACACGGATATAAAATACAAAAAGGAAAGGAAAGAATAGAAGTCAGAAAAAGAATGAGAATGAGAAACTGCTCACGGGGCAGCCCTTCCCAGTGGCCTTGGCACTAAGATAATACACGTAGCCCGAAAACAACAGCTGTGCTTGCCTTGAATGAACACTTTGGAAATATACCAGAATGCTTCCGGTAGCTTCTATACTTCACAAAACTTCATACCTTGACAAAATCAGTCGGCAGTGAGCTTCTGAGAATGAAGCCCGTTTCAGAATAAAAGCAGTTTCTCAAGAAAAATAGGCAATAGATATAAACTGTGTGTGGACAACATAGAAAAACAGTTAGTTTCCATTGATTCTAAAATAAAATGTGTGCACACAGCCTGAGAAGATAGTTTACTTAATGCTTTTAAGAAACTACCTCAAATGAAATTGCAGAACCTGTTAAGTATGACTTATGTGCTTGTAATTGCTTTCGGGAAAAGTGGAAATAAAGATGTGGCAGCAGAAATAAATACGGGAGAGAATAACTTTTAAATCAGATTGAAAGTTAAAACCACAAACCCATATTGCCTGCAAGGCTTTACTACCTTTACAATGGAATGATTATAAATTCTTCACAGAAAGAATAATTGCAACATAGCACATCCTATGTATCTTATCAGTTGTCAGTGCTTGAAGCGGTGGGGGGGGGGTGTAAGATGGTTTTGCCTCAAATTAGGCCTGTTGGAAAGAAAGGGGGTGGTTTTAGGCCCACCTGAAACTATGAGGTGAAAGATAGCCTCTCCTGCTTTAAACACTGGCCAGCATTCTCTCTCTATACTCTTAATAATGGAATACCACCAGTGTTAGAAACTCAAATATGTAAGCTAGGCACCAAATGGCGCCTTAAACCAGAGTTACAGTTGCCAAAATGGAATGTTTGCTTGCCATTTTGGGGCCAGACGGCTCAAAAGTCTTATTTTCCAACATGACTTTTTGGTTCCGGGAATTCGTTCTGACTATGCAGATAAAATATCATGGATAGAATTCTACAGGGTGTGTTGTTAGTGTGTGAAAACAGTCAAGATTCAAGGATTCCCCAGGCATGCAGTTCCAGATCGTGGAGACATCAGGTGCCGTCCTGGCGCCTGGGAATCTTCACTTGGTCGCAAGTGGCCGATAGCCAGGTACGAAATGCACCTGGTGCCTGGAAAATTTCAAATGCTGAATACCATATCAGTTCATAAGAATACATTCCTTGTTACTGTGGGATTAGGTTTTGTTGTTGTTAACTAAACTCTCATAAAGTGTCCATTCCTAGTTTGGTTTCCAGATTTGGGATGTTGCATTAGATAATTTATTTCAAGAAACTTCTGTTTCCACCTAGGATAAGACGGGCGATTCTTTCCTTTTCCCATTTCTTTTAATGTGCTGGTGAATCATGTGCACACAATCTCTCAATGTTCTTATTGCATTCCACCATCACAATTTTTACCCAAGTTGTGCCATGTCAGGGGCATGTGAAAATGTCCTTTTTCTAACCACCAGATCAGTCAGCTTCTCCTGTCTGAGAGAGTTCACATTTCTGAAACTTAGGATCAAGTACTTGGTGGTGTATCAAAGAGCATGTGGTTCTAAAATATCATTGGAATAATAATTAGAACACCTTTCTGGAAGCTGACTCTTGTCATGAATACAGATTACGAGCCTGCTCTTCATTTGCATTTAAAGGCAGACGTTTGACTTTAATCATTTAACCATATAGAGTTTAAAGCAATACCGATAAAGAAATAATCACTGAGCACCTTTCATGCACATGACCTTTGGCAGTGTGTATCTTAACACAGAAACTGGAGTTTGAGATAGCGGCGGTGGACAGAAGTATCCAAAGCAACAGCCTCCTCTTCTGTTTGTAAACAGAAAGCTTGAACTCTTTCTGGAAATTCTTGGCACTTGTCATGTTAGGGGACTTAATATTTGCAGACAGTGAGGCTCGAGGAATCATTTGTCAGTCAGAATGTCATAGGAGTGTTAAGTTAGAATAAAATGCTATTCATTTCTAATATTTAACATAAAAGGTAAAGGTACCCCTGACCGTTAGGTCCAGTCGCGGATGACTCTGGGGTTGCGGCGCTCATCTCGCTCTATAGGCTGAGGGAGCTGGCGTTTGTCTGCAGACAGCTTCCAGATCACGTGGCCAGCATGACTAAGCTGCTTCTGGCGAACCAGAGCAGTGCACGGAAATGCTGTATACCTTCCTGCCGGAGCGGTACCTATTTATCTAATTGCACTTGGACGTGCTTTTGAACTGCTAGGTTGGCAGGAACTGGGACCGAGCAACGGGAGCTCACCCCGTTGCGGGGATTCAAACCGCTGACCTTCCGATCAGCAAGCCCTTGGCTCAGTGGTTTAGACCACAGTGCCACCCACTTTTCTGAGTTCTACTGCCTATGTCTTTAATAGAGTCATAGAATCAGAATCATAGCGTTGGAAGGGATCCCAAGGGTCATCTAATCTAACCCCCTGCAATGCAGGAATCTCAGCTAAAGCATCCATGACAGATGGCCACCCAACCTCTGCTTAAAAACCTCCAAGGAAAGAGAGTCCACAACCTTGCAAGGGCATCTTTGTCACTACCTTCCCTCAGCCCTTATCTCTGTGTGACCAGTTAGTTAGTACCTTAGGGTGTCAGAAATCAGAAATCAGGTTATTAAATGATTCATATATATATTTATTGGGGCACCATTTTTTATATCATCCGAGCACAGAAAAAGAATTAAGAAACTTTACTGTCCAGAAACAGAAGGTAAATGCAAGGGCTGAAACATGAATAAACCAACAGTTTTGATTGCCTGATGCAACCAAAACTGTTTAAACAGCCGCATCAAATGCCTCTAGACAAAAACGTTGACTTCTGTAAGAGCTAGTCTTGCCACAAAGAAAGGCATTTACAGTCCATCAGATTTTCTTGGATCCAGCTACCCCCATGGCTGCAACGTTCTATGTGTTCACATTCATACTTCCTCGACGTTCCATCTTCTCTTTACTATATAACATTGGCCTTTTGCAGTTAATTCTTGTCTTTGTATCAGAAAGGCGCTCGGCCAACTTGGTTGCCAATAAATATTGCTGCAGGCATTTCTGAGATCATAGTCTTTCCAACAAGTGAATCCTGTCCAGGTTTGTTAATTGTCTTACTTTAAATGTTGTGAGGATCCTGTGCCCTTTTAAAATGTGGATTTTTGGGGTGGGGGTTATTGGGTTGTTGTCTTTATTTTGATTATGTATTTTGTGGTTTTATATTTTGATTTTATTCTGTGAACCGCCCTGAGACCTCCGGGTATAGGGTGGTATATAAATTCAAGACAGAATCATAACAATACTCCTCTTAATATCACACATCCCTTGCCCTTAGACTTGTTTCCTATCGTCTCCCCCCACTTTCGCGGCAATGGCAAGTGTAGCCGCAACACTATAGGCATCACCAAGCACTATCATCTCTCATCCTATCAGGACGTGAACAAACTCTCTCTGCCCCTGGTGCTACCAGTAGCAATGTCTGAGGCAAATTTTGTCCAGTGGCAACATGGACAAGAATTCTAAGGTCCCAAATATAAAATAAACGTTCAAATCAAATTTTATTAAACGGTCACAGGCCAGATTAACTCGTACAGCTACTCAGCGAAGCATAACACCGGAAAAAACAAGGACAATTTCAATACAAATTAGGCCATAACAGCAATTTAAAATTAGACTGCATAAATAAAATTAAGTGTTTGCCTTCGCCTGCATATTGACATTGGAAAGCTCTTGTTTCCTGCGCCTAATAGCGGCTACACAGAATTTGGCAACAATGATCGTAGTTTCAGGAACCTTATCTTCTACCAAGGCTCTCATACATTGGAGTTCTGGTCCATTTTTAAGCTTTTGTAGAACTGGGGCAATAAAGGTCAGGCGTAGATCCTCGTAGTAACTACGGTGCAGCAATACATGCAGACTTGTTTCCACTTCCGATGAGCCACATGGGCAAACACGTGACTCATATGGTACAATGTATGATAAATGTACAAGGCAAACACATACTGTCAGGAAACTGCCATTGGCTCAGGGGCGAGAGGGGAAAGGGCGGGTGGATTACAGAGAGCCCCCAAAGATTGTGGGAAGCAGCACTTCCTCAGCGGAGGAAGGAAGCCACGCTTCTAGTGGGGAGGAGATGCAGGGCTCGGAGGAGGCGAGGTGGTGCCAGGACACCTTGCCTGAGCAAAGCAGGGAGGAGGGAGGTTCCCCGTTTCCCAAGCCTTCCTTGCGCAGCAGGCTTTCGCGCAGAGAGGGGAGGCGTAGGCTGGGGGTCAAGAGACTACTCTGCCGGGGAAGATTTAAGACATGGAATAGAGGCGCTCTGCATTGTCAAGGTTTTTAGCACCAATAATAAAGCTTTAGAACAGACCAGTGAGGCATCTTGCCTGATTGCTCGAGAGCAACCACCCGATACCCCTAATACATACATAGGTATATAAACCACGTATCTGAAATAGGACAGGAGAGCAATCCTTGAAGCCATTTTGACTCTTCCAAATTCACCTCAAATATTTCTCTGCAAGGAGGAAGGAAATAGGAAAGTCTCTGCATTGTCTTTTGCTTAGCTGTCCTAAGGGTGTATTTGTGTATGAATAGGGTGAGCCTGTGACCTGGATTCAGGAATTAAAGTACCGTATTTTTCGCTCTATAACACGCACCCGACCATAACACACACGTAGTTTTTAGAGGAGGAAAACAAGAAAAAAAATATTCTAAACGAAACAGTAGATGTATGATTTTTGTGGTTCATGCTGTGGCCACAGACATGTGATCAGACAGTGAGTTTGGAGTAGCCCAATGCAAAAATCCTGAGGATCCATGTGGATCCGTGCTTTGTAACCACGTTTTTGCACCACTGCGGCCCCAGGCAACAGTGGGTGCGTGTTTTTTTGGTGCAAGATGTAGCCATGGACATGCTATGTGATCTGATGGTGAATTTGGGGTGACCCAGTGCAAAAATCCTGAGGATCCATGTGGATCCGTGCTTTATAACCACGTTTTAAGTGGGGAGGGAAGGAAAAGCACTCAAGGGACAAGGAGCACGCGTGGGGTGGGTGGAGAAGGATGCTGCTAATAATGAAGAAGAGGGGTATAAGGGGAGAAGGATCCTCTCCTCTCCCACTTTGCTCCTTTATAGCAAGCAGGCTGTGCTTTTCTCCCTCCTCCCCGCTCATCCCTGGCTTAGCGAGCTGAAAAACTTTGCTGCTATGTAGCGAGCTTAGTGGGGAGGAGAGAGGGACAGAGAGCCTGCTTGCTTTAAAGGAACCAACCGGACAGGAGCCGCTTACACTCGTAACACGAGTGTAAGTGGCTCCTCTCCTCTCCCGCTTTGCTCCTTTAAAGAATCAGGCTCTCTGTCTCTCTCCTCCCCACTCAGCGGCTCTTCTCTTGCTTTGCTGTTTCAAAGCGAGCCACGGAGGAGGGAAGGAAGGGGAACCATGGATACTCTGCTCACGACTGCAGCAGATCCCCCCGCCATCCATAGGCATTCCCTCCATAACACGCACAGACATTTCCCCTTACTTTCTAGGAGGAAAAAAGTGAGTGTTATGGTGCAAAAAATACGGTATTTACCAATGCAAAAGAATGGCCAGGCTGCCCAGGTAAACAATCAGGGACCATTAACAGATATCGTGGCAAATAGGATTTCTGCTGTGGACCGCCCCCCCCTTCTGCAATGTATGTATGAAGTTTTGGGGGGTGGTCTTAAGCTATAGGGTGGGCAAATTCAAAAGTCTATATAAAGGGCTTGCACACCATTGTTCTGGGTCCCTCCTTCTGCGTGTGGTGAGCGAGGACCCTGTTGCAACAGTTTAATAAGGATCAGGCTTACTAGCTGCTTTGCTTCTCAATATTCTCTGGTTGGCCTCTGTTATTTTCTCCTACCGACAGGGAACCCACTTAAGGACTCTGTACAGGCTCTTGGATACGCCATAAGGGAAAAGGAGCAGGTTTTTTCTATAACATTGTACAAGTGGGACCTGTGACAAGAGGTTGCAGTGCATTCTCACCAGTCACCCAGCTACCTCTTTCTAAGACACTCCATTCCATTTTCCCACCCTCTGGCTTTCCAGTTTTCTTTTTCAACCGAAGCTCAACATCCTATGCAACAGAGCTGTGCTCGGTCCCCATTGCACTGCTTTGATGTTTTACCTGCCCCTTAGGTTGTATTTTGAAAAGATTCCTTGTACTTCTTCAAATCTTGGAGTTCCTCCAAGCACGCTGACAACTCTCTTTTGTTTTCCAGATGCCTTATTTTGGCATTGTTCCTATTGTCACTCAGCACCTCCGTTTACAATTAATGAGACTGCCCGTAACAGAGACAAAAAAGCCCACTTGGCTTCTAAAATCTTGCTTTTAGTTGTGCTCCTACAGGACTCTCAGCTCCTCTTGCCTTTGTCTGGTTTCAAAGGCTTTGGTTTTAGCCGCCATGGCTCTCAAATTTTCACACACAACATGATGATTATATATATATATATATATATATATATATATATATATATATGGGTTTTGGTGTCCTCGGGTGTCTTCCCGTGTAAAAGTTGGGGTGTCTAGGCGACGTTTCGACGAGGTCTCACTCGTCATCTTCAGGCTGGTGCTTTCGGCTTCTTGTTACTGGAACAGAGCGGGATCTCAATGTTTGAGTTCCTATAAATACTGTAGAGGGGGTGTGGTGTCTAGCCTCCAATGTTCTGGGCAGAGAGGAAGTTCCCAGGCTAGTGTGCCTTTTCTTCTTTTGTTCCTTAATTACTTGAGAGATACCTTGAGTGATTTCTTGAGTGATATCCTGAGTACCACTTAGGTGGGTCATTAGGTGTGGATTAGTTGCTAAAGTCTTTGTGTCTTGACCTCTTGAACTTTGTGAAGAGTTTTCCTGAGAAGATGGCTGTATTGCACTTAGTTGTGCTTTGGCTTGGCTTCGTGTATAGGGGCGAGCTGTGGTTTTGTGGCTTGTGTCAGCCAGATCTGTGTAGGGATTGCAGGGGGGTGCAGCATCCGGAGGTGCCACCATGGATTGGCTACTAGGGTGTCGCCTAGACACCCCAACTTTTACACGGGAAGACACCCGAGGACACCAAAACCTGCATTCCTGTACCCGTGAAAATCTACGAAAGCATATATATATATATATATATATATTGATTGGGGGAGGGGAAGGTAATGGAAGATGAGAGCAATAGTGGGCTAATTTTATCCTTCCTTCCCCTCTCCCCTTTGGATATGAATTCTTTCGGGCTGCACATACGGTGCCTAGAACATTTGAAGATGCCAGCAGTATCATGAAAAGGAAGAGATTTAGGGTGGGTTTTTGTTTTTTGTATAACCTTAAGCAGTATGTCAAAAACTTACATTACAGGAAATTCTAGTAGTGCAGATGGAAGCAGCTTGGTCCCACAGTTAGAAAATTGCTTGCGGTTCACAGACTATTAAGTATGTAATAGGTGATAATGCCTTGAATTTCTGCATCATAGAAACTATGTTGTGTGCCTGGAAGGAACACCACATTTCTGCACATCAGCTTGCCACATGGAAGAATGCCTCTGCCTTTCCCCTTTGCTCTGTTCTGGGGGTTCCCCTGCCCCGGGCCCATGGGGGGCAGTGTGTTGGGTGAGACAGGAGGAAAGCCCCATTCTGCAAGTGGAAAGCCTTTTGCAGGATTTCTGTTGGGTGAATCCTACCCTTAGATTAAGGGACGCTGGTGGCGCTGTGGTCTAAATCACTGAGCCTCTTGGGCTTGCTGATCAGAAGGTCAGCGGTTCAAATCCCCGCAACGGGGTGAGCTCCCGTTGCTCGGTCCCAGCCTCCTACCAACCTAGCAGTTCGAAAGCATGTCAAAGTGCAAGTAGATAAATAGGTACCACTCTGGTGGGAAGGTAAACAGCGTTTCTGTGTGCTGCTGTAGTTTCGCCAGAAGCGGCTTAGTCATGCTGGCCACATGACCCGGAAAAACTGCGGACAAACGTCGGCTCCTTAGGCCAGTAAAGCTAGATGAGCGCCACAACCCCAGAATCGTCTGCGACTGGACTTAACAGCCAGCAGTCCCTTTACCTTTACCCTTAGATTTGTCAGAATAGCAATATGTGTATTTATCTGCTCCCACTCTGTATACAGTGGTACCTTGGGTTAAGTACTTAATTCGTTTCGGAGGTCCATTCTTAACCTGAAACTGTTCTTAACCTGAGGTACCACTTTAGCTAATGGGGCCTCCTGCTGCCACTGCACCCCCGGAGCACGATTTCTGTTCTCATCCTGAAGCAAAGTTCTTAACCTGAGGTAGTATTTCTGGGTTAGTCTGTAACCTGAAGCGTCTGTAACCTGAAGCATATGTAACCTGAGGTACCACTGTAATTGGCTGTGGCTGGTAAGGAAACGTTAAGCTACATGCCTAAAACTGGGGATGGGGTGGGGCTTAGAGAACTCAACAGGGGACCTTGGGTAAAATAGCATCTCCTTCCTGGGTATCTTGTCTAGTTCTGCTCCACATGTACAAACCAGCTCAGAAATAGTTGTCATGTTTTGGGGGAAGGAGGAATGACTCTCATCACCTTGTCTGCAGATACGGCACTTAAGCTGGGCCAGAGAGATAATTTATTGTCAAATAAGTGCAAGGTGTTTGGCACAGAAAAACCCCATAATCTTCAAAGTTCGAGGAACTAACTTGACAGTTATAAAATATATAGTCCAGACAGTGCTCAGTTCCTCAGCGAACACACCTGTCTCTTCTGATCAATAGTGGATAGACTTGTCATTCTAGCAAGTGCTATTGGAAATTCACAGTGCTCTGCCTGGCTAGTGGTAGATGAGGTGTTTCGAAGCCATCAATATTATTTAGTCAGCAGGTGATTGTAGGACTTTATTAATTGCTGTTGAGCTTCCTGGTTGAGTGAAGCTTTTTACTTTGGTTTTTGGCTCCTTTGCCTTCTATTTTAGTGCACTTAAAATCACGTCTCAGTATTCAGTTAGCCCGTTTTATTTACTAAATCAGATTATGTTGACTTCTGGACCCTCAGCAACTTCTAGTCCCCAGGTAGATAGAATTATTTAGTTCTAGGCCCAGGAGACTACTTCAGCAACAACAAATGGAATATTGCCAAATCTCCTTTCCATCCTGCGCTACAAAAGACATATGAGCTGTTTATGCACTGGGTTAATGCAAGATGTTAATACTGTCCTATTATTTAGGAGTTAAGGGGTCAGAATCACTCCCTTTTCCATTTTGGAGCTAACCACTTTATCTGCACCAATGTAAAACTACAGAGTGCAGTCCTGGTTGAGGCGGGTTTATGAATTGTATTTTGTGGTTTGTTTGTGGCTAGCATTAACGCCAGACCAAATGTAACAAACGAGCTCTGAAACTAAAAGGGATGGAAAGGAATTGTGTTCTGAATTGCCAAGACCAGTGAGTAGCATTGTTTTGCTGCCTGAGGTGGCGCAGGAAGGTGTCCCCAACGCAGCCTCGCTTACTGGGGTTGTGCAGCTGCAACTTCCATGTCCCAGCAAGGTCTTGTGAGAGCGTCATGTGAGCTCTCTGGGCCTTTGTGAGATCTTTCTGGAAGCTGCTGCCACCTCCTCACTTTGGCAGGGTAAGATGGGGCACCTACAGTGGCAAAGAAGTGACTACAGTGGTGGCTTCCACCAAGATCTTTCTAGAACCCAGAAGCCCACCACCACAGCTGCTTCTCTGGTGGTGGTGGCTGCAGGCAATCCATTGGGGGTGGGGGCATATCTGCCACCGCTGTAGATCTTGGTGTCCCAAGGAGACTGCTTCAAATTGCCTCATGAAAAGGTTGGCCCTGGTTTTGAGAGAGCTGTTGTCCAGGCATAGGCAAACTCCGGCCCTCCAGGTGTTTGGGACTATAATTCCCATCATCCCTGATCACTGGTCCTGTTAGCTAGGGATGATGGGAATTGTAGTCCCAAACACCTGCAGGGCCAGAGTTTGCCTATGCCTGTTGTTATCTATAGGCATTGGTGTTCTCTGGACCCACCTTGTCCTGGATGCAAAGCTCCATGGAAAAACAGAATCTTGAAGCGAATGGGGATTTTCCATCATGCCCCTCTTCACCTGCAACCAAGGTTTGGTAATTTAAACAGGTTGTTTTTGTCAAGTTCCTGTTTAGGAACAAGTGAGTCACTTTATAATTCTTAAACCAATCTTTAAAGAGCTGGCAGCTCTTTCTGAGTGGTCCTCACCCCCTCTTTTCGTGTAGTTACCCAGAACAAAAAAGAGAGCAGATCTAGATGTGATGCTAAAGACATCATTACAAATCACAGCAGGGATTTTGATTTATTTGTTTTTTAAAAAACACATTAATAGCAGGGTGGGAGGAGAGCGATTTTCATTGGGATCATAATTGGGGAGGCCAGGACCTCCCCATGTCATGCTGTGGTCCTATTTCATTTTAAAACCCTGAGGTGGTTTCTAATGACATACCTCCCACTGCATTTAGTTTGGTGCTAAGGTTTTGTACAAACCTGACAGAAAAGAATGTGTTAAAACAAAAGTCCAGAAACCCTTCAGTGGGGTCTGCATTAATTGGATTGCAGGGACCCTAGTTTTCATAAAAAGAAATAATATTAATTAGGTTATACAAACAAAGAAGAGAAATTTCCAACAAGAAGCAGCATTGATTAAGGAAAATACTATATATTGAGACATTATTCCCTCTCCCCTGCCCTTCAGTCCTCAGCAAGCTTTATAGGATGGGAGAAGTGAAAACAAACTATGTCAATAACTGTGCAAACCATCACAATCCAAACCAAAGAGCTGCTGCAATGAGACTTTGGAACCAGTGGATCTTGGGTTTATTTTCTCCTGTTTTATTCTGTCGATGAGAACTTTTCTCTTAATTTTCCTAAGTTCTATATGGTTTACCATAGCTCTTAATAAAGGAGAAAAATGCTACACTGTGTTGCACAACCCTGTCCACTTTCCTTGCCTCCCCCCCCCTTGATAATCTAATTAACGTTATTGATACTAGAACTAGTTCTGACTAGTAGCACATCAGTCAGAAATTGTTACCGGGGGTAAGCTGGCAGTGCAAAATATGGAGGATATATTATAAAGCTATTAAAATTAGAACATGAAACTTACGCATTGGTTATTAAATTCTAGAAGAACATGTATGCTATTATAACTAAATGAATCTGTTGCGGTAGCAAAAGGCGGAGATTGTAACAGCCACCCAGAGTATTAAATTAAGGTAGAACTGTATTGCTTGATTTCTACCTGGTTTAATGACTCACAAGTTAAGCATTTCCTCACAGGTACACTGGAAGGCCTGCAGGGATCAGTAAGAGATTGGTGTTAAATTAAAACTGTGTGTCTGGAAGTTTGATGTAGTGATTGATGCCTGTTTCTCCCCACAACTAGTCAATGTGCTATATTTGATGAGTGTTTCCTAATATAAATGGGGTGCTTACTTTACTAGTGATAACATTCTCCGACCCATGTTCCCATATCTGTCGCAAACTATTTAGCTCAGGTTACAAGGGCCAGTTGGGACACGGGTGGCGCTGTGGGTTAAACCATAGAGCCTAGGACTTGCCAATCAGAAGGTTGGTGGTTCGAATCCCCGTGATGGGGTGAGCTCCCGTTGCTCTGTCCCAGCTTCTGCCAACCTAGCAGTTCGAAAGCACATCAAAGTGCAAGTAGATAAATAGGTACCGCTCTGGCAGGAAGGTAAACGGTGTTTCCGTGTGCTGCTCTGGTTCACCAGAAGCGGATTAGTCATGCTGGCCACACGACGCCGGCCACACCAGTGGCCAAAAAAGCAACTTAAAGCAACAGCAGAAGCTCGGAGAAGCTGGTGCCCAGGTGGCAGAATGCCTTGCTGGTCCTATCTGGCATCTCCAGGGTTCAGATGAGATCTATGACAATTTCTGCTAGAAAAGGAAGGTAATGTTTTTAATCATTACATAGTTTGTGCTAGCAAAATTGGACCATTAACTGACAAGGCTAGCCTATGTGTTTTGCCTCAGTTTGGTTGACGCTTCAACAAAAGGAATATTACTTTGTAATGAATGCCACACTGATCTGAAGGTATGTGCAAGCCTTCATCAATGTACAAATGGACTTCCCACTTTCCTTAATTATAGTATATATATATGAAAAGTATTTCCAGAATGGGGGTTTGCATCAGGCTGGTAGCTCCCCACCCACACACCAAACAAACCATAATCCCCAGGTTTCATTTTTAAAAGTTTCTAGAGGCAAAATATACAATCACTATCCCTCTGGTAGAAGAGGGTTTTTGTTAGCATCCCAGTAGTGATGTATGGAAGTGAAAGCTGGACCATAAAGAAGGCTGATCGCTGAAGAATTGATGCTTTTGAATTATGGTGCTGGAGGAGACTCTTGAGAGTCCCATGGACTGCAAGAAGATCAAACCTCTCCATTCTGAAGGAAATCAGCCCTGAGTGCTCACTGGAAGGACAGATCATGAAGCTGAGGCTCCAGTACTTTGGCTACCTAATGAGAAGATGGAGGGCACAAGGAGAAGGGGACAACAGAGGACGAGATGGTTGGACAATGTTGTCGAAGCTACCAGCACGAGTTTGACCAAACTGCGGGAGGCAGTGGAAGACAGGAGTGCCTGGCGTGCTCTGGTCCATGGGGTCACGAAGTGTCGGACACGACTAAATGACTAATCAACAACAACAAAACCTGCCCCCCCTTACAGCATTTTATTCCTCCATTGCTCCCTATGCCCATGATTTCCTGGTAAGTGGAGAAGTTGTTTATGATTGTTAATGTTATACAACCACAGTTTAATTTCTTCGTTTTAAAAACTGATGCAAACCCTCCCCCAAACTCTCCACCCTTCAGGTGTTGTTTGGAAATAAAGACCCACAGCTTGAATGTGACTTCCTGTTCGCCTTTTTAGTTCACGATTCGTGTTGTTCGGAGTCCTCAATTCTACCAGCGGTACTGCCTTTAAACCTGCTATGCTATTACTCCTCCAATTCTCCCAACCCATTTCCTGTATCACTCCCTTGTGTAAACTGAAAGCAAAGCAGGTACACAACAACACACCATCCATTGCACAGCCGGGAACAGATCAGGCTTTATAGACTGAAAACATGTCATGCCCATTTCAAAAGAAGTTTGTTGCTCATCAACTCTTAGAACAACAGGAAAGAACTCTCTCCTTTACTGAAAGAACCAACTCTGAAAAGGTTACTTAAAAATAAAAAGAGCTAGTCAGAAAATATTTTATATTGAAAAACAGTTCTGTGCACCCTTAAATCTTAAGCCCCATAAGTAAATAAACAAAAATGAAAGCATAGCAAGGAAATTCAGCTAAGAAATCTACATAAAATATTATTCTTATATACTATATACAGAGTAACGTATTTGGGGCAAAGGAAATCAGTTAAAACGTTCCAGTTTCTACAAATCATCACTATTAATAGGAGAAATGCAATTTATGATAGTACGTTACACCTTAAGGGAACTGAATTTAAATAGCTGAGTCAGTTTGCCTTCTACGTGTTGAATACTAAACAGGAAAGTGTTTCCAAAACAAAGCTAGCTAAATGTCTGCCAACTGAAACATGACTTTGCATCATGCAAATTTCAACACTAAAAGACACTTCAGTCATGAACTGACCAAATGAACAAACAGCATTCGAAGACAAGGTTGCATTGGAACTTGCATTATAAAAAAGCACACATAAAACAACTAAAACCCACCCCAACATTTTATGTTACTAATCTCATGATATCTAGAACAAGACAGTAATGTACACAATAGCCTTAATGAAAGTAACATTATCATATACCATCGGTATCAAGGAATTTCGTAGACCAGTATCTTTCGTAGGTTATATATCTTGATATGTACTGAAGTTCTCACCCTGGGCCAGCAGGGGGATACTGTAGATAGTTTTCACTCAGGTCTACATATGCAAATAAGGAATTGAAAGTGATGTTCAGTGATTGGATAGTTACAGAAAGTTGTTACTGTTGCGTTGTAGTGGAGCTCTATATAAGCAGGCTGGCTGAACCCTTCAGTTCAGTTCTGTTCTGGGTCTGTGAATAAACAAGAGCTGTTTGAAGAATCGCTGTGTCGTCTGATATGTTCACCCACAACTTAACATATCTCAAAGGAGCGGGATGTGTGTGTGTGTGTGTGTGTTAAGGCTAAGTAGGTCACAAACCTATTATTGTAGGCTTGAGAAACTTTTTCCAGCCCCAGGGTCACTTGCCAGTGGCAGGCAGGGCCAGAGGTAAAATACAACAAAGGAATGAATACAAATTCTACCTTTGTACCATAGGCTAGCTCCTGCACATTCACAGAACTCTCTGCTTTGCAGGTAGAAAAGCAAGAGACCTTATCAGACTTCAGGGAGACATTTCAGCTAGGCAAAAACACTGGAGGCGGCAGCTAGAGAAGCAATGTGGCCTCGGAAGAGTCCTAAGAGCATAGGATAGCCAATCACACAAGAAAGATTGTGAGGTATCGTGTAGATCTTGTACAGTGGTACCTCAGGTTAAGTACTTAATTCATTCCGGAGGTCTGTTCTTAACCTGAAACTGTTCTTAACTTGAAGCACCACTTTAGCTAATGGGGCCTCCTGCTGCTGCCGCGCCACCGTAGCCCGATTTCTGTTCTTATCCTGAAACAAAGTTCTTAACCTGAAGCACTATTTCTGGGTTAGCGGAGTGTGTAACCTGAAGCGTGTGTAACCTGAAGCATATGCAACCCGAGGTACCACTGTAGTTTATCTGCAAATCGGAACAAATTTCAGGAAACAAAAAGCTTTGTCTGTGCAGCCTGAGCAGGAGCAGTCGCCATTAAGGAAAAGAGGCTGGAATCGGCCAATATATAAGTAGACTGTTCCTGGATCAAGTGACTTTTCTTCTTTAGGTTCTCAAAGCTCTTAACTTAGCTTTAAAAGGCACTCGTTGCAAATGAAGCAGTAGGACTGCCCCAAAACTTTTGTAGGGGCAAATAATACTGAAAGTGTGATTGCATAACAACTTCCCAGGAGCACAAATCATGATGAATGCATAATAAAAATAACATTTGGGGGGGACTCTCTGACAACTCAGCAAGGACAAATGCGCATTTGAGGGGATCTAGAACTTTTTTCTTCAGCCAGTGATGAACTTCTGTATCGTATTTAGTAGATGGGAAATGCAGAAAATCAAACCCATAAAAGAAGTTATTGCTACCTTAGCTCCCTACCTGCATCATATATCTGCTAAGGAAGGCTCTTTGATAGTCCTCCCTGAATAACTGTGTTTTCTGGTATCCTTATGTTAGGCCAGCATTTTATTTTTCTTCCTTTACTAACTTATTAAGAAGATTAAACCCAAGTTTTATATGAGACAAGTTGTGCCTGCAGAAACCACACTAAGCTTTTATAGCCACATCTGTGCTTGGGTGAAATGGGAAGATGCCCAATGCAGATCACATAACTAATTGGAAAGGTTTTCTGCCACTGAGCTGTCCATTCAAGAAATAGAAACTATATCCTGCAAAGGATTTTAATATGGGGCCAGGGCTGGAAAGCTTATTAGTTGGTAAGACTTTCCCAACTCAACCTCTTGGTAAGGTGACATTAGCATTCCATGACAGGTGACTCCGAGTGAGGAAGAAATTCCACTAGAATTGCTTTTCTCTCATTCTTTGTGTGTTTTTCTGGTCGACATAAGCTTATGACTTAGAAATTTGTTAGTCTTTTATGCTGCTACAGAATTTTTGTTTTGTCCTTTGTGCTTTTCAGGTATTTAAGTTAGACTTCTGTCTGAAGTATTTAAGTTAGACTTCTGTCTGAAGTAGGATTTCCACATTTAGGAATAAGTTAAATATCTGTAGTTTTTGTGAGAGTTTTGAGGAGAAGAAAAATACTGTCTGAAGAACTGGTGTGTGTCAGTTACCTCTGAAGTTATGGTTCTTTGTTTGTGTGGTGGTGAGAACGGCGTGTTTGTGTGTGCTTTTTTTGACTGATCTTGATTTCAAGGTGTGAATTGCATGTGATTCTAGGCTTTTTCATCTTTTTAAGAAATTATACATAAAGCACAAATGGATAATCTAAAATAACACACAGTAGATGGCTTCAGAGGCTTAATAGCGAAACAACAGAGGCAGAGGATGCAGAAGGCTTAAAAGCAAATGGTCTTCTTTTTTTAAAAAAACAACAACCCTGAAATGGGGCCTAAGAGAGGTGGGAAATGTTTTTATGGACCTCTTTTAAAAAGTTGGTTCATATACCAATAAATATGTTGCTTTGGTCTTTGAGGATATAGTAACCAATGAACCATTTCGCCACCCAAATTAAAAACTAGAAAGTATTGTGAAAATGACTAAACCGCTTCTGCCACAACGGAACACCGTGATGGAAGCCAAGGTGCACAGAAATGCCGTTTACCTCTGCGGACAAATGCCGGCTCCCTTGGTTTTAAAGAGGAGATAAATGCCACCCCCCATAGTCGAATTTGACTGGACTTAACCATCCAGGGGTCCTTTAAATGCTGAAGTGATGCATGGAGGGATTGGTCTTTAAGCCATAGCAACAGAACCTGCCAGTAACTATGGGTGAAGCAACAGCAGCCACAGAATATGACGAAGCCAGCCATAGTGATCTGTATTGCTGCTATAGTGGCCACCTGTCTTCCTTTACAGAAGACTACTCTCTATTAAGAGAGTAGCCCCTCTACTTGAAGGACTAACTAGTTCAAGTAGTGATGACTCTAGGAACAGATAACGGGGGCCTCGAAAATTTGCTCATCAACAGTAAACACCTGGACAACAGGCTGAACAGGTACAGTTGCCTCCTCTATGGTGAGATGCACTGTATCAGTAATTTTTTTTCAGAATTTGTGTCCATACAGAAAAATGGGGAAATGTTAATTTCATGCAAATCTGTGTCATCTTTTGCACCCCTCTCTTTGGAGGGTGGTGGTGGTGCCATTGTAATTGCTGCATTTTATCATTCTGCACTAATCTTTAGAAGCAGGAGATAACCACTTAGTCATTTGCCCAACTGCATACACTTGTAACAGATATTAAAAGTGATGGAGATTAAAAAGTTCAGACAGTAGTTGCACTTGTTCCAGTATCATTCCCAGCTTATTTCATCAGTTTGCATTTGCCTCTTTTGGTTAGTGAATCATAATCCTCTTAACTACTTGTACGCAGTAAGAATCTCAGAGGCAGTTCTTATTTTTGTGGGGTTTTGCTTGCCTGTTTCTGTAAGGAGAAATTAAATACCTGGTTTAGCGTTTTTTTGCTTGCTGTTACTAGAAAAAGGGGCTTCAGCCACAAAAGAGTTATGCCATCTACTGGCATATCTGTATATTTTGGAAGAACCATAGGAAAAAGTCAGCAGCAACTAACTCAGACGATACTGCGTTTTTAGAAAACAGAATCACACAGATTGACAAAGGCAGTGATATCTCTGCAGCTAGCTAGCTATTTATTTATTTATTTATTTATTTATTTATTTATTTATATTTCGTATAATTCATTTGCCGATTGCAAAATACCCCTAAAAGGTAAAACAAGGAAAGAATCACAACCCTCCCTTCAAACACACAAAAGTTAAAATACTAAAACAGATCAAAATGGCCTCAACGTTCTAAACATCTATTTATTTGCTTTGCAACACGAAGCTACAAATGATTAAAGTATTAGTTAAACAGAGCTGGTAACAGTATCTAATTGCAAAGCATTTCGGAGAACAGTGAAACCATTTAGCATAATATGAGTATGGCAAACTGTAATGTGCCTTCATTAGCAAACAGTGCTTTTTGATTTGCGCAAAGAAGAATAAACATTATGCCTGCCTAATAAAACAATTCTGTGCGTGTTTTGCAGGAAATGGGCAGAAAGCTTAGCATTTGTTTGTCAGCGGTTTATTTGTGATGCAGCATGTGTCAGGGAAACATTTTAATGACCAGCTTCAAGATGACACAGTCTTGTCGAGGAGGAAAGTATAGACCACATTTGTCAGGTGGCTAGAAAGCTTGATGCCCTCTTAGAGGCTAGTGGGCTTTCCAGTTCAGGATGCTTGAAATGTATATGGAGGGAATGTTTTAAAGCAGGAATGGAGTACCTGGGGTCCTCCAGATGTTGTGAACTTGGCCGTGCTCACTAGAGCTGATGGAAGTTTGGAACCCAACAAAAGATTCCTGCATTGCAGGGGGTTGAACTAGATTACACTCTCGTCCCTTCCAACTCTGCAATTCTATGACTCTATGAAGCTCAGAGGGCCGCAGATTTCCAATGTTTATTTATTTTATTTATTAGATTTATATGCCGCCCTTCATCATAAGATCTCTGGGCGGCTCACAGAATAAAACACAAGACAAAAACAAGTAAATAAGGAAAACACAACAGCAAAACAATACCTGAAGTATACCTGAAGGCGCGTTTCCACCCCCATCGTTCAGCCCAGACATGAGGTCCAGCTCCGAGGGCCTTCTGGTGGTTCTCTCACTGTGAGAAGTGAGGTTACAGGGAACCAGGCAGAGGGCCTTCTTGGTGGTGGTGCCCGCCCTGTGGAACACCCTCCCTTCAGATGTCAAGGAAATAAACAACTATCTGACTTTTAGAAGACATCTGAAGGCAGCCTTGTTTAGGGAAGTTTTTAATGTTTGATCTTTTATCATATTTTTAAATATTCTGTTGGGAGCAGCCCAGAGTGGCTGGGGAAACCCAGCCAGATAGGCGGGGTATAAATAATAAATAATACATTATCATTACAGTGGTACCTCGGTTTAAGAACTTAATTCGTTCCAGAGGTCCGTTCTTAACCTGAAACTGTTCTTAACCTGAAGCACCACTTTAGCTAATGGGGCCTCCTCCTGCTGCCGCACCGCTGCCATGCGATTTCTGTTCTTATCCTGAAGCAAAGTTCTTAACCTGAAGTAGTATTTTTGGGTTAGTGGAGTCTGTAACCTGAAGCGTCTGTAACCTGAGGTACCGCCATTTAATTAATTAATTAATTAATTAATTAATTAATTATATCCCCTCCCCTCCTATACCTGTTCTAAAGCCACGCAAACTGATTGCAAGTCCGCTTACCCTTGTGTTGCAGCGCAGGTTCTTCCAAGGCCCTGACAGGGGATCCTGGGATTGGCATCCAGTCCGGACAGGTGATTCAGGGGTAGGCCCGTGCTGCCTATCAGGAGCTGAATCGTAGCCTGCACCCGGGATTGGCAAATGGGAGTGCAGGCTCAGGTGCAGACTGGGGCACGGGGTGGAGCTGATGGAGTAGGAAGGCTTCTCTCAGGTCCACGACCTGGCCATTTAAACAGCCCACACCTGGAGCCCTTACCTGTTATTTCCCTTGTCGGGTTCCCCACCTGCCTTCCTGTCAGGTGTGTGTGCAGGAGCCAGGCCCTGTGACCAACAGGACTTTGCAGGACTGGGGCCTTCCTAAGTTTGTTCTGAAGAGGCAAGGCGCAGCCTCACAGGTAAAGCCGATTGGTAACTCACAGCACCTGGTGGCAAGAGCCAGGAAGGGATATAAGGTCAGCATTTCCCTTCGGCTCTTTGTCACAACAACACGCTTCCTGCCTTGTTGTGTTTGGCTTCTTGCTTCCTGATCTCCGAACCTCCGCTTCTTGACTCCCTTCTTCTTGATCCTCGGAGCCTTGACTTTGTGACTCCTTGCTTCCTGATCCTCAGACCCTTGGCTTCTTGACTCCCGGCTCTCTGGCCCTCAGACTCTTGGCTTCCTGACTCTTGCCTTCTGGACCCCCGTTCCTGCTCCCACCTCACCATCTTGCCCCCGGTCCTGACGTCTCCTGCTGGGACTTCAATCACCCGTGAACTGGACCGTGACACTTCCCTCAATTCAAGTGATGGTTTTATGACCTTGTGGTGGCTAAGGTGGTTGTCGTGTACTGGGGCCAGGTAGGAATTTGCCCACTGGTCAAATTGGATCCAGCTTGGTGGTTTTGCCTACCTCATAGCAATCATCACAACTTGTTTGGGCATCGGGGCAACCTCAGTCTGGGATGGAGGAGAGGTTGTAGTCTTTGTCTTCCCCTCCAAACACTGGGTATCCTGTTAAAGGTATTCTGGGGGGGGGGGGGAGTGGCCATGTCTTCATGCCCAGCCACAGCCCAGGGCTGATGGCACTCCTCCAGATTGCAGACCTTGCAGGGGTTGCCCTATTTGAAACCCCTGCGCAGATTGACCAGAATATCATTTCTGGCAGGTGGGCTGGAAGTATTTAATTGCCCAAGCCAAAGCTCTTTCATCTTGTATTCAATGAAGACATAGCCTGTTTTGATCCAAAAACCAGTCTGTTGTCTTTGAATTCTCCGTGGGGTTGGGGACTGAGGAACGTGATGTCTGGGCCCACAACTGCTAGGACACAAGAATCCTAACTATTATTTGTGGTGGGTTTTGATGTACAAAAGTGGTGTGTAATTGTTTGCCTTTAGTGCTACAAGTCTTAAGGTTTTCATTCTTGTTTGGGTTTTGTGGAAGGGGAGAAACAAAAACTTGTTTTCGAGTGTGCCTGTGTTACATGGTTTCTCTTTCCACATTGTTTAGATTGAGCAGTTAAGTTAGTTGCTGATCTTCGGAGTGATCGTTCTGAAAAATCTTCAGGCAAAACTGGGACATGTTTTGTCCCAGTTAGGGATTCTGGGCGGGGAAATGGTTCACGGTAATGGGGGAAAAGGTATATTTAATTTTCCTGATTTTCGTAATACTCTTGTAATATGTCCTATAGTCTCCATTCATGCTGCTGCCTTGATGACATCTCTCCCATCATGCACATAAGCTGATTTCTGCTGCTTAAAGAGTGTACAGTGAAGTGTGTGTGTGTGTGTGTGTGTGTGTGTGTGTGTGTTGGGCGTGAGAGTGCAACAACATGCACACCCTTCCCTCCATCTCTTTGTGTTCACACCACTGTGCAGTTGGAAACTTTTCAGATTTTAAGAATAGGGGATGAGTCCATTTTAACTAGGGAAATGGTAAAAGTAGTAGGAAATTATTGTGTGACTGTAGCTTATCCTAACATGAAATTAAAGCTGTTCTGTATAACAAATTACATAGATTTTGTAGAATAGAATAAACAAAATTGTGTTATCTATCTTATCTTAGGGTTGCCATGTTTTGGGAAGTGAAAATCTGGACACAAAGGTTGTTGAGCTTTTTATTTATTGGGGTTTTTTTTTGGGGGGGGGGGTTGCCTACATTTGTTGAGCGTTTTCTCTCTCCAAAATATCCCCCCAAACATAGCTGTCAACTTTTCCCCTTTCTTGCGAGGAATCCTATTTGGAATAAGGGAATTTCCCTTTAAAAAAGGGAAACATTGACAGCTATGCCCCCAAAACAGTTTTTAAATAACTTAAAAAAAAATTCTGGTAAAAAAATCCACTCCCACAATGGGCTGCCATTTAAATTTCCCGAACATTTAAAATGGCTGCCAAATTCCGGGAAATTCTAGACGTATGGCAGCCCTAATATCTGTCTATCCTGGTGTGGTTGCTAGCAGTTATTGAAAGTAACGGCATACTGAGTTAAAGGTGGAAATTGATGCGTGGGACAACTAAGAGTTTTTAAATGTTGAAACGAAGCAAAACATGTAGCTTTGCTGACTGAATTTTTGCTTTCTTTCCAGCTGAACAAGCAACAGCTACAGATTGTGAAGGAGCGCTTTCAGGCCTTCCTAAATGGAGAGACACAAATTGTGGCTGATGAAGCATTTTGTAACGCCGTTCGAAGTTACTATGAGGTAAGTTGAGCGTGGTTGTTCCTGGGGCAGTGTCTAAAATGGGTGGGAACTTAAGCATGTGTGTAAAAATCCCCACCCCCAATTTTATAGTAGTATTTGTAAGTGTGTGAGCTCAAGGTTACTTAATTGTGTGAATACAATTTCTTAATTCTGCTCGGTGCCTCCTAGGGATTGGAGTTGACAGAGGTTTCACATAAGATTTTACGAACAACCAGAAAATGTTATCCCTTCCCCCACCCTGATGGTGACATGCTGCTGATCTGCTGCCCCCTCCAGCACAAGTCTAGAGTCACCTATTGACACATTCTTCTCAGCTAGGGATGTAAGAAGGCATCATTTTCTACTCAGCTCTGGGTTTGTCATATGCAGTAGTGTTTATGTTCTGCCGTTTGCCTTCTGCCAGCAATTAAGTTATGTGTCTCACTGTCCACTATGGTGATATTGCAGTAGGTAATACCAATCCTGATTGATTTACCTGAGATGAATAAGTGAACATAGACAATTCCCACTCCTGTTTCTTGTTTTCATTGGAATTCTCTGACATCCCTACTCTCAAAATCTGAATTTGAGATACCACCAGCTTAACTTTAGAAAACGAGGTCCCTGAGGCCAGACCAAGGCAGGAGTTACTATCGGGAAACTCAGAAACTAGGACAAACGAGCCCACCCAATCCCCTCTGCTAGGAGAGAAGGCCGGATCCCCTCACTTGACTGAGTTGGAGGAGTGGCTGAACAACACAAGAGCACAGTATTTGGGCTTGGACAACTATCCCTACATTCTGATAGGGCTGTATAAAGATCTGCTGAAAGAATACTCAACACAGATAAGCAAAGAACTTGAGCCAATCAAAATTTTCCTCTTGGAATGCTTGGGCCTGCTTACTTCCCTGACTTGGCGAATTAGGAGAAAAGAAGACTGCCGTCCCCATAAAGCAGTCAACAACAAGCCAAAAGGAAATATAATCCAATCAGGCACTGAAATACCACAAGCTTTTTAAGCTTTCAGAAACTGGTAGGCTGGAATCTGCTGATTATCTACTTATCCAAGCAGCAGTACCTCCTTGTTTCCATATGGTCCAACCCTTCCAAGTCTGGTGCCTAATAGAAACTTCATCATCAGTACCTTACCACATTCATCACTTTGCACCAAAGTTGATCCACCTGAGAGTTAAGCTACTTCATCCTGTCTTCTGCATGCTTCTTAGCTATCTCAAGTAAACACCCTTTGAAGAAGAGTGGAACATCTTCATTCTGGAAACCTCTGCTTGTGTCATTGATCCTACCAGCATAAATTTAGTGCATGAGCTAGAATATGTCATTTTTTGCAGCAAAATGTTTCCCGAGCATAGCTCATCATATCCTACATATAACGGAATAATTGACTCAATCAATCAATAGAATAATTAAAGCATATTTATGGCATTCATTCATTGCAGGTCATAGAGATTGCAAAGAGATTGCAAAGATTAATAAGCAATTTTTCAGCTGGGTTAGCCAGCTTTTTTCAGTACTAAAGACCCCAAAAGATATGATGTATTATTAGCTAGAGTATTTATTTTATATATACTAATATGTTTTATTTTGTATATACCAATATATTTTATTTTTTACTAATATATTTTATGTGTTTTTATTTTTTTTTCATGTTTTTAGGAGTATTATAGAGGGCCCTAACTACAGTGGTGCTTACTTTACAGCATCTAAAATATCTGTCAAATATGAAAATCCAGAAATCAGGTTTTGAAGAACATTGATCTAGGACCTTGGAAATTGAAAATCAGATTTAATTCTGGCTTCTATTTAATTTTTCTGCCTTTCCCTGGATCTTTTCCCATTCTTGCTGTAACATTTTCAAAAAACATCTCTTTTTACCATGAGGTTGAAGCCAAAAGGCTTGCAATCCTAATTATAGATCGCTAAGGATGGAAAGGTAAATTCCCTCCTGCTTTCAGCCCATATTACAGATGATACCACACTAGAAATGGCATATGAAGAGCTTAAAAAGTCTTCTGCAGAACTCTGAATAGACTTCGTCACAAGCTTTTGTTGTGGCGATATAAAGGAGCATTTCCCCAATGGGAACATTTTATTACAGTCCTTTTGTAATATGTGCCCAGCACTGAGACATGGACTATTTTGGCAAGCTGTAGAATCAGTGAACAAATAGACCAACTGAATGTCTGAAGAATATGCTTCCTAATTCTGGTGGCTGTTCGCTTTGAGGCAATTCTACAGAGCAGGCCTGCAGCACAAATTTGGTGACGCTCCCAGTACAAAGTAGACCTTGATCACAAGGCTAATTATCAGCAGAAGAGAGGCTGTGCTTGCAGCGATCATTTAGTTATGCAATAACTCACTTGAAAGAGAGCAGTACTGTGCCATTGGTAATGCCATTGGTCTTGGCTATTCTACACAACATCTACTCAGAATCGATGGGGGGAAACTAGAAGAATCGAGTCTGAAAGCATACTGGCAACAAAAGAGAGAGGAAGAGATAATTCCAGAAGTAGAATCCAAGAGAAAAGAGGCAAGCCTTAAGCCAGTATTAGGAGGGGAAGGATTGTATTCTGGAAGAATGAAAACCCTAGTGTGCCAATCAAAATGCACTGGTTACTCTCTGGTTTCCTGTGTGCCAGAATAAATGCTTTTCTCCTAAGCACCAGCTTGAGGCTTAGCTCTTCCCTTCCACACCAGGAAACTGACAACAGAATGCTATAGAGCCTTTTGAAGCTTTGTTTAGAGTATTTACTGCAGGGAACCAGGCATACTTTCAATGAAAGGGGGGGAAATGGATAGGAGGGGTAGAACTGTATGAGTACAAAGTTGGGTATATAGATGTCTGCTGCAAGGACACTAAAGTCTGGGCCCTGTACTGCTGTATGTGATAACTTTAGAAGCAATGTGGTTTCAGGGTTAGTGTTAGACTAGGGCTATGGACCAAATATTTGCTTAGATTTGAAGCTCACATGGTGAGGCAGTTGCGTTCTTAGCCCAAACCACATCAAGGGCTTGTTATGAGGATTAAATGTGGAAAGGTAAGTCTGTGCACTGTCCTGAGCTCCTTGGAAGAAGCATAGGATTAAAAAAATCTAAATTTTATTATTACTAATAGTATTTTAAGGGGCTGGGTTTTCTGAGTAGTTAAGGGCATGTGTGTCATTAATCAAAGCACATACAGTGGTACCTCTGGAGGCAAACGGGATCCATTCCGGAGCTCCGTTCGCATTCTGAGTAGAATGTAACACATGACTGCGCGTGTGCGGGTCTCATTTTGCCGCTTCCGCACATGCGTGTGACGTCATTTTGAGCGTCTGCACATGTGCGAGCGGCGAAACCCGTAAGTAACACAAGCAGTTACTTCTAGGTAGCCACGGAGCGTAACCTGAAAATGCTCAACCTGAAGCATATTTAACCCAAGGTATGACTACTGTATATTATTGTCCCTACATTCATAATGCAAGATCTAAAAACAGGAGATCTGTGCACTTTTTCAGCAGCTGCTGATTACTGCTCTTTGTGGTGAAACTGAGTAACTGTAGACTCTTGGAAGAACCACCAAGAACTGGCCTGACGTCACCCACCCAGAGTGTCCATTGGTTTTTCCTAGTCAGGAAGGAGTATTAAAAATGATCCCTTCCTATTTTAGATGTCAGGGACTGGCTGGATGCAGAGGAGTGGTGGGAGGCAGCAGTTAGGGATCCCGCAAGGGAAGAAGGCTCAGAGCCAGGGGATTGGTGGTGGGAGGGTGATGTGTGGTCAGAGGGAGATGACTGGGAGGAGGACATGTTGGAAGCTGAAAGGGCAACAGGGTTTAGTGAGCAGGAAGAGACTGTGGCAGAGAGCAGTCCAGAATCAGAGGCAGAAGTGGAGGCTGCGGAGGAGGCAGGCAAAGAGGCAGCAATGAGGCAGGCTGCTGAAGAAGCCAGGGGGTCTCCCCCTCCTGCTGTGACCACCTCCTCTCCCCGCTGGTTTCCTAGAATACGCAGAGAAATATAAAGTATTGAGGAGAGTTTGGTTGCATGCAGACACAGTCTGCAACTGCTTGGAAAAAACCCTGGAGAAGAGGGGGCATAGGCGGCTCTGGGAAGGCAGAAACCTTCAGTCCTTGCAATGGCCTCATTGGGGCAAGACCTACTGGGAAGAGTTGCTGCGATCGCTAGGCCTGCACTGTTTCAGGGTCTTTTGAAATAAAGCGTTCACTGCACGAACACTGTGTTTTTTATTGCTGGCCAGTGCCTGACTCCAGCTCCCGACATTAGCTGAGCTTTGCTTGATCAAGGAGGTTTGCCTGAGCTCTATTGTGCTTGCATGTCTGGTCGGTCTTCTTGGTCTTGACTGTTCTTCTGCATTGCCCTTGGGTCCAGACTCCAAATCGCTAGTCCAGTGTGAGCAAATGCTTAAACATTCTGCTTCTTATTCCAGCCAATGCAATCGACCCCACTTCCCAGACCATTTTCAAAAAAGTCATAGTAATTTGCATACTTGCGACTGAAATGTGTCTGAGAGCGCTCTGTTGCAATGAGCAACACCGAATCTTCAAGAAGTTGTACCCTGTCAAATCATGAACTAATTTTTATGTAAACTTGAGCAGGGCAGTACAGTCATACCTTGGGTTAAATGTGCTTCAAGTTAAGTATTTCCGGGTTGCGCTCCGCAGCGACCCGGAAGTAACGGAGCACGTTACTTCCGGGTTTCACCGTACATGCATGCACAGACAGTCAAAATGACGTCACGTGAATGCGCGGAAGTGGCGAAATGTGACCCGTGCAGACGTGGGTTACGTTTGCTTCAGGATGTGAACGGGGCTCTGGAACGGATCCCATTCTCATCCCGAGGTACCACTGTATGTTGAGTGGAGAAACTGCAAAAACAGGACAATGTATCCATGGCTGAAATCCCATAAAGAAAAATGAGCAGCAAAGTGCTAAATTTATGTAATCAGCGTTCATGATTGCTTGATGAAAACCAATGGAGAGCAAATTTATGCCTTCAAAATGGCCTGTTCTGGTAACTGAGGACCTCTTGACAGTAATCTTGTTTGATATTGGGGGAAGGGAGGAAAGAGTGGGTATGAGCGCTTTGCTCAATTTGCATTTTCCACTACAGTGATATACTGAAAGGGCAAACTGGGAAATCAGGATTTTTACAAGCTTGTATTCTCTAAAGAAATAGTTGTAATGCTGTTGGAACAATTGTTCTTATCATGTTCCCTTTTGAAGGCTGCCTTACGATCTACCTGAGCAGTAAAGAGACTGCTTAACGGCTAAAAGTAGTCTGTAGTTGTGCTGAGGGGTGAGGGTAGTATCAATATCCTTTTTTCTTTTCTTTTTTTGAGACATGCCTTAAATAAAACATCATGGCTGAAGAAATTAATTACCCACTCTACTTGTATGGGAAATATTATGGCTGCAACACTTCTGTTTAGTTAGCAGTAACTACCTCATTAAGGAATTGGTTCCACTGTCTGATCTGCCCTTGTTACCAAAACTTTCCTCTAATTACTCAGTTTATTTATTTTTCACTTTTAGCAAACGTAAGTTCATTGTCTAGCTCATTGCTTTCAAATGTAAATAGGCCTTTTCTTTTCCTTTATTACCCTATGAGGAATTGTGTTACGGTGTGCCTACTGAATATGCATTATTTTGCCTAAATGAAGGAATTTTCCTGCTGTCCTTACATATCACTTATCTGCTGGCCATGTGTGACTTCTTCCTGCTTTCTCAATCTGTTCCCCATAGGCCTGAAGGGGGCAGGGAGGGCAAGCACATCAAACTTTTAGGCCCCAGTCCCCATTTCTTCATCCTGATGTGGTTGCGAAATCTTCAGATAAGCATTATGGGTGAGGTACAAAGTCCGGACGAGTGGAAGACCAACTAGTCTTTCTCCTTTCCTGAACAGACGGAAGAACCTTTATATTGTTTACATAATCCAAAGAGTGATGGGGGGGGTGGCAGTTTCCTAAAAGTGGGGGGAGAGTATCAGAACCTAGGCTGTAGTATTCAATAGTTGTTGTCTTCTATATGTCTGAATTGGTTGTGATTCCTCTGATACTGAACAGGATAACAGCTACGGCTGTTGGTCACCAATAGGGCTGGGCGATACTGTAACTGCTTTTCAACATGGTGATATTTCAGCTGCTAAATATAGGGTTGCCATATTTCAAAATGTAAAACCACCGCCTTCTAGAAATTTCCCCCAGATGTCATTTCCGCCTTTGAAATCCTGGTAACGTCTGGGAAATCTCAGATGTATGGCAGCCCTACTAAATACTGTGATATGCTGATAATATCACAATGCATGGAATTGATCTTGGCTGCTTCTTTCCACCTCAGGGAAGGAAGAAGTAGCTGAGATACATAAACCAGCCCAATCTGAGCCCCAATGCCTCTCAGGCTTGTGTGTGGTTCAGAGGGGCTTGATTGAACTGCTTAGCTGATATGGGGGGAAGCTCCTATTTGACTAAAAAAAGGTAAAGGTAAAGGACCCCTGACAGTTAAGTCCAGTCGTGAACGACTCTGGGGTTGTGGCATTCATCTCACTTTACTGGCCGAGGGAGCCAACATTTGTCCGCAGACAGTTTTTCCGGGTCATGTGGCCAGCATGACTAAGCTGCTTCTGGCAAACCAGAGCAGCGCATAGAAACACCGTTTACCTTCCCGCCAGAGTGGTACCTATTTATGTACTTGCACTTTGAAATGCTTTCGAACTGCTAGGTTGGCAGGAGCAGGGACTGAGCAATGGGAGCTCACCCCATCATGGGGATTTGAACCGCTGACCTTCCAATCGGCAAGCCCTAGGCTCAGTGGTTTAGACTACAGTGCCACCTGCGTCCCTATTTGACTACCCAAGCTTACCACAAGGAATGGGGAGCAGGTCTACTTCTCAACCTTTTCTGGCTTACAAAAGTATTTAGGTTTATTTCCCCAAGGCGTCTAGAATACAGTGGTACCTTGGGTTACATACACTTCAGGTTACAGACTCCACTAACCCAGAAACAGTACTTCGGGTTAAGAACTTTGCTTCAGGATGAGAACAGAAATCACACAGCGGCGGTGGTGGCAGAAGGCCCCATTAGCTAAAGTGGTACCTCAGGTTAAGAACAGTTTCAGTTTAAGAACGGACCTCTGGAACGAATTAAGTTCTTAACCCGAGGTACCACTGTACATCAAATAAGGACTGTCTTCTAACCAATTAAATCATATCTCTGTCTGACTTTGGATTTGCATTTAAACAGAAAGCTGGATTCCCGCCCCCCTGCTGTGCACAATAATAACCCTTAAGAAACACCCAGAGACTATTCAAAATACATTCTCCCTCAAAGCTCCTATTTACACCTGGCAATACAGAATGCTGAAACCGCACTTGTCACATAGATCTTTTAGTAAATACAACCTTGGTGGAACAAAGAAGTAAGCCATCCATTCTAATGGCTTCTGAAAGCTCAACTAACAAAACCTGGATGACTTGTTTTTTTGAGAGAGAGAGTGAGAGCGAAGCGATGTTTATTTCCAAAGCACTTTTCATCCTGTGGGCTTTCTAAGCAGATGCTGGCAGAAGGTTAAAATTTTAAGCATTCCCTCCTTCCCTGTTGCTTCATCTCTCCAAGTTGGAAAGGAACGAGAGGGCCTGGCCCTCTTTTATTTATTTATAGTAAAGGCTGCTAGAGTTTCATGTTTTGCCTATTCACCAGTAGTTTTGCTCAATAAAGGTAATGTTCCTAATGCAAAATAGTCAACAGTCTGATACTTAACCAGCCAGGTGTGTGTAGGTAACTCTTATTAATGGGTAAGTATTGGGAATTACACATGGAATAGAGAAGAGGGGTGTTGATAAGGAGCCTCAGTATTGCAGCAGAAAAACTTGGAAGCTGTGGTCTTGTTCCTCTTATCCATTATTTATAATGCCATTATATCATACTAAATTTCAATTTCATTTTCTCCTGTATGCATTTTAAGTACAATTGTGAATGTAGTTAAAATGCTTCTTTTTCTCCTGGGCTTGCTGTAGAATTCTGTGACTTCAATCTATTTCATGCAGATGCACACGCTTTTATTATAAGCCCTGGATATAAACAATAAAAGAGATAGCAAAAAAGAAAAAAGTTATTAAAATTGGGCCACAGTACCCTGTAGATATCTTTGCATGCAGTAGAAGCTTTAATGTGCTTATTATTTTTATTGCTGTAACAGTTTGTTTTTAAAATGGTTACCAGGAGCTAACATCACAACCATTTCTTCCTGTACATTTTTGTATGCTTGCATCTTTATTGGTTTGTTTTAAAACTGTTAGGAGCAACACTCAGAACCAACCACTCATTACAGCATAATATTTAAAGTTCCAAGAATCCCTAGATTTTTAAAAATTCTATTTTTGAGGCAACTGCTAGAGACATAATGGCATTCTTACATTAACTTCTTGATTCCCCCCTCCCTCCCCAAGTTTCCTTGTATTCATTTATAAGGTACAGCCATTTCTCTGGATATTCCTGAATGATATCATCTTGCAGAGCATTAGACTGAAACAATTTCACTCAATATATGACTTTTATAATACATCTGAAGGCAGCCCTGTTTAGGGAAGTTTTTAATGTTTGATGTTTTATTGTGTTTTTAATATTCTGTTGGGAGCCACCCATAGTGGCTGGGGAAACCCGGCCTGATGGGCGGGGTATAAATAATAAATTATTATTATTATTATTATTATTAGTAGTAGTAGTAGTAGTAGCAATAGTTACCACAGTTAGGCCTCTAGGACTTACCTGTTCATTAAATTAGTGTTGGTATTTAGCCTGATAATTTCTGGAAAAAATTGCTACCAGAAGAAGCTCTAATAACTACAGTGGTACCTCGGATTAAGAACTTAATTCGTTCTTGAGGTCCATTCTTAACCTGAAACTGTTCTTAACCTGAGGTACCACTTTAGCTAATGAGGCCTCCCGCTGCCGCTGTGTGATTTCTGTTCTCATCCTGAAGCAAAGTTCTTAACCTGAGGTACTCTTTCTGGGTTAGTGGAGTCTGTAACCTGAAGCATCTGTAACTGTGATAAAAGGATTCTGTACTAGATGAGCATTTTAACCTGCTCCACCAGGGCCAAATGCCAAGATTGTGTATATATTTTTGGAAAAATAGCATCCAGAAATTCTTTGCAGAAATATGTAGATTGGGGTAAACTGCATACTAACTTGTCTGTATTTAGAAGAAATTCACACTAAGGTGTGTGTATAAAATTTTACTGTGTGCTTTTAAGAAAACCACACTGTGATGTGGAATTGTGAATTGCACTTCAGAGTGGAAAAATGAGAAACCTAAATTGACAGATTCATTCATCCCTATCGCAGGTTTAGATTTCTGATCCTTGGTTGTGCATGCAAACAGTGGCAAGGGGTTGCTTTTCTGTGCTCTCTGCGCTCCAACTGCTGCCACTGGTAATGGGATCCCCATACAAGTGCATGCCTTTAAATCTCATGCAGTGCTGAGCACGGATTCCATTGTGCCGAGGCTAGCACAAATTCAAATCCTCTTAAAAGTTGATCTTTTAAAATTGGATTATTGAATTAAAGGCAATGATCGGTCCTGAAAGCCTAGCATAATTATGTGTGGCTTGCTGAGGACTTGCTACAGCAGCCAGTTGGGGGAAAGGAGGGGATGGAATTTAGAGGACCAAATTCATGATTTTGCAAAATAGTATATTTTAGTTATATGTTTGCTAATACGTAAGTCATCAACATTTAATTAATCTACCCATTAGCTACTCATGTGTTGAAAATGAACAGTTTATTACAGCAATTGCGTATTGCAGGCTGAAATATCAACTGCATTCAAAATTATACCTCTGAGAATACATCTTAATAGGCCACTTGGTGGCCCATTAGTGTAACATTGTTGTTTTTCTGTATCCTGTGCCAGATGAATTAAGCATAATTCATTTCTCTACTGCAAAAACTTACCTAATTTTGCAGAGTGCTATGATTGAAATCTCATTTCTCTTGGTAACAGTAATAAAAGAATGTAGAGCCTGCTGAAATATCTTATCAGGCTTCATTCGGCTGCTTTTAGGGTGGGGAATTATCTGTCGAATTCAAAATGCAGCACAGTGAACTTTGCTAGGCTATGAGCTATGGCTCATATCTTCTGGCAGACACAACCCAACTATGAAAATGTCCCCTAAGCTCTTTATTCTACGCAAATGTAATGAAATCACTTATGGCACTCTTAAGGAAGCTTAATGGAGATGTTTATTATATAGTCCACTTCGAATGGGGCGGGACATTCAGCTCAAATTGCTGCTGAAGGTAGCCTAGTTCCATCTTTTATAAAATGCAAGGAATAGGAAGATCCTGGGTGCAGCTGGTTCTTTATATGCATGTCCACCTAGCTGGAAATCTGACACTCACTGGACTAGCATATAAAATTCTGGATTTTGCCCAGTATGAGATAAGCATGTTCAGAGCTCAGATAGGCCAGTCATTTGCCTTCATCTCAGTATGGAGGAAACGTGACTCTTAATTTCTGGAAAACATGTTTGAGTTCATTTTTAAGGGCCAATTGTTTATCTGTTTCACTTCTTTTGGTCCTGGATGTGGTGCAGAAAACTTTGGCGCAGGCTGATGTTGGTTGTTGCGGGATTATTATGATCTGTGCAGGACCTTCCGGTTATTTGATATAATTTTGAGGCCCTGAGATTCCAAACGGCATTCACCAAAAGCAAAGTATCTTGATAGTTAACAACGTTGAATTTGGCATTAGCTCTGTGTGTGTGTGTGTGTGTGTGTGTGTGTGTGTGTGTGTGTGTGAAGAGAGGCCTGCCAAAGCAACCTGGTTTTACAGATGAAGAGGAACATAGGCTGTACTATAAAGAATACTTCATACCGACTGCAGTTTGTTTTGATGGACCTTTTGGGACTTATTTTGCCCCAAAACAATTGGCATTTTTATATTGTGGATGGAGAGTTGTATTAGCTCACTTTTGTCACACCGCTGGCCTGAGGTGGCCTTAGAAGGAAAAAAGAAACGTCGAATGTTGCAGCATTCAAGGAACTTCAGTAATAGTTGCAAGGTAAATATAAGAAATTAGATATATTAAGAAAAAGTTTAATTATGATAAAAGTGTGTCTTGGCAATAAGTAATATGAAATCGAAATATGGCGCCACCACAGCAGCAAGGATTTTGATTGCAAAATATTGGAAGTCACAAGATTTACCCACACTGGAGGAATGGCAAACGCAGTTGATGGACTACATGGAACTGGCCGAGATGACTGGCAGAATCCGAGACTTGGGAGAAGAAACAATCGAGGAGGACTGGAAAAAATTTAAAGACTATTTGGAAAAACATTATAAGTTGTATGAATGTTAAAAAACGCACCTTTTAGGAAATTCTAGCTTCAGTAATGTTAAACTAAAGAAATGGAAACTAAGGTACAAGAAGTCAGAGATAGAATAATGAAACAACTTTATTGTGTTAAAATGAAAACGTACATGATTTGGGTTATAATATATTTGAAATTGGGTAACATGATAAAATGAAAGATACAACAAGTATTGAAACAAGTTAACAAATTGCTGATGTAATGTATCACAGAGAATGCAGGGTTGGGAGGACGCGGGGAAGTCCAGTAGATTTGGAAAAAAGAACAAGAAAATTTGTAACTTTCTCTCTCTACTTTTATAATATGCTCTTTATTCTTTTTTCTGTATTTCATAAAACTAATAAAAAATATTATAAAAAAAATGAAATCGAAATATGGAATAGATAGGAGGTTGGGTCTTTAGTGTTAAGACCGATATATGTTTTATTGTTTGCTAAGAAAATTATGTGTCTATGGTTATTCTTGTGTGTAATTTGGTATTTGTGTTTTTTTTCTTTTTTCTTGCTTTATCAATAAAAATCTTTTTAAAAAGGAGGAAAAAAGAAACCATGCACAACATTTAAACCTGGATAGCTCAGTTGGTTAGAGCACGGTGCTGATAACACCAAGGTTGCAGGTTTGATCCCTGTATGGGACAGGGGATTGGACTAGATTATCCTTAGGGTCTCTTCCAACTCTACAATTCTATTATTCTGTGTGGCTGAAAAGCAATGCCCTAATGTTTTGCATGTGCAAGACTGCCCTTAACATTTAGCATGGCCCCCAGTATTAGGAACTTTGGCAGCCATGCAGCAAAACTTGTAAAGAAATGTTTGGGGCATCTGAGAGTCTCTTTCTCTCTCACAAGCAGAAACTAGGACGGAAAACATTGAGGAGCTGGCAAGAGAAGAAGCACTGCCTCTGTAGAGATTCAATTTAAGAGAGGGCTAAAAGGTGATACTGGAAGAATGCTCTTTAATCTGAGACATGACTTGAGATCATATGAAAGAGTGGCTGCTGGAACAGAGCAAAGGCCCAGCATCCTGGTCTCACAGCAGCAGAGGTGTTGCCTATGGGAAGACTGCAAGTAGCAGTTCAGCATAACAGTACTGTTGATGTCCGAGGGACGCGGCTAGCGCTGTGGGTTAAACCACAGAGCCTAGGACTTGCTGATCAGAAGGTCAGCGGTTTGAATCCCCGCGATGGGGTGAGCTCCCGTTTTTCAGTCCCTGCTTCTGCCAACCTAGCAGTTCGAAAGCACGTCAAGTGCAAGTAGATAAATAGGTACCGCTCCGGCAGGAAGGTAAACGGCGTTTCCGTGCGCTCTGGTTCACCAGAAGCGGCTTAGTCATGCTGGCTACATGACCCGGAAGCTGTACGCTGGCTCCCTCGGCCAATAAAGCGAGATGAGTGCCGCAACCCCAGAGTCGGCCACGACTGGACCTAATGGTCAGGGGTCCCTTTACCTTTACTGTTGATGTCCAGTGGCTGGTATTCAGGGGTACCCTGAGCTTAGAGGTATGACAGGGCCGTTGTGACTAACAGCCATTGATAGCCTTGTTCTTCATTAATCTGCCTAACCCCATTTAATCCCATCCAAGTTGGAGGCCATGTCTACATCTGAATTCTAGAGTTTTAACTGTGCGAAGAAGTACCGTCCGTCATGAATGGTCCAGTGTTCACAATGATCAGAGTTGTCATTCGGTGTGGCAGGTGAGGGGAAGGCCACAAGAATGACACAAGAGGCTGGTATAGGGATGAATTAGGCCACAACTTTTTTGATTACAGGAAAGAGGAGGTTTGGATAAGGCATTGGGCGTAGGGCTGCCGTATTTCAAAAAGTGAAAATCTGGACACAAAAAAACTTTTGCCAAAATCTACACTTCTAACATGGGTCGCCATACATCTGGATTTTCCTGGACATTTCAGCGATTTCTGTGTGGATGCTATTTAGAAGGGCTGAATCCTGGCTATGTCTGGGAAATACCAGATGTATGGCAGCCCTAATTGGGCATATATCCCACATCAGGCAATCCAGATTGTGATAGGAAGCTGGTGGGGTTGAACTTGTGCCCCCAACATGAATTGGGTGTCATGATCTGACACAGGTCACCATTGGGAGAGGTTTTTTGGCCCATTAGTGACAGAGTCACCCCTTCTGGACCCCTGTAATCAGAGAGGTAAACCAACCCCTGAATGGTTTAAGTCCAGTCAAAGACAATTATGGGGTGCAGCTCTTATCTTGCTTCTGGCTGAGCGAGCTGGTGTTTGTCTTCAGACAGCTTTTCTGGGTAATGTGGCCAGCACAACTAAACTGTTTTTGGTGCAATGGAACATTGTGATGGAAGCCAGAGCTCACAGAAACACTGTTTACCTTCCTGCCACAGTGGTACCTATTTATCTACTTGCGCTGGTGTGATTTCAAACTGCAAGGTTGGCAGGAGATGGGACGGAGCAACGGGAGCTCACCCCGTCATGTGGATTTGAACTGCCAACATTCTGATTAGCAAGCCTAAGAGCCTCAGTGGTTTAGACCACAGTGCTACCCGAGTCCCTGATACCTCTGTGACTAAGGATCCAGCCCAATGCCTTATCCGCTGTGAAGAAGTATTGTCCATCACGACAGGTCCAGCATTCATGATCATCACAGGGTAGCAATTCCCAAGCGGAGTGTTGGAAATGTAGGGTTGCCATATTTCAAAAAGTGAAAATCTAGACACAAAAATTGTGGAGCTTAAAAATAAAAAAAAACTTGAATTTTTGGAGCTCTTTTTAATGAATTTTGCTTTTTAATGGGTTGCCTTACATCCGGATTTTCCCGGACGTTTCAGTGATTTCCTCCCGGATACTGTTTTCGACAGCCGGATCCCGGCCACGTCTGGGAAATTCTGGATGTACAGTATTACAACCCTAGGAAAGCAAACCACTGTACCACGAGAAAATGGTTTCCTTGTTTGGGGAAGTAAGCCAATCAAATAATTTAGCCATAAAGGAGGCTGTGGAGGAGGTCCAAATCCATAACCAATTGTAGCCCCAGCTTTGTAGGTTGATAAATATTGTCCTATTTTTTTTAAAAAAAAATGTTCCATTTCTCTCCACTTCCCTCCCCCCAAGAGATTTTTGCGCCAAATTTAGTTATCATTTGGTGCTCTGTGGTCTTTCTCTGTTTCATGGAGGGTAAGGCTATGCCCTACCTAAAGTATCAGACACCATATGCCTCTGAATGTTGCTGGGAAACAAAGGTGTGGAAATTGTCGCATGTCCTGTTTTCTACGTCTCAAAGGTATTTGGTTGACCACTTTGAGAACAGGCTGTTTGTCCAGAGGAGGCCTTTGGTGTGGAGCTCTTACATTCTTACGTAAATCCACAAGAGAAAATAAACATATTGATATAGAATGAGACCAAATTTGACTGAATAGGAAACAGGTTCTCATTAGAAAGAAGCCTCCAAAAGAATCTTTCCAGTGCCTATAAAATACTAGTCCACTAAATATTTGATATTTTTTTCTGAACGTCAATGGCTCTAAAGGGAGAAATTACTATGACTAATCTGCCTCAGAGTTACTGTTAAAGCTGTATGAACCTTGACACCTAATTGGGATGCAGAAAAATAGTCTAATTTATAAAAGTTTCCATTTTGCATACTAAAATCTGAAGGGATTAAACTGTAGCCCAAATGTTCGTTAATCTTTCTGTTAAAGCATTGCTGTCTGAAGTGCAGCTGGGTGATTACTAAATTTAAATTAATTTAATATTCAGAATGCATTCTGAAAAGCCATTATGCAAGTTATAACTTTTTCAGCCATCATTCTGAATCAATCAACTTTGCACAGAATGAAAGAAAATGTTTTGTTACTTTTCAAAAGAGAAAAGTTCCTCGTTTTAAAAGAGAAGCTGGGAAGGAGGTGCAATCTTCTGAAACATTATTTTCCATATAAAAGTTGTATTATGTCCATTAGAAGTAATGCTTTAGGCTGAAGATGGAAAGAAAGAGGCAGACACCAGCCTCAGAGTACAAATTGTCCACAGCTTTATTTAATTTCTACAGTCAATAAATGGATTAACATGTAATGAAGAAGAGAAGGTAGGAAGAGGCCCTGGACCTCAAACTCAAACTTAATCTCTCAAGACAGGTGTGGAGAACTTTGGGCCTTCCAAATGTCACTAAACTCCAACTCCCATCAGCCCTAGCAAGCATGGCTAATAGCCAGAGGTGATGAGAGTTGTAGTATGCAACCCTGATAGATTTGGTAGGTTACACTTTCTGCCCAGCCTGAAATGGAGGTGAAGCCATAAAGGACAAGTCATGAAGAACAGATAGGCCTCTTCTAAATCATCACCACTACCACCAGCACTCAGATCTTGTGGTATGGAGAAAGTAGGGTTTTCCTTTTCTGATGATGTCAGAACTTGGGGACATCCAATGGAGATGAAGATTCAGTACAAAGAAAAGAAAGTACCACAGTTCATCGTTGGGCAGTGGCATTTGTTCCCATGAGAGGCTGTGATGTCTGCCATCCTGGATGTCTTTAAAAAGGGGATTAGGCAAATTCAGGGAAGATAAGGCCATCATTGGCTACTAACTCTGATGGATATGTGTCATGGGATACTACTCAATATTGATCCAGAGTAGATTCCAATGTATAGTTAGCAGAGTAAAAACTTAAACGTGTTGCAGGATTCCCAAAAATAGATCTGAGGCAATTAAATTTCACCCAGCAGAGCTTTACTGCTACTGAAGGCAAATGAGCATAATGGTCACAAATCCAGTACATTCAGGATTGGCCCTGTCCATAAGAAATCCAGTTGCAGCAGACTTAACTTAAACTTACAATAACTTATAATAAGTCTAAACCTTAATATTAAGCATACTATGTACAGAACACTACGTCAGAAGGAAAAGAGACAGAGAGTGTGAAACCCAGACTCCCTCTGGCCTCACTATTATAGTCAGCATGACCTTGACAGATGGAAATAACAGAACCAGTTTAAACCAGCTGTATGAAGCTTCTCTGAAGGAATAACCCAAATATCACGAACCTTCTGCTTGTTTCTTTCACACAGAGGAGCTTCCAGAACCCTCTTGGATTAAGTAGAATAGGAAAGACTTCTACACATTAGAGCAATACTTTCTGCACTAAGAAATGCAAACTGACAATATATTCCTCCTCCACTGTGAGAATAGGATGCTTGACTAGATGGGCCAGTGGGCCAATCCAGCAGGTTCTTCTCATGGGAGACTGGGCAATTTCATTTCAGTAGCTCTCAAGTCACTTGATCTTCTTGTAACAGCCAGAAGGCCCACATCTCACAGGAAGCTTCCCCAGGACATATGCCTTGGCTAGAGGCCAATGCCATCACTTTCTGTCCCATAGCTCTCCCCTCTCACCCAGGCCTTGCTGTGGATTTAAGGTGAGGTTTGTGTGTTCATGATACCCTTGTGCCATAACAAAAATGACTGAAGCATCCAAATTAACCTGTGTGCTTTGTTTTTACTGGTGCATTTACTTCTTTTGTCACATTTAATTCATACGTTTATTACAACTATTGAAAGAAAACTACACTTGATCTGCAACACAAATAACAGCTGCCATGAACTGGCAGGACAACAGGGAGGAGAAAGAGGATGCTGGCAAAGGGGGCTGCCGGGACTGGGACACACTGGGGCAAGCTGGGGATAGGGAGAGGTTGGTGTACGGAGTACTCACAGGGTGGGGGAAATTAATGAGCAGACGCTTAGACTTGATTTCATCGGAACTGAGTGAAGATGGCGGCTGCCAGCAGCGAAAAGACCTTTGGATTGATTCAGCAGAAACACCAGCGTGTGAGGAGATGCTGAAAACTTATAGAGGGGAATCAGACATAAAATCCACGCAGAAACACATTGCCTGTTTTAAGTCGCTTGTGGGAACAACTCAGAGGCTGTGAAAGAAGGAATAACAGGAAGAATTAGAGGAACCATTGGAAGTGACAATGAAAAGCAGTGGAGATATGAGATAATCAGAACCCTCCAAACTTGAAGCATGGGAAGTCCTATTAAAAATTTATAATCTGGCAGAATATTTGGATTATTTGATATGTATATGTATAATTTGGAATATTTAATATGATTGGATTGGATTGTTAAAGTGGAAAATTTAATAAAAATGATTTTTTTAAAAAAAGAAAGTACTCACAGGGTGACAGGGGAAGGGGCCCAGTGCACAGGAACCGGACCAGCAGGGACCCAGAGCCAGAGGGGCCCCTGTCTCCCTGAACACTGCGGGCTCCGAGACATAAGGACCAGCTGGCAAGGTGCTTCAGGAGGCAGAGACAAGCAAGGGCCCACAGCTCAGGTCCATAGCTGGCCAGGTGTGGCTCACTAGCTCTGGGAGGAGGGGTGTGATTTCTTAGCTGGAGGAGGCTTGGAACGGGTGAGGTTCACCTGCCTCATCAAACCCAGATGCTGCAATTAGCATGGAAAGTGCAAAAGGGAAGCAGAGCTGACGTGCTGTGTTTGCGTGTTGACGGGCCTCTGCTTGGCTGCTCGAGGATCTTTGAGGGACCGTGCTTTGGTTTGGGGTTTGGACACATGGATGAACCCTGGACTGGGGACTTGATATACCGACTTGCCTCCAGGTAGGCCAGGGGTTTGGGACAATATTGTCGTCAGTGTCGGATTTTGTTGCAGGGTGACTTGTGAAGTTCTAGTAATGTGACCCCCACATCCATGGGTTTTAAGTTTCAGGGAACCATGCAGCGTTATGTTCAAGGCTGCAGAAGATGACATGTTGTTGTTGTTTAGTCATTTAGTCGTGTCCGACTCTTCGTGACCCCATGGACCAGAGCACACCGGGCACTCCTGTCTTCCACTGCCTCCCACAGTTTGGTCAGACTCATGCTGGTAGCTTCGAGAACACTGTCCAACCACCTCATCCTCTGTCATCTCCTTCTCCTTGTGCCCTCCATCTTTCCCAACATCGGGGTCTTTTCCAGGGAGTCTTCTCTTCTCATGAGGTGGCCAAAGTATTGGAGCCTCAGCTTCACGATCTGTCCTTCCAGTGAGCACTCCTAGCTGCTGTTCTCTTTGACCAATCTGGGACATGTACAGTGGTACCTCGGGTTAAGTACTTAATTTGTTCCGGAGGTCCATTCTTAACCTGAAACTGTTCTTAACCTGAAGCACCACTTTAGCTAATGGGGCCTCCTGCTGCTGCTGTGCCTCCAGAGCACGATTTCTGTTCTCATCCTGAAGCAAAGGTCTTAGCCCGAGGTAATATTTCTGGGTAAGTGGAGTCTTTAACCTGAAGCGTATGTAACCCGAGGTACCACTGTATATAGCTGCAGTTCATAGGGTGGAAAAATCCAAGGCAGCTTGCAAGCAGAGATTTGGAGGAGTGTAGAAACTCATGATAGGAAAACAGAGGGTTAATGCACCAAAGAAGCCTAAAACGTAATGTAGAGGCATACCGTACTACTTCCCTTATATTGTCCTATTTTGCATCTTTTCTGATGCAAAAAGGATTTAAAATGTGGAGGCTATATTTGGCTGCCAACATTACTCAGTTCAGTCTTCCCAATAAAGTCTAAAATCCCATCTGCTGGTGAAAGAGATCAAGGCAGTAGGGAAATGCTTAATGCTAATTCAGTTGTGTGGTCGTCTTCTCATAACTTCTCTGTAATGCCTGCCAACGTTTTTAAAGCTATATACCAAGAATGAAATCAAGATATGATGTTGTTTGCTCCACATTTCTAGGTAAGTTAATTACTCTAGCTGGTCAGCGATATTGGAGAGGAATGCATAGAACAGCACATACCTTAGATCTGTGTTGAGCTCCTTTGCAGCAAATAGAGGATGGGCGCATCTTCCATTGCTCGCTCCAATTAATTTAGGATTATCCAGGAAAAAATAGAGAAATCTGGAAAACTCTGTAAGCAAATCCAAAATATGAGGTGGAGGAGAATTTGGGGGCTCATGCAGCTTGTCTCAGTTTTGAGATGGGCTTTTGTTAACTTCCTGAGGTTTACTTCTAAGCCTGATTTGGAGTAATTTAACCAGCACTTCTCATAGCAAGCAATGTAGTTTTTTGTTTTTATTTCTGTATTGCGGGGGAGGGGTTTGGCTTTGGAGCCTAATTTTGAAATTGTGACCACTGGTGACAGAAATGGCTCAAATATCATTGGTGTTTCAGACAGAACATTGAAATGGTGCTTGCCTGATAAAAATGGAATGGATCACGCCTTAGGTGTGACTTGTCTTTCCCAGTGGTAGAGTTGACTCCAACAGTGGTATGTAGGACTGGAGTCTACCTGGTGCCTCACAAGAGTACAGTGGTACCTCGGGTTACATACGCTTCAGGTTACATATGCTTCAGGTTACAGACTCTGCTAACCCAGAAATAGTACCTCGGGTTAGGAACTTTGCTTCAGGATGAGAACAGAAATCGTGCTCCGGCGGTGCGGCGGCAGCAGGAGGCCCCATTAGCTAAAGTGGTGCTTCAGGTTAAGAGCAGTTTCAGGTTAAGAACGGACCTCTGGAACGAATTAAGTATGTAACCAGAGGTACCACTGTATTGCAAAGATTTACTGCTTGTGATTGGCTTAAAGTTTCCTTTGACCATGTAGAAAATTGGCTAAAGGGTTTTGGAAAGGAAGTGCTCTGTGTCTCAAGTATAATGTGTGGAAGTGGTAAAAAACATAAAGGACCCCTGGATGGTTAGGTCCAGTCAAATTTGATTGTGGGGTGCAGCACTTTACTTTGCTTTTAGGCTGAGGGAGCTGGTGTTTGTCCGCAAACAGCTTTTCTGGGTCTTGTGGTCAACATGACTAAACTGCTTCAGGTGCAACAGGACACCATGACGAAAACCAGAATGCACGGAAATGTCATTTACCTTCCCACTGCAGCGGTACCGATTTATCTACTTGCACCGGTATGCTTTCTAACTGCTAGGTTGGCAGGAGCTGGGACAGAGCAACGGGAGCTCACCCCGTTGCACGGATTTGAACTGCTGATCTTATGATCAGCAAACCCAAGAGGCTCAGGGGTTTAGACCCCGCAGTGGATTATTGTGGAAAGCACCAGTGTTTCTTATAGCAAATTCATACCGTGCTGGGAGTAAAATACACATTCACTACCTATTAGGAAGCTGGTGAAGCAGGTTTTCCAGGTGAATGTTTCAAGATGTTTGTACACATGCATAGTATTATACTTTCCTCATCTGCTGCAGAAAACCAGCTTGACATGGGAGTTTCAATGGTGCTTAAAGTGTACTACAATAGATGGGAAAAGGTTGTAGATGGGGGGCTACAATAGATGGGAAAATGTTTCAGTGGGCCAGCTGCAGCCAGGTCATGCAGAACTTCCTTCAGTATAGAATGCATTAAAGTATAGAATGCATTAAATCTCTCTTGAATTTCAAAACTCAGGGGTAACAATTTATGTTTCTTGTCTTGGCAGATTGGAATGATTGTATAAAGCACGGCTGTGGGGCATGTTGGGGAGAGATTGAGGTGAAAGCGAAATATGCTGTCTAATGGCTAAAAAGCAGAAATCTCTCTGTTGGCACAGGTCTTCATCTTATGTTTCCCTTTGCTGTTTACTGGCACAAGTTTTAAAAACCATCTTCCAGTGCCAGCAGGTTTTCAGAGGGTAGGTTGGGATTTTGCCCGTTGCACATCCAAGCTGTTAAACATAAAGCACAGAACAATTTGTATATGTGTCTTTTTATTTTTTCAAGTAGCTTCTCGGTGAAACACAGATGTTTTATAATGCAGAGAGAGAGAGAACTTGATGATGTGAGCCAAGCATTCTGCAGAATTTCAACGTATCAGCTGCCAGTGTACAGTTTTAACATTGACTGTTAACGGACTCCCCAAGGAAACAGACAGAGAACATAAAGAGCAATAGAACATTAACTTATTAAAGTTACATAGGAAGGAGGGGGGAACTATGCAGTTAACAACAGACTTTTGGTAAAAGAATGTGGAGTATAATGTTGCTTTTGGCTTCATCGTCTGGCTTCATGGTAAATCCTGTAGGCAGCATTGCACTTTGACCCTAGCTGTAGCCCATTACGGTGTGCTGGTGGTGTTGATTTATGAATCACATTTTACGTGTGTCTCCAGGGCAGTTTACAAACCTATTGTAAAACCGGCTAAAATTAATTCTAAAAACAGCAACTAAAGATAGCTTTAACAACAACAGGTTGTGTTGTAAAGCTTTAATTTTTTATAGACTGGTGTGCCTAAATATCAGCTGTCCTGGAGGTTTAGCTTGAATTTGGCATCTATATGGGACATCCTTAGAGAGTGTGGGATGTAACCAGGGTTCCTTAAAGGTAAAGGTAAAGGGACCCCTGACCATTAGGTCCAGTCGTGGCCGACTCTGGGGTTGCAGCACTCATCTCGCTTTATTGGCCGAGGGAGCGAGCGTACAGCTTCTGGGTCATGTGGCCAGCATGACTAAGCCGCTTCTGGCGAACCAGAGCAGCACACGGAAACACTGTTTACCTTCCTGCTGGACCAGTACCTATTTATCTACTTGCACTTTTGACGTGTTTTCAAACTGCTAGGTTGGCGGGAGCTGCTCTGGTTTGCCAGAAGCGTCTTAGTCATGCTGGCCACATGACCCGGAAGCTGTACGCCGGCTCCCTCAGCCAATAAAGCGAGATGAGTGCCGCAACCCCAGAGTCATCTGCGACTGGACCTAACAGTCAGGGGTCCCTTTACCTTTACTAGTTAAGAGAGAACGATGGTGCCTTGTACTGCCAGCATGTTCTTCAGTGTCGATCTCCATACCTGAGATGAATCAATGGCCTGTGTTACTTGGAAAATATTATTCAGAGAAAAAAAAAGATTTATACTGCACAGCACAATCATTATGCAGTTTTCTGTTATCTTTGCCACCTCAACAGCCCTGATAGGTGAGAAGTTAAACTTGGACCATGAAATCAGATACTTGCTATGTCAGGAAGGTTGTGGCCAGTTTTAGACAATTGACCAATAGGGTTGCAGTATTTATGAGTCAATCCATTGTTTATGCTGTCTTCTGCTCCTTGGCACCACCTCACTTCACATGGCTGTCAAAAGGGTAGGCTGATCCAAGAACAATCTCTCCAAAACACAAACGTGGAAAGAAATGTTAGCTATCTGTGCCATCTTTTTTTGAAGAAACCATTAGCCATTGGCATCTTGTCACCTGAGCCATCACTTGGATCTTTTCCCCCTCCCTTTTCTTTTTTGCCTTTTTCGAAAGCAGGAAGGAGGAATGAAGCTTGACAGTAACTATGGAAGAAAGGTTTCGTCGTGCTGGAAACCGGTTATCTGCCTCCCCTTAATTTTTTGCCTGCCTCATTCTCAAGCAGCGAGTCAATCCATCTACTATATGAACCTGACCCTTCACTGGGGGAAGTGGGCCATGTCTGAGGTGTACAATCCGCCACTGTTTGAAGAGAACCTTCCTTCAAAGAAGATGGTGGGGGTGTTGGCGATCCCGGCAGGAGAAGCGAAAGATGCCTGTAGTCTGGGCACGGATTTCAACGTGCCACCAAACACAGAGGCCTGGATAGCCTTCATTGCAAGGGGTGGTTGCACATTCAAAGAGAAAATAAAGGTGGCTGCAGGGAAAGGTGCTACCGGAGTCATCATCTATGACCATTCGTGTCCAGACAAAGAGATTCTCATTTTGACCCACAAGGACGGAGGTGACATAGCTGCAATTATGATCAGCAGCCTGAAAGGAAAACAGATTCTACGTCTGATTCAGGAAGGCATCCGTGTAACTGCAGTCATTGAAGTGGGAACGACCCAGTGCTTCTGGAAAATCTATTTGTGTGCTTACTCTCTCATCCTGACTCTGGTTGCCTATTTAGTATTATGCTGCACTCCGGGGCAGATGGTGGTAAGACATGAAGAAAGGGGTGTTCAGGGAACAAAGGCAGAGCTCCGCAAAGCTGTTCATTTGCTAGCGCTGCGCAGGTTGAAAAAGGGCGAAATGGATCTAGCGGACGAGACCTGTGTGGTGTGCTTGGAGACGTACAAGCCGAGAGAGGTGTTGCGTGTTTTGACCTGCAGGCACGTCTTCCACAAAAGGTGCATTGACCGCTGGTTGCTAAAGCGTGGCATTTGCCCTATTTGCAACCATGCCATTATCCAAAGGAACTGAGGAGGATGGAGTCGCTTGCACCTCGCGTGGCTTCCAGAAGCATATATAAAAGTATTCTTCTCACTAGACAGATGAAGAACGAATATTTGTCAGAGGAAGGTGATTTGCATCTGAGGCTTTTGGCAGTTGTAATCGGTAATTAAAGTCCTAAGCGCATGATCAGCAGCTCTTAAATCTGAAACTTTTCTTTTGCAGAATAATCCCTTCAGCGGTAGACTTCTGGGGTGTGTCAGCTCTTGTGTAAGATCAACAGTTTATGAGTGAAGCCTCCTAGCTCAGGAAGCATTTCATATATCTGTTCAAAGTGTTTTATTTTCTCCAGAGACTCAGAAACCCATAAGTACAAAATTGGTTTATTCTGTCACCTGAAAAGCCTCTGAAGTTGAAACAATATTTCAGCTGCATTTTTAGCAACAGAGATTCAACAAGGAGGGGGGGATATATATATCAGTTTTGTGTCATGGCTGCATTGAGAAGCTCTTTTCAGATTATTTTTGAACCACTGGGCTTTTCTTTTAGTGCAAACCTCTGTTGCACCAAATCCAGTGCCACCAGCGTGAAATCATGTTTCCGTGTAATGTTCATGCATGGGAAGATTGCTTTGCAACCAGTGGTCTTACTCATGGGCAACACAATGGGATGTGTGATTGAGGAAACAGAGGGGGGCTACAATAGATGGAAAAATGTTTTTAAAACCAGTGAAAAACGTCCGCAAATTCTTGCACTTTCTGTGTCAGAAAAGGAAGCCTTATGGCATTTACCACTTCTTTGTAAGGAATGTTTAAGTTCTTGAGTGCTACAGCTGGGATATGTTCTGTCTACAGTGGTACCTCAGGTTAAGTACTTAATTCGTTCCGGAGATCCGTTCTTAACCTGAAACTGTTCTTAACCTGAAGCACCACTTTAGCTAATGGGGCCTCCTGCTGTTGCCGTGCCGCCGGAGCACGATTTCTATTCTCATCCTGAAGCAAAGTTCTTAACCCGAGGTACTATTTCTGGGTTAGCGGAATCTGTAACCTGAAGTGTATGTAACCCGAGGTACCACTGTACTAAGCAAAACCCTTCTAGAAAGTTCTGTTAGTCTGGGCACATGTGTGCAGGGTCAGATCTACTATGAAACCAAGGAAGGGAAGCTTAAGCTTCAGGGCTCCTAATCCCAGAGGGGTCCCTTTTAGTCCACATTGCTTAAAGAAGCTGGGTCTAGTACAGGCTTTCTCCAGCAGTTTTTTGGAGTACAATTCCCATCATCCCCAACCTCTGGTCCTGCTAGCTAGGGATGATGGGAGTTGTAGTCCAAATTTGGAGACCCCAAAATTTGGGAAACCTTGGCCTAGTAGATCCAATTTGAGTTGCACAACTCAAATTGCTTAATTTTTCATTGCATTTATGTCAGCAATCCCAAAGTTTGAAAGTCAGCAGCACAGATGCTGTACAGGTTATTGTAAACAACCCGACTGAAGAAGATAACAGTGGTTAACCTAGAGCTTGTTGCGAAGGGGCTCCCATAACAGTTGAAGCTCTAGGACCTCCAAAATGTGGGTCCACCACACTGTGTGTCCGCTGTGATGTAGCAGGTTCAGGAAGAGTGCTCAACCAACAAGTTGCCCATGGTTTTTTGGCAGAACTGCATTCTACAGGTCCCTGATAAATGCAGTTTCAAAGGATAAAAACCTGGTATAGGTGTAGTGCAAGAAAAAATGTGATTTCCCAGCAACAAATCATTCCTTGGAGGAAAGATGTCTGTGTTGGGATACTGCCAGGGAGATATGGCCCATCATGGCTCTTTACTTGAGCCGTGAGTCTTTTTCACTTCAGAGACTCCTTATCTTGGCTACTTATAAATCTTGAGGCCTGCTTGGCTCAACTCCCAGGCTAATTAGCCAGCCGGAGTTCAAAGACTCTTCCGCGGCATCAGAAAAGCCTTATTTGCTTTTGCTTTCCCCACATACCTCAATGCAGTCCTTTGCAGCCTTACTCTCCTGTAAGTGCCGTGAATCTGGGCCCATAACTTATTGTTGGGATACTACCAGGGAGATATGGCCCATCATGGCCCCCACTTCACCTCCAGACGATCCATCAATCTCCAGTAGTATCAGCAATTAGCGACACAAGCTCCAGAAATAGCTTGCCACATTCCAGACCTGATGCACACTCTATGTTGTTGGGATACCGCCAGGGAGATATGGCCCATCATTGCCCCCACGTCGCCTCCCGACGTTCTATCGGTCTCCCGTAGATACAGTATCAGCAATTAGCGACACGAGCTCCAGAAAATAGCTTGCCACATTCCAGAACTGATGCACGCTCTATCAGCAGAATTCATACAGCGAAAGATGCACCCAGGAGAGCATTATTTAGAAGTTTATTCAGCATTGGTCAGAACAAATTGGTCAGAAAAAAAACATGACTGCCTGCTTGCGTATTCAGGCACACAGAGAGAGACGAAAGCATAGACACAACAGAAACATCCTGTGAACAGGAAATACGCAGACTCTGTGACTCACAAAGCCTGCTCCCTTTTAAGGTGGAACGGAAATATCCTAACAGTCTGCACTATGTATATAACTCTGGTAGAATTGTAATATGGAAGGGGAAAAACCCTATAGGAAATGTCTATTTCTCGATCGCCAGGGGAGGGGAAAAGAGGGAAGCAATGTTCACTGACTCTGCCCTCTGTACTGCATGCTTGACACTGTCTTCCATGCATTGCATGGGGAAAGTCTGGTGAAGGGAATTCTGTGTAGGCACCCTGTGTGATTTAGGACCCACACTGAACAAGGTCTTAAATCCTGTGGGGAGCTATATGCCTAACACTGCTTCTCCACCTCAGCCCTCCGCATCCCCTGCCACACTGTGTAATGTGGCAATGGGCATTTGACAGGGTGGGCGCCAGCAAAAACAACCTTCCTTGTTCTTCCATCCCTCCCTCATGTTGTTGGAATTACAAGAGGAGGAATGTCCAGATAGGACTCCCATTCAAGTGCCGATCCATAATGCAGATCTCTGTTATTTTGTCAATGGCTTGCTTGTTTTCTTGTTTCTTAACAAAAACAATTGGTGGTATGGACTATGGCAATGTGCTCTACATGGGGCTACCTTTGAAGGTGACCTGGAAATTACAACAAATCCAGAAGACGGGAGCTAGACTGGTGACTGGGAGTGGCCGCCAAGACCATATAACACTGGTCCTGAAATACTTACGTTGGCTCCCAGTACATTTCCAGGCACAATTCAAAGTGTTGGTGCTGACCTTTAAATCCCTAAATGGCCTTGGCCCAGGATACCTGAAGGAGCGTCTCCACCCCCATCATTCAGCCCGGACACTGAGGTCCAGCTCCAAGGGCCTTCTGGCAGCTCCCTCCCTGCGAGAAGTGAGGTTACAGGGAACCAGGCAGAGGGCCTTCTCGGTAGTGGCACCCTCCCTGTGGAACACCCTCCCATCAGATGTCAAAGAAATAAACAACTATCTGACTTTTAGAAGACATCTGAAGGCAGCCCTATATGTTTGATTGCTTTTTTGTTGTTATTATTCATATTCTCTTGGGAGCCGCCCAGAGTAGCTGGGGAAACCCAGCCAGATGGGTGGGGTGTAAATAATAAAATTTATGTATTTATTTTATTTATGCATGCCTTTTTCCATGTGTGATTTTCAGGGTTGTGTTTTACCTAGTATCTCATAGTATATTTTGCTTTCAATGGTGCTTGCATAGGAAGTGCCAGATTCTTTCCAATGTTTATTCCTAGATGGTACAGAGATCCACCAGAGGCCTTTAGCAATTTCCCATTCTTTAGCTCACCCCACAGCAATGATTCCCACTTGGAATATCCCAGTTTGTAGACCTGAATGTACACAAGTCAGGGTTTATGAAGGCAGAAAGAGACAAATGGACCAAATAATTGGCTGCAGCTTAGATGTGGAGATCCTGGTTCTTTGAAAGCAGAATTCCTTATTAGAAGTGAAATGGTGAGCTCTAGTTTAATGTTGGTTAATTTGCTGGGATTATGAGGAAAGGACCATGATGTTCATTCTCGGCTTCATAAACCACACTTTGAATGGCAGAATTTACATCAGACCTGAGCCTGTAACTTTTCAGGAAATTTTATACTGCCAGAAAACTTCATGGAAGAACTATAAAGGGATTATTATTTCACTGTTTACCTTCTCACAGTAGTTACAATAGACTCAAAGCTCCCTGTGAATCACACCAATGTTGTTGACTGTGGGCTGTGTACACACCATACAATTAAAGCACATGACTTCTGCAAAGAATCTTGGGAGATGTAGTTAAGAGTGCTGGGAATTATAGCTCTGTGAGGGGTAAACTTAGTTTTCAGAATTCTTTGGGAGATGCAGTGTCCTTTACAATCACTTCTTTTTTTTAATCAGTCCCATTTAAAAATTAACGAGACTTCAATATTATTCCTAGGCTGTTGGAAAATTGGAAGAGAGAGCTTTGACTCTGTTTTACAATAATCACGGCATAGGCTCTTTCTCTAAATCAGGGGTCAGCAAACTTTTTCAGCAGGTGGCCGGTCCACTGTCCCTCAGACCTTGTGCGGGGCCGGACCATATTTTGAAAAAAAATAAATGCATGCATTTCTATGCCCCACAAATAACTCAGAGATGCATTTTAAATAAAAGCACACATTCTACTCATGTAAAAACACGCTGATTCCCGGACCGTTCGCTGGCCGGATTTAGAAGGTGATTGGGCCAGATCCAGGCCCTGGGCCTTAGTTTGCCTAACCGTGCTCTAAATTGTCAAAGTAGTAGAAGCCACCACCTCACCCAATA